>NC_059114.1:45061508-45671196 GCF_020740685.1 Jaculus jaculus | reverse complement strand
GCAGGCAGCTTATTCAGAGAAGCTCCCATGTGTGCATGTGTGTATGCATGTAATATATGTATATGTATGACCTATATGTGTAAAATTCCCTTTCTTTTAAAATGTTTTATTTTTATTTATTTATCTGAGAGAGAGAAAGAGGCAGAGAGAGAGAGAGAGAGAGAAGAGAGAGAGAGAGAATGGGTGCATCCAACCACTGTAAACGAACTCCAGATGCATGCGCCCTTGTGCATCTGGCTTACATGGGAACTGGGGAATCAAGCCTGGGTCCTTTGGCTTCGTAGGCAAGTGCTTAACGACTAACCCAGCTCTCTAGCCTTGTTATTATTATTTTTTTCTTATCTACAGAATTGTGTATCTGAAAAGGAGACCTAAAGATTCCCGAAAATTTTCCCATCTCTGTCTCCTATCTTCGACAAGTGTCGGCATGCTGGGATTACAGAAGTCCTCTGCAGAGTCTAGCTTTTAACGTGGGGTGTGGGATCAATCTCAGGTACTCCAGCGTGAGTAGCAAACACTTTATCCATTGAGCCATCTGTCCAGTCCCTAAGGAGACATTGTTAAGGTACATAGTACAAGAAGAAAGTTGTAGCCGAGATAAAACCTTAAACAAAAAGATTCTTGCTTATGCATGGTGGTTGGACTTAAATTCATTAGCTGTTTTTGTTTTGTCTTGATTTTTTTTTTTTCAAGGCAGGGTCTCACTCTAGCTCAGGCTGACCTGGAAATCACTCTGTTGGCCTCAGACTTATGTCAGTCTTCCTACTTCTGTATCCCAAGTGCTGGGATAAAAGGTGTGTGGCATCACGCCTGACTTTCATTAGCTTTGTGAAAAATATATATATTTGCCAGGCGTGGTGGTGTATGCCTTTAATCCCAGCACTCAGGAGGCAGAGGTAGGAGGATCACCGTGAGTTCAAGACCATCCTGAGACTACATCAGCAATCCCTGGTCAGTCTGAGCTACAGCGATACCCTACCTCAAAAAAACCAAAAAAAAAAAAAAAAACAAAAGAGACAGAGAGAGAGAGAGTGAGAGAGAGAGAGAGAGAGAGATGGAGGAAGGGAGGGAGTGAGAATGGGTGTGTCAGGGCCTCTTGCCACTGCAGATGAACTCCAGACACATGCCAACTTTGTACATCTGGCTTTATATGGGTACTGGGAAATTGAACCAGGGCTGTCAGGCTTTGCAAGAATGTGCCTTAACCACTGAACCATCTCTCTGGCCCTCATTAGCTTTTCTGTTTGTTCTACTTTTTGTTTTTTTGTTTGAGGTAGGGGCTCACTGTAATCCCAGGCTGGCCTCAAACTCAGGGATCCTCTTACCTCTGCCTCCCAAGTGCTGGGATTAAAGGCAAGTGCCACCATGTCCAGCTTTATTAGATAATTTTTTAATTGTTATTTTCAAGCAGAGAGAGTTGGAAGAGAGACAGAGAGAATGGGGTGCACTAGGGACTCTACCCTCTGTAAATGAACTCTAGATGCACTTTGTGCATCAGGCTTTATGTGGGTACTGGGGAATCGGACCTGGGTTGTTAGGCTTTGTAGGCAAGCACCTTAACCATTAAACTATCTTTCTAGCCCCCACTAGCTTTTTTTTTTTTTTTTTTTTTTTTAGGAATGGCCTCACTCTGGCCCAGGCTGACATGGAATTCACTCTGTAGTCTCAGGGTGGCCTCGAACTCATGGTGATCCTCTTATCTCTTATCTCTGCCTCCCAAATGCTGCGATTAAAGGCATTCACCACCACACCCGGCTTAATTAATATTGTAACATAGGTTGTAGTATGTCCCTCCCCTCTTGTCCCCATTTCCCTGAAGGCTCTCCTCAGTAGGGTTACTGGTGTTCACTGTGGGGTGATTAAGGCCTCTGTCTCTGAGGGGCGCTGCCTCAGGTTTTTTCCTCGTGCCTTGTGGCTCTTACATCTTCCCACCCCCTCTTCTGAAACAGTCCCTGAGCCTTGGCAGGTGAGTTATCAGTTGGTGTTCACTTCTATGTAGTCTCTATTTCTTTTTTATTTTTTTAAATATTTTGTCTATTTATTTGAGAGAGAGAATGGGTATGCCAGGGCCTTCACCCACTGCAAACAAACTCCAGATGCATATTCAACCTTATGCTGCATCTGGCTTATGTGGCTGCTGGGGAATTGAACCTGAGTCCTTAGGCTTTGTAGGCAAATGCCTTAACCACTAAACCATCTCTCCAGCCCCTTGTTTTTTGTTTTTCCCTGAGGTAGGGTCTCAGTCTAGTCCTGGCTGACCCAGAAGTCTCAGGTTGGCCTCCAACTCACAGTGATCCTTCTACCTCTGCCTTCCAAATGCTGTGATTAAAGCTGTGTGCCACCATGCCAGGCTAGCCTCTGTATTTCTGTTATGATGTGTTTCAGTTCACCACAGTGTTTGTTGCTGTTTTCCTGGATGTGGATGTCAGGCTAGTATTAGGAATAGTACTCAATTCACTGCTTCCTCTGCAATTTGTTCTGAACCCTGGTGAATGTGGTAGAGGAAGCACATCTCATTGCAAGCATTCAGCTGTCTTTTCTTTTCTTTTTTTTTTTTTTACTTTATTTATTTATTTATTTTATTAACAACTTCAATGATTGTACACAATATCCCATGGTAATCCCCTCCCCTCACTTTCCCCCTTGAAACTCTATTCTCCATCATATCCCCACCCCCTCTCAATCAGTCTCTTTTTTTTATGTCATGATCTTTTCCTCCTATTATGATGGTCTTGTGTAGGTAGTGTCAGGCACTGTGAGATCATGGATATCTAGGCCATTTTGTGTCTGGGGGAGCACGTTGTAAGGAGTCCTACCTACCCTTCCTTTGGCTTTTACATTCTTTCTGCCACCTCTTCTGCAATGGATCCTGAGCCTTGGAAAGTGTGATAGAGATATTGCAGTCCTAAGCACTCCTGTCACTTCTTCCCAACACCATGATGCCTTCTGAGTCATCCCAATGTCTGCCATCTGAAAAGAGAAGGTTCTTTACCAAAAGTGAGAGTAGCATTAATATAAGGGTATGAACATTAAGAGAGGTGCTTGCTGGGCAGTTTGATAAGCATAGTATATACATTTAGCCAGAGAGCAGCAGACGTTACACCCCTAAGGCTCATGACTATTCCTGTTTTAAGTTTTCAGTATCAGGGATGTATTCCCTCCCATGGAGCTGGCCTTCAGTCCAATTAGAGGGCTGTTGGTTTCCACCATGACAGACGTGCCACTATTGCACCCATTGGCTCATTTGGCCTGGCTGGCAAGACTTGCAGTGTCCACTGGTGATTTCTCTTTGTCCCCTTGAACTACATGCAGAATGGCTTCTTCCAGCTTTCTGTCAGCTGGTCAACATGAAGAAGGTTATCAGTTCAGTTCCAGCAGGATTTCTCAGTGGCCTTGCAGCCCAGGTATGTAGTCTTCAGCAATATCAACTGCCTTGTCTTGTATTGATGGATCTTAGATCTCCCCAGTATTCTATACTATCTGTAAGATAAAACAGATTTTCCAACCAAGGGTAACAATAGCTTTGATTAAAGAGGATATGCCTACGAGCCTGAGAGACTTTTTTTTTTTGAGGTAGGGTCTCACTCTAGCTCAGGCTGACCTGGAATTCACTATGTAGTCTCAGGGTGGTCTCGAACTCACGGCAATCCTCCTACCTCTGCCTCCCTAGTACTGAGATTAAAGGTGTGCACCACCACGCCCAGCCTGAGAGACATTTTGATGTGGCTACTCACTCAATTTGCAAAGGGAACACTGGGGCCTTCTCTCCAGGTAATGTGACATTCTTAACCATGGGGTACTGACTGGGTTCCCAATACCTGTTATGAGTTCTATCCCACTGAAAGGGCCTCATGTTCAATCAGAGGGCAATTGGTTACCCAAAAAGACTATGTGCCACTATTGCATAAGTGTGCACATCTTGTCCAGCTGGTAAGTTGTGTGATGTGCAGGCTCTCCTGCTTATTCCTACTGTTTGTGACCATTGTCACCCAGTGGCTCCCATAGCACTTTGCAGTGCCATGAGGACTTGCCAGGCAAGGACTGGCTTTCCTCTCAGTTCCCATGTTGTGTCTCGGTGTTCTGAGATGGCAGCCTGTGTTGTCTTCAGCAACAGGGTCTCACCTTTTAGCTCTATCTGGTAATCAAGTGCTCTGCAAAGGCCTGCATATTTTTTGGGGAATCACACAGATCACCTTGGTCAACTGCTTGCTCTGGGGGTTAACCCAGATCTGGCCCAGGGATCCACAAGCCAGAGCCCATGGTTTAAGGCTTAAGTTTTCTCCACCTTCTCCTGGGCATTTCAGTCTGGTCTGTTCACCTCCCCTGACTGAGAGTCTATCTCATATACTAGTTTCCAGGAGGAAGGTTCTTAGTGTGCTGACTGCTTTAGCCTTTGGTTTTGTGTAGTTCTCCTTTCCACCCTCCCTTTCCCTGAAACCCCACCCATACCCCCACCCTAATATTCTTTCCCTCTATTGGTTTGTGTGGTAACCCCTCCTCTTCTTCCTCCCTGGTTCTTCTTTTTCCTGGTCGCATTCTAGTTATACACACATAATCCTAATGTTTAAACCCTTTTACATCCCTCTTCCACTGGTCCAGTTTAGGAGCCACAGATGAAAGAAAACATGCAACGTTTGTCTTTCTTAGTCTGCATGACCTCTCTTAGGATGATATTTTCCAAGACCATTCATTTTCCTGTGAATTTCATTATTTCAATTTCCTTCCTGCTGAGTTGAAGTCCATTGTGTATATGTACCACATCGTTTTTATCCATTCATCAGTCGATGGGCATCTGGGTTGATTCCAGTTCCTAGCTATTGTGAATACAGCAGTGATAAACATGGTTGAGCAAGTATCTCTGAAGTCTTTTTTTTTTTGGTTTTTCAAGGTAGGATCTCACTCTGGCTCAGGCTGACCTGAAATTCACTCTGTAGTCTCAGGGTGGGCTCGAACTCTCAGCAATCCTCCTACCTCTGCCTCCCGAGTGCTGGGATTAAAGGCGTGCGCCACCACGCCCAGCTAATCTCTGAAGTCTTTAGAATAGATACCAAGGAGTTGAATAGTTGGGTCAGATGGTAAATCAATTTTCATCTTTTTCAGGAGTCTTCATACTGATTTCCATAGTAGTTATACAAGTTTGAACTCCTACCAGCAGTGAATGAGGGTTCCTCTTTCCCCACAGCCTTGCCAACATTTGTTGTTATTGGATTCTTTTGATGATTGCCATCCTGACTGGAGTAAGATGGAATATGAAAGTTGCTTTAATTTGCATTTCCCTGATGGCTAGGGATGTTGAGCATTTTTATAAAATGGGTATTGGCCATTTATATTTCCTCCTTTGAGAATTCTCTGTTCAGTTCTTTGCAACATACATACATACATATATGTATAAATATATATATGTACATATGTATATATATATATGTTAATATTTTTGAGGTAGCGTCTCACTCTATCCCAAGCTGACCTGGAATTCACTATGTAGTCTCAGGGTGGCCTTGAACTCATGGTGATCCACTTGCCTCTGCGTTCTGAGTGCTGGGATTAAAGGCGTGAGCCACCAGGCCTGACTTTCTGCTCCATATTTTGAGTTGATTGATTTTTTTTTCTTGCTTAGTGTTTTGAATTTTTTGTAGATTATAAATGTTAAGCCTAGATGTTAAACAAAAACAAAAAAGCTTGTCTGTACAAAAGTTTTGTTTTTTTAAGAAATATTTTTATTATTTATTTATTTGAGAAAGAGGCAGAGAGAGAAAGAGAATGGGCGTGCCAGAACCTCTATCCAATGCAAATGGACTCCAGACACATGTACCATCTTGTACATCGGGCTTATGTGGGTCCTGGGGAACTGAACCTGGGTCCTTGGGCTTTGCAGGCAAGCACCTTAATCGCTAAGCAATCTCTCCAGCCCAGTTTTGACTTTTTTAATTGCTTAGTTTTTTGAGTTGTAGCTTCTAGATATTGGGCCTCTGACAGAGGTATAGCTGGTGAAGATTTTCTCCCACTTTGTGGGTTGTCTGTACGAAAGCTTTTTAGCTTTATGAGATCCCGCTAGTTGAGTGTTTAATCTCCTGAGCTAATTATTTGTTTAATTTCCTTAACTAAATGTTTTTATTTATCTGAGAGAGAGATGAAGAGGTAGGGGAGGGAATGGGCACATCAGGGCTTTTGCCACTGCAAACGGCATCCAGATGCAGACACTACTTTGTGCTTCTGGCTTTATATGGTTACTGGAGAATCAAACCCAGTTGTTAGACTTTGCCTTAACCACTGAAGCATCTCTCCAGCCCTCCTTAGCTATTTTATTAAAACTTTTTTTGTTTTGGTTTGGTTTTTGAGGTAGGATCTCACTCAGGCTGACCTGGAAGTCACTATGTAGTCTTGGGGTGGCCTCGAGCTCTCAGTAATCCTCCTACGTCTGCCTCCTGAGTGCTGGGATTAAAGGTGTGTGCCACCATTCCTGGCTTTAATTTTATTTTATTTGAGAGTGAGAGAAAGAGTGATGGAGAGAGAGAGAATATATGGGTGCACCAGGGCCTCCAGCTACTGCAAATGAACTGCAGACATATGGGCCACCTTGTACATTTCCTTTACCTGGGTACTAGGGAATTGAACACAGGTATTAGGCTTTTCAGGCAAGTGCCTTAACCACTGAACCATCTCTCCAGTCCATTTCTTTCTTTTTAACTTTTTTTGTTTATTTTTATTTATTTATTTGAGAGCAATATACAGAGAAAGAGGCAGATAGATAGAGAATGGGCACACCAGGGCCTCCATCCATTGCAAATGAACTCTAGATGCATGCACCCCCTTGCGCATCTGGCTTATGTGGGACCTGGGGAATTGAGCCTCGAACCGGGGTCCTTAGGCTTCACAGGCAAGCACTTAACAGCTAAGCCATCTCTCCAGCCCCATTTCTTTCTTCCTTTCTTCTTTCTTTCTTTCTTTTGTCCTTCCTTCCTTCCTTCCTTCCTTCCTTCCTTCCTTCCTTTCTTCCTTCCTTCCTTCCCTCCCTCCCTCCCTCCCTCCCTCCCTCCCTCCCTCCCTCCTTTCTTTCTTTCTTTCTTTAGAGAGAGAGTAAAAGTGAGAAAGAATTGGTGTGCCAGGGCCTTAGCCACTGAAATCAAACTTCAGACATTTGTGCCATTTGTGCTACCTAGTGTACATGTACAATCCTGCACTTGCCTCACATTTGTGTGTCTGGCTTATGTGCGATCTGGAGAGAAACTGAACATGGGTCCTTAGGCTTCTCAGGCAAGTGCCTTAACCACTAAGCAATCCCTCCAGCCCCCTTCCTTTCTTTTTGAGATGGTATCTCCCCACCTCAAACTTGAGATCTGCCTATCTCTATCTTCCAGGGCTGGGTGCCACCATGCCTGGTATTAGAATGCCAGTATGGTATTGGAATGCCTCCTCCTCATAAACAATCACTCTGCTATTGAGCTGTTTACCTAGTTTCTCTTTAGACTATTTATTTTAAACAGGGTCTTGCTGTGTAGCTGTGGCCATCTTATAATTCATTATGTGGACTAAGCTGGCCTTGAACTTGCATTAATCCTCCTGCCTCTGCCTCCCAAGTGCAGAAATTACAGGCATAGGCCACCAAGCCCAGCTTCTACAATATATCTTGAGACAGAGGCTGTGAGTATCCCAGGCTGGCTTTTTTTTTTCTTCAGTTTTCTAAGGTAGGGTCTCACACTAGCTCAGACTGACCTGGAATTCACTATGTAGTCTCAGGGTGGCCTTGAACTCTCGGCAATCCTCCTACCTCTGCCTCCCGAGTGCTGGGATTAAAGGCTTGCGCCACCACACCTGGTCCAGGCTGGCTTTGAACTGGCAATCCTTGTGCCTTAGCCTTTTTAGTAGATAAAGAATTATGGGCCTGGACCACTAGGTCCAGTTGGAATGCTTTTTTTTTCAAAGTCATGTCACTTTAGCTCAGGTTGATCTGGAACTTTCTTTGTAGTCCCAAACTGGTCTCAAACTGGATCCTCCTACCTTTGCCTCCTGCATGCTGGGATTAAAGGCATAGGCCACCACACCAGGGTGGATATAATGTCTTTTAAAAGACCCTCTGTGGCTGCTGTGTGGAGAATAGACCTTGGGCAAGGGAAGAAATGATGAAGTCAGGATTTGGTATAGTGGTTTGAAACAGAGTAGTGGTGCTGGAGCTGAAGAAATGTAATTGGATTGGATTCTGTGTATACTAGGAAAGATATAGAGCAGGATTTGACAGAGGACCACATTCTTTGCTTATTTGATTCTAGGAACTCTTTCTTATTTTTTTAAGATAGCTTGATTTTTTTAAATTTTCTTAATTTTTTTTTAATTTATTTGACAGCAACAAAAAGACAGGGAAAGAGGGAGAGAGAGAGAGAGAGAGAATGAATGGGTGCGCCAGGGCCTCCAGCCACTGCAAATAAATTCCAGACACATGCGCCCCCTTGTGCATATGGCTTACGTGGATCCTGGGGAATCGAGCCTCGAACGGGGGTCCTTAGGCTCAGGAACTCTTTTTTTTTCTTAATTATTTTTTGATGTGTGTATGTGTGTGTGTGGTTTTTGTGTGTGTGCGTGTATGTGTGTAGGTGTTCATGCATGTGTATGGTTTGTGGAGGTCAGAGGTTGATGTTGAGTACTCTCTTTAGTCACTTTCTACCTTTTTTTTTTTTTTTTTTTTGGATGTAGGGTCTCACTGTAGCCCAGGCGACCTGGAATTCACTATAGTCTGAGGGTGGCCTCAGACTCATGGCAATCCTTCTACCTCTGCCTCCCAAGTGATGGGATTAAAAGCATGTGCCACCACGCCCAGTTTAATTTTTTTTTTTTTTCTTGAGAGAAGCTGTTGCAGTCAGGTTCACATTGCTAGCAGAAATCACCCAACCAAGAGCAGCTTTTGGGGGAAAAAAAGGTTTATTTTGACTTACGGACTCAAGGGGGAAGCTCCATGATGGCAGGGGAAAATGATGGCAAGAGCAGAGGGTGGACATCACCACTGGCCCACATCAGATGGACAACAGCAACAGGAGAGTGTGCCAAACACCGGCAAGGGGACACTGGCTATAACACCCATGAGCCAGGCCCCAACAATACACCGCCTGCAGGAGGCTTTAATTTCCAACTGCCATCAGCTGGGGAAACTAGCATTCAGAATACCTAAGTTTATGGGGGACACCTGAATCAAACCACACACAAGCCAGACTGGCTTTTTTTTTTTTTTTTTAACGTGAGAGAGTGAGATACAAGAGAATTGGTGTGCCAGGGCCTCCAGCTCCTGTAATCATACTCCAGACGTGTGTGCCACCTTATGTGCATGTGTGACCTTGCATGCTTGTGTTACCTGTGTGTCTGGCTTACATGGGTTCTAAAGGGTCAAACATGGGTCTTTGGCTTCGCAGGCAAGTGCCTTAACTGCTAAGCCATCTCTCCAGCCCCCTTATTATTTTTTTTTAATTCCCCTTATTTTTTTTTTTTTTTTTGAGACAAGGTCTCTTGTTGAACCTAAAGTTCACTGATCAGCTACACCAGTTAGTCAGTAGACCCTAAGGATCTGACTGTCTTCCCTTCCCCAGCACTGAGATTATAAGCACAGGCCACCACACTCAGCATTTTTAGCGGCTTTTGAGGATCTTAACTCAGGTTCTCATTCTTGCACGTTGAACATTTTATCCACTGAACCATCTTCCTAGTCCTCCAGAAACCATCTCACATACCCTAGTTTGTCTCCTCCATCCCGAGTGAGGGACTCAGTTAAAAGGGCAGATCCCAGCTGTTGGACAAAAGAATTTAAGAGACAGGCATTATGTTCTCCATGACCTGTCTCCACTTTCCATCATTAGCCCTTTTAACAGGTAAGGCCACTCCCTCTGTCTTCCTTACCCACCTGGCTTCCACGGGCCTCATTGTTTATTTGTTGCATTTGTCTGAATGTATGCCTGTGACTCCTAGGCTATGTTGTTGACATCTAAAACAGTTCTGTACATGTGGTGTTTACATATGGTACAAGCTGAGGGTGTCAGTACTCAGACTTAGGCCAGCCATCCACTGCTACTTATTTACACAAAATACAGTAAAGTCAGACCTGATCCCACAGGGAATACACACTTTGGTTGGCACTTCTGCAGGGTCTGGAAATGCTATGTTAGTCTTACAAATACTGTTGAGCCTGCTGGGGTGGGGAAGCAAGTAGAGAAGGAGGTGACTAGTATTTTCTGGAGCCAGCAGGCTTTGCTCTGCTTGCGTCATGAGTGTCGTGAGTGATGAAGGATAAATGCAGGGAAGCCAGAAGGCCCCTAGGAAGGTACTGCTCCCCGATTCTGTGCAAGCCTTTCCAAGATGAAGCTGCCAGGCCCGGAGGAATTTGAAGCTTCCACTGCTCATGAAAATGTTCCTCCAGCAGAGCTACACAGTGGCTTTGGCCCTAATGCCAGCCCTGATGGCCCCTCAGACATAGACAGCAGGGAGCTGGTGATATCGGAGGACCCTCTGCTCTTCATTCAGTTGAATGAGTTGTTGGGTTGGCCTCAGGCACTGGAATGGAGAGAGACGGGCAGGTGAGTGGTACCAGGTAGTTTCATGGGATCCTTCCCACAAATCAGGATTTTCCTGTCTGTCTTCCAACCTTGGTGATACCATGATACTCAGCCCCCTCTGCAATGTAGTTTTGAGTCCTGAGACCTGACGAGGGGCCTTTACTCAAGAGAGGGCCACACTCCGCACTACAGGACCACAGATACTCGCTCGGCACTCTCTTTCCTGCCTGCTGTGTCCCTACTCCCAGACATGGGTGACTCTCCCACTAACACTACCCACCCCCCATCACAGGTGGGTGCTGTTTGAGGAGAAGTTAGAAGTGGGTGCAGGCCGCTGGAGTGTCCCCCATGTGCCCACCCTGACACTACCCAGCCTCCAGAACCTCCGCAGCCTGCTGGCTGAGGGCCTTGTACTGCTGGACTGTCCAGCTCAGAGCCTCCTGGAACTTGTGGGTAGGTTGGAAGTCTTTGCAGGGAGGGCCTAGGTAGACTTGGCATTTCCTAGAGAGTCCCCTCTATCTCTTAGAATCTTCTGGAACCTATTCCACCCCAGCCCACCCACAGATGGAAAAGCAGCTGGACATGGTACACACCTACAATCTATAATCCAAGCACCCCAGAGGCAGAGGTTTGAGGTTCACCGCAAGTTCAAGACCAGCCTGGTCTATAGAGCAAGTTTCAGATCAGCCAGGGTTATATATTGAGACCTTGTTTCAAAAATAACAACAAGTTTAATCCCAGCACTTGGGAGGCAGAGGTAGGTGGATTGCCATGAGTTCAAGGCCACCCTGAGACTACATAGTGAGTTCCAGGTCAGCCTGGACTAGAGTGAGACCCTACCTCGAAAAAACAAAAAACAAAATAAATAAATAACATAAAGTAAGCTGGGCATGGTGGCATGTGGCTTTAATCCCAGCACTCGGGAGGCAGAGGTAGGAGGATGGCTGTGAGTTCAAGGACACCCTGAGATTACATAGTGAATCCCAGGTCAACCTGAGCTAGAGTGAGACCCTACCTCGAAAAAACAAAATAAATAAATAACAGAAAGCAGAATGGAGGAGTAGGCTCATTGGCCGCTGCATTCCCTGAGACTCGAAAGGAAAGGATCTGGAGCGGGGACAGGAGGGTGGGTGATGGGGGAAGGGAGCTCTCGAGATGGGGGTTGAGCAGCACTTCCGCTCTGCAGAGCAGGTGATTAGAGTGGAAGTGCTGAGCCCAGAGGTGAGAGGACAGCTGCAGGCCCTGCTGTTGCAGAGACCCCAGCACCACATCCAGCCTTCAGCCACCAGGCCCTGCTGGGGTAAGAGCTTCCTCTGTGGGTCCAGGATCAAGACTGGGATAGGAGGATCCCAGATGTCTTCTACTACACTTCTGTGAGCCAAGAATAGTCTAGACTTGGCTCGGACCTCAGCCAAAGACTCATGAACAGGAGGATGACAGTGGTAGTGGTGAGGGGAGGAAAACGGGAGCATTAGGAGGGTGACAGAGCTCTCTGGAGGCATGTTCTTGGTAGGCACTGTGACAGAAGCTTTGCAGACAGTGTTTCATTTAATGTTCACAGTTACATACCTGGAAAGTTGCACCACGTTTCCCCCCATTTTAACAATGAAAAAACAGGTTTAGAGAGGAAGAGGGGGTGGTACAGTTCTCCAACTTGTCAGTGGCAAAGGTGGTTGGGGAGCCCTAGTGCGCCCACTCCCAAAGCGTAGGGTTTTAACTACTGCATATTTCTGTTTTGTAGGGTCTACCCTTCTACAAAATACTTCTCATGATGAGGATGTTCCCCTGAAGGTACTGGTTTGTGGCCCTTTCTTGGACAAGGCAGGGAGAAAGGTTGGGAATTAACAGAGACCCATTCTCTGTGGTTTTCTCAGTAGTCAAGTTCCCACCAACATTCCCCTCTCTATGTAATCTTTCAAACACTGTGTCACGCAGGCTCAGAACCCCTTGAAACAGAGGTTGCCACCAGGGGCTGAAGCAGCAGCTGTGCTGGCAGGACAGCTGGGTTTCCTGGCACAGCCACTGGGGGCCTTCGTGAGACTTCAGAATCCAGTGGTGCTGGGGCCCCTAACTGAGGTGGCCCTACCCAGCAGGTGAGGTGGCTAGGAAGGAGTGAGCGCTCCTGGAACCCAGAAGGGGCTTTAGTGAGGAGGGTAGAAGGTGGTCTCTGAGTCCTTCCCTGAGGGTGTTTGGAGGATGGTATCCAAGGGTCAGACTTGAGCAGGTATGTGTCTGAGGGTGTGTATGGAGCAGGTAGAAGGTCAGAGGTAAATGTCCACAAATCAGAGGTGGCCTTACTAGTGAGCAGTCTTGCTTTTCCAATGGGAAAGTGGTTTTTGACTTTCTGAGGCCCTGTACCTTGTGCAGGTTTTTCTGTCTCCTCCTGGGTCCCCCCACCACAGGAAGGTGTAGCTACCATGAGATGGGTCGGGCAGCAGCTGTTCTCCTCAGTGACCCGGTGAGTTGGGCAGGTGTTTATATAGGCTCACGTGGGTGTACGGACTCTGTAGGTGAACAAGAATAACAGTGAGGCAGAGTGTGTGTTTATACCTTTAACATGGGGATTAAAGTTTTCATGGCTACCAATGTAGCCTTAATACTGGCCCGGGGTAGGCATACAATATTCCAAAAATGAATAAATACATGTCTATATGAGTAAATGTGTGAATGCCTTGTCCACCTAAGACTCGTGTGTGTTGTTTTGAGAAAATGCATTTACTGTCCATTCTGTGGTCCTAAATGCAGCAATTCCAGGGGTCAGTTCGTCGAGCCAGTGACCTTCATGACTTCCTGGCAGCTCTGGATGCTTTCCTAGAGGAGATGACAGTGCTCCCCCCAGGTCGGTGGGACCCGACAGTCCGGATTCCCCCACCCAAATGCCCGCCCTTTCAGCACAAAAGGTACCTGGAGTGCGGTGGGGGTCATCATTCCATCATTTTCCCTTGGCTGTGGGTCTAGAGCCACCACTATTGAGGGGCTGGTCCTATCTTTGGATTTGGAGTCAGCTAGCTGTTAACTCTGGCTTCTTTCTGGACAAGTCCAATCCTGGCATTCACACGCCCGGGCGGGGGGGGGGGGGGAGGACGTGATGTGGTCTTGCTCAGTCGCCCTCGCCGCCTCCACGGCCGCCGCCAGGGGGCAGGGTGTCCCGAACTCCAGCCCAAATCTCGGGCTGGTTGTAGATCCTCCGCCAACCTGGGGTCCCCCTCTCCTCAGGCTTCCCTCGCACCCGCGGGAGGTCAAGGGCCGCGCAGGGCGCAGGCACCCCCGTGGGCCGCCAGAGTTGCAGCGGAGTGGCCGGTGAGGCGAGCTGGGTGGGAGCAAGAAGGAGGGTCCTATGGAAGGGAGGGTTACGGGGTACGGGGCGGGGGCCACCGAGGTGTGTGCGCGCTGCGAGAGGGATACAGGGGAAGTGGTGGGACGGGGCCGTGGGGTCTGGGAACCTGCATCATTGACAACCCATGGGTGGGAGGTTGTTTGGGGGTCTTGTCCAGGACGTGCACCGGAAGGCCCCGTGGTACCTCAGCGATTTCTTGGATGCCCTGCACCCCCAGTGTTTCTCAGCTGTGCTCTACATTTACCTGGCCACCGTCACGAATGCCATCACTTTCGGGGGTCTGCTGGGAGATGCCACTGAAGGTGCCCAGGTGGGTGGGTTTGTATGAACGGGACTTACACAAGCTTCGATGTCCCACTGCCTACCCCTCTCCTGGGACTATGGGTGCCGCTGAGGTTCCATGGAAGCTTGGCCTTCTATGCGGACACCAGGGTTAACACACCCACCCAAAGATAATCTTCTGTCTCCTTCCAGGGAGTGCTGGAGAGTTTCCTGGGCACCGCGGTGGCTGGAGCTGCCTTCTGCCTGATGGCAGGCCAGCCCCTCACCATCCTGAGCAGCACAGGACCAGTGCTCGTCTTCGAGCGCCTGCTCTTCTCCTTTAGCAGGTAGGAGACCGCCCACCCCACCACCCGTCAGTGGTCATATGCTCGTGTGGTCCTGGCTGGGTGGACAGCAGAGGGTGGGGACACCTGTCTCTAGTTTGCAGGGTACCTGACCTGGGTTGGGTGGGGAGCAGACAGTCCTGCCTGTCTCACCTCCAACAGAGATTACAGCCTGGACTACTTGCCCTTTCGCCTGTGGGTAGGCATCTGGGTGGCCACATTTTGCCTGGTGCTGGTGGCCACAGAGGCCAGCTTGCTGGTGCGTTACTTCACCCGCTTCACAGAGGAAGGGTTCTGCGCCCTCATCAGCCTCATCTTCATCTACGACGCCCTGGGAAAAATGCTGACCTTGGCGCGTGCCTATCCTATCCAAAGGCCAGGGTCCCCTGCATATGGCTGTTTCTGCCAATACCCAAGCCCAAGAGGTAGGTGAGGGAAACAGGGACTGTGGACAGGCAAGGAAGGATGTGGGAGGCAGAGTGCACACCCGAGTACTTTCTGGAATATGCTGAGCCAGTACTAACTCAATAGCCAGCAGCCCTCATCCCTGGAATCAGCCCAAAAGTAAACAATGGAAAGCCCAGTATTGTCTGTATTTCTGACAACCCTGAGAGAAGAACATGGGTTCTACATATGAGCTAACGGGCTTCCTAACAATGAAGCCTAACTTAGATTTGCTCAGTTTTATCTCCTAAATTCACCAATCAAATAAATCACAGTGCCTCTCTCCTGCGTGACAGCAGATGATCAGGTGGAGAGGCTTGGAGTGTTACATTTGCTTACATCCCTCCGTGTGCAAGACAGCATCAGGAATGGGGGCATATGCTAGTTTTTTTTCTTCTCTCTCTCTCTCTCTCTGTCTCTGTGTGTGTGTGTGTGTGCGTGTGTGTGTGTATTTTGGGGGGGTACTAAGACAGGGTCTCATGTAACCCAGGCTGATCTTGAACTCACTATGTAGCCAAAGATGACCTTGAACTCCAGAGCTTCTTACCTCCATCTCCAAGTGCTGGGATAATTGCAAGCTTGAGCTATTGTGTCCTGCTAGGGGAAGAAAAAAAAAAAAGTCTCTTTTTTTTTTTTTTTTTTAAAGAAAAAATTGGCTTTTCAAGGTAAGGTAGGGTCTCACTGTAGCCCTGACTGACCTGGAATTCACTATTGTAGTTCCAGGCTGGCCTCAAACTCACCATGATCCTCCTGCCTCTGCTTCCCAAATGCTGGCATTAAAGGTGTACGCACCACACCTGGCAAAATGTCCTTTCTAATGTGTGCCTGATTTTGCTAGGCATGAACAGACCATTTTGTTGTTGTTGTTGTTTTGAGGTAGCATCTCACTCTATCCCAGGCTGATTTGGTACTATGTAGTTCCAGGCTGGCCTTGTACCACAGCAATATTCCTACCTCTACCTCCCAAGTGCTGGGATTAAAGACAGGCACCACTACACCTGCTTGGCAAGACCAGTTGGTTTGTTTATTTGAAGGGGAGAGAATGGGCATACCAGGGCCTCTAGCCACTGTAAACAAACTCCAGATGCATGTGTCACCATGTCATTTGACTTACATGGGTTCTGGGGAACCAAACGTGGTTCCTTAGGCTTCACAGACAAATGTCTTAACTGCTAAGTCATCTCTCCAGCCCAAAGCCAGTTTTTGTTTTGTTTTTTGAGTAGGGTCTCATGCTAGCTCAGGCTGACCTGGAATTCACTATGTAGTGTCAGGGTGGGCCTCGAACCCATGGCAATCCTCCTACCTCTGCCTCCCAAGTGCTGGGATTAATGGCACACACAGCTTAAGACCAGTTTTTGCTTTAATACAAACTAATCTGTGAGCAGTCAACATTTGCTGAGAACTACTGTGGCTTGGTTCTGTGTTCAGTATCAGGAAGCCAGATAGGTCGAGAAATTAAGAGATGAGAATGAGAACACAAAGCAGGTCTTGAGAAGAGCACACGTTGATAGGAATTAAGAACTCTATGGTTAACCAGATATCAGAATCTTGTGGGGTTGGAGAAAGTTCTCAAGGGAGGGTGCTTACACCTGCATTCTCTGCCTTCCAGAAAATGAGTCTCAATGGACCATGGTGAAGCTAGAAGACAGAGATGACATCTTAAGCATAGTAAGGGCCTTCTCCTGGGAAGGCCTAGAAAGGATGGCAACCAAAGCAGTTAGTGGTTCTTGGCTCTTCCACTCATAGACTGGGGAAACCCTCTAAGGTCACTGAGGCTCAGCCACTGCCTATGGTCAAGACCGTCTATCCTGAATCTTTGATGATTCTGTGGGTTCCCCTTTCCTCGAGGTAGGTTCAGGAAGCTTATTCTGCTATCCATATCCCAATGCCTGGCTCCCTTTCCATACAGAACCTAGGCTTGGTCAATGCATCCTTACTGCCTCTGCCTGAGTGTGTCCAGCAAGGAGGCCACCCTCGCGGCCCTGGCTGTCATACCATCCCAGACGTCGCTCTCTTCTCCTTCCTCCTCTTCCTTTCCTCCTTCCTTTCTGCCATGGCACTCAAGCGTGTAAAGAGCAGCCACCTCTTTCCCTCCATGGTGAGTGCTATTTTCCTTTACGTTGGATCTGACATCAAAAAGTGATGGATGGCAGGCCTACACCTGACTAAGTGTCCATTGTGTGGACAGGTGCGCAAGGTATTCAGTGACTTTTCTTCTGTTCTGGCCATCCTGCTGGGCTGTGGCCTCGATGCATATCTGGGCCTTGCCACACCAAAGCTGTTGGTGCCCAAAGAATTCAAGGTAAGAGCTGATGAGATTGGTGTATGCATGGGGGTGGGGAGCAAGGGGAGCTGCAGGGAGAGGTAGCAGACTTTGGAGGGATGATGCACATAATGCTATGCTTCTTTTCCTCTAAGATTCTTCCCTCACTCATGAAAGAAACAGTAATAATGGTCTCACACAGTTGTTGAAAGGATTAAATGAAGCACTAAAACAGGCATATAGTGAATATAGAAACTGTATATACTTACCTATTATTGTAAGGTAGGGATTAGGAGGAAGGGTTCTGGACAGCTGGCCTTGGATCTGAATTCCAGTTCTGCCTCTTCCTAGCTTACTCTAAGTAACTTTTTTTTTTTGAGGGGTGGAGGAAGGTTCGATGTAGGTTCTCACTCTAGTCCAGGCTGACCTGGAACTCACTCTGTAGTCTTATGCTGGCCTCAAACTCACAGTGATCCTCCTACCTCTGCTTCCCAAGTGCTAGGATTAAAGGTGTGTGCTACAATACTTGGCTAAGGAACTTAAAAAAATATTTTGGAGGTGGAAAGATTGCTCAGAGGTTAAGGCACTTGCCTGCAAAGCCTAACAACACAGGTTCAGTCCCCAAGTACCCACATAAAGCCAGATGCACAAAGTGGCACATGTATCTGAAGTTTGTTTGCAGTGGTTAGAGGCCCTGGCATGCCCATTCTCACTCTCTTTGCAAATAAAAAGTTTGTTTTATATTTATTTTTTTTTTTTGAGGTAGGGTCTTATTCTAGCCCAGCCATCCCGGAATTCACTATGTAGTCTCAGGGTGGCCTTGAACTCATGGCAATACCTCTGCCTCCTGAGTGTGGGGATTAAAGGCATGCTCCACCATGCCCAGCTGTTTTTTTTTTTGTTTGTTTTTGAGGTAGGGCCTCATGTTGTCCAGGATGGCCTCACACTATGCAGCTAAAGTTGGCTTTAAGCTCCTGATCCTTCTCCCTCCTATTTCCAAGTGCTGAAATTATAGTCATGCACCACTATCTTTAGTCTTAATTTCTTTTTTTGTGGGGAGGTGAGGGTGGAGAATTGAGGCAGGGTCTCACTCTGGCCCAGAATGACCTGGAACTCACTCTATAGCCCAGGCTGGATTCATGGTGATCCTCCAACCTCAGCCTCTAAAGTGCTAAGATTATAAATATGAGCCACCACTCTTGGCAACCTTAACTTCTTCTTTTTTTTATTTTTTGAGGTAGGGTCTCACTCTAGCCCAGGCTGACATGGAATTCACTTTGGAGTCTCAGGGTGCTTCGAACTCATGGCAATCCTCCTACCTCTGCCTCTCGAGTGCTGAGATTAAAGGCATGCACTACCATGCCCAGCTAACCTTAATTTCTTATTCAATAAAATATAGTAATGAATTACAGGAGGTTGGGTGTTTTGGTACACACCTTTAATCCCAGCACTCAGGAGGATGAGGTTGGAGGATAGTCATGTGTTTCAGGCCAGCCTGTGCCATAGAGTAAGTTCCAGGTCAGCCTGTGGTAGGGTAAGACCCAGTCTCAAAAAAAAAAAAAAAAAAAAAAAGATCAAAATAGAGCCAGACGTGGTGGTACACGCCTTTAATCCCAGCACTCGGGAGGCATAGGTAGGAGGATCGCCTTGAGTTTAAGGCTATCCTGAGACTACATAGTGAATTCCAGGTTAGTCTGGACTAAAGTGAGATCCTACCTTGAAAAACAAATCTAAATAAATAAATAAACAAACAAACATTAGGAGCTCATAACTAATAGGAGATCATACTGTCAACACGTTGCACAGTGCTTGGCACATAGTAAGTCCTTAGTAAAAGTTAGTCATTGTTGTATGGCTTCTTCCTAGCATTGGCATGGCCCTGCCCGCTTTGCTACTCCTTGTTCCCCTTTCACCCCTCTGATCCAGTAAAGCTAGAGTCCCATCCCCAGGGAATGGTAGTGTGCATGACAAGGCTTTGTACCCATTCTGAAACTTTGCCAATGCAATTGGAGATCTGGGCCTAGGTCCCCAAGGCCAGAGGAACAAGGGTAGCTTTTTCTGGGGTGGCCTCATGGTCTCAGCACCTCAAGCAGCAACCCTCCCTGCCACAGACGCTTATAATAATAGCAGACGCAGACACACCCAGACCTGTCCCAGACCAAGACAGGTCTGAGCCTGAGTTTCCCCACCCTGGATGGGAGAAATCTAAAGAGGAAGGTTCTAAAAAGTACTAAGCAGTGTATGCAGGCCACATTCACTAACTTCTTCCAGGGAGGAAAGGGCCCTGAGAACCAAGGTGCAGAGCCTTTGACTCCAGCCAGACTGGACCTCTCCTGCCCTCTCTTAAAGCACTGGGATGCTTTGAAGCTTCTCGCTCTCCTTCTGACTCTCCCTCCTCCCAATGCATGGTCTTGGTAAGGGGGTAGCTTGCAGAAGAATGCCAAGGTTGGATGGTGCAGATGAGGTGCTCTTAGGAGACCTTCTCCAACCTTTCTCTGGAATGCCCTTCCCCAGCCTACACTCCCTGGACGTGGCTGGTTGGTGTCTCCTTTTGGAACTAACCCCTGGTGGTTGAGTGTGGCAGCTGCCCTGCCTGCCCTGCTGCTGTCTATCCTCGTCTTTATGGACCAGCAGATCACAGCAGTCATCCTCAACCGTGAAGAATATAGACTGCGGGTAAGGGCCTTCTGGGTGAGGTTATAGATAAGGGAGAGAAGGGTCCAGGTTGCCCCTCTTACACCCAAGAGAATGGAGTGCCCTGGCCTGGGCTAGCTTCAAACCATTTCCTATTCCTTGCAGAAGGGAGCTGGCTTCCACTTGGACCTGTTCTGTGTGGCTATGCTGATGCTGCTAACATCAGCACTCGGGCTGCCCTGGTATGTCTCAGCCACTGTCATCTCCCTGGCCCACATGGACAGTCTCCGTAGAGAGAGCAGAGCCTGTGTCCCTGGGGAGGCTCCCCACTTCCTGGGCATCAGGTGAGGCCAGTTTTCAGGAAGCTGGAGTAAGAGGTGGGCAGCAAAGTGTTTATGGGACAATGAATTAATTGGGCAGCTTGAATTCTTCTTTCCCCCACCCTGTGTGTGTGTGTGTGTGTGTGTGTGTGTGCGCGCGCGCACGTGTGTGTGTGTGTATAATTTGAGACCTAGATAGATGGAGAATGGGTGCACCAGGACCACCAACTGTCACTGCAAATGAACTCCAGATGCATGTGCCACTTTGTGCATCTGGCTTTATCTGGCTTTTTATGTGGGTACTGGAGAATCAAGCCCCTTGCAAGCAAATGCCTTTAAGTACTGAGCCATCTCCCCAGCTCTTGAATTTTTGTTTTGTTTTGTTTTGTTTTGTTTCTTCAAGGTAGGGTCTTGCTCTAGCCCACGCTGATCTGGAATTCACTATGTATTCTCAGGGTGGCCTTGAACTCACGGCGATCCTCCCACCTCTGACTTCCAAGTGCTGGGATTAAAGGCATGCACCACCATGCCCAACTTTTTTTTTTTTTAAATGATTTTTTTTTCAAGGTAGGGTATCACCCTAGCCCAGGCTGACCTGGAAATCACTATGTAGTCTCAGGCTGAGTTCAAACTCACAGTGCTCTTCCTACTTCTGCCTCCTGAGTGCTGGGATTAAAGGAGTGTGCCACCATGCCTGTCTCTTTTTTTGGGGGGGGGGGTAGGGTCTCACTCTAGATCAGACTGACCTGGAATTCACTATGTAGTCTTAGGATGGCCTCAAACTCATGGCAACCCTCCTACCTCTGCCTCCCAAGGGCTGGGATTAAAGGCATGCACCACCATGCCTAGCTTTTTTTTTTTTTTTTTTTTTTTTTTTGCGGTAGGGTCTCACTCTAATCCAGGCTTGTCTGGAACTCACTCTGTAGTCCCAGACTGTCCTCAAACTCAGTGATCCTTCTACCTCTGCCTCCTGAGTGCTAAAATTAAAGTTGTGTATCACCACACCTGGCTGAATTATTATTATTTTTAAATATTTTATTTATTTGCGAGAGAGAGAGAGAGAGAATGAATGGGCACACTGGGCTGCTACAAATGAAGTCCAGATTCATGTACCACCTTGTGCATCAGGCTTTATGTGGGTACTGGGAAGTTGAACCTGGGTCCTCTGGCTTTGTAAGAAAGCACCTTAACCACTAAGCCATTTGTCCAGCCCTGAATTATTACTTTTGGTGCATATGACTTTATGTGGGTACTGGAGAATTAAACCCATGTCAGCAGGCTTTGAAAGCAAATTCTTTTAGCCCTGAAATATTTTCTTAAAATGTATTTTTGGGGCTGGAGAGATGGTTAAGCACTTGCCTGTGAAGCCTAAGGACCCCGGTTTGAGGCTCGATTCCCTAGGACCCACGTTAGCCAGATGCACAAGGGGGCGCAGGCATCTGGAGTTCATTTGCAGTGGCTGTAGGCCCTGGCGTGCCCTCCCTCCCTCCCCCCACCTTCTGTCTGTTGCTTTCAAATAAATAAATATATTTTGACAATTTTATACATGTACAATGTATTTTGACCATATTCACTCCCCATTGCCCTCTTATCTGCTCCAGCTCCATCTGAGCCTCTTCTCCCAAACTAGATGCCTTCCAACTTTCATGTCTCGTGTGTGTGTGTGTGTGTGTGTGTGTGTTTGCACGCGCACATGTGTGTGATCCACTGAGTTTAATTAGGGTTGCTTTCAGGAACATGGAGGGTAGTTATCTACCCTCTCTTCTAAGCTTGTGCCCAATAAGCAGTAGGATAAGGAGTTGGGTTCTGAGCTCTGAGATGGATAAGTCAGTTCTCTCCTCCAGTCATGGGAACATGGAGGGCCTTAAAGAGGGCATTACCTATGCAAGGGTGAAGGCGCCGGATAAAGTGAAGGGTAAGGTGTCACCTAACAGTCCCCACTCAACATGGGGTTGCACAACATCATGGCTGTTGCAAAGGAATCCAGTATATATATATAAAAAAGAAACAATTCTGTTACTATTGAAAACACAATCTGCCTAAAATACATGAAGTTAGCTTTGTAAATTATAAAATTTAAGTCATTTGGCAGTGTAAAAAATCATTAATTTTCCAGCAAAAATAAAAATAAAAACACAGGACAACTATGGGTTGGAGATACAACTCAGTGATAGTGTGCTTGCCTAGTATGCCTATGTTAAATCCCTGGCATCATCAAAAAGAAAACAGTGGGCTGGAGGGATGGCTTAGCGGTTAAGGCTTTTGCGTTGGATTCCCCAGGACCCATGGTAGCCAGATGCACAAGGTGGTACATGCATCTGGAGTTCATTTGCAGTGGCTGGAGGCCCTGGCACACCCATTCTCTCACTCTCTCTCCCTCTTTCTCTGTCAAATAAATAAAATATTTTTTTTCTTTTTTTTCTTTTGGTTCATTTTTATTTATTTATTTATTTATTTATTTGAGAGTGACAGAGAGAGAGAAAGAGGCAGATAGATAAAGAGAGAATGGGCGCGCCAGGGCTTCCAGCCTCTGCAAACGAACTCCAGACGCGTGCGCCCCCTTGTGCATCTGGCTAACGTGGGACCTGGGGAACCGAGCCTCGAACCGGGGTCCTTAGGCTTCACAGGCAAGCGCTTAACCACTAAGCCATCTCTCCAGCCCAAATAAAATATTTTTTAAAAAAGGAAAACAACTATGAGACTTTAACCAATGGAGAGACTGAGACCTTCCCATTGAAGTGCTTTGTTCTTCCTTTCCATCAGCTTTTCACAGCAAACTAACGGCCCCCTGCCACCAGGTAACCTACTGGGGAACCCCTGTGCTTTCCTCTAGCTGACAGGATCTGTACTGGGCCTGGCCAAGGTCTCTAGACTGGGCTCTCCCGGAGCTCACTCAGACCCTTGCTAACTCTTCCTTCTCTTCTCTCCACAGGGAGCAGAGGCTGACAGGCTTAGCGGTATTCACCCTTACGGGTGTTTCTGTCTTCCTGGCGCCTGTGCTCAAGGTATTTCCATCAGGCCAGCATCAGGGCCAGTGCAACATTAATAGAGCTGACAATGTCTGAACACTTGCTGTGTTCCAGGCACTGTGCTTTTTCCATAAATGGCTCCATGTACAGTCCTCACATTAACCCTGAGAAGCATACATACTTTACAAATGAGAAACCCAAGGGTTAAAGATGTAAAGTGACTTCCAAGTGTCCACCAAGACAGCCAGTTTCTCAAATTTAAGAACTAAAATTCTCAGGAATGTTGGCTCAGGTCTGTAATCATTGTACTCAGGAGGCTGAGGCAGAAGGAATGCTGCAAATTCAAGGTCAGTCTGTATACATAGTTCTAGGCCAATTTCAGCTATAATATGAGACCTTGTCTCAAAAAAAAAAAAAAAAAAAAAAAAAAAGCAAGGCAAGATGAGTGTTACAGGCCTGTAATCCCAGCATCATCTGAAAGGTGGAGGCCAGGGGATCAGGCGTGAAAGGCCATTTTCAGCTACATAGAGTTTGAGACCAATCTGGGCTATGTGAGAACCTGAGATTTCTAGACTGTAGGCTTTCTGTCCAGTGAAGCAGGGCTTCAGTGTGTCACCATCCCCTAGAGTCCGAACACTATCCTTGCTCCAGACTCCTGACAAGCCTGACACTAAGAATACAATCATTACCTCCTAGAACCCATTATACAAAACCATTTACTTCTCTCACCAGAGGCTTGGAGAATATCTGCTTTGTACCCCACTTGGCTAAGTGCCTGACAGGAGTGGGGGAAGGGAAATACAAAATATATATAAAACCAAGTTCAACCAGAAACATACAAATAAAAATTCAGTAGCAAGTGATAGTATAAAGGGCCAACAAGCCAAGATAGACAAGCAGTCAAGGAGGGTGTGTGGAAATGTCAGACAAGTGTCACTGGCAAGGGAACAAGAGACAGGAGATGAGTCAAGGGAAAGGTCATAGAGGCTGGGTGAGAGTGATGTACTATAAAGAGCCGGATATACCGGATCAGCCACTCACTAACTAGCTGACTCTCCTAAAACACACACCAAGCACTGCTCTAGGACCTGGCGATACATGGTGATCAGCAGATCATATGTCCATCCCTGAAACTTAGTGAGAAGAGAGAGAATTTTAAAGATTAAAACAATAGAATATCTTCAGATAGTGATAACTTCTATGAAAAACTGAAAGAGAATATGTGATAAAGAATGCCATGGGCAGGCCAGGTGTGGTCTCACTCTAGCCCAGGCTGATCTGGAACTCACTATGTAGTCTTAGGGTGGCCTCAAACTCACAGCGACACTCCTGCCTCTGCCTCCTGAGTGCTGGGATTAACGGTGAGTGCCACCACACCTGGCTGTATTTTCTATTTTTATTGTTTGGTTTTTTGAGGTAGGGCCTCATTCTAGCCCAAGCTGACCTGGAATTCACTATGTAGCCTCAGGGTGGCCTTGAACTCACTATGATCTTTCTGCTTCTGTCTCCTGAGTGCTGGGATTAAAGGCATACTCCTCCATGCCTGGCTTATTTTTTACTTTTGAAACAAATTTTCATTCTGTAATCCTGGCTGGCCTGGAACAGGCTATGTAGAGGCTGGCCTCAAACTTTGGTGATCCTCCTGCCTAAATAGCAGAGCAAAAGGCTTGCAAAGGATAGAAACAAGTGGAGGAAAGATAATATATAGGAAAATAGAGAACAGAGGGGATGTGATAGATAAGAACAGAGGAAGAAGCCACTGGTACATTGCTCAGGTAGATATCCAGGAACAACACCCACCCGTGCTCATGTAACCAACTGTAATGAAACGCAGCAGGTCACCCCTCCCGAAATACATGAAAGTAGGAGAAGAATAGTTGGGAAGCCAGGTGTGGTGGCGCATGCCTTTAATCCCAGCACTTGGGAGGCAGAGGTAGGAGAATCGCCATGAGTTCAAGGCCACGCTGAGACTACATAGTGAATTCCAGGTCAGCCTGGATCACAGTAAGACCCTACCTCGAAAAAACAAACTGGGCTGGAGAGATTGCTTAGCACTTAAGCGCTTGCCTGTGAAGCCTGAGGACCCCAGTTCGAGGCTCGATTCCCTAGGACTCATGTGATCCAGAAGCACAAGGGGGCCCACGCATCTGGAGTTCATTTGCCATGGCTGGAGGCCCTGGACTTCCCATTCTCTCTCAATATCTGCCTCTTTCTCTCTCTGTCTGTTGCTCTCAAATAAATAAATAAAAATTAAAAAATTAAAAAAAGAAAAAACCAACAAACAATAATAATAAGAAAAATAGTTGGGAAGAAAGGGTTCAATGGAAGCCTGGCGTGGTGGCATGCACCTTTAATCTCAGCTCTTGGGAGGCAAAGGTAGAAGGATCGCTAAAGTCCGCTATAAGTTCGAGGCCACCCTGAGACTACATAGTAAATTCCAGGTCAGCCTGAGCTAGAGTGAGACCCTACCTTGAAAAACAACAACAAAATAAAAAACAAAACAACAACAAAAAAGGTTCAGTGGGGGTGGAAGAGGAATAGTGGAGTGTAATGGGAGGTGAATATTATTCAAATATATTATGTACATGAGTGAAACTGTCAAAAATACACATAAAGGGCTGGAGAGATGGCTTAGCGGTTAAGCGCTTGCCTGTGAAGCCTAAGGACCCCGGTTCGAGGCTCGGTTCCCCAGGTCCCACGTTAGCCAGATGCACAAGGGGGCGCACACGTCTGGAGTTCGTTCGCAGAGGCTGGAAGCCCTGGCGCGCCCATTCTCGCTCTCTCCCTCTATCTGTCTTTCTCTCTGTGTCTGTCACTCTCAAATAAATAAATAAATAATTTAAAAAAAATACACATAAAGAGGCCAGGCATGGTGGGTGAAATCCAGATCAGCCTGGGCTAGAGCAAGACCCTACCAAGAGGGAGGGGAAGCTATGTGTGGTGACATATGCCTGTAATCCCATAATCCTAGCATCTAGGAAACTAAAACAGGAGGATAGAGCATACAGGCCAGCCTGAGCTATCCAGTGAGACCCTGTCCAAAAGAAAAAAGAAAAGATTGAAGAGGCTGGAGAGATGGCTTGGCAGTTAAGGTGCTTGCCTCCATAGCCTAAGGACCCAGGTTCAATTCCCCAGGACCCATGTAAACCAGCTGCACAAGGTGGCACATGCATCTGGTGTTTGTTTGCAGTGACTAGAGGCCCTGGCATGCCCATTCTCTCTGTCTCTCTCTTTCAAATAAGTGGATAAATAAATATACATTAAAAAAAAGAAAGACTGGAGAGTTGGCCAAGTAATGGGGTAGTTCCTTACTCAGTTTCATCACCTGTAAAATGCAGACAGTAATAGAATATACTTCATGTGATTGATGTGAGGGAGGAGTCAGTGAGATCAGGCATGCCAAATGTGAAAGGAAAGGCCTGGGCAAGCTCCAGTGCTGCAGGCCGGGGTTGGAGCTGAAGGTGGAGTGTCTGGGCAGCTGGAAAGTAAGCTTCTTGGCCATCTTTGTGCTTCTTTCTACCAGTTCATCCCAATGCCTGTGCTCTATGGAATCTTCCTGTACATGGGGGTGGCAGCACTTAACAGCATCCAGGTGAGCCCATTACACCTAGAACCCACACTCCTGCCTACATCTGCCGAACCCTCCTCCCCTCCCACCACCGTGCCACCATCCTGCCTCTCCTGGGCATAGGAACTCACTGCCATGCTCTGGATGGAGAGACCGAGTTTACCCCTGCCAGCTGCTGGGCTGAAATAACTAGCCATTTACACAAGTGCTCTGTGTTCTTCCTTTCGTTCCTACAGTTCATGAAGAGAGTGCAGTTGATGCTGATGCCAGCAAAGCACCAGCCAGACCTGCTGCTCTTGCGGCATGTGCCTCTGGGCAGGGTCCACCTCTTTACAGCCATCCAGCTAGCCTGCCTGGGTCTGCTCTGGATAATCAAGTCTACCCCTGCAGCCATTATCTTTCCCCTCATGGTAACTTGGGGCAGAGATGGGTGGCCCTGGACCGGGATGGTCCTGGGCAGTTCTGGGAGGTTGAGTTTTGGACAGTGGCCAAGGCTTCTACAAGAACTCAACCCTCTCACTTTCTCTGGCTCTTTTGTCTGGTTGGAAATTCCAAAATGAAGAAAGATGGCTAGGCAACACTTACAGGTGGGCTAGTCCTGGTATACATGGTTCACCTCCTTTCCAAGCTTCTGTGGACTGATCTGCAACCCAGGAAATAGCTGAGGTCCTAAGAAGGCCATACTGACACATTTTTTAGTGAGGCATAACATAGAAGAGAAAGTTAAGAGCCGTGGGCATTGTAGTAGGTCCAGGCTAGTTACCACATCCCAGTTGTGTGGCCTAAAGGAAGTTACTAATCTCCAAGGGCCTCAATTTCCTCCTGTGAAAAATGGGAACAAACCAGGCATAGAGGCTCATGCTTGTAATCCCAGCACTGGTGAAGCAGAGGTAGGGGACCACTGCATGTTTGAAGCTAGTTGGTGTTACACAGTTCAAGGCCAGCCTGGGCTTCAGAGTGAGACCCAGCCTTTAAAAAAATACAAAGCTGGGGCTGGAGAGATGGCTTTGCAGTTAAGGCATTTGCCTGCAAAGCCAAAGGATCCCAAATCAACTCTCTAGGACCCACGTAAGCCAGATGCACAAGGGGGCACACTCATCTGGAGTTGTTTGCAGTGGCTGGAGGCCCTGGTGTGCACATTCTTTCTCTCAAATAAGTAAATAAATAAACTTTAAAAATATTTATGAAAAAATACAAAGCTAGCCAGGCATGGTGGCGCACGCCTTTAATTCCAGCACTTGGGAGGCAGAGGTAGGAGGATCACCCTGAGTTCGAGGCCACCCTGAGACTCCATAGTGAATTCCAGGTCAGCCTGGGCTAGAGTGAGATCCTACCTCGAAAAACAAAGCAAAACAAAATAAAAAGCTAGCCGGGTGTGGTGGTGTATGCCTTTAACTCCAGCATTTGGGAGGCAGAAGTAGAAGGATTGATATGAGTTTAAGGTCAGCCTGAGACTACATAGTGCATTCCATGTTAGCCAGGGCTAGAGTGAGACCTTACCTCAAAAAAACAGGAAAAAAAAAAAAAAGCTGGGCTTGGTTGTGGGCACATGTTTGTAATCTCAGAAATCAGAGGGCATGAGGATTGCCACAAGCTCGAAGCCAGCATGGTCTACCTGTAGTGAGCGGCAGGGCTACATAGTAATACACAGTCATAAGCAAACAAAATGGGAATAGTGTATCTACTTAGGGAAATGTGTTAGCATTCAGTGAATAATGCCTAGCGCATAAAGAATTACATTGCTAGCCCCAGCTGTTACTTGGCTTGTTCTGTTTCTGCAGTTGCTGGGCCTGGTGGGAGTCCGAAAGGCTCTGGAATGGGTCTTCTCACCACAGGAACTACTCTGGCTAGACGAACTCATACCAGAGGAGGAAGGGAGTACCCCTGAGAAGGAGCTGGAGCCAGAGCACTTGTTCAGCGGCAGTGACAGTGAGGACGTAAGCTCCCAAGGAAATGGGAATGGGTTGGGAGAATGCTCTTGTGTCTAAAGCCTAGTATCTCCACTAACCTGAAGATCTGATCAACATAATCACTCATCCTGGCTCTGCATTGACATAGGCAGGGGTGAGAGAAATCTTTTTACATACTTAAGAGTCCTGGTTTATGAGCCAGTGGAAGTGGAGAGGGCTGAGGACACAGCTCACTTTCTGTTGAAAAGTGGTACCCATCTCTGTTTTATCTTCATGTGGGCTTATGTCCAGTTCCTGGGCCCTTCTTTCTTTCTGTCTATTCCCAACCCATCTTTGGATTTTCTCCCATAGTCAGAGCTGAAATATCAGCCAAAGACTCCTGAAATCAACATTTCTGTGAATTAGCTGGAGTAGGAGTCGGAGAGTGGAGACTCCAGAACACTGAGCATGAGGTGAGTGTGAGAAGCAAGTGCTTCTGGTGTTGTGGGCTGGGAGGTGTAAAATCTGACCTTGGAACCCTCCTGTTGGGTGAATATCCCTGCTTTCTCTCTCTTTCTTTTTTTGTTTGTTTATTTCTTTTTTGTTTTTTTGAGGTAGGGTCTCACTCTAGCCCAGCCTGACTTGGAATTCACTATGGAGTCTCAAGGTGGCCTCGCACTCATGGCAATCCCCCTACCTCTGCCTCCCAAGTGCAGGGATTAAAGTCGTGCGCCACCACCCCCGGCTATCTCTCTGTTTTCTCTTTATACTCCAGTCCCTTATGAACTCTAGAGAGCAGAGGAAGTAGAAAAGTTCTTCCAGAGGGAATTACACAAGCCCAGGGTACTCTTGCCTCACTGTATATCTGAAGTCTGACCAGTAGAGGGGGCTCCAGCTTACCCCAAAATGAACATAGAGCTCCAGGACAAGAAGTGAGAAGGGTAATAAAGCCTTTACTCCTTTCCCCTGCCCAGGAGCCTTCTCCCTGAGGCCTGATGGGAAGTACACACCAGCCAAGTGGACGGTTCTTTACTTCTTTTCCTCTTGTCTTTCATTTTATTCAACCACGTACCACTTCTGAGGTACATCAACTGTGACTATCACAGAGTAAATCTAGGTACTAGAGATATAGTGGTAAGCAAGGCATAGTTCCTGACCTCAGGAAGTGGAAGATTTAGACAATTAGTGAGAGTACTGGATAAGGGAAAGGATAACTGGTTGGGGGGGGGGTCGCAGAGAAGCCTCTATTTCTTGGAGAGTAATGAAGGCAGAATGGTTCTAGTCAGGGAAGGTTTTAACAGAAAGTGGTCTTTTTTTTTTTTTTTTTTGAAATGTGTTGAACAGAAGCTAGCCAGGACAAGATGGAGGGGAAATGTTATAAACAGACCCACAATATGTGCAAGAGCCTGGAATTATTTGTCCTTGATAAACTGAACTCTCCTTTGGGCCACAAGTCACCCTTCTCAGCTCCCCGCCACGCTATCCACATCTCTACACGCATTCCCATTACTTGCAATGGACCCCTGCCCTTTTTTACACGGTTTCTCACTGTGTGACCTAGACTGTCCTCTGACTCTAACTCTCCTGCTGCAGTCTCGGGAGTGCTGATTACAGGTGTGTGTCACCATGCTTGGCTCTGCAATGGAAGGTTGCGGGTGGAGTACAGAGTGAGAAAAGACACTTCCCTGGCTGGCACAGAACAATATTCTCCTGGGCTTTCCCTGTCCCTTTGGCTCTGCTCTTTGCCCTACTGCTACCACGAGCACTTGCTGTGGCTTCACCATGTCTTCTCTCAGTTCACAGGCATTTGACTCAGAAAGTGAAAACACTGGTGGCCTTGCTGGGAACCTGGAAGAGTACTGCAGGACTGAAGGGTGGCTGGCCATACCTTCTGAAATGGGGGTGGAAAGTGGCAGGAAGCCAAGGGTTTGGTGGTACTTAAGAAAGGGGAGTGAGTCACAGGGATCAACCAGGTCTATTCACTCCCTCTGTACACATTAAAGTGACTTGAGTGCAGAAGTCTCTACCATTTTTAACTTTCTGTCCTCATCAATTCTCTTATGTAAAATGTAGGGAATCAATAACCCTTGCTACTTGCAAAAGGGAGAAAAAAAATGCCAAGTGTGGTTGTTTACGTCAGTAACCCCAGCACTCAGAAGGCAGAAAATAGGACTGATAAAAGGTTGAGGCCAGACTGAGACACAGAATGAGATCCTGTCTCAAAGAAAAACCTAAAACAAACAAACAAACAAACAAACACAACAACAAAAAAACCCAAGAGGCTGGAGAGATGGCTTAGCGGTTAAGGTGCTTGCCTGCAAAGCCCAAGGACCCAGGTTTAATTCCCCAATACCCATGTAAGGCAGATGCACAAGGTGGCACATGCATCTGGACTTTGTTTGCAGTAGCTGGAGGCACTGGTGCATCCATTATCTCTATTTGTCCCCACCTCTCCCAAATAAACAAACGAACAAATAAATAAAAATAAAACAAGAAAAAAAGTAGGGGAGAGTCACTTTCTGGAATAAGTATTTTTTTTACACATATAAGAAACATAGCTGGGAACCAGGTGTGGTGGCACATGCATTTAATCCTAGCACTTGGGAGGCAGAGGTAGGAGGATTACTGTGAGTTCAAAGCCACCCTGAGACTACAAAGTGAATTTCCCAAAACACCAAAAAAAAAAAAAAAAAAAAAGACAAACAGGTGTGGGGGTGCACACCTTTAATCCTAACACTCTTAAAAAGTTATCATTTTTTAATATTTTTATTTATATTTATTTATTTGAGAGAGATACAGAAATAGGTAGGTAGGCAGAGAGAGAGAGAGAGAAAAAAAGGGTGTGCCAGGACCTCCAGCCACTGCAAATGAACTCTAATTGCATGCATCCCCTTATACATCTGGTTTACATGGGTCCTGGGGAGTTGAACCTGGGTTCTTTGGCTTTGCAGGCGAGTGCCTTAACTGCTAAGCCACCTCTCCAGCCCTAAACCTAGCCTCTCAGGGGAAGCAGAAGTAGAAGGATCATCATTAATTCGAGGCAGCCCCAAGACTACTTAGTGAATTCCAGGTTAGCCTGGGCTAGAGCAATATCCTACCTCCAAAAAAAATTGAGAAAAGAAAAATTGAGCCCTCCCCGCCCAATTATATATTAGGGCTGGAGAGATGACTTAACAGTTAAGGCACTTACCTGCAAAGCCAAAGGCCCCAGGCTCAATTCCCCATGTAAAGCTAGATGCACAAGGTGGTGCATGCATCGGGAGTTTGTTTGCAGTGGCTAGGGGCCCTGGTGCGCCCAGGACCTCCGCCTCTATGTCACAAATAAAATACTAAAAATTTTTCTTTATTTATTCACAAGGAGAGAGAGAGGAAGAGAGAGGAAGAGGGAGAGAGAGAGAATGGGCATACCAGGGCCTTTTGTCACTACAAATGAGCTCCAGATGCATACATCACTTTGTACATTTGGCTTTAGTGGATACTGGGAAAGCCAATTCATGACATCATGCTTTGCAACCAAGAGCCTTTAACTGCTGAGACATCTCTGCAGCCCCTATCTCATTCTGTTTATCATCTGTATAGACTGAACAATCTTTTAAAAATAATTTTGTGAATTGAAAAATATATTACATATATATGAACAAGTATCCAAAATTTCTACAAAGGTATCATGGTGGTTTGAGTGAGGTGTCCTCCACAGCTTCATGTGGTTTGAATACTTGTCCCCAGCTGGTGGCATTTTGGGAGGTAGACAGAGCCTTGCTGGAGAAGGTATTTTTCTGGGGTGAACCCTGAGGTTTATTAACCCAACTGCAATCTCAGTACTGAGATTACTTCCACTCATATGTGCAACAGCTTCTTGCTCTGCCATGCTGTTCCTTACCACAATGAAACTTCTCCTCAAAACTATAAGCTGAAATAAACCCTTTCCCTCCCATCAGCTGCTTTTGGTCTGGTGTTTTGTCCTAGAAGGTGGAAGAAAGGTTAATCAAAATTTAAGATGTTGGCCAGGCTTGGTGGCACATGTCTTTAATTCCAGTACTTGGGAGGCAGAGGTTGGAGAATCACTGTGAGTTTGAAGCTACCCTGAAATTACATAGTGAATTCCAGATAAGCCTGGGCTAGAGTGATTCCCTGTCTCAGAAAACAAAATGCAAACAACAAAAAGATGTTGGAGAGATGGCTTAGCAATTAAGGCCTGTGAAGCCTTAAGGCCCAGGTTCAATTCCCCAGTACTACCCCCCATAAGCCAAATGCACAAGGTGGTGCATGCATCTGGAGTTTGTCCACAATAGCTTGAAGCTCTGGCACACTCATTCTCTGTATCTGCCTCTTTTTCTCAAATAAATAAATAAAACATATTAAAACTAAGATGTTATGAGTAAACCATATAGAATCCTACATCTTTGCTAGTGGTGGTGCATGCCTTTAATCTCAGCACTTGGGAGGCTGAGGAAGGAGGATCACTGTGAGTTCAAGGCCAGCCTGAAACTACATAGTGAATTCCAGGTCAGCCTGAACTAGAGGGAGACCCTACCAAATAATAATAAAAACAAAATAAAGGCAAAAGAAAAAAAAAAAACCCTCTCTTTCTGCCTCTCTGTGTGTGTCAAATAAATCAAAGGGCTGGAGATTGCATAATGGCTAAAGCATTTGCGTCCAAAGCCAGAGGACCCAAGTTTGATTCCCCAGGACCCACATAAAGCCAGATGCACAAGGTGATGCAAGCATCTGGAGTTCTTTGCAGTGGCTAGAAGCCCTGGCACACTCATTCTGTGTCTGTCTGCCTCTCTTTCTATCTGCCTCTCTTCGTCCTTCTCTTTCTTTTTCTTTTTTCTTTTTAATTTTTTTTGTTCACTTTTATTTAGTTATTTGAGAGTGACAGAGAGAGAAAGAGGCAGATAGAGAGAGAGAGAGAGAGAATGGGCACGTCAGGGCCTCCAGCCACTGCAAACGAACTCCAGACACGTGCACCCCCTTGTGCATCTGGCTAACGTGGGTCCTGGGGAATCGAGCCTTGAACCAGGGTCCTTAGGCTTCACAGGCAAGCGCTTTACCACTAAGCCATCTCTCCAGCCCTCTTTCTTAAAAGGTTAAATAAAAATAAAATATTAAACCAGGCATGGTGGCGCATGCCTTTAATCCCAGCACTTGGGAGGCAGAGGTAAGAGGATCACTGTGAGTTCAAGGCCACCCTGAGACTACAAAGTGAATTCCAGGTCAGTCTGAGCTAGAATGAGACCCTACCTTGAAAAATCAGGAAAAAAAAAAATATATGTATATACATAATACAATAGTTAAGCTGGGTGTGGTGGTGCATTCCTTTGATCCCAGAATTCGGGAGGCAGAAGCAGGAGGATTACCATGAGTTTGAGGTTACCCTCAAAGGTCAGCCTGGGCTGGAGAAAGACCCTACCTTGTTAAACCAAAAAAAAAAAAAAAAAAAAAAAAGTATCCTTGGAGGTGATGGATAATGGTGCACTCAGAAGCCATAGATACTTTTTTTTTTTTTTTGTTTGGTTTTTCGAGGTAGGGTCTCACTCTAGCTCAGGCAGACCTGGATATCACTATGGAGTCTCAGGGTGGCCTTGAACTCACGGTGATCCTCCTACCTCTGCCTCCCAAGTGCTGGGATTAAAAGCATGAGCCACCACGCCCGGCTAAGCCATAGATTCTTTTTTTTTAATTTAATTTTTATTAACGTTTTCCATGATTATAAAAAAGGTCCCATGGTAATACCCCCCCCGACACAGCCATAGATTCTTAATAGAAAATTTTCAGTGCCAGAGGTGTGTAATACCTTCCAGTGAGTTTTTGTCCAGGGAAGCCCCTGATGCCCCCAAACATTACAGGCCACTGCCAAGGCTCTTGGTTGCCCACCAGAACTAAATGGTAAGACCCTATTGCCAAAGACTCCACATGTGTGGGCTGTAGGTCAGTGAGAAATCAAGTGGAGCTGGGTTGGAAGGTTTTTTCCTGTTGACTAGCTGTCAGAATGCTAGAAAGGGCTATGCTGCATGATCACCTTTTTTTTTGAGGTAGGATCTCACTGTAGCATAGGCTGATCTGGCATTCACTATGTAGTCTCAAGGTGGCCTTGAACTCATGGCGATCCTCCTTCCTCTGCTCCTGAGTGCTGGGATTAAAGGTGTCAGCCACCATGCCTGGCTTCATCAATGTTTTTTATTTATTTATTTATTGTTGTTATTATTAACATATTTTGTATGGATACATCATGTGTTGGTACCCTCTTTTCCCTTGTCCCTGCTCCCATTCTGCTGGGGACCCTCCTCAGTGGGGTTGCAGGCATTCCCTATGGGGTTGTGAGTTATACATGGTGAGAGCAGCAGACAGTTATTTTGGGGGGTGAGGGAATGCCTCTGGGCATGATTTCTCAACCTGTGGCTCCTACAATCTTTTCTGTCCCCTCTTCCACAAAATTCCCTGAGCTGTGGTACATGAGTTTTAAGTCTTGATTTCAGTGATAGGCTCTTAAGAGCCTCTGGATCTCTGACCTGGTAAGTGTTGAGTGTCCTCAGGGTCTATTTCCTTCACCCTACCACTGATTATCAGGTTTAGCATTTAACCAGCAGTGGACCCTGCACGTCTTATGGCTGACCAGCCAGGCCAAATGTGCCAATTGGTACAATATTGGCATGTTTGCTATGGGGGAAACAAGCTGCTTTCTGGATTGGAGGCTTTCTCCACAGGAGGGAATATGCCTGGTACTAAAAATCTAGTCAAAAGCCTATAGCTGTGGAAGTCATGAGCCCTAGGGGAGTAACGACTAGTGTTGTCTGGCTAAATGCATATATTATGCTCACCAAACTGCCCTCTAAGCACTTTTTTATGTTTATGTACATATATTAATACTGTTCTCACTTTTGATTAGAGAAGCTTCTCTTTTCAGATAGCTGTGACCACTGGGGTGACTCAAAACTCACCATAGTGCTGGGAGGTGACAACCTCCAAGGCTCAGGGTCCACTGTGGAAGAGGTGGCAGAAGAAAGTAAGTGTGTCTTGTGTTCAAAACACACATACACAAATAAATAAAAACCAGTATTCATGCAAGCATTCTACCACTATACCATTGACTCCCACCAACCCCTACTTTTTTTTTTTTTTTTGGTTTTTCGAGGTAGGGTCTCACTCTAGACCAGGCTGACCTGGAATTCACTATATAGTCTCAGGGTGGCCTTGAACTCACAGCGATCCTCCTACCTATACCTTCCAAGTGCTGGGATTAAAGGTGTGCACCACCACACCTGACTTGAATCTTTTTTAAAAAAATATTTATTTATTTGAGAGAGACAGAGAGATGCAGATAGAAAGAGAATGAGCATGCCATGGCCTGTAGCCACTGTAAATGAATTCCAGACTCATGTGCCACCTTGTGCATCTATCTGGCTTTATGTGGGTACTGGGGAATTGAACCTGGGTCCTTTGGCTTTGTTGGCAAGTGCCTTAATTACTAAGCCATCTCTCCAGCCATAATTTTTGTTTCTTTTTGAGGCACAGTCTTACTGTAGCCTAGATTGGCCTCGCACTCATGATGATCCTACTACCTCAGCCTCCCAAGTACTGGGATTTAAGGCATGTGCTACCATGCCAGGCTTAGAAATCTCCTTAAATATATAGACCATGCTTGGAGAACTGTGGCAATATGCCTGTGCATGTGTACTGGTTTAAATGTGTGGCCCTATAGACTCAGGCTTGAATCTTCAGTCTCCAGTGAGAGGAGCCCTACTGAGGAAGAGGTATGTCACTGGGGGGTGGATCTTAAAGCCCAGCCCTAAGGTATTTGGGGGCTTTTTTTTTTTTTTTTGGTTTGGCTTTTTTGAGGTAGAGTCTTGCTCCAACCCAGGCTGATCCGGAATTCACTATGCAGTCTTAGGATGACCTCAAACTCACGGCAATCCTCCTACCTTTGCCTCCCAACTGCTGGGATTAAAGGCATGCACCACCATGCCTGGCTGGGGGCAGATCTTGAGTGCAGCCCTATGGTGTGTGGAGAGCAGTTCTGGAGCTCTGCTGTTCATACTTTTTGGTATTTGCTGGGTGTTTGGTGATGTTTCCCTGCTATGATCTGTGGAAATGAGTCAGCTTCTTCCGCCATTGATGGTGCTTCCCTTGGACTCTGTATATCAAAATAAATCTCCTGCTCCTATAAGCTTTTTCTGGGTGGATGTTTGCTCCTGAAATGAAGAACTGACTGCAACAGCATGTAAGCTGAAATATATGTAAGACACTTCTTCCCTAAATTCCCATTTACCTGAGTTGAATGCAATTTGGTAGCTTGGCATAGTGGCTCATGCCTGCAGTCTCAGCACTTGGGAGGCTGAAGTAGAGTATTACTATTTTGATGCCAGCCTGGGCTGCAACTTGGATTTCAGGCCTGACTGAACTTTTCAGAGTGTGCTCCTATCTCCAAAACAAAACAGAAAGAGATGATTGATAGATAGATAAATAGAGAGTGTGTACCTGGGAGAAACAGCTATCAACTCTAGTCTAGTGTCAGCTGGGAATATAGTGAAAGGCCCAAGAATTCAGAAGCCCAGAAATACTATCACGCTCCAAAGGGAGCTTAAGCGGGCCCCTGCATACCTCAAACTCCAGGCTTTACTCTCTGTTGGAAGCAAGTAAAGAATCCCTCTTCTCATTATATCAGAGCCCACTCCTAATATAAAACTAGGTAAAAAGGGCATGAGATAGCCCTCAAGGATGGGAAATGAGTAATAAAGTGAACCACTTATTTGGTTTCTGTAAATAGCCTGCACCAAAAGCCTTAATAGCCCACACTGTAAGCCTTAGTAGCTCGCACCATAAGCTGTAGCAGCCTGCCTCAGACCACCAAGGTCATAGGAGGCTGATACCATACTCTGCTACCCCCACCTAAGGACCTGCGCAAATGCTGACCTCCAAGGTCATAGGAGACTGGTACCACACTCTGCTACTCCCACCCAAGGACCTGCGCAAATGCTGACCACCAAGGTCATAAGAGAATGATTGGTCCACGAGGGGCTTGAACAAATTAAACTAATTGGCTTAGAAACTATGGGGTGGCACAAACTGACTGGCTCACACCCTGCGGGCTCCTGATATTAAAAAAATGATTGGTCTAATGCACAGGCTTTGTTAGAAACCCTATAAAAACTGTCCCATTTCTGCATTCGGGGCTCTGCAGTCCTCTACCCCTGTGCGGTGTATGACTATGGGCCCCAGCGCGCTTGGAATAAAATCCTCTTGCAGTTTGCATCAAGACCACTTCTCATGAGTGATTTGGGGTGTCGCCATATCCGGGCGGAGCGTGGGGTCCCCCTCCTGGGGTTCCTTCAATAGCTCTATGATAGAGTGCTTGCCTATTACATGCAGGCCCCAAGTTTGATTCCTAGCTTCTCTCTCTCTATCTGTAGCAGTCTCACTCTAGTTCAAGATGACCAGGAACTCACTCTGCAGCTCACTTTGTCCCTATGGTGATCCTCCTACCCCAGCCTCTCAAGTGCTGGGATTAAAGATGTGTGCCACCATGCCCTGCTTGATCCCTAGCAAGTTGAAAGAAACAAAAAACACCTTAAGAATTTTAGCCAGTTAGCAGTTAAGGCACTTGCCAGCACAATCTAGTGACCTGGGTTTGATTCCCTAGTACCCACATAAATCCAAATGCACAAGCCAGTGTGGTGGTACATGCAGAGGTAAAAGGGCTGCTGTGAGTTCGAGGCCACCCTGAGACTACATAGTGAATTCCAGGTCAGCCTGGACTAGAGAGTAAGATCCTACCTTGGAAAATAAAAACAAAAACACAAAACAAAAAATCAGATGCACAAAGTGGCATATGCACCTTGTGTTTGTTTGCAGTGGCTGGAGGGCCTGGTGTACCCATTCTCTCTGTCTGTCTATCTCTGCTTGCAAATAAATCAATATATATATTAGTTTTTAGAGGTAGGGTCTCACTCTAGCCCAGGCTGGCCTGGAACTCACTATGTTGTCTCAGGGTAGCCTAGAACTCATGGCAGTCCTCCTACCTCTGCCTCCTAAGTGTTGGGATTAAAAGTGTTCACCACCATGCCCAACTCAATAAAATATTTTAATAAAATTTTAGGCTGGGTGTGGTGGCATACACCTTTAATCCCAGCACTCAGAAGGCAGAGGTAGGAGGATCACCATGAGTTTGAGACTACATAGTGAATTCCAGGTCAGCCTGGGCTAGAGTGAGACCCTACCTTGAAAAACTAAAAAGAATATATATATATTTTAGCCAGGTGTGGTGGTACATGTCTGCAATCCCAGCACATGAGAGATGGAGTTCAAGTCCAGTTTGTGCTACATGAGATGCTGCCTGAAAAAAAAAAAAAAAGCCAGGTGTGGTGGCGCATGCCTTTAATCCCAGCGCTTTAGAGGCACAGATAAAGAGGACTGCTATGAATTTTAGGCCAGCCTGAATTCCAGATTAGTCAGGGCCAGAGGAAGATGCTACCTAGGAAAAAAACAAAAACAAACAAACAAAAAGTCCAAGGGGCTGCAGAGATAGCTCAGTGGTTAAAAGCACTTGCTTGCAAAGCCTATCATCCAAGGGTTCAATTCCCAGTACCCACATAAAGTTGGATGCAAAAATGAGGTGTAAGTATTGCTGAAGACTCCACATACTTGAGCTGCAAGGCCACTGAGAAATCCTGCTGGAACTGAGCTGAAAACCTCCTTTTTATAGACCAGGTGACAGAAAGCTGGAAAAAGCTACCCTGCATGCAGCTGAGAAAGAGAGAGAGGGGGTAGGGGAGGGAGGGAGGGGGAGAGAGAGAGAGAGAGAAATCACCAGCGGAGATAAACAGCAGTGGACACTGCAAGCCTTAAATTTGGCCAGCCAATTCAAAGATGCAATAGCAGCATGTCTGTTATGGGGGAAACCAACTGCCCTCTAATTGGACTGGAGGCCGGTTCAATGAGAGGGAATACAACCCTGATACTGAAAACCTATAATGGGAAGTCATAATGTCTGGCTAAATGTATATACTATGCTCATCAAACTGCCTGATAAGCACTTCTCTTAATGTTTATGCCCATATATTAATATGACTCTCACATTTGGTTAGAGAAGCTTCTCTTTTCAGATGGTGGTGACCTTGAGATGACTCAGATGGCACCATAGGGCTGAGAAGTGACAGAGGAGTGCTCACACTGAAACATCTCCATCACACCTTCCAAGGCTCAGGGTCCGTTGTGGAAGAGGTGGCAGGAAGAATATAAGAGCCAAAGGAAGGGCAGGACTCCTTAGAATGAGCTCTTCCAGATACAAAATGGCCTGGATATCTATGACCTTACAGTGCCTGACACTGCCTGCACAAGACCATCATAATAGGAGGAAAAGATGATGACATCAAAATAAAAGACCTAAAGGGGGAAGAGGTATGATGGAGAGTGGAACTGTAAAGGAGAAAATGGGGGAGGAGGGAATTACCATAGTTTTTGTCTGTAATTATGTTAGTTGCCAATTTAAAAAAAGTAAAATAAAAAATAAATAAATAGGAAAGAGGAAAAAAAGGAGGTGTAAGGAACCAGAGGTAAGAGGAGCACTGTGAGTTCAAGGCCACCCTGACAATACAGAGTGAATTCCAGGTCAGCCTGGGCTAGAGTAAGACTATAAAACCAAACCAAACCAAACCAACCAACCAAACAAACAATAAAAAACAAAACAGGCCGGGTGTGGTGGTGCATGTCTTTGATCTTAGCAGTAGGGAGGCAGAGGTAGGAGGATCACCATGAGTTCAAGGCCACCCTAAGACTACAGAGTAAATTCCTCAAAATGCCTCAAAAAAACAAAAATCCAAAACAAACAACAACCACAACAAAAAAAAAGGGCTGAAGAGATCGCTTAGCAGTTAAGGCACTTGCCTGCAAAGCCTAAGGACCCATGTTCAACTCTTTAGATCCCACGTAAGTCAAATGCAGAAGATGCAAGCACACAAGATGCAAGCACATGTGCCTAGAGATCAACTGCAGGGGCTAGAGGTCTTGGTGTGTCAAGTCTCTCTTTCTTGCATTAAAAAAAGGATAGTCTGTTGGGCTTGCTTCAAAAACAAAAGCCCCCCAGAAGGGCTAGATGGCTTAGCAGTTAAGGCACTTGCCCATGAAGCCTAACGACCCAGATTTGACTCCCTGTGACCCAAGTAAGCCAGACACACAAGGTGATGCATGCACACAAGGTGGAGCATGAGTCTGGAATTCAATTGCAGTGGCTAGAGGCCCTTGTGTGCCAATTCTCTCCCTCTCTCATTAAAAAAAAGTAGGGCGTGGTGACACACACCTTTATTCCCAGCACTTGGGAGGCAGAGGTAGGAGGATCACTGTGAATTAAAGTCCACTCTGAGATTACAGCCTGAGCTAGAGTGAGGCCCTACCTCGAAAAACAAAACAAAAAAAAAAAAAAAAAAAAAGTAGCATAAGCATCTGATGTTTGTTTATAGTAGCAAGAGACAGGGTTGTACACACCCACACCCCCACACCAGCACTCACTAGCTAAAGGTAGGAGAGTCACTGTGAGTTTGAGGTCAGCTTGGGACTACAAAGTGAGTTCTAGGCTAGCCTGGTCTAGAGTGAAATCCTACCTTGAAAAAACAACAAAAAAAATTTTTTAATCTGAAATATTACATTTTTCTCCACTCAACAGACAAAGCATGGGTATTCTTTTTTTTTCTTTTTTTGTTTTTTTATTTTTCTTCTATGTATTCTTGTTGATCTTGATATTCTTCTTTTTCTTCTTTTTTTTGAAGTAGGGTCTCAGTCTAGCCCAGGCTGACTTGGAATTTACTATGTAGTCTCAGAACTGATGGTGATTCTCCCACCTCTGCCTCCTGAGTGAACCACCATGCCTGGCTCAGAAGTTTTTTTTTGTTGTTGTTGTTGTTTTAAGGTAAGGTCTCACTCTACCCCAGGCTGACCTGGAATTCACTCTGTAGTCTCAGGGTGGCCTTGAACTCACAGCGATCCACCTACCTCTGCCTCCCAAGTGTTGGGATTAAAGGCATGTGCCACCACGCCTGGCAGAAGGTGTTTTTTTTTTTTTTTTAAATATTTTATTTATTTATGAGAGAGAGAAAGAGAATGAGCAGTCCAGAGTCTCTAGCTCTGCAAACTAACACCAGACACATCACCTGCTTATGTGAGCTCTAGGGAATAGAACCTTGGTCCTTAGGCTTCACAGGCAAGTGCCTTAACCAATAAGCCATCTCTCCCAGCCCCTCTTCTTTTCTTTTTCTTTCTTACTTTCTTTTTTTTTTTTTTTTCAAGGTAGGGTCTTACTCTAGCTCAGGCAGACCTGGAATTCATTATGTAGCCTCAGGGTAGCCTTGAACTCACAGCAATCCTCCTACCTCTGCCTCCTAGTGCTGGGATGCTAGGGAAATGGCTCTACAAGTAAAGGAGCCGGTTTGCAAAGGTTTGATCTCCACTACCTACATAAAGCCAGACACCCAAAGTGGCAAGTGTCTGGAATTTGTTTACAATGGCAAGAGGCCCCGAAGTACCCACACTCACTTACTCTCTCTCAAATAAATAAATAAAATAAAAGCAGTAAGTTATTTTCTAGCTGTATCACAACTTGTTGTTTCACCACTAACTCACTAGTGGACTTGTGCTCTATATTATACTGTAATAGTGAAGTATGTCTCTTTAATTGACAAACATTTTTTCCATTTTTCTTTTGTTTTTTAAAAAGATTTTATTTTCATTTGTTTATTTATTAGACATAGAGAGATAGTGAGAGAGAGAGAGAGAGAATGGGCACACCAGGGCCTCTAGCCACTGCAAACGAACTCCAGATACATGTACCACCATGTGCATCTGGCTTACATGGGACCTGGAAAATCAAACCTGGGTTCTTAGGCTTCACAGGCAAGTGCCTTAACTGCTAAGCTGTCTCTCCAGCCCCTCTTTTGCTTTTTTGACATAGGGTATTACTCTAGCCGTGGCTGACCTAGAATTCACTATGTAGTCTCAGAGTGGCCTTGAACTTGCAGTGATCCTTACCTCTGCCTTCCAGGTTCTGGGATCACCATCATAACCTGGCTTAATTGACAAATTTACTTCTATTGTCTCTGCTGAAGTCCAATCCTGTCTGATTTCTTCCCCTTTAACCACAATGTTGCCAATGCAGGGTGTAAAAAGGTCTTCTAGGTAAAAATTTCCAGACTGGGTCCTGGCCACAACTTTTCTATGAGATTTTTGTCAGACTAATGTCTCAACTAGACCTTCTATAGGTCACAGTAGACAGTATGCCACTTTTTTAGGGATGAGCACCTGATAGGTGGCACTGTGACCTTGCCCTGCAGGTGAATGACATGCTGCATCTCCTGATTTATGTGCCTGCCTTGATGAGCAAGGGGGTGTGGCAAACTGTGTTGTGTTCAAACACTCTTCATAAGTCTCAGAAATAAGCTTTCAGAGTGACCCAGGCCTCTCAATCCAAAATTGCTCCTAAATTAGTCCCGAGCCTGTTCCTTCCCCAATTTGGTAAGCTACTGTGCTTCTGATCCTCGCAGAAAACAAAATGATAGATAAGGTCCTGGATGTCATTTCAGAGCTTCCCCCAGAAGGTAATGATCCTAATGCCCAGTCTTCCAGTTACTACTCTGTTTAAAAAAGATTAAAAAGGTGGGAGGGAGTGTTAGCTGAGTTTAATGGCATATGTTTGAGAAGTGAAGGAGGATCAAAAATTAATGATTGCTCTTAATCCCAGCACTTGGGAGGCAGAGGTAGGAGGATTGCCATGAGTTTGAGGCCACCCTGTAATTACATAGTAAATTCTAGGTCAGCCTGAGCTAGAGTGAGATCCTACCTCGAAAAGAATAAAAAAAAAAAATTAAAGATTGAGCCAGGCGTGGTGGAACATGCCTTTAATATCAGCATTCAGGAGCCTGTGGTAGGAGAATCACTGTGAGTTCAAGGCCACCCTGAGACTACCCAGTGAATTCCAGGTCAGCCTGTGCTAGAGCGAGACCCTACCTTGAAAAACAAAAACAAAGAAAAAAAAATTTAAAGACCAGGGCTAGGGAAACGGTTCAATGGCTAAAGTTACTTGTTTGCAGAAGTTCAAGGCCAGCTTCAATAATATATTGAGTTTAGGCTACTCTAGTTTACATGAAACTCTGTCTCTAAAACAAACACCACTGCTGGAAAGGGCTGCGGGGGAAGAAAAGCCATAAACAGTCTTAATGAGCAGTGGACCCTGCAAGCTCTACAACTGATCAGCACTGGTCACATGTGTCCACTCATGCATGACTGTTAAGGGATAACCAACTGTCCTGTGATTGGATTGAGGCTTATTCTATGAGAAAGAATTCATGTCTGGTACTGAAAACCTAGTCTCAAAAGTCTATGACTTAGGTCATAAACCCAAGGAGGACAGCTACTACTGTTGTTTGACTAAATGGATATCTTTTGCCCATCAAACTGCCCTTTAAATATTTATATTTATGTCCATAGATTAGTGCTGCCCTCATTTTTGATCAAAGCTTCTTTTTTTCTTTTGGATTTTTGAGGTAGGGTCTCACTGTAGCCCAAGCTAACCTGGAATTCAGTATGTAGTCTCAGGGTAGCCTCAAACTCATGGTGATCCTTCTACTTCTGCCTCCCAAGTGCTGGAACTAAAGGTGTGTACTGCCACGCCCAGTTAGAAGCTTTTTTTGCAGTTGAGGATGGCTACTGGGGAGACTCAAAACTCAGCAAAGTGTTGAGAATATGTACTAGTGGAGTGCACAGTGCTAACTGAGCAATCTATATCATGCCCTCCAATGTTCAGGAAAGACTGCAGAAGGAGGGATGGAAAGAATGTAGGAACGAGAGACTGGGAGGAGTGCTTTAGAACCATGTCTTCTGGACATGAAGTGGCTGGTGCATTCATGAACTCACAGTGACTGCCATTACATGCACAAAACCTACACAATATTGGACCATCAACCTTCCATTATGGATGGTGTGTGGTTGGTGAGACATCACAGTAGAAAAGGGACTAATTGGAAAGAAGGGATTCAGTGGAAGGGTTGGGGCAGAGAGACAAGAGAAAGTAATGGGAGGGGACTCAGTAAAAACTGACATTGACTAAATGCCAAACCATAGTAATGTGTGAAATAAGCTGATTCTTGTTATTGGGTTTTTAATCTAATGGCTCTCTTGAAAATAATTTATTTTTACTTATTTATTTGAGAGAGAGAGAGAGAGAGAGCAAGAATGGGTGCTCCAGGGCTACCAGCCATGGTAAATGAACTCTAGACGCGTGTGTCACTTTGTGCATCTGGTCCTGGGGAATGGAACCTGGTCCTTTGGCTTTGCAGGCAAGTGCCTTAACTGCTAAGCCATCCCTCCAGCCCAGCAGTTCTCTTTAAAAGTACTCATAGCTGGGCGTGGTGGTGCATGCTTTTAATCCCAGCACTGGGGAGGCAGAGGTAGGAGGATCGCTGTGAGTAAGTGCTCATACATGAGAACCTGAGCTTCTACCTGACTTGGGGACTTCTTATTTATTTATTTGAAGGGAGAGAGAGAGAGGGAGGGAGGGAGGATGGGAGGGTGGGAGGGGAATACATGAATGAGAATAGGTGCCAGTGCTTCCTGCCACTGCAAACAAATTCCAGACACTTGCACCACTTTGTGCATCTGGCTTAACATGGGTACTGGGGAATAAAACCCAGGCCATCTGGCTCTATAAGCAAGCTCCTTTAATCACTGAGCCATCTCTCCAACCTTATGACTTGGGAACTTCTAAAGTCTATGGAATGACATGGCACTAGGGAAGGAGAGTTTCTGGGAAGGTGGGGGTGTGGCTGCTTATGTTGTGTTGGATAAGAGGACATATGAAAGAAGGCATTTGGGGGTTGGAGGGATAGTTCAGCAGTTAGAGGTACTTGCTTGCAAGTGTGCCAACCCAAGATCAGTTCCCCAGCATGTATCCACATAAGACTGGATACAAAGTGGTGCACTCATCTGTGGTCTCAACATCCTACCTCAATGGGTGGCAGAGCCAGATTCTGGAAACTTGTGGACCAGCTAGCATGACACACATGCAACAGCAAACAAGAGATCCTACCTCATAAAGAAGACAGAAAAAGGAGACAAACACCTGAGGTTGAACTGTGACCGCCAACATACATCCACACATACACACACACATAAATAAAATAGTAAGATGGGGGGAGAGAGGGAATTACCATGGGATATTGTTTACAATCATGGAAGTTGTTAATTATAAAAAAAATTTAAAGCCAAAATAAATAAGTTAATGCAAAATAGTAAGAAAGAAGGTGAAGTAGAGTTGGGTATGGTGACGCACGCCTTTAATTCCAGCACTCAGGATGCTGAGGTAGGACAATCACTGTGAGTTTGAGGCCAGCCTGGGACTACAGAGAACATTCCAGGTCAGCCTGGACTAGAATGAATGAAAGAAAGGAAGAGGGGCTGGAAAGATGGCTCAGCACTTAAGATGCTTGCCTGTAAAGCCTAACAACCTGGGTTCAATTCTCCAGTATCCACGTAAAGCCAGATGCACAGAATGGTGCATGCATCTGGAGTTTGTAGGGCTGGAGGTAGGGTTTCAGTATAAACCAGGCAGACCTGGAATTCACTCTGTACTTTCAGGGTGGCCTTGAATTCACTGTGATCCTCCTACCTCTGCCTCCCAAGTGCTGGGGTTAAAGGTGTGTGTCAACATGCTCAGCCTGATTTTTTTTTTTTTTTTCTTCAAGTAGGATCTCACTCTAGCCTAGGCTGATCTAGAATTTAACTGTAATTCCAGGCTGGCTTCCAACTCACAGTAATCCTCCCACCTCTGCCTTCCAAATCCTGGGATTAAAGTTGTGTGCCACCATGCCCAGCAATGATATGATTTTTTTTTTTTCAAGGTAGGATTTCACTCTAGCTCAAGCTCTCCTGGAATTCACTATGGAGTCTCAGGGTGGCCTTGAACTCACAGCAATCCTCCTACCTCTGCCTCCTGAGTGCTGGGATTAAAGGCCTGTGCTACCACGCCTGGTTTGTTTGCTTGTTTTTTGAGGCTGATCTGGAACTCACTTGTTAGCCCAGGCTAGCCTTAAACTCACAGTGATCCTCCTACTTCAGCCTCTTTCCTTTTCTCTCTCTCTCTTTTCCCCAAGGTAGGGTCTTGCTCCAGCCCAGACTAACCTGGAACTCACTTTGTAGTATCAGGCTGGCCTTGAACTCACTGTGATTCCTTGCCTCCCAAGTGCTGGGATTAAAGGAATGCACCACTATGGCCGGCTTCTCTATTTTTTTTAATTAAAAAATATTGTATTGGGGGCTTGAAAGATGACTTAGCAGCTAAGGCGCTTGCCTATGAATCCTGAGGACTCATGTTCGATTCTCCAGGCAGACCCAGAAGCTGATGCAAGTGCACAAAGTTGTACATGTACAGGATGGTGCACATGTCTGGAGTTTGACTGCAGAGGCTAGAGACCCTGTCACACCAGTTCTCTCTCATACAAACAACAATAACAACAACAACAACAAACAAATATTTTAGTGAGGATGGAGAGATGGCTTAGTGGTTAAGACACTTGCCTGTGAAGCATAAGGACCCAGATTTGACTTCCCAGAACATAAGCCAGACACACAAGGTGACAATGCATGCACACAAGGTGGCACACACAGTTCTATTGCAGTGGCTAGAGGCCCTAACATGCCAACTCTCTCTGTTTTTCTCTCATAAAATAAAATGAATAAAAAATTTATTTATTTGCAAGGAGACACACACACACACACACACACACTGAGAATGGGTTCACCAGGGCCTCATACTACTGCAAATGAACTACAGATGCATATGCCACTTTGTGCATCTGGCATTACATGCATACTAGGGAACTGAACCTGGGCTGTCAGGCTTTATAAGCAAGTGCCTTAACTGCTCAACCATCTCTCCAGCCACACGTGCATGTACACAGATGCACACAAACAAACAATGTTTTTTTTTGAGGCAAGCTCAACAGACTGGCTTTTTAAAAATTTTTATTTTTATATTTTATTTTATTTATTTATTTGAGAGAGAGAGAGAGAGGTTGAGAGAGAGAGAGAGAGAGAGGCAGAGAATGGGCGCCCCAGGGCCTCCAGCCACTGCAAACGAACTCCAGACGCGTGCGCCCCCTTATGCATCTGGCTAATGTGGGTCTTGGGGAATCGAGCCTTGAACCGGGGTCCTTAGGCTTCACAGGCAAGTGCTTAACCACTAAGCCATCTCTCCAGCCCTTTTTTTTTTTTTTTAACGAGAGAGAGCAAGAGTATGAATGGGAGAGTGAAAGAGAGAATTGGTGCACCAGTGCCTCTGGCCACTATATAATCAAACTCCAGATGCATGTGCCACTTTCTGCACATGTGTGACCTTGTGCATTTGGCTTATGTGGGACCACTAAGCCATCTCTCCAGCCCCAGCCCCAGCCCTATATATTTTTTAAGATAGGAACTCATGTATCCCAGGCTGGCCTCAAACTTGCTATGTAGCTGAAGCTGACCTTAAACATTTTTTTAAAGACTTAAAGAGATTTTATTAAGCCAGGCGTGGTGGCACACTCCCAGCACTCAAGAGACAGAGGTAGGAGAACTGTAATGAGTTAGGGGCTACCATGGGAATACCAAGTGAGTTCCAGGTCAGCCTAGGCTAGAGCAAGACCCTACCTTGAAAAACTAAAACACACACATACACACACAAAAACAAAACAAAGTCCAAGCCTGGAAGATGGTGCATGCCTTTAATCCCAGTACTAGGGAGGTTGAGGTAGGAAGCTTGTCATGAGTTACAGGCCAGTTTGGGGCTAAACAGTGAGTTCAAGGCCAACGTGGGCTAGAATGAGACTGTCTTAAAAAATAACAAACAAGTGCATGGTGGTACACACTTTTAATCCCAGCATTTAGGAGGCAGAGGTAGGAGGATCACCATGAATTCGAGGCTGTCCTGAGACTACATAATGAATTGCAGGTCAGCCTAAGCTAGAATGAGACCCTACCTCAAAGAAAAAAAAAAAAAAAAGACAAACAATGGGCTGGAGAGATGGCTTAGTGATTAAAGCACTTGCCTGCAAAGTTAAAGGACCCAGGTTCATTTCCTCAGGACCCATGTAAGCCAGATGCACAAGGGGATGCATGCATTTGGAGCTCGTTTGCAGTGGCTGGAGGCTCTGGTGTGCCCATTCTCTCTCCCTCTCCCCCTGCTTATTCCTGTATCTTTCTCTCAAATAAATAAATAAAAACAAAATATTAAAAAAAAATAACAAGGGCTGGGTGTGGTGGCACATGCCTTTAATCCCAACACTAGGGAGGCACAGGTAGGAGGATCACCATGAGTTTGAGGCCACCCTGAGACTACATAGTGAATTCCAGGTCAGCCTGAGCTACAGTGAAACCCTACCTCAGAAAACCAAAATGGCTTAGTAATTAAGGCGCTTGCATGCAATGTCTAACAACCCAGGTTTGATTCCCCAGTACCCACATAAGGCAGATGCACAAGGTGGTACATGCATCTTTGCAGTGGCTGGAGGCACTGGCACCCCAATTCTCTCTCTCTCTCCATCTCCTTCTTTTTTTCTGTCTCTCAAATAAATACGTATTAAAAAAATAACAGGGGCTGGAGAGATGGCTTAGCAGTTAAGCGCTTGCCTGTGAAGCCTAAGGACCCTGGTTCGAGGCTCGATTCCCCAGGACCCACATTAGCCAGATGCACAAGGGGGCACATGCGTCTGGGGTTCGTTTGCAGTGGCTGGAAGCCCTGGCATGCCCATTCTCTTTCTCTATCTGCCTCTTTCTCTCTCTCTCTCTGTCGCTCTCAAATAAGTAAAAATAAACAAAAACAATAAAAAAAATAAAAACAGGGCTGGAGAGATGGCTTAGCAGTTAAGGCACTTGCCTATGAAGCCTAAGGACCCCAGGTTTGATTCTCCAGATCCCACATAAGCCAGATGCACATGGTGATGCATGCGTATGGAGTTTGTTTGCTGTGGCTAGAGGCCCTGGTGCTCTCTCTCTCTCTAATAAATAAATAAAAAGAAAAAGAAATTTTAAAAAACACATTGGGTGTGGTGGCGCACATCTTTAATCTCAGTACTTGTGAAGCAGAGGTAGACTACATTGTGAATTCCAGTCAGTCTGAGCTAGAGCGAGACACAATCTCAAAATCAAAAAAAAAAGAAAAAAAGAAAAGAAAGTCCAGAAAATATAAATATTCAAAATGAGAAAAGAAAAAATAAAACTCTATATAGTTTTATCACCCAGAAATAATAACTATTAATATCTTGGTTTTATGTGTGACCCACTATAATTTTTCTATGCATGTATGGTATTTGAAGTGATGACTATGTTTTATGATATGAAATACCTATGAAATTATGTGCCATTAAAGTATACTTCTAAAGCCAACTGGACGCACAAACTTTCTAGGTCACACCAGCCACCTATAGTAATAGTTGTTATTTCTGGTTCCCAGCTCAGAGATCCTCACATCAAATTCAACTTCCTCAGTAACTCTAATATGTATTTTCTTTGATATGCTGCCCTTTATCTAATCATTAATGATTTAGAGAATCTCCACAGAGGCTCAAGGAAGAAGGCAGATATTAATTGTTCCTTCCTGTTTTCTTTGTTAAGAACCTTACTAATTCTACAATGGGTATTTGTGTACTTATTACCTTTAGAAATAAAAATAAACAACAACAACCCCTCCATCTGTTCCTGTTGCTAAAGTTGTATAATCAAAAGAAGCAACATTCTTGCTTCATTCTTTTCCTTTCTCCTTCCCACCTTCTCTCTCTCCCCAGTGGGAATTGATCCAAAACCTACACATGCCAGGTAAGCACTCTATCACCAAACCACATCAGCTGTTTCTTTGCTTCGTTCTACCGCCCCCTCCCAATTCCCTGCAGGTCTCACTCTAATGCAAGTTGACCTGGAACTTACTTTGTAGCCCAAGCTATAAATATTTAATGATAATATCTAAGTTGAACAAATTTGTTGGTTTACTTCTCCTTCCTCATATAGATGGGCTGTATTGTGATGGACTGGCATGCAGGTTGTATGTGAAAAAAACTACGTGTAGTCACAGTCCCTGTATCTATGATCTACTTTGTCAAATTATGTGTAGTCAAAGCCTCTACATTTATGATCTACTTTGTCAACCTCATGTTATGAGGAATGAAGCATCTGTCACCCAAGAAGTTTTAAGATCTTTAAGTTGTAGAATTCTTCCCCCTTTTTTTCTTTTTCTTCCCAGGCTAAAAAAAAAAAAAAAATGGTAAAACGAAAGTGCATACTTTCTTTGAAACACATTACAAATACACCATAGTCATAATAGCATTGGGCCTTATGTTGAATTCCCAGCATTTAAAATATATAAAAGGGGACTGGAGAGATGGCTTAGCGGTTAAGTGCTTGCCTGTGAAGCCTAAGGACCCTGGTTCGAGGCTCGATTCCCCAGGACCCACATTAGCCAGATGCACAAGGGGGCACATGCGTCTGGGGTTCGTTTGCAGTGGCTGGAAGCCCTGGTGTGCCCATTCTCTCTCTCTCTCTGTTGCTATCAAATAAATAAATAAAAATAAACAAAAAAAAATTAAAAAAAATATAAAAGGAGTGCCGAGGTCAGTGGTTAAAGGAGCTTGCTTGTGAAGTCTGAGGGCTTGGGTTCAATTCCCCAGTACCCATGTAAAGAGCTGATGCACAGAGTGGCACGTGTGACAAGAGGCCCTAGTATGCCCATTCTCTCTCCCAAATTAAACATTAAAAATATAAAATAGGAGCTGGGCATAGGAGTGCATGCCTTTAATCCCAGCACTTGGGAGGCAGAAGTAGGAGGATCTCTGAGAGTTCTAGGTCACCCTGAGACTATATAGTGAATTCTAGGATAGCTTGAGCTAGAGTGAGACTCTACCTTGAAAACCAAAACCACAATAAGCATTCTTGCAGGAAAACATTTTATTTTAATGCTTCTTTCTCTCTTTTTACACAGCTGAACAATTTAACTGCTGGATTCCCACAGGTGCCAGAAGCTGCTGGTTGCTAGGCTTATACCAAAACCCCAGGACAAAAAAGCTCCAAAGGAGGCCAGCTAGTCTGTAGATCCACTTTCACTTCAACAAAACTGAAGATGAGATCAAAGAACTGTGGAGCCAAGGCAGGAATATCAAAGAAGGGGAAACGAACGTTCATTTCTTGCAAATGTTGACTGAGACAGGGTCTCCATATGTAGCCCACGTTGACCTTGAATTCTCAGTCCTCCTGCTTCACCTTCTTGAGTGGTGGAATTACAGGTGTATGCCACTGCACACAATTCAGGAAACACATACGCATACTTATACGTGTGGTCAGTCTGGGCTACAGGACAAGACTTTACTTCAAAAAATCAAAAAACAAAACAAAATTTCCCACAGGAGGGCTGGGTATAGTGTGGTATAACTGTAAACCCACTATTTGGTGAAAAAGGCAGAAGGATAAAGAGTTCAAGGTCAGTCCCAATTACATAGTAAGTTTGAGGCCAGCCTGGGCTATGTGAGACCTTGTTTCAAAAACAAAACAACAAGCCAGACATAATGGTGCACATCTTTAATCCCAACACTTGGGAGGCTGGTGTAGGATCACTGTGAGATCGAGGCCAGCCTGAGGCTACATAATGAATTCTAGGTCAGCCTGGGCTAGAGTGAGACACTACCTCAACCCCTCCAACTCCCCCCCCCCACCAAATCACACAGTAGTGTGGTATACATGAAACATTACATTACTGCCATATGGGGCTGGAGAGATGGCTTAGCAGTTAAGGCACTTGCCTGCAAAGCCAAAGGACCCAGGTTGAATTTGCAGCATCCATGTAAAACAGATGTATAAGGTGGCACATATGTCTGGATTTCGTTTGCAGTGGCTGGAGGCCCTGGTGTGTCCATTCTCTCCTTCTCTCTCTCTATCTGCATCTTTCTCGGTTTCTCTCAAATAAATAAATAATAAAATATTTTTTGAAAATTACTGCCAGATATAGTAGTGCACAATTCTAATTGTAGCCCTCAGGAGGCAGGGATACAACTGTCATGAGTTCGAGGCCAGTTTGGGGCTACACTGAGACTCTGCCTTAGGAAAGTAAAAAGAAACGTTAAGTTTCTTTGAACACAGACTGTACACTGTGGTCATCAAAATCTAGGAGACTTAATGGAGAGATGGCTTAGCAGTTAAGGCACTTGCCTGTGAAGCCTAAGGACCCATGTTCGATTCCCCAGTACCCATGTAAGCCAGATGCACAAGGTGGCACATATGTCTGGAGTAGACTTTATTTACAGTGGCTGAGGCCCTGGCATGCCCACTCTCTATATATATCTGCATCTTTCTCTCTCTCTCATAAATAAGGTTTCTAACTCTCATATTGACAAGCTACCAACAAGTGTTTAGGTAAAGGTTCAGATGGAAAAAAAGATTATTACTCAGTCATATTTTTCTAACTATGCTCTGAGTTGGTTGTGTAGCACTGAGTTGAGATTGTATATTTTCCTCCCAATAGGCATTAGGGAAAATGACTATACCCAAATTTTGTTTCCCTCTATCTCTCAGATTCTTTAGATTTGTTTAGATTTTAATGAGTTTTTTCAGGAAGTTGTATCAGAAATTATTTTTGCATTAGTGATAGGAATGACAAGTAGTTCCTTTGTAATGTTGTACCAGTCAACACCTGTTTTAGCCTAAGGATGTAACCATACCAATTCTGGATAATCCAGCTTTGAAGTGGGTTGGGCAATGCTAGCTTCTTCTTTCTTTCCAACTCCCCTCCCTTCCCCTTTCTTCCTTCCTCCCTTTGGGTTCTGAGCTACTCACACATGCCGTGAAAACAGCAGGGGAAATTAAGTTGTACAAATACTAAAAACACTGTATAGATTTAACATCAAAATAGTTATGTAGAATAAGACTTTCCCCTATTTTCTCTCTTTTTTTTGTTTTTGTTTTTTCAAGGTAGGGTCTCGTTCTAGCCCAGACTGACCTAGAATTCACTATGGAGTCTGAGTGGTCTCGAACTCATGGATATCCTATCTCTGACTCCTGAGTGCTGGGATTAAAGGCATGCACCACCATGCCTGGCTTCTCCCATTTTCAAACTTATCTACAAAGAACATTTACTCAATAGGTTCTGCTCATAAGAATCACTATCCTTCTTTGCATGTGAAATGTCAAAATGAGTAATTACCAAGGGAAAGAAAATTTGCCATTTCTAAAACATGTTTGGGGGCTGGAAAAATGGCTCAGTGGTTAAAGTGCTTGCCTACAAAGTCTGGGTTTGATTGCCCAATACCCACATAAAGCCAGATGCATAAAGTGGTGCATGCATCTGGAGTTCATTTGTAGTGGCTGGAGGCCCTGGCATGCATGCCCATTCTCTTTCTGCTTGCAAATAAATAAATAAATAAATGTTTGACAGAACCTTCATAAAAATATACAGTTGGAGAAATGGCTTAATGGTTAAGGTGCTTTCCTGCAAAGCCAAAGGACCCAGGTTTGATTCTGCAGGACCCACATACACATGTACACATCTGTACAAGGTGGCACATGCATCTGGAGTTCGTTTGCAGTGGCTAAATGCCTTGGCATGCCTATTCTCATTCTCTCTCTGCCTCTTTCTATCTCAAATAAATAAATAAACAAGTCAAAAATGTATATATCCCTTTCAATCTTTTGAGACAAGGTCTTCTGTGGTACAGACTAGCCTCCAACTTGCTTTGTAGATGAGGACTGAAGATGATCTTGAACTGGTCCTTCTGCCTCCACCTCCCAAATACTGGGATTACAGGCATGCCTCACCATGCCCAGTTTAGAAAAAAGCCATGACAATCTTTATAGAATTTTCAGATCCTAGTTTAAGGGAGGTGAAATAGTAAATATTGCATAATCGAGATTGACACAGTTCTTTGTAAAAGCTCTAAGCAGAGAAAAATGATAAATCAAAGACATTTGCCAAACAAACCTCCAAACTCCTTTCTTGTTATCTTTGATCATGAATTAATGGGAACCTGAACACTTTTAACCTGTTTATTGGTAAAGGAGATGGAGGGAGAGGAAGAGGGGGGAAGAAGAGAAAGAAGGTGAAAAAGGAGGGAGGGAGGGAGAGAAACACTTAGAAAGGAGGATGCCTTCTTTAGGGTCATTTAGCATCACAGAGGTCCAGAGACCTGGTTGGAAGCAATTTGGCTGGTAGAACTCAGAGGTAGCTAAGAAGAACGAGTCTCTCCTATGAGGTTGACATTCTACCACGCACTGTGTTATCAGTTTATTCATAACCACCACCCAGTGAGGAAGGTGCTAATATTCCCATTTTACAGAGGGTAACATCAAACGCGCGGAGGTCACCCAACAAAGTAAGTGGCGGCACCCAAACCCTAAAATTGCTCCCAAGCACGCCCTCTTCAAGCCGCGTTCTGCCCTGCGGTCGGATTCCATCGCCGTTCCATCTTCCTTGGCCGGACAGTTCCCGGTACTGAGGGTTGGCGCTGTCCAGCCCGTAGGCCCGCCGGCTTCCACAAGGCAGCCAGCCAGCGATCGCGATGGCCCCGCGTGGCAGTGGCTCCCTAGGGCTGCTGAGCGGCCGCGCCCAGGCACGAGCTGGCGCGCGGGCGGGTGGAGCTGCCTCGGGGCGGCCATCCAGGGCAGCTCCCGGGTTGCCCAGGCTGCGCGCGCCCCGGGCTCCGCTGGGGAAAGGCGGGAGACGCCAAACAGGATCGCCCTTGCCCTTCTCACGTCGGGCGGCCGCTCCCGGTTCCACCTCCCGCCCAAATCACCAGCGGCCCACGGGTTAAGTCACCTCACCTGTCCCAGAGGTGGTGCCGGCTCTAGTGACTGACGTCTCTGTCCTCCAACCAGGCAAGGACAGGGAGGCGGAACCTTGCTGAGACGGATCGCTTCTTTCTTCCAATCCCTGTGCAGTCACTTCCGGCCCTAGCCGCGGCGCCCCGGGGACAGCGACAGGTGGGCTACGTTATCCGGGCGCCTCTCGCATCTGTGACCTGCCGGCATCTTCTAGTGCAGGGTTAGGGCGGAGCCAGAGTTTATCGATCCAGGCGGGTTCCACTCCAGCGCTCCTTTTAAATCCGAAGTGGAAATTCCCCAAGCTCTTTCCCGTCACCTCAGATCGGGGCGGGATGAACAGCATCCTCAACCGGCCAATAGTACCACGCGACGTTCGGTGACAAAGTGACAGGCAGTAAAAGGCGCCAATGGAGTTGCCCATTGCTGGGGGAGGGGGATCACTGTGACTGACCAAAAGGCCAGCTAATCCACTTTAAGGTTGCGACACGACAGTCACAGCGGCTGACCAATCCACGGAGTAAGAGGCCGGAAGTGCGCGGGGGAGGGGCCCGACGGGAGGCGGGAGCTCGCAACTGCCCCGGCCTGCACGGGTCAACGCAGCTTGGGGGCCCTGTGAGCCAGCGAGCGGCGCGTGACGGAGAGCCTGAACGACAGGTCTCCTTGCCCAATGATCTGCAGCAACCGGGACCTTGCAGCCATTGACGAGTCGAGGAGGCGGGAGGCAGCAGGTTAGGCGGTGAGAAGTTAGTGGCGCTGCTGGGACAGGGGGGAAGGAGACGCTTCTTCCTCCTCCTGCTCCTCTCCTTCCCGGGATCGGCCACGGCGGTGGCCGCGAGTGACTCGGCCGCGTCTCGGGCTCCGCGCGCGAAGCATGCTGACTGACGGGGGAGGCGGCGGCACCTCCTTTGAGGAGGACCTGGACTCGGTAGCTCCGCGATCCGCCCCAGCTGGGGCCTCGGAGCCGCCTCCGCCGGGAGGGGTCGGGCTGGGGATCCGCACCGTCAGGCTCTTTGGGGAGGCCGGGCCCGCGCCGGGAGTTGGCGGCGGCGGCGGCGATGCAGGCGGAGGGGACGCTGCGCTGGATTTCAAGTTGGCGGCTGCCGTACTGAGGACGGGCGGTGGAGGTGGTGCCTCTGGAAGCGACGAGGACGAGGTGTCCGAGGTATAGCTCCAGGATCACTGTCCACCCTCCCCCCCGCGTTGTGGCCACTACCAGGGCTGTGGGTGCCTTCCCGTGTCCCGGGCGCCCGGGTTCCGTGACAGCCGTCAGCAGCAGGGCGGCGGCGGCAGCCGTGCAGGCCTAGCCCTCATGCCCGCCTCGGGAGCGGGACGGGTTCCTGTCTCCGTCCCGAGACCCACAATAGGGAGTTCTTTAGTCGCCAAGCTTCGCGCGGGAACCAGACTCGGGCTCCCTCCCGCCCACCCCGCTTTAGAGATGGGGGAGGGCGGGGTCTTGCCAGAGTCCCTGCCCTTGGTACTGAGGGAACCCGGGGCTTGAAGGACCTAGCTAGCTAGCTCAGAAAGCATTTCTACTATACTCTTGCCAGAGTTGAGGATGCATTTATTTGCATCTGCCTTGCGTTATAAGCCTTGCCTGTGTATTTAAGTTAGAGCTCTTATTTTGTTTCCTTAGTTCGAGACAGGTGTTAAGGAGTTCCCAGCTTTTACCCTGAAATAAATCACGTGACTAGATCCTGGTACGTTTTATGAAGTTAGACAGGAAAAGGAAGTTCCAGTGCATCTCTGAGCTTTGGCATAGCTGGGTAGCCGAACAATTTTTTTTTTAAGGCCTGGAGAAGATGAGGCATCCTACAGACACCTTTTTTTTTTTTTTTTTGCAACGAGGGAAATGAGGTTGTTCCTTTATTTTTTTGCAACGCTTACGTGTATAGACTCATGTGTACACGATTTTTAGGCCTGTGCAACTTAGTATGGCAGGCTTCATCCATTTTTGGTCTCTAGGGAAAAAGGTGACACATATACAGATATGTACATGTATATGCACGTATATAGATGTATTCACACTTTTTTTCTTGGCAGTGGCTAGGGTATATTAATGTCCTGTGATTGTTTTAGGTGCTCTGACTATTTTTTTAAATCGGGTTATGATTTATTGTTTTATTACTTATTAATTAGCCTGGGACACACTATGTAGACCAGGCTGACCTTAAATTTGCAGTGATCCTTCTGCTTCTGCCTCCCTAGTGTTAGGGTTACACCATGCCCAGCTCAGTATTTCTTCTACTGTGATTCTAACATGCCTGGTTTATCCCTTGTGACCAATTATTTTAACCTCTGGTCTCGGTGTTAAAGTACAGGAATTCTCTGTGTGTACCAATGATCTTGGCTCATGCATTTGAAAGGCATAAGGAGAAATTTTTTGTGGATTGAAGAATACAGTTAGTGTACTGTTTTATCGTCCTAGTTCTCTAAACAGAAGTTTCTTTAGAAACCATTTTGCTTTGGAAAAAGATGTGTATAAGTGGGATAGACCCTTCACTGTTTTACCTTTGAATTTCACTGTAAGAGAAATAATTAGTAAGCCAAGCTGAGATAAGGGTTTTACTTAATAGGCAGTTATGGGGAGAGTCTGTATTTCCCCCATTCTTGGGTTTGTGGAAGGTTTCTATCTTTCAGTGAAGCTTGACAGTTAAATCTATAATAAATAGATGTTTAGGAAATAAGGTGAGGAGCTATCTTTAGATTCTAAAGATTAAGTTTATTTTTCTTTGAAACTAATAAGGGAGACTGAAAAGGTTGTCTTTAATGTGCTGGAAAGCCTTTGATTTTTCTGGGCCATTTTCACATAATTGGCATGGACAAGATTATTTATTTGTATTTAAGTTTCTTCAGATTTCCTCAGAGGTAAAGAATAGTGGATCTAAAGTCAAATCAGTCTCTCTCTCTGCACTTTTTTTTTTTTTTTTTTTTTGAGGTAGGGTCTCCCTCTAGACCAGGCTGACCTGGAATTCACTATGTAGCTTCAGGATGGCCTCAAACTCATGGCAGTTCTCCTACTTCTGCTTCCCAAATGCTGGGATTAAAGGCTTGCACCACCACGCCTGGTTGGGTACAACTTTTTAAAACAGTTTGTTGTGGAAATCATGCTGCATTCATGGTTTCTACACTCAGTAATGGCTAATGGTGTAAGAAAACCATATTTATATTGTGTTTATTTATATTTTCTGTTTAAAAAACATATTTAGATATGAAGTGTATATGTAGATTTCTCCTCCCTTCCTTTCCTTTTTTCTTATTTGTGTTTTGGTTCTTTTGGGACAGGGTCTCACTCTGTAGCCCAGGCTGGCCTGGAACTCATGGCAGTTTACCAGCCTGGCTTCCCCCTCCTTCTATATTTAAAAACCTTATATTTAGAATGCAGATCTCTAAGACACTGGCTTTTTTTTTCTTTTTCTTTCTTTCTTTTTTTTTTTTGAGGGAGGAAGCCTTAGTAGTTATAAATTCTTACCTGTGGAGAGAGAAAATTATGTTTTAAAAGAAATTCCTAGGCTGGGGATTAAAGGCATGTGGCACCATGCCTGGCCATATAAATACACTATAAAGACAGATTAAAGTAAAAAATTGCTTTTGGCTGGGTGTGGTGGCTCACACCTTGGGAGGCACTTGGGAGGCTAAGGTAGGTATCTCTATGAGTTCGAAGCTAGCCTGAGACTACAGAGTGAATTCCATGTCATCCTGGGCTAGAGTGAGACCCTACTTTCAGTTCTCAGCTTCTACCCCATAAAAAGCTGGAGACTGAACCATGTGTGGTGGCATATACCTTTAATTCCAGCTGATATAGGAGGATCTCCAGGAGTTCAAAGCCAAACTGGACTACAGAGTAAGTTCCAGGTTATCCTCAGATAGAGTGAGACCCTGCCTCAACAAAACAAAACAAACAAAGCTGGAGATTGAGAGAAACCCTGACTCAAATGAGGTGAAATGATGAGGATCAGACACAAAAGTTGTCTTCTGGCCTCTACATGGTGCTGTGGTACCAACATACTTGCTGCACTTACACACATGAACACATATACACACATGAATAAGTAATTTAAAAAAGGTTCCTAAAGTATCTCATCTCTGCTAAATAGTAACTGTGGCAGGGTATAGCTTATGTCTTTGTGAATGAAAATGACCTATTTTGCCCAGGTAAATTCCTTACCTTTTCTGTTTCCTTTCATGAGCTGTCTTCTCCCATATCAATTGCTTTTCAATTTCCAGTGTAAAGGGATAATTAGTAATGTTCTTTGAAAAATACCTAAAATTTGATGAATAATGCTAAAATTCTCATTTTTCATTTTAACTAAGTTACTTGAGAACCAGTACCTAGATACCCAGAGATGGTGAGTTTGGAAGTAAAGACCATCTTGTTCCTCAAATGGGGCATAGGAAGAGAGAGATTTGAAGAAGAGATTTAGGTCTATTAGTATATTTTTTTTTAGTGTTAGAATTGTACTATCTTAGGGAATATGCCATTATTTTGTCCTTGTTGCTTCATTTATTTATTTGTTTAATGCTGGGGATTGAAACTAGGACCTTCCATATGCTAGGCAGATACTACCTGCTGAGCTACATCCCCAGTCCCTGTTTACCTGTTTTTTTTTTTTGAGCAGGAGCACACTAAATTGCCCAGATTGGCCTTCAACTTGTTTTTGCACCCATAGGCAAGCCTTGAATTTTGATCCTCCTGCCTCAGCTTCAGTTTTACAGGCCTATGTGCCACCATGCTTGGTTGTTCCCTGTGGTTTGGAACATTGAGGTTAAAAAAAAAAAAAAAGGTAAATATCTGATTTATATTTCTTCAAGCACACTGAGCATGTTCCTTAGCTGTGTTAAATCCTTCAATAGAAGAATCAGAACTTACATTGGATAACGGAGGTCAGGTTAAAAATGCCTTAAAGCTGGGTGTGGTGGTACGTTTCTAAATCCCAGCACTTAGAAGGGTGAGTCAGGAGGAGCAGGAGTTAAAGGCCAGCCTTGGCTACATAGTGAGTTCCAGGCAAGCTAAGGTACATGAGATTCTGTCTCAAAAAAAAATTCATATAAAACACTTTTTAAGTATTAATTTTAGAAAATAGCCCCTCTCTGTCTCTTAGCAAGTTGAAAGAAAAATTAAACTTTCTTAAAAAAGGACTTTGCCAGACTCGAGTTTTAAATTTTATGTCATAAGAGCATGGATAATACTATATGTAAATAATGTGTGGCATCTTTTAAAATATATATATATATATATATATATATATATATATATATATATATATATTTGACAGAGAAAAAAGGAGAGAGAGAGAGAGAGAGAGAAAGAGAGAGAGAGAGAGAGAATGGGCATGCCAGGGCCTCCAGCCACTGCAAACAAACTCCAGATGCATGCGCCCCCCCCCCCCTTGTGCATCTGGCTATTGTGGGTCCTGGAGAATCAAACCTGGGTCCTTTGGCTTTTTTTTAAAAAAATATTAAATTAAATTAATTTATTTAACAGAGAAAGAGGAACAGAGAGAGAGAATGGGTTTGCCAGGGCTTCCAACCACTGCAAATGAACTCCAGACATGTGCACCCCCTTGTGCATCTGGCTTACGTGGGTCCTGGAGAATGAAACCTGGGTCTTTTGGCTTTGCAGGCAAGTGCCTTAACCACTAAGCCATCCCTCCAGCCCATGTGTGGCATCTTTTAAAATTGTTACAAAATTAGGGGGCTAGGGTGTATAGCTCAGTGATAGAGCACTTACCTGGAATGCATAAGACCCTGGGTTCAATCCCCAGTATAGGACAAAAATAATCAAAGTGAAAATTATAAAGCCGAACAGTTTCATGAACAATTCAGTAGTGTGGATAGAAAAGATAACTTAGAGGGCTGGAGAGATGGCTCAGTCAGTAAAGTATTTGCACAAGCATGAAGGCCTGAATCTGGGTGCCCGGTACCCACATAAAAGCATATGCCTATAAGATCAGCACTGGGGAGGCGGAAATAGGATCCCTGGAGCTTGCTGGTTGGTTAGAGTGCCAGACCCAGTGAGAAACCCTGTTTCAATAAAAGGGCAGAGGGGCCTGGGGAGATGACTTTGCAATTAAAGGTACTTGCTTGCAAAGTCTGCAGGCCCTGGTTCAGTTCCCAAACCACCTACTAAATGGTGCAAGCATCTGGCATTAGTTTGCAGTGGTGAGATGCCCTGGCATGCTCATACATACGTGTGTGTGTAAGTAAATAAATAAATAAAATAAGGTGGAGAGCAATTGAAGTAGGCCCCAATCTCTGGCCTATACACACATGTATACCTTCATATACATGCACCCACATACATACATACACACATGCACATCACACATGAGTAAACAAAGGTGGAAAGTAAAAGTCCTTGCCACAAAACCCAACTCTTCAGAGCCCACTCTTTAAGGCAGTTAATATTAAACGTTCTCTTTTATTCATTTTCCAGACATTGATACTCATATGTGCATGTTTATATACATACACTTCATTTGTGTGTTTTTTTTTTTTTCAGGGTAGGTTCTCACTCTAGCCCAGGCTGACCTGGAACTCACAGTGATTCTCCTACCTCTGCCTCTCAAGTGGAGGGATGTGGCACCATGCCTGGCCATATGAATACACTTTAAAGACAGATTAAATTAAAAAAAAAAAGAAAGCTTTTGAAGCCAGGTGTGGTGATGCACACCCTTAGTCTCAGCACTTGGGAAGAAAAACTAGGAGGATCACCATGATTTCAAGGCCACCCTATGGGGGATTCACTCAGGTCAGCCTGAGTGAAACCCTACCTTGAAAAACAAACAAACAAAATAAATAAATAAATAAAAGCTTTTGGCTAGGTATGGTGCCTCATACCTTGGGAGGCAGAGGTAGGAGTGTTGCTATGAGTTGGAGGTCAGCCTGAGACTACAGAGTGAATTTCCAGGTAAGCCTGGGCTAGGGTGAGACCCTACCTTGAAAAACTAAAAAATAAAATAAAACAGCTTTTGGAGCTGGGGACATGGCTTAGTGATTGAAATTCTGGCTTGCAAAGCCTAATGACCCCTGTTTGATTCTTTAGTAACCATATAAAACCAGTTGCACAAAGTGGTGCATGCATCTGGAGATTGTTTGCAGTGGCTAAATAAATAGCTTTATTTTATTTATTTATTTTTATTAACAACTTCCATGATTATAAACAATATCCTATGGTAATGCCTTCCCTCCCTCCACTTTTCCCTTTGAAACTCCACTCTACATCATATACCCTCCCCCTCTCACTCAGTCTCTCTCTTATTTTGATGTCATGATCTTTTCCTCCTATTATGATGGTCTTGTGTAGGTAGTGTCAGGCACTGTGAGGTTATAGATATCCAGGCTATTTTGTGTCTGGGGGGAGCACATTGTAAGGAGTCCTACCCTTCCTTTGGCTCTTATGTTCTTTCTGCTACCACTTCCCCAATGAACCCTGAGCCTTGGAAGGTGTGATAGAGATGCTTCACTGCTGAGCACTCCTGTCACTTCTTCCCAGTACCATGTTGCCTCTGAGTCATCCCAAGGTTAACTGCCATCTGAAAAGAGAAGGTTCTCCACCAAAAATGAGAGTAGCATTAATATATAGGTATGAATATTAAGAGAAGTGCTTACTGGGCTGTTTGATGAGCATAGTATATACATTTAGCCAGAAAGCAACAGACATTACACCCCTAGGGACTACCCGTTTTAAGTTTTCAGTATCAGGGATGTATTCCTTCCCATGGAGTGGGCCTCTAGTCCAATTAGAGAGCAGTTGGTTTCCATCATAACAGACGTGCCACTATAGCACCTGTTGGCTCATTTGGCCTGGCTGGCAAGATATAAGGCTTGTAGTGTCCACTGTTGAGTATCTTCACTGGTGATTTCTCTCTCTCCCCTTGAACTGCATGCAGAATGGCTTCTTCCAGCTTTCTGTCAGCTGGTCTACATGGAGGAGGTTATCAGCTCAGTTCCAGCAGGATTTCTCAGTGGTCTTGCAGCCTAAGCATGTGGAGTCTTCAGCAATAGGGTCTTACCACCTATTCCTGGTGGGAAACCAAGGGCCTTGGCAATGGCCTATAATATTTTGGGCGCATCAGGGACCTCCCTGGCCAAAAACTCACTGGAAGGTATCCCATCGTAACAATCTATGGCTCCTGAGTGTTCCATTGTCCAAAAAAGTAGGTTTCCATATGATTTATTTATATCTTCTTAGATTTTGATTAGCCCTCCCTCCATCTTTCCTTTACTCAGTCTCTTCTCTTGACCTCACTTCAGCCTTTTCACCCCCATTAATCTATTCTACTTATATATATATACAACATCATCCTATTTAGTACCCTCCTCCCTTCCTTTCTCTTCACTTTATATCTCTTTTCTAGCTTACTGGCCTTTTAAATAGCTTTGTTTGTTTGTTTTGTTTCCTGAGGTAGGGTCTCACTCTAACTCAGACCGACCTGGAATACAGTATGTATTCTCAGGGTAGCACCTCAAATTAATGGTGATCCTCCTACCTCTGCCTCCCAAGTGCTGGGATTAACAGTGTATGCCACCATGCCTGGCAAAATAGCACTTAAAAATTATTTAAGAGAGAGGGAGAGAGAGAGAATGGGCCTGCCAGGGCTTCCAGCCACCACAAGCTCCAGACACATGCACTGCTTTTTGCATCTGGCCTACTTGGTTCCTGGGGAATTGAGTCAAGCACCTTTACCACTAAGCCATCCCTTCAGCCCAAAATAGCTTTTTCTTTTTAAATCACATTGAAGTTTTTTGCTTTTTTTTGTTTATTTGTTTTTCAAGGTAGGGTCTTGCTTTGGCCCAGGGTGGCCTGGAATTTACTGTGTAGTCTCAGGGTGGCCTGGAACTCATAGCAGTCCTCCTACCTCTGCCTCCCAAGTACTGGGATTAAAGGCGTGCACCACCATGCCCAGCTGACATTGAGGTTTTTTTCTTTGAAGCATGTGTCATATTTACAGTTATGTAAAATGCACATATTAATTACAGTCCTGCATATTATCGCAAACGCTTTGGAAGGATTTTTTCCACAAAAATTACTTTTAGGGTAAAGCACAAACTATATAGGAACCCTTCCCATACTGATTTTTGTCCAATAGCTAAAGAACTGAGTGATTTCCTTAGGAGTTACTTAAGATTTATAATATAGACCAGGGTTTCTGGATAGCAACATAATGACATGTTAGGCCAGATTTTTTTTTTTTTTTTTTTTGCTAGATAATTCTTTGTTCTGCGGGCTTTCCAGTGCATTTGCACAGTTGTAGCATTTATCCACTAGATGCCAGTAGAAGCTATGAAACTGTGATAACCCTAGTTCCTCAGACATTCACAAAAGTCTCCTGGGAGTAAAATCACCCTTAACTAAGAACCACTGGTCTACAGCCTACTCTTGTCAGGAATGGCAATTTTGTCATGAATACCATGTATTCAAACTTCAGGTAAACAAGATGACTCACTGCTTTTAATAGCATCTCAGGGTTTATAACACATAATCTGAACAAAGGCGAAAGAGAAAGAAGGTTCTGAAGGGTTTAGTGTAAAAGCACTATGAACTATTAATTTTTTTCTTTTTTTTTTTCAAAGTAGGGTCAGTCATGTTCTAGTCCAGGCTGACCTAGAACTCACAATGTAGTTTCAGGGTGGCCCCGAACTTACAGTGATCTTCCCACCTCTGCCTCCTGAGTACTGGAATGGAAAGTCACTGCTAAGCAGCACAGGGTTGTTTTTTATCTTTCAAATTTTGTGTATTATTTATTTGAAAGCACAGAGAGAGAGAATGAGAATGGGTGCACCAGGATCTTTTACCACTAAAACGAACTCCAGATGCATGCACCACTTTGTGCATCTGGCTTTACATGGGTGCTAGGGAATTGAACCTGGGTCATCAGGCTTTTAAAGCAAGTACCTTTAACCACTGAACCATCTCTGTAGTCTCCAGGGTTTCCTTTTTGGGGTGCTGTTTTAAGTAAATAGTGGTGATGGACACAACTTGGTGAATAAACTTAAAAAATAATTTTATACTGTAAAAAGCTGTAGTCTTTAGGCTGGGTGTGGTGGCACCCTTTAATCCCAGCACTCAGGTGGCAGAGGTAAGAGGATTGCCGTGAATTCAAGGCTACCCTGAGATGACATAGTGAATTCCAGGTCAGCCTGGAATTGAATGAGACCCTACCTGGGGTGGGGGCGGGGAGCTGTAGTCTTTGTGTGCAAATTTTAATTTTAGACTGGAATGATTGTTCAGTGGTAAAGGTACTTGCTTACAAAGCCAGTGGGCTTGGGCTCAATTCCCAAGCCACTCAGGTAAGCTGAATGCAGAAAGTTCTGGGATTTAAGGGTATGTGCCACTATACCTGGCCTCTTAATTTTTAAAGTTTTTAAAAATTTTTGCCAGGCGTGGTGGCGCACGGCTTTAATCCCAGCACTCAGGAGGCAGAGGTAGGAGGATTGCTGTGAGTTCAAGGCCACCCTAAGACTCCATAGTGAATTTCAGGTCAGCCTGGGCTACAGTGAGACCCTGCCTCGAAAAACTAAAAATAAATAAATAAATAAGTATAAAATTTTTATTTATTTGAGAGAGAGAGAGAGAGAAAGAGGCAAAAGCTTACATGGGTCCTGGGTAATCGAGCCTTAAACCTGGGTCCTTAGGCTTTGCAGGCAAATGCCTTAACTGTTAAGCCATCTCTCCAGCCTGCTTCTTAATTTTTTAAACGTGTGTATGTATACAATGCACATGTGTAAGAGTGTGTATTCATGAGTGTGTGGAAGTCAGAAGACAATCTTGGTTTCATCCTCAGGAACACCAGCCTTCCCCCCCCCCCCTTTTTTTTTTTTGTTTTGGTTTTTCGAGGTAGGGTTTCACTCTAGCCCTGGCAGACCTGGAATTTACTATGTATTCTAAGGCTGGTCTTGAACTCACAGTGATTCTCCTACTTCTGCCTCCTGAATGCCGGCACTAAAGGTGTGTGCCACTATACCTGCCCCCCCTTTTTTTGTTTTTGTTTTTGGAGATAGGGTTTTAGTCTAGTCCAGGCTGACCTGGAATTTAGGGTGGCCTTGAGGTCATAGTGATCCTTGTACCTCTGCTTCCCAAGGGCTGGGATTAGAGGCATGCGCCACCACAACTGGCTGGTCTTTTTTTGTTTGTTTGTTTTTGCCTTTGCTTTTTTGAGAAAGAGTTTTACTATAGTCCAGGCTTACTTGGAATTCACTATGTAGTCTCAGGTGGCCTTGAACTCCTGGTGATCCTCGTATCTCTGCCTCCCAAGTGCTGTGATTAAAGGTATGTACCACTACACCTGGCTTCCCTCCCATTTATTTATTTATTTATTTATTTATTTATTTATTTATTTATTTATTTATTTGAGACAGAGAGAGGGGGAGAGAGAATAGGCATGCCAGGGTCCCTAGCCACTGCAAATGAACTCCAGATACATGTGCCACCATTTTGCATCTGGCATACATGGGACCTGGAGAATCAAACCTGGGTCCTTAGGCTTCACAGGGAAGTACCTTAACCGCTAAGCCATCTCTCCAGCCCCCCTTCCCATTAAAAAAGTATTTTTATTATTTATTCATTTGCAAGCAGAGAGAGAGAGAATATGGATGTGTCAGGGCCTCCAGCTGCTGCAGATGAACTCCAGATGCATGTGCCACTTTGTGCATTTGGGTACTTGGAAGCCAAACCTGGGTTGTTAAGCTTTGCAAGCAAGTGCCTTAACCACTGAACTCTCTCTCCAGCCCACCATCTACCTTTTCTGAGATAGGATCTCTCATTGGCCTTGAGCTTACCAGTTAAGTTTGACTGGATATCCAGCAAATTCCAGGGATCTTTCTGTGTCCTTGGGATTATAGGCTCAGGCCCCAGGACCCCAGTGTTTTTTTTTTTTTTTCTTTTGTTTTGTTTTTGTTTTTTCAAAGTAGGGTCTCACTCTGGCCCAGGCTGACCTGGAATTCATTGTGTAGTCTCAGGATGGCCTCGAACTCATGGCAATCCTCCTACCTCTGCCTCCCGAGTGCTGGGATTAAAGGCATGCACCACCATGCCTGGCTTGGACCCCAGTATTTTTACATATATACTAAGTTGAACTCAGGTCCTCAGACTTGTGAAGCTAGCACTTTATCAACTGAGTTATGTCTCCAGTTGTATTTTTCTGATTAGTATACAAGATAGTATATTTCACCATAACATTTTCTTATATATGTATCATTGTACTTTGTACATATTTACCATTCCAGTTTCCTCCCTTGTTTCTTTTCCCCCTTTCTTCCATCTTTCCCACCTACAATATTCCCTTCTATTTTTTTTTTATGTAAAATTTATTTGCAAACGAGAGAGAGAGAGAGAGAGAGAGAGAGAGAGAGGAAGAAGAAGAAGGAGGAGGAGGAGGAGGGAGGCAGACTGAGAGAGAGAATAGGCATGCCAGGGCCTCTAGCCATTGCAAACGAACTCCAGATGCATGTGCCCCTTGTGCCTCTGGCTTATGTGGGTCCTGGAGAATTAAACCTGGGTCCTTTGCCTTCTCAAGCAAATGCCTTAACCACTAAGCCATTTCTCCAGCCCATTCCCTCCTCTTCCTCCTCTTCCTCCTTTTTCTTTTAAATACTTATTTGAGAGAGAGAGGAAGAGACAGATGGGTGGAGGGGGAGAGACGGAGAGAATGGTTGCTCCAGGGCCTCTAGCCACTGCAAACTCCAGATGCATGTGCTATCTTGTACATCTGGCTTAAGTATGTACTAGGAAATTGAACCTGGGTGCTTAGGCTTGGCAGGCAAGCATCTTAATCTCTAAACCATCTCTCCAGTCCATTTCCCTTCTACTTTTATGCCATATATGTATTTATAAATTTCTTTTTTTTTTTTTTTTTTTGAGGCAGGTTCTCACTTTAGTCCACACTGATGTGGAACTCATAGCAATTGTTCTTCTACCTCTGCCTTCCTAGTGCTGGGATTAATAGTGTACATCACCACACCTGGCTAAATGGTGTTTCTTTAGATGACATGCAATATTTGTTCCCCTTTGTATCACGTTCTCCTTTCCCCCTTCTCTCTTCTTATTAAACTCTTTCCCCCCCATATAGTGCCTTTCTACTTTCATGTCACATATATAAATCTTTTTATTTATTTGCAAGTAGAGAGATATGAAAGAGAGAGACAGACAAACAATGTGCCTGGACCTTTGACCACTGCAAAGGAACTCCAGATGCATGGTTACTTGTGCATCTGGCTTTTTTTGAACTTTTTTTGTGCACGTAGGTACTGGAGAATTGAACCTGAGCTACGGGCTTTGCAAGAAGGGGCCTTTAACCGCTGAACCATGTCCCCAATCCATAGATAGATAGATAGATAGATAGATAGATAGATAGATAGATAGATAGATAGATATAGATATAGATATAGATATAGATATAGATATATATGTATCTTGATTATTACCAAACTGAATTTTTTAAATCTTTTACTTTTATTTATTTGAGAGAGAAAGAAATAGAAAGAGAGAATGGGTGTACCAGGGCCTCCAGCCAGTGCAAACAAACTTTATACGTATGCACCACTTTGTGCATCTGGCTTACATGAGTACTGGGAAATTGAACCTGGGTCCTTGGGCTTCATAGGCAAGTGCCTTAACTGCTAAGCAATATCTCTAGCCCAGTCCTTAGAATTTTGTGGCATAAGAAGTTACTACAAATTTTGAAAAGAAAATTTTATATATATAGCATTCACTACACAGTGATGAGTTAATTTCTTTTTTTTTTTCAAGGTAGGGTCTCTAGCTCAGGCTGACCTGGAATTCACTATATAGTTTCAGGGTAGCCTCGAACTCACAGCAATCCTCCTACCTCTGCCTCCCAAGTGCTGGGATTAAAGGCATGCACCACCAGGCCCAGCTTGAATTAATTCTTTAAAAAAAGAACCAAAGACATAGGATATTAAAATATAACCATAGACTGGTTGAGATGGCCCATGCCTCTAATCCCAGCAATTGGCCAGTGAGAAGCCAGCTATCTTGTTTCTAGGGGGATATGCAGAAGGCTTATGGGTGCAGAGCCCCAGAGCAACGCAGTACTCATGGAGGTGTAGTGTCCTATTTAAAGTGCTTTGGGACCAGAAGTGTTTCTGATGTCATTTTCAATCTTGGAATGTCTGCATTTCCTGTTTTAAGATTTTTATTTTTTAATTGTTGACAACTTCCATAATTACAGATAATAAACCATGATAATTCCTCCCCCCCATTTTCCCCTTCACAACTCCACCCTTCATACCCTCTCCCCCCTTAATCAGTCTCTTTTGTTTTGATGTCATTATCTTTTCCTCCTATTATGATGTTCTTGTGTTGGTAGTGCCAGGCACTGTGAGTTCATGGATATCCAGGCCATTTCATGTCTGGAAAAGTGCATTTAAGGAGGCCTGCCCTTTGGCTCTTACATTCTTTCTGTCACCTCTTCCACAAAGGACCCTGAGCCTTAGAAGATGTGATGGAGATGTTTCAGTGCTGAGCATTTCTCTGTCGCTTCTTCTTGGCACTATGGTGCTTTTTGAGTCATCCCAGACATCACTGCCATCTGAAAAATGAAGCTTCCCTAACCATGAGTGAGAGTCATACTTATAGATGGGTATGAACGTTAAGAAAAGTGCTTACCAGGCAGTTTGTTGAGTATAATATATGCATTTAGCCAGACACCAGAAGGCATTACACCTCTAGGGCTCATGACTTCCACCTGTCATAAGTTTTCAGTATCAGACATGTATTCTCTCCTGTAGAACAGGCCTCCAGTCCAGTTAGATACGATTGGTAGGTTTTCCCCATAACAGACATGGCACTATTATATCCATTGGCTCATTTGGCCTGGCTGCCCCAACTGAAGGTTTACAGTGTCCACTCTTTTTTTAATTTTTTTTCTTTTTGCTGTTATTTTATTTATTTTAGAGCAACAGACAGAGAGAAAGAGGCAGAGATAGAGAGAGAGAATGGGTGCGCCAGGGCCTTCAGCCACTGCAAACGAACTCCAGACACATGCGCCCCCTTGTGCATCTGGCTAACGTGAGTCCTGGGGAATTGAGCCTCGAACCGAGGTCCTTAGGCTTCACAGGCAAGCGCTTAACTGCTAAGCCATCTTTCCAGCCCAGTGTCCACTCTTGATTATCTTCACTATGTAGTTTCAGGGTGCCCTCAAACTCACTGTGATCCTCCTGCCTCTGCCTCCTGAGTGCTGGGATTAAAGGTGTGTGCCACCATGCTTGGCATGAAACACATTTTTTAAAAAATATGAAAGGAGGGCTGGAGGGATGGCTTAGCAGTTAAGGCATTTGCTTGCAAAGCCAAAGTACCCAGGTTCAACTCTTGAGGACCCACCTAAGCCAGATGTACAAGGGGGCACATGTGTCTGGAGTTCGTATGCAGTGGCTGGAGGCCCTGGCGTGCCCATTCTCTCTCTCTTTCTCTGTCTCTCCCTCTTCCTCTGTCAAATAAATAAAAATAAAATATAAAAAGAAGAAAGTAGATTTGAACATTATTAGAAATTTTAGAAAATTTTTTACAAACTGAGTATCAAGTACTTCTAAATTTAAACATAAATCTTGAGGCTGTTGTATGTTAGTAATTCCATAGAAGCATAGAAAGATAAAGTAAACATAAAACAGTTACAAATTTCTTATAAGAAGTCCCCATAGTAACTTGGCATTCATTCATCATCATGCTGGGGCCAGGATCCTGAGATTCCCTGTGCTTGCAGTGCCCTGGCTCTACAGGCAGGGAAACTAAGAAAGAACCTTTTTTTTTTTTTTTTGTTTTTTCTTTCTAAATTCCAGGGAGAATTTTGGATTTCCCTCATGGCTACAATGAAGCTTTCCGATTCTGCCATTTTTCAACTCTTTATGAGTAGGATTTTGCTTTTTTTTTTTTTTTTTCCTATGATCTTAAACTTTTAGTGTTTCTTCTGGGGGACACTCAACAGTGAAAATTGGCTGTGCCATGTAGTACAGTTGGCTTGGTGGAAAACATCCCCACAATGAAATGGCACTGCTCAGAACAGAAGTCATTTTGCAGCCTTAGGGCTGTGAGCCACATACATACTCATACACACACATTTATTTCAAGTGAACTTTTCATATAGATTCTAGACAACCATTTCCCTGTCAGACATTCATTCATTCACCTATTCAGAAGTTATACATTCCCATTTATTTATTTATTTATTTATTTTTGCATTTTTGAGGTAGGGTTTCACTCTAGCTCAGGCTGACCTGGAAATCACTCTGTCATCTCAGGGTGGCCTCGAACTCACAGCATTCCTCCTACCTCGCCTCCCGAGTGCTGGGATTAAAGACGTGCACCACCACGCCTGACTCCCATTTTAAATTTTTATTCCATTTACAACTCTGGAGACTAAAATCAAACCTTGTTACAAGGCAGGGTGTCCAGAGAAGCTGAGGGAGCTGGAGGAGATGTTGGGGTGAGGTGGCTAGAAGGACCTGGTGAGAAAAGCACATAGAACAGAGAGAAGGCTATACATGCAAAGTGAAAAATAGGGTATTTCAGACCACTTGCCTGTAAATTGGCAGAAGTTTTTTTTAATCAGTGAGAATTTGGAAATCAAAAGTATCATTCTCGGTCTGGAGAGATGGCTTAGTGGTTAAGTGCTTGCCTGTGAAGCCTGAGAACCCTGGTTCAAGGCTTGATTACCCAGGACCCACATTAGCCAGATGCACAAGGGGGCGCACACGTCTGGAGGTCTTTTGCAGTGGCTGGAGGCCCTGGCGTGCCCATTTTCCCTTCCTCTTTCTTTCTCTCTCACTCTCAAATAAATACAAATAAAAAAAATTTAAAAAAAAGTATTCTCAGGTCATTTGGACCCACTGTCTAGCTTATGAATGTGGCCTAGCAGAGTTGGAGAGAAAGATAAGATGTCATCCAAGAGCCGTAGAGGCTTTAAGTTAAGGCTTTAAGGAGACAGGTAGACACAGGTGAAAGAAAGAGCTTAAGCTGGGTTTACACAGAACACCAATATGACCTCCTTGCCCATTAGGGTGAATGTGGCCTGCATTCCCATGTGGGCAGAAGCTGTACAGGTTGCAACTGTTGGCTTTTCCGCCTGTTAATGGCCAAAGAGGGTGACTGCCCCCGATGGCGAAAGCAGCTGGCCGTGAAAGATGAAAGCATCTGGCAAAGGAAGCTCAGGAGGGAGAGGGAGAGGAGGGAGTGATGGAGGGGAAGTGTGCCGAGATGGTAACCAAACCAAGAGGCTCACCTTAGGGTACGGTAGACCAGAGAGTGAGACCTGAGGTGCTGATAGCGCATCTTTCTTGAGACCTGGTGTTGGGGCCTAGCGGCCGAGGGGTGTAGCCTGGCGTACAGCCAGCATGGCTTCCACGAGGAGGGATGAAACCTGAGAGAAGGCCAACCCAAGAGGGATACTTACCGAGAAGGAGGGAGGAGACGGGAAGAACCATGAGGCTAAATTGTGGTGGGTGTGAGAGCCTGTATCAGAGATGGTCTAAAGACTTCAGAGGGTCATATGGCAGCCCGGTGGCCTGGTCAGGGGAAAGAGGTCTGGCTGCCCAAGAGGTCAACCAAAAGCCTTCCTGTCCGAGTCACGGCACCAGATGTAAGGTTCAGGAGTGACTTAAGACCATGGAGACCACTCTGAGGCAAAGATGAAGGCTTTTACTTGGGAATAACACGAGCTGCCAGAACTGACTCTCAAGAGTGGAGCAGTCCTGATGTCTTCTCTTTCTCCCACGGAGCTGCATGCAGTGGAGGTTTTCAGCTCACCTTCAGCCAGATTTCTCATTGACCTTGTAGCTCAAGCATGTGGATTCTTGAGCAATAAGGTCTTACCACCTATTCCTGGTGGGAAACCAAGAGCCTCGGTTATGGCCTCTAATGTTTTGGGGATGTCAGGGACCTTCCTGGCCAGCAACTCACTGGAAGGTATCCCATCCCTGGCACTGAAAATTTTCTAGTAACAATTTATGGCTTCTGGATGCATTATTGTCCAACAAAGTAGGTTTCCATATGACTTATTCATGCCCTCTTAGATTTTGATTAACCCTTCCTTTACTCAATCTCTTCCCCTGACCTCACTTAGGCCTTTTCACCCCCAGTAATCTGTTCTACACACACACACACACACACACACACAATACCATCCCTTTAAGTCCTCCTCTTCCCTCTCCCCCCTCCCTTATAGCCTTTTTCTAGTTTACTGGCCTCTCCTACTGAGTTTTATTCCAACTCGTATACCAGTTCAAACATTAGTATCTAGGATCCATGTATGAGAGAGAACATGTGGCACTTGGCTTTCTGGGTCTGGGTTACTTCAGTAAATATAATCCTTTCCAGGTCCATCTGTTTCCCTGCAAATTTCATAATTTCATTTTTCTTTACCACTAAATAGAACTCCATTGTATAAATAGGGCACATCTTCATTATCCACCCAAACTCTGTTTTTTCCAAACTGTATTTTTAATATATTTTTTCAAAATTTTATTTATTTATTTATTTGAGAGAGGCAGAGAGGGAGAGTGGGCACACCAGGGCCTCTAGCTGCTGCCAGCAAACTCCAGGTGCACAACCCACCTTGAGTATCTGGTTTATGTGGGTCCTGGGGAATGAAACCTGAGTCCATAGGCTTTGCAGGCCAACACCATAACTGCTAAACCATCTCTTCAGACCAATATTTTTATTTATTTATCTATTTGAGAGTGGGGGAGAGAAAGAAGCAGGGGGGGAGGGAGAATGGGCATGCCAAGACCTCTAATCACTGCAGACAAACTCCAGACATCTGTGCCATTTTGTGCATTTGGCTTTTGTGGTTCCTGGGGAATCAAATATGGGTCCTTTGGCTTTGCAGATAAGAAGAACCTTATCTGCATCTCTCCAGTTCAAAACTGTATTTTTTTAAATATTTATTTGAGAGGGGAAAGAGAGAATAGGCATGCCAGGGCCTCTAGTCACTTCAAATGGGCTACAGATGCATGTGCCACCTTGTGTATCTTACATTATGAGGGGTGCTAGGGTATAGAACCTGGATCCAGCACATTGACTGCTAAGCCATCTCTTTAGCCCCAAACTGTACCTTAAAAAAATTATTATTATTATTGTTTTTTCAATGTAGGGTCTCACTCTAGCCCAGGCTGACCTGGAATTCACTATGCAGTCTCAGGGTAGCCTCAAACTCATGGCGATCCTCCTACCTCTGCCTCCCAAGTGCTGGGACTAAAGGCAGGTACCACCACACCCTGCTCTTCCTTTCTCAAATAAGTAAATAATGAATATAAAATATTTAAAATAGATCAAAGACATAAATGTAGGAGTTAAAACTACAAACTTTGCTGGGTATGATGGGACATGCCTTTCATCCCAGTATTTGCAGAAGTAGGAGGATCACCTTGAGTTAGAGGCCAACTGAGACTACATAGTGAATTCCAAGTCAGCCTGGGCTAGAGTGAGACCCCACCTCGAAAAACAAAAAAAAAAAAGTATTGGTGAGAAAGAAAGGGAAAGAAGGGGCTGGAGAGATGGCTTAGCGGTTAAGCGCTTGCCTGTGAAGCCTGAGGACCCTGGTTCGAGGCTCGATTCTTCAGGACCCACATTAGCCAGATGCACAAGGGGGCGCATGCGTCTGGAGTTCATTTGCAGTGGCCGGAGGCCCTGGTGTGACCATTCTCTCTCTCTCTATCTGCCTCTTTCTCTTTCTCTGTCACTTTCAAATAAATAAAAATAAACACCAAAAAAAAAAAAATTAAAATAAAAAAGAAAGGGAAAGAGAGAGAGGTAGGAAGGGAAAGAATGGGCCCACCAGGGCCTCCTGCCAATGCAAATGAACTCCAGACATGTGCATCTGGCTTTATGTGTGTACTGGTGAATTGAACAAGGGTCCCTAGGATTTGAAAGCAAGTGCCTTGATTCTGGAGTTCCTTTGCAGTGGCCAGAGGTCCTGGCACACTCATTCTCTATCATGTCTCTCTATCACACTGCCTCATTCTCATAAATAAGTAAGATGTGTTTTTTTAAAAAAATAGAAAAAAATCTATAGTCTTACGGTGGCCTGGGAAGCTGGCTCAACAATTAAAGGCACTTGTTTGTAAAGCCTGATGGCCCAGGTTCAATTCTTCAAGCATCTGTTTGTTTACAGTGGCAAGAGGCCCTGGTATTCACACAAACACACAGACACACACAAATAAAAATTTAAAAAAATTATTTTTGTTCATATTTATTTATTTATTATTTACTTGAGAGTGACAGAGAGAAAAAGAGGCAGAGAGAGAGAATGGGCACGCCAGGGCTTCCAGCCACTGCATACAAACTCCAGACGTGTGCGCCCCCTGTGCATCTGGCTAACATGGGTCCTGGAGAATCGAGGGTCCTTAGGCTTCACAGGCAAGCACTTTACCGCTAAGCCATCTCTCCAGCCCACAAATAAAAATTTTAAAAAGGCTAGAAAAAATGGCTTAGGGGTTAAGGTGCTTGCTTGCCTACGAAGCCAAAAGGCCCAGGTTTGATTCCCCAGGACCCACTTAAGCCAGATGCACATGGTGGCACATGCATCTGAGTTTGTTTTTCAAGGCCCTGGGGCTCCCATTCTCTCTCTTTCTACCTCTTTCTCTTTCAAATAAGTAAAATAAAAAACATATTTAAAAAATCTATGGGTTCTTAATGTAAGGGTTAAATTTTGGACTGTCCATTCTAGTACATTGATCTATATGTTATCCTTATATAATATCTCCCATAATTTTTTTTTTTTTTTCTTTTTGGAGGTAGAGTCTCACTGTAGCCCAGGCTGTCCTGCAATTCACTACATAGTCTCAGGGTGACCTTGAAGTCACGGCAATCCTCCTACCTCTGCCTCCCAAGTGCTGGGTTTAAAGGCCACCAGGCTGGCACCCATAATGTTTTCTTGTAGCAAATCTTGAAATTAGAAAGTATAAATTCTCTGATTTTGTTCATTTTTAGTTTATGTGTTATTTGAATACAATTAATGGGACTGTAGTTTCTAAGAAGAATATAGGCAGAATTTATTTTTTCCCCAGGCTAACAAAGAGACAAATTCAATAGAATATTGCATCTGTATTTTTTTAATTTTAATTAAATTAATTTATTTGAGTGAGAGAGAATATGGGCATACCAGGGCCTCTAGCCAGTAGTTCACAAAAGAACTCCAGGCTGGGTATGGTGATGGTGCATGCCTTTAATCCCAGCACTGGGGAGGCAATGATAAGAGAATAGCTGAGTTTGAGACCACCCTGAGACTCCATAGTGTATTCCAGGTCAGCCTGGGCTAGAGTGAAACTCTACCTTGAATCCCCCCCCCAAAAAAAAAGAAAGAAAAAAAATCCTCCAGATGTTTGTGTCACCTTGTGTATCTGGCTTTATGTGGATAATATTTTTATTATTTAGGCATGGTGGTGCACACCTTTAATCTAAGCACTTCAGAGGCAGAGGTAGAAGGATATTGTGAGTTTGAGGTCAGTCTGGACTAGAGTGAGACCCTACCTTGAGAAAGCAAAATATTTATTTGAGACATAGCACACGTGTGTGTTTGTGTGTGTGTGTGTGTGTGTATGCGTGTGCGTGTCTGTGTATGAGTGAGTATGGATATACCAGGGCTTCATGCCACTGTTAACAAACTCCAGACATATGCACCACTTTGTTCATCTGGCTACATGTGGGTATTGGAGACTGAAACCTGGGCAGCCAGGCTTTATAAGCAAGTGCCTTTAACCATTGAGGCACCTCTCTAGCTCCTCCCCCCCCTTTTGAAATAGAGGTTCTAGTTGGTCTGGAACTTAATATGGTAGACCAAGTTGACCTTGAATTTTGGGCAGTTCTCCTGCCTCTGCCTGTCTTTGGGATTACTAGTGTGAGCCACCATGCCTGGCTTTAGCATGGTATGTACTTATCAATTGCTTCCAAAGTGAAAATTCAAAATTTAAGCAACATACAATTTGCCCAACACTGAAGTTAGTATATTTATTTGAGACATAGCACACGTGTGTGTGTGTGTGTGTGTGTATGCGTGTGCGTGTCTGTGTATAAGTGACTATGGATATACCAGGGCTTCATGCCACTGTTAACAAACTCCAGACATATGCACCACTTTGTTCATCTGGCTACATGTGGGTATTGGAGACTGAAACCTGGGCAGCCAGGCTTTATAAGCAAGTGCCTTTAACCATTGAGGCACCTCTCTAGCTCCCCCCCCTTTTGCAATAGAGGTTCTAGTTGGTCTGGAACTTAATATGGTAGACCAATTTGACCTTGAATTTTGGGCAGTTCTCCTGCCTCTGCCCGTCTTTGGGATTACTAGTGTGAGCCACCATACCTGGCTTTAGCATGGTATGTACTATCAATTGCTTTCAAAGTGAAAATTCAAAATTTAAGCAACATACAATTTGCCCAACACTGAAGTTAGTATTATCATTTGTATGACTAAATTAGAAACATAATTTTAAGCCGGGTGTGGTAGCACACGCCTTCAATCCCAGCAACCGGGAGGCAGAGATAGGAGGATTGCCGTGAGTTCGAGGCCACCCTGAGACTCCATAGTATATTCCAGGTCAACCTGGGCTAGAGTGAGACCCTACCTCAAAAAAAAAAAAAAAGAAACATAATTTTATTTTTTACAACTTTTGGTGTGTGTATATAGTATATGTGGTGTTTGCACATGTGGGGTATGCATGCCATCCTGTGCCCACATGTGTAGAGTCCAAAGTAGGATGTTAAGTCCTAAGTTGCTCACCTGTCTTATTTTCTTGACATAGGGTTTCTTCTCACCAAGAAGCCTCATGCCATTATTCTTTTCTTTCTTTCTTTTTTTAAATGTTTAATTATTTTTGCTTGGTTGCTTTTTTTTCTCTAAATATTTTTATTTATTTGTTTGAGAGAAAGACACAGGTAGAAAGAGAGATGCATGTGCCACCTTGTACATTTGGCTTATGTGGGTCCTGGGGAATTGAACTGAGGTCCTTTGCCTTTGCAAGCAAGTGCCTTAACTGCTAAGCCATCTCTCCAGCCCCTTTGCTTGCTTGCTTGCTTGCTTGCTTGCTTGCCTGCTTGCTTGCCTGCTTGCCTGCCTGCCTGCCTGCCTCCTTCCTTCCTTCCTTCCTTCCTTCCTTCCTTCCTTCCTTCCTTCCTTCCTTCCTTCCTTCCTTCCTTCCTCCTTCCCTCCCTCCCTCCCTCCCTCCCTCCCTCCCTCCCTCCCTCCCTCCCTCCCTCCCTCCCTCCCTCCCTCTCTCTCTCTCTTTCTTTCTTTCTTTTGTTTGAGGTAGGGTTTCACTCTATCTCAGACTGACCTGGAATTCACTATGTATTCTCAGGGTGGCCCCGAATTTACAGCAATCCTTCTACCTCTGTTTCCTTAGTGCTGGGATTAAAGGCCTGTGCCACCATGCCTGGCTCCTTTTCTTCTTCTTTTTTTTTTTTAAAAGGTATTTATTTGAGGGAAAGAGGCAGAGAGAGAGACAGTATGAGAACTCATGTCATTAAAAAAATTTTTTTTCATTTATTTATTTCAGAGCAACAGAAAGAGAGGCAGATAGAGAATGGGCGCACCAGGGCCTTCAGCCACTACAAATGAACTCCAGACGTGTGCGCCCTCTTGTGCAACTGGATTCCATGGGTCCTGGGGAATCAAGCCTCAAGCAGAGGTCCTTGGGCTTCACAGGCAAGCGCTTAACCGCAAAGCCATCTCCCCAGCTCTCATGTCATTTTTTAATTAGACTGGCTGACCAGTGAGCTCCAGTAGTCCTCCTATTTCTGTTATCCCTCAGTGCTGGAGTTACTGGGATGTACAGCAATTCCTGGCTTTTTATGTGGTTGTTGAGGATCAACCTAAGTGCTTCATATATGCAGCAAGTGCTCTTACCCACTGTACCATTTTCTTGGCTCAAAAACAAATCCTAGCCCGGTGTGATGGCACACACCTTTAATCCCAGAATTTAGGAGGCAGAGCTAGGAGGATCTCTATGAGTTTGAGGCCACCCTGAGACCACATCGTGAATTCTAGGTCAGCCTAAGCTAGAGTGAAACTCTACCTTGGAAAACCAAAAAAAAAAAAAAAAAAAAAATTGTAAACATCAATGCTCAGATAATTCTAATTATTTTTTTCTCAATTTTTATTAACATTTTCCATGATTATAAAAAGTATCCCATGGCAATAACCCCCCCACATTCTCCCCTTTGAAATTCCATTCTCCATCATATCCCCTCCCCATCTCAATCAGTCTCTTTTTATTTTGATATCATGGTCTTTTCCTCCTCTTATGATGGTCTTGTGTAGGTAGTGTCAGGCACTATGTGGTCATGGATATCCAGGCCATTTTATGTCTGGAGGGAGCACGTGGTATGGAGTCCTACCCTTCCTTTGGCTCTTACATTCTTTCCACCACCTCTTCTGCATTAGACCCTGAGCCTTGGAAGGTGTGATCGAGATGTTACTCAGTACTCCAGTCACTTCTTTCCAACACTATGATGCCTTCTGAGTCATCCCAAAGTCACTGCCATCTGAAAAGAGAAGATTCTCTACCCAAAGTGAGAGTAGCATTAATATAAGGGTATAAATATTAAGAGAAGTGCTTACTGGGCAGTTTGATAAGCATAGTATATACACTTATCCAGACATCAGCAGATGTTACACCCCTAGGGCTCATGACTACCCCTGTTTTAAGTTTTCAGTATCAGGGATGTATTCCCTCAGCTCAGTTCTAGTAGGATTTCTCAGTGGCCTTGCAGCCCAAGTATGTGGAGTCTTCAGCAGTAGGGTCTTACCATCTATTCCTGGTGGGCAATGAAGGGCCTCGGTAATGGCCTATAATGTTTTGAGGGCATCAGGGACCTCCCTGGCCAACAACTCACTGGCGGTATCTCATTGCTGGCACTGAAAATTTTCTAACAACGATCTTTGGCTCCTGAGTGTTCCATTGTCCGAAACTGGAGGATTCCATATGATTTATTTGCATACTCTTAGATTTTGATTAGCCCTCCCTCCACCTTTCCTTTACTCAATCTCTTCCCCTGACTTCACTTTGGGAATTTTAATTATTTTAGACAATGAACTCTGTACTATATTTTGGTTTTTAAAAATATTTTATTTATTTATTTGAGAGAGAGAGAAAGAGGCAAATAAAGAGAATGGATGTACTAGGGCCTTTAGCCTTTGCAAATGAATTCCAGATACATGTGCTTAAAGTGGGTACTGGGGAATTGAACCTGGGTCCTTTGGCTTTGTAGGCAAGCGCCTTAAAAGATAAGCCATCCCATATCACGGTGATATTCCTACCTCTCTCCTGAGTGTTGGGATTAAAGGCATGCTCTCCTGTGTCTGGCCAGCCCGTATTTTATATCTGATTTATTTGAGATTTCACAGGTTAACAGAGGGGAAAAATAATTTTATTTATTTATTTGAAAGAGGAAGGGAGAGGAAGAGAAAGAGGTGGATAGAATGGGTGCCCCAGGACCTCCAGCCACTGGAAATGAACTCCAGACGCATGCACCACCTTGTGCATCTGGCTTACGTGGGTACTGGGGAATCAAGCCTGGGTCTTTTAGGCTTTGTAGGCAAGCGCCTTAATTGCTGAGCCATCTCTTCAGCCCCTGGAAAAAAATGTTTTTAATACTATGTGTTATATCCTTGTCACTGATCTTTTGGAATGTTTGCTCATTCTCCACAGAGGAAAACCTTTTTAGGTTAGGGTAGGACTTCATTATAAACTCAAGTCTTGCATAATAGAATTTCATGGGTGCCTACTGGGCATGTGGTGCAATTGGTAGAGTGCTTCTTTAGCATACATTAAGCCTTGGATTTGATCCCCCAGGTATGGTAGCACAAATCTGTATTCCCAGTGCTCTGGAGATCAAGACAGGAAGATCAGAAGTTCTTTGGCTACATTGCTTGAGTTGTGTCTAATCTGTTCTATATGAGACCTTGTCTCAAACAAATGAACCTTGAAAGAATTCCACAGGTGCATGCCTATGTCACAGTACAAGGGAGGATGAGGCAGGTGAGGATCTTAGGGCCCAGGCCAGTCTGGGCTATGTGTTTAAGACCTTGTATTAAAAACAAAACAGTGGTAAAACATTCACCTAACAGTTGTAAAGTTTTTAGGTTTGATCCTGAGTACTGTAACAAAGAAAGAAAGGTGGGCCTGGAGAGATGGCTTAGCAGTTAAAGGTACGTGCTTGCACATTCTGAGAGCTTAGGTTCGATTCTGCAGTACCCACATAAAGCCACATACACAAAGTGGCACATGCATCTGGAGTTTGTTTGCAGTGGAAAGAAGTCCTGGTGCACCCAGTCTCTCTGTTTCTGCTTACAAATAAATAAATAGAAATCTTATGGAAAAAAAAAATCCAGCCTGGTGGTGCATGCAATCTCAGCACTGGAGAGGCAAAAGTGTGTGGATCACTGAATTCAAGGCCAGCCTGGGCTAGAGTGAGATCCTATATTGAACCCCTCTGCCCCCCCAAAATAGAGCCCTTGGAATTCTCAAAACTTTTTTTTTTTTGTTTTTGTTTTTTCCAAGATATGGTTTCACTCTAGACCCTTCCTCAAAAAAAGGGTGGGGGGCTGAGGACTGGGGAGATGGCTCAGCAGTTAAGGTGCTTGCCTACAAAACCTGATGACCCAAGTTGAATTCCCCATTACTTACATAAAGCCAGATACAGAAGGTGGCACATAGTCTGCAGCTTCTTTGCAGTGGCTAGAGGCCCTGGTGCACCCATTCTTTGTTCTCTCTGCTTGCAAATGAATAAATAAGTATTTGGTTTTTTCAAGGTAGGGTCCTGCTCTAGACCAGGCTGACCTGGAATTCATTCTGTAGTCTTAGGGTGGCCTCAAACTCATGGCAATCCTCCTTGGCCTCTTGAGTGCTGGGATTAAAGGCATGCACCACCATGCCCAGCCTAATAAGAATATTTTCTTTAAAAGGGGTGGTGGTGGTTATTGGATTATTTTACTGCCATCTAACAATAGTCATCTGCAAGCCTGAGAGTCATGGAATGTGGTAACTGTTCAGTCCTGTGGCTGGATGCCTCAGCAGTTTCAATCTAGTTCTGAAGGCCTGGAGGCATTCTGGAGAGCAGCTGGTCTTCAGTTCATGTTGGAAGGCTGAGGAAACTTGGTTCCAGGGCTGAGAAAGGATAGCGAAACAGGATAGATGCGTGTGCAAGTGAAGACAGGCAGCACTGGCAGCCAGGTGGGAAAGAGGGGGTTTCTTGGAGCTTCCTTACCTAAAGCCCACTACCAGGAGGGCTGCCACTCTGAAGGAAGAATCTCCTCCTTCAGTCAATCCTTCCTGGAAACAACCTCAGAGGCCCATCCAGGAGGAATGTCTGGATTCCTAATCAGATCAAGTTGACAACAAAACTTGACCATTATAGTCATCAAACCTAGTTTCTAGCTCCCCCACTTTTTTGGGTGGTACTGGGGATTTGAGTTCTTTCTTAATATGTTTGTTTGAGAGGGAGAGAGGGAATGAATGGGTGCTCCAGGGCCTTCTGCCACTACAGATGAACTCCACATGTGCCACTTTGTGTATTTGGCTTTATGTGAGTACTGGGGAATTGAACCCAGGCCGTCAGGCTTTACAAGCAAGTACCTTTTACCATTGAACGATCTCTCCATTCCTCTTTTATTTGAGACAGTTCTCATTGAATTGCCAGGTAGTCTTAAACTCATTCTGTATCCCAGAGTGACCTTGTACTTGTGATCCCCTGTCTCATACAGGCCTGGCCTGATTATTTTATTTTTATTTAGGAGGGAGAGAGGGCATGTCAGGGTCTCTTTCTGCTGCAAACAAACTCTGGACACATATACCACTTAGTGTGTCTGGCTTTATGTGGATACTAGGGAAATAAACCCTTGATTGCAGGCTTTGCAATCAAGTGCCTGTAACTGCTGAGACATCTCCTAAGCCCCTTAATTGGTAATTTAGAGTAGATTTACTTATCTGCACTTATTTATTTAGAGTCTACTGTTTGTTAAACTTTATCCTGAGCTTTGGAATAACAAAGATGGAAAAATGTTTCCTGCTTTAAAAAACATCACTTTATGAGGCTAGGGAGATGGCACAAGGTGTAAAGTGCTTTCCCTTCAACTCTTGACTTTGGATCCTCTGACCCTGTGTAAAAGCTGGAAGCTGAGGGGAGCTTCTGAGAACGGAAGTGGAGAAAGGAGAATATCCCCGAATCTTGAGGATGGAATGGTGAATAACAAGGACAGACCTGACTCAAGGTGGAAGGACCAACCCAAAAGTTGTCCTTTTGCCTCCTGACATGTTCGTGCCTGCACTGACACATGTAACATGTACACCAAATGAAGAAAATAAGAGCGTACATTTTTTACAAAGTTTGTTTTAGTGACTATGGAGATAGGTCTATAGATAACCATGAGGACCTGAGTTTGATCCCCAACATCTATGTAAAATGTCCTGTGCTTGGACTTTGTGCTCTGGTGAGATGGAGACAGGCACTGGAGCTCAGTGTCACATAAAGGATGAAAGACTTTCTTTTCCTGTTTCTTTCTTAATTTTTTCCCCTCCCCCTCATAGTAGGGATTAAGCCTAAAGTCTTGCGCATGCCAGACAAGTACTCTGTCACTGAGGCATTTACCCATCCCACCTTTTTTTTTTTTTGGTTTGGAGGTCTCACTAAGTTGCCCAGGCAGGTCTTGAATTTGTGATTTTCCTGTTTCAGTCTCCTGAACAGCTAGGATTACAGGCCAATACTGGGCTTTATTTATTTTTTTTCCTGTGGTAGGGTCTCACTCTAGTCTAGGCTGACCTGGAATTCACTACATAGTCTCAGGATGGCCTTGAACTCAGCAGTCTTCCAACCTCTGCCTCCCAAGTGCTGAGATCAAAGGTATATGCCACCATACCTGACTGCTGTTTTTGGTTTTTTTGAGGTAGGGTCTCTAGTCCAGACTGACCCTGAATTTAATATGATCCTCCTATATCTGTCTCCTGAGTGCTGGGATTAAAGGTGTGAACCAACCATGTCCATCTGTTTGTTTGTTTTTTCTCCCTGAGGTGGGGTCTCTCTCTAGCTCAGACTGACCTTGAACTCATTATGTGGTCTCAGGATGGCGTGAACTCATGGCAATCTTCCTACCTGTCTCCCAAGTGCTGACTGTTTTTTGTTTGTTTTAAATGTTGGTGTTTTGCATTTCTGTGTACCTCTTCCTAAGAGGTTGTATGCATATACTTGTTTCACAAATATTAGTTTTTCATGCTCTGTATAAAAATACAATGTTCTGAGAAATTTATTCATTTGTGAGTAGAGGGAGAAAGAGAAGTGAATATGGGTTACTGGGTCTCTTGCTACTGCAGACTCCTGACATGAGCACCACTTTGTGTATCTGGCTTTACATGTGCAGTGCGGAATTGAACCCAGGTCAGCAGGCTTTGCAAGACAGAGCTTTTATCTGCTGAGCCATCTCCAGCTCCCTCCTAAGAACCTTAATGTATCTAGGTTTGCATTTTAATTCATTTGATTCCATGGTTATTGTATCTTTAATTTAATTTATAAACAGGTTGAATCATTTATTTTGGACCAAGAAGATTTGGATAACCCAGTCCTTAAAACATCAGAGATATTCTTGTCAAGTACTGCAGAAGGAGCTGACTTACGCACCGTGGACCCAGAGACACAAGCAAGACTGGAAGCACTGCTAGAAGCAGCAGGTAAAATTCCACATCTCTTTACAAAGTTACACAAGATTATCTCAAGACTATATACCCCTATGCAAAATTAATGACCTGGACTTTACCCTTGTAGCGCCAGACTGTCCTTGACCTTAGCCTCCGAAGTGCTAGGGCTAAAGGCCTCGGTCACCATACCCACTCTTTCTTTCTTTTTGAGATGGAGTCCCACTTTATAGCCCAGGCTCAACCAGGCTGGCTGCAAACTCAGCAGTCCTACCTCTGCCTCCAGAGTGCTGGGATTAAAGGTGTGTGCTACCACTCCCGGCTGTCCTTGTTTCCTAATGTACAATCTGCTCATTATTTGCTGCACAAAATTTCCATTGAACCATAGTTAAAGCCTTTCATCTTCCCTAGAATACAGAAGTCAAGAACAGTGTATAGTGGCACACACTTGTAATCCTATCACCTGGGTGTCTGAGACGAGGATTTCCTCAAGTTTGAAGCTATTTTGGGCTCATTAGCAAGCATCAGGCAGCCAGGCAGTCACAAAGCAAGATTTTATCCCAAAATAAAATGAAACAGAAAAGTAAAAATAAAGTCAAAGTTAAAAAAAAAAGCCAAACTAGTCATGGTAGTATATGCTTATAATTCTAGTACTTTAGAATTAAAAAGGAGGAGGATTGCTACAACTATATGGCCATCCTGGGGTACAAGTGAGATGCTTCCTCCTTCCTCCAAAATCAGAAGTCAGTTTTTCTAATGTCTGTAGTTGGCCTTTGTATTTCATTCACTTTGTATAACACTGTATTCAGTAATCATTTAATATGTTTATATGTACATATTACAGACACAGAATTTAATCAAGAATGGGTGTGGTGGCACACACCTCTAATGCCAGCACTTGGGAGGCAGAGGTAGGAGGATCGCCATGAGTTTGAGGCCACCCTGAGACTCCATAGTGAATTACAGGTCAGCCTGGGCTAGAGTAAAACCCTACCTCAAAAAAATAAAATAAAATAAAGCAACAGCAAAAAAGGAATTTAATCAAAAAGTTCAACATGGTGGCTCATGTTTGTAATACAATACTTGGAAGTCTACGAAAGGCAAGAAGGATCCAGTAGTTCAAGGGTAGTCTTAGCTACATATTGACCCTGTCTCAACAGCAACAAAATTAACCTGGATAAAGAATTTATAGCTTATTTTTTAAAATAGTGTTGAGGCCAGACATGGTGGCACATGCCTTTAATCCCAGAACTCAGGCAGAAGTCGGAGATTCAATGTGAGTTTTGAAGCCAGCCTGGAACTCCAGACTGAGTTCCATGTCAGCTTGGGCTAGAGTGAGACCCTACCTTGAAAAATAAAAATGATGTTGAAAATATTTAAGAACCATACTTTTACCTTATATTAAAATTATTTACTGGGGCTAGAGGAATGTCTGAGCACTTAAGGAACTAGCCTGCAAAGCCAAAGTCCCAGGTTCGATTCCTAAGGACCCACATAAGCTGAATGTACAAGGTGGCACATACATCTGGAGTTTGTTTGCAGTGGCTAGAGGCCCTGGTGTGCCCATTCTCTCTCTGTCTCTCTCATAAATAAATATAAAAAATTAAAAAATTATTAACTGACTTGATGGTTCACACGTTGTAATCCTAGCAGTTGGGAGGTAGAGGCAGGAGGCTCAGGAGTTAAGGGCCAGCCTAGGATGCAAAAATAACAAAAACAAACAAACAAACAAAAAAACCAAGGGAAGAAAGTGAGAGTGGGAAGGAGAAAGGAACTATTAAAATGCTGAAAATTAGCCGGACGTGGTGGTGCACACCTTTAATCCCAGTACTTGAGAGGCAGAGGTAGGAGGATTGCTGTGAGTGCAAGGCCACCCTGAGACTACACAGTGAATTCCAGGTCAGCCTGGACTAGAGTGAAACCCTCCCTACCTCAAAAAGCAAAATGCTGAAAATTTGGGGACTGGAGAGATGGTTCAGCAGCCTTTAATGACCTGAGTTTGATTCCTTACCACATAAAGCCAGATGCACAAAGGGGGTGCATATGTCTGGAATTTATTGGCTACAGGTCACTCTGAGACTACAGAGTGAATTCCAAGTCAGCCTGGCTAGAGTGAGAACCTATCTTGAAAAACCAAAGAACAAAAAAAAAGACCCTAAAACTTACAAATGATTGTCATAAGTTATCAGAAACAATTGAATTTAAATCATTATATTTTAACAATTTAAACTAAACATTGTTTGAAGTTATATTGTATTCAAATAAATTACCATATATTATTAAAGCAGTATGCTCTTTTCTAAGACCTATAAAGATGTTTAATGCATTGTGTGTGTGTGTGTGTGTGTGTGTGTGTGTGCACTTCAATATTTTAATTTGCTTTTTGGATATTGTATTGAGTCTAAAACATTTTAGAGGGATTTTCACATTTATGTTTGTGGGTTTTTTGATTTTTAAATTTTAAATTTTAAATTTTATTATTATTATTTTGTTTTTGTTTTACTGAGGTAGGGTCTCACTCTAGCCCAAGCTGACCTGGAATTCACTATGTAGTCTCATGATGGCCTTGAACTCATGGTGATCCTCCTACCTCTGCCTCCTGAGTGCTGGGATTAAAGATGTGTGCCAGCACACCCAGCTTCAGAATATCTTCTTCACTGCTGCTGAAAATAGAATGGACATATCTCCTATACTAGAGATTTTGTTAGTATGTCTGCATTATGAATGTACTATCTTCCTCATTTAGTAAATGCATTATATTAAGTCACATTTGGAATTAGGTTTAGGGAAAATAAATATGTGCATTGCAAAGATGAAAATATTAAAACATAATTAGTTATATCATAGCCTTGTCATTCATGGCAGGATTGAAATCATTAGTCTTACCTTCTGTCAGTTCATCTGTGGGACTATGTCTTTTCTTTGGAATGTAATAGTGTTTAGAAATGTAATTTCTTGTAATTTCATGTCTTGCTTTTTCTTCCCTGGCACTCCCTCATTGATGTCCACTGAAGGAATTGGCAAATTGTCGACTGCTGACGGTAAAGCTTTTGCAGACCCTGAGGTTCTCCGGAGACTGACATCCTCAGTTAGCTGTGCACTGGATGAAGCTGCTGCCGCACTGACCCGAATGAGAGCTGACAACAGCAGCAGCGCAGCGCAAGTGGACACGTATGTGTTTGATACTTCTGCTAGGCATTAGACATCTTGAGTAGATTCTAGAGAAGTAGCCAGATTGGGCTAAATAAATTCTTTAGAAGAGCTGAAAACATTAGTGCAAGTGGGTGTTTGAATGAATGCTACATTTTAAGTGGCTATGTAAATGTTTTTGTATGTGGACATAAAAATTTATATTTTTAAATTTTACAAATATTTTCATTTATTTATTTGAGAAAGAGACAGTGAGTATAATAGGCATGCCAGGGCCTCTTACCACTTGAAACAAACTCTAGCAGATACATGTGCCACTTTGTGCAAATGGATTTTTTTTTTTTTTTTTTTTTTTTGTGGTAGGATCTCGCTGTAGCTCAGGCTGGCCTGAAACTCATTCTGTAGAGAACACACAGCAACCCTGCTACCTCTGCCTCCTAAGTGCTGGGATTAAAGGCATGTGCCAACATACCTAGCCTTATTTATTTATTTATTATTTTTACTTTTTTATGCTTTTGTTGTTTTTCAAGGTAGGGTCTCATTCTAGCCCAGGATGACCTGGAATTCACTATGTAGTCTCAGGGTGGCCTCAAACTCAGGGCAATCCTTTCTATCTCTGCCTACTGAGTGCTGTGATTAAAGGCATCTGCCACCATGCCGGCTCTATTTTTACTTACTTATTTGCAGGCAGAGAATGTGTGTGAATGGGTGCCCATGGCCTCTATCCACTGCAGACAAACTCCAAATGCATGTGCCACTTTGTGCATCTGGATTTACATGGATACTGGGGAATCGAATCCATGCTGTCAGGCTTTGCAAGCAAGTAACTTAATGGCTAAACCATCTCTCCTGGTGTATTATTGAACATTTTTGTGGAATATTCCAGACCAGAATAAGAAATCCAAATGGAGTACTTGTTTCTGCTTCTAAAGAAGTAATTTATTCTTAGTGGGACAAGCATGCAGTGTTCCTTTGGCATTTGTTTACAATGGTAAGAGGCCCTGGGATGCCCATATATGTGTACACACATGTACATGTACAAACAAACAAAGCAAATTTTTTCTTTTATAAAGGAAGAAGTAACTTACTCTAAATATTATGAAACTAAAGTCTAAACTGACTACTTGAGTAGTAAGAAATGGGTTATTGATACAAGAATTGTGTTGCTTGCTATTCATATGTGGTTCATAGACCAATACCAGTATCACATCAGAGCTTGTTAGAAACACAGAATTTTAGGCTGGACATGGTGACACATGCCTGTTATCCTAGTCCTCTAGAGTGAGCTTAACTCTAGCAATAGGTTGCTGGCTATACCATTCCTAAACCTACCTCCAACAACACACTGCTGCCAGCAAGACTCCACCTCCCAAGTTGCCACTAGCTCAGTTCCATTCATTAGTACACATAAGTTTATGGGGAACATCCCATTTAAATCATCATGCATGGGTAGCTTTATATTTAATGTAATTTCTTATCATAGGATCTCACGTCTTTCTGTATCAGTTAATTGTCTAATGGTTTGATTTGCAGTCGCAGTCTGGCAGAAGCTTGCTCGGATGGAGATGTGAATGCTGTTCGTAAGTTGCTAGATGAAGGCAGAAGTGTAAATGAACATACAGAAGAAGGAGAAAGCCTGCTGTGTTTGGCTTGTTCAGCAGGATATTACGAGTTGGCACAAGTAAACAAATAATCTTATTTATTATTTTTGGTGGGACAGGGATCAAACCCAGGACTTTGTGCTCTAACCTTGAGATATATTCCCAAAATAATATTCAGTTAGCTTTTGATGTTTATTTTTCTTATTTATAAAAGAAGTTATAATTAAGGAATCTCTCTTCCCCTTTTCTTTTGTGGCAGTAGGTAAAATAGAGAAACAGATACATAACTCATTTTGTTGTTTATATGTAACTGTGCCTAGTTCATTTTTCTATCACTGACTCAAAACTCTAATCTTCATGAATAATAAACAGAAATAATAATCACTTTAAACTTGATTTATTTTTACAAATATTTTTATATTTTATTTATTTATTTGAGAGAGAGAGAATGGGCATGCCAGGGCCTCTAGCTACTGCAAATGAACTCCAGATGCATGTACCACCATGTGCATCTGGCTTATGTGGGTTCTGGGAAGTAAAGCCTGGGTCCTTATGCTTCACAGGCAGGCACTATAGCTGCTAAGCTGCCTCTCCAGCCCTATTGTTTTCTTATTTATGTATTTATTTGAGAGAAACAGGCAGAGAAAGAAAAGAGGCAGATGGGTAGAGAATGGGTGCACCAGGGCCTCCAGCCACTGCAAACGATCTCCAGATGCATGTGCCCCCTTGTGCATCTGGCTTATGTGGGGCCTGGGGAATAGAGCCTGAACCAGGATCCTTAGGCTTCACAGGCAAGTGCTTCACCACTAAGCCATCTCTGAAGCCCTATTTTTTGTTTTAATTAGTTAATAATTAATTTTAATATTTCTATTATTTTGGTTTTTCAAGGTAGGGTTTTGCTCCAGCCCAGGCTTACCTGGAATTTACTATGTAGTCTCAGGGTGGCCTTGAACTCATGACAGTCCTCCTACCTCTGCCTCCTAAGTGCTGGGATTAAAAGCATATGCCCTCATGTCTGGCTTATTTTTGTTTTAATTTAATTTTTTAGAGAGAGAGAAAGAGAATTGGTGAACCAGGGCCTTAGCCACTGATATTGCACTTCAGATGCTTGCGCCACCTAGTGGGCATATCTGATCTTGCATTTGCCTCACCTTTGTGCATCTGGCTTACATGGGAACTGGAGAGTCGAACATGGGTCTTTAGGCTTTGTAGGCAGGCACCTTAACTGCTAAGCCATCTCTCTAGCTCTTAATATTATTATTTTTTGACATTTTATTTTTATGCATTTGAGAGGGAAAGAGGAAGATAGAGAATGGGCACACCAGGGTCTTTAGCCGTTGCAAATAAACTCCAGATGCATGCAACACCTTGTGCATCTGGCTTTACATGAGTACTGGGGAACCAAACCTGGGTCCTTTGGCTTTGCAGGCAAATGCCTTAGCCCCTCAGCCATCTCTCCAAGCCATGTTGTTTTTTTGAGGCAGGGTCTCAGTTTGGTTTATGCTGACCAAGAATTCATCCTGTAGTCCCAGACTGGCTTTGAACTCATGGCAATCCTCCTACTTGTGCCTCCTGAGTGCTGGGATTAATGGCGTCCATCACCATGCCCCGCTTATTTTGGAATTTTGAGTCAGAGATCTAACTCTCTGAAATTAGCCTGAGACTACATAGTGAATTCCAGGTCATCCTGAGCTAGAATGAGACCCTACCTCAAAAAAGCAAAAACAAAAACAAAATTAAAGAACTTAAAGATCTAGCAAGACACATACAACATACTTTAAAAAAAAAGCAGTAATATTAATAGCAAGAAATAATTTGTTTCTCTTTATATGTGTTTTAAAGGTCTTGCTAGCTATGCATGCTAATGTTGAAGATCGAGGGAATAAAGGAGACATAACTCCCCTGATGGCAGCTTCCAGCGGTGGTTATTTAGATATTGTAAAATTATTGCTTCTTCATGATGCTGATGTCAACTCTCAGTCAGCAACAGGTATGTAGCACATGATGGCAATTGAAGGGAAAATTAATATAACCTGAGAAATTAAAAAATTAGTTAATGGGCAAAATAAATATAATCCTAGTGAAAAAAAACTTAGTTTTTGGGTAATCTCCCAGTAAAATGACATACAAATTAATTTGATATCTTTTAAAAGTATTTTATTTATTTATTTGAGAGTGTGTGCCAGAGCCTTTACCCACTGCAAACAAACTCCAATGTATATGCCACCTTGTTGTGCATCTGGCTTATGTGGGTACTGGGGACTCTAATCTGGGTCCTTAGGCTTCACAGGCAAGCGCCATAACTGCTAAGCCATCTCTCCAGTCCCTAATTTGATATGTTAAAAGTTCTTTTTTTTTAGCCAGGTGTGGTGGCGCACGCCTTTAATCTCAGCACTCGGGAGGCAGAGGTAGGAGGATTGCTGTGAGTTCGAGGCCACCCTGAGATTCCATAGTGAATTCCAGGTCAGCCTAGGCTAGATAGACTGAAACCCTACCTCAAAAAATTGAAAAACCAAGAAAAATGTTCTTCTTTTTTTAAAAGATTTATTTTTATTTATTTATTTATTAGAGACAGAGAGAGATAGAGAGTTAGTGAGAATGGGTGCACCAGGGTATCTAGCCACTGCAAACTGAACTCCAGATGCATGTGCCACCATGTGTATCTGGCTTAGGTAGGATGTGGAGAATTGAACCTGGGTCCGAGGGCTTCGCAGGCATGTGCCTTAACGGCTAAGATATCTCTCCAGCCCTCCCCCCCCCCTTTTTAAAAATATTTCTGTATGTGCACAGGTGCACATGTGGAGGTCAGAGGACAACCTCAGGTGTTGGTCCTCACCCTTTACCTTGCTTGAGACAGGGTCTCTTGTTTACTGTGAGTGCCAAGTCAGGTGCCAGACATCCTTCTCTCTCTGTGCTTCCCATCTTGTTGGGATTACTGACCCGAGCTACCACATCTGGCTTTACATGGGTTCTTGAACATCCAAACTCAGGTCCTCATACTTGGCCAGCAAACTCTTTTATAACCACTGAGGCATCTCCCCAGTTGTATTTGGTGTGTGTGTGTGTGTGTTTTGGTTTTTTGGTTTTTCAAGGTAGGGTCTCACTCTAGCTCAAGCTGACCTGGAACTCTATGTAACCTATGCCTCCCAAGTGCTGGGATGGCGTGTGCCACGCCCAGCTTTGTTGTGGTTGTTTTTGGTGTTGTGTTGAGCCTTGGTCTCACTGTGTAGCCCAAGCTGACCTTGAACTCACAGTCCTCCTTCCTCAGCCTCAAAAGTGCTGGGATTTTACAGTTATGCTTCTCCATACCTGGCTTTAAAAGTCTTTTAAACAAGGGCTGGAGAGATGGCTTAGCAGTAAAGGTGTTTGCCTGCAAAGCCTAAGGATCCCATTTTGATTCTCTAGCACCCAAGTAAGCCAGATGCATAAGGGGGTGCATGCATCTGGAGTTCATTTGCAGTGGCTAGAGGCCCTACACACCCATCTTCTCTCTCTCTCTCTCTCTCTCTCACTCTCTACCTCTTTCTCTCATAAATAAATAAAATATATATGTTTTTAAAAACCAAAAGTCTTTAAAACAAACCAAGATACAGCATTCTTTTTATTATCCCAGCACTCAAAAGGCTGAAAGCAGGAGGATCTTGACTTTGAGGTGGAGTACATTGTGAGATCCTATCTCTCCATCCCCAGAAATATTTAAAACCAACATAGACTAGACACATTGGTACACAGTTGTAATCTGAGCATTTAGGAAGCAGACAGGAGTATCGTTCTAAGGTTTTTAAATTTATTTATTTTATTTTATTTTTGCTTGTGTGTGTGGTATATGCATATGTATGTGCCCTTGCAGCACCCCATAAACTCACCTGCAGTGAAACATCACTCCATTGTTCTTTTGCTTAATTTAAAATAATTATTTTATTTGAGATAGATGATGGGTGTGTAAGGGCTTCTAGCCACTGCAAATGATCTCCAGATGCATGTGCCACCATCTGCATCTGCCTTACATGGGTTCTGGAGAATTGAACCTGGGTCCTTAGGCATCTCAGGCAAGTGCCTTAACCCCTAGACAATATTTTCAACCCATGCTTGATCTTTTTTTTAAGTTAATTAATTTTTTTGTTTGTTTGTTTTTCGAGGTAGGGTTTCACTCTGGCCCAGGCTGACCTGGAGTTCACTATGTAGTCTCAGGGTAGCCTCAAACTCATGGTGATCCTCCTACCTCTACCTCTCAAGTGCTGGGATTAAAGGTGTGCACTGCCACGCCCAGCTTAATTAATTTTTTTGAAGTAGGGTCTCACTCAAGCCCAGGCTAACCTAGAATTCACTATGTAGTCTCAGGGTGCCCTCAAAGTCATGGTGATCTTCCTACCTCTGCCTCCCAAGTGCTGGGATTAAAGCCATGGGCCACCTTATATTTTTATTAATTTATGTGCAAGCTGAGAACGAGCCAGAGAAAGAATGGCTATGCCTGGGCTTTTTGCCACTGCAGATAGACTCCACATGCATACACCACTTTGTATATCTGTCCTTAAGTGGGTACTGGGGAATTGAACTGATCTTGTTTTGAAGCAATCTCTGTTGTTTCTGGAGTTTGCAGGGCTCTGTGAATTTTTGGAGCTCTGTTCTCTTGGGGACTGGGTTTCAGGCACATGTGGCCATGTGCAGCTGCTTTAATAGGACCTGGAGATTTTAATTTAGGCCATTTCAGGCCCCCTTGTTCTTTCATAGGAACCATTTCTCCAGCCCTGTTGTAAGTTAAATGTTTTTTATTTATTTGAAAGAGATTTGAAGAGAGAAAGCAGTATATAGAGTATGGGTACACCAGAGTCTACTGCCACTGTAACAAATCCCAGATGCACGCACCACTTTGTACATTTGACTTTACATGAGTACTTGGGAATTGATCCCAGGATGTCAGGTTTTACAAGAAAGCAATTGTCACTGCTGAGCCATTTCTCCAGCCTTTAAAAAATTTTCTTTTTAGAGGTAGTGCCTTGCTCTTGTCCAAGCTGATCTGGAACTCACTCTGTAGTTCCAGGATGACTTAGAACTCATAAAAGTCCTCCTATCTCTGCCTCCCAAGTGCTGGGATGAAAGGTGTGTATCAACATGCCCAGCTCCTTTTTGAAACTTTTTATTGACAACCTTTGTACATGTAGACAATATACCATGATCATAAACCCCTTCCACCATCATCCCTTTTTTTCTTCTTCCCCTTCACTGAATCCCTTCTTTCCAACTAGTTGCTCTTCTATTTTAATGTTACCATTTTTTCTTATTCTGTATCCTGAACCCTTTTTTTTGTTTTACATTTTATTTTTATTTTTTAAATTTGAAAGTGACAGACAGAGAAAGAGGCACAGAGAGGGGGAGAGAGAGAATGGGCGCACCAGGGCTTCCAGCCACTGCAAACAAACTCCAGATGCTTGTATCTGACTAACGTGGCTGCTGGGGAATTGAGTGTCGAACTGGGCTCCTTAGGCTTCACAAGCAAGCACCTAACGGTTAAGCCATCTCTCTAGCCCTGTATCCTGAATTCTTTTTTTTTCTTTTTTTTGATTTTCGAGGTAAGATTTCACTCTAGCCCAAGCTGACCTGGAATTCACTATGCAGTCTCAGGGTGGCCTCGAACTCACGGCAATCCTCCTACCTCTGCCTCCCAAGTGCTGGGATTAAAGGCGTGCGCTACCATGCCTGGCTCATGTATCCTGAATTCTTTTTTCTTTGTTTTTTTTTGTTTGTTTGTTTGTTTTTTTGAGGTAGGGTCTCACTGTAGCCCAGGCTGACCTGGAATTCACTATGGAGTCTCAGGGTGGCCTCGAACTCATGGCAATCTTCCTACCTCTGCCTCCCGAGTGCTGGGATTAAAGGTGTGCGCCACCACACCCGGCTTATCCTGAATTCTTAAGTTTCATCTCTTTATAGTGTCAAAACTTCTTGAAATCTCCACTCATACCTTCTCATTAGTTTTTCTTTCTCTAGAAACTTTGTTTTCAAGCTTAAATATTCTTTTTGTTTGTTTGTTTTTTGAGGTAGGGTCTCACTGTAACCCAGGCTGACCTAGAATTCACTCTGTAGTCTCAGGGTGGACTTGAACTTACAGCAGTCTTCCTATCTCTGCTTCCCAAGTACTACCACGCCCAACCTTTTGTGGCTGTATTCATGATAACTAATGCTGGGATTAAAGGCATGCACCACCATGCCCTTCTAAGCCAGCTCAGATATGTCTTCTTGATCCATTCTATTGGTGAGACTTTATATAGTTTTTTTTTTTAATTTATTTACTGTATTTTTCATTTTCAGCATTTCAGATTGGTATTTCGTCAATATTTCTTTTTTAAAAAATATTTTCATGTTTTATTTTATTTATTTTAAAAATATTTGAGAGATAGATAGATAGAGAGGAATAGACACTCCAGGGCCTCTAGCCACTGCAAACAAAACTCCAGATACATGTGCCACCATGTGCATCTGGCTTATATGGGTTCTGAGGAGTCCTTAGGTTTTGCAGGCAAGCACCTTAACCGCTAAGCCATCTCTCCAGTCCTTCTTCAGTATTTCTATTTTCTTAGTCATATCTTGCATTGGCCTCTTTAGTTTGTTAAGTTGATTTCCTGAGTTCTTTTCTCCTTCAGGAGTTTGTTTTCTTTGATTCCTTTGATTTCTTTGAGCACATTAATAATAATCTTTTTGAGTTTTCTGTAGGCATTTCACCTAACTCAATCTCACTAGAGGTAATTACTGTTGGACTCACATTTTTGGAGGAATTATGTTGTTTTGATTTTTTTTTTCTATTTGTGTATTGTGTAGAGATTTTTGCATATCAAGGTATTTAAATGCTTGGATTTTCTAATTATCATCTGTATTCTTAGATGTGTAGATCAGAAGTTATATCTTCTGGGTAAGATCTCAAGGTGCAAGATGTGGCTTCTATATACTCTCAGAGTAACTATGGGAGTGACCAAAGCTGGTGGATATGCCTGCTATGCAAATGTCTTAGGCAAATTAACAGCAGTTCCTTTTGACTTTAGTAATTGCTGGTGGGAATTCTTGTGGGCTTTCACTTCTTCTGAACTTTCGGTCCCTGCTCTGGTAAGTTCTCCTTATCTCAGCCCTGTTGGGCCAGACTGAGATGGGTTCCCCAACCCCTACTCCCAAGTGGACTCCCTACCCTTCCTGCTTTCCACATGGCAGGAGCTTTCTATACTTTGCTTCTCTCTTCCTCTCTAAATCGATATTGTGTGTGTGTGTGTGTGTGTGTATGTATATGTATTTTGTTTCTTGCTTTTTGTTTTTCAAGGTAGGGTCTCACTCTAGCTGAAGCTGACCTGGAATTCCCTATGTAGTCTAAGGGTGGCCTTGAACTCATGGGGATCCTCCTACATCTACCTCCCAAGTGCTGGGATTAAAGGTGTGTGGACCACATCCAGCTTATATATTTCTTTTTTTAAAAAAAATGGAGATCCGAACAGTTATCAATAATCTCCCAACTAAAAAAAGCCCAGGCCCAGATGGATTCCCTGCTGAATTTTACCAAACCTTCAAGGAAGAGCTAACACCATTGTTTCTTAATCTTTTCCATGGAAATAGAAAAAGAAGGAATTCTACCAAACTCCTTTTGTGAAGCCAGCATCACCCTGACACCAAAACCAGGCAAAGATAGAACAAAAAAAGAAAAAAGAAAAAAGAAAATTACAGACCAATCTCCCTCATGAACATAGATGCAAAAATTCTCAACAAAATATTGGCAAACAGAATACAAGACTATATCAAAAAGATCATTCACCCTGACCAAGTAGGCTTTATCCCAGAGATGCAGGGATGGTTCAATATACACAAATCTATAAATGCAATACATTATATAAATGGGTTGAAGGACAAAAATCACATGATCATCTCATTAGACACAGAGAAAGTGTTTGACAAAATCCAACATCCCTTTATGATAAAAGTCCTACAGAGTCTGGGAATAGAAGGAACATATAAAAGCTATTTATGACAAGCCTATAGCCAACATATTACTAAATGGGGAAAAACTGGGAGCTTTTCCACTAAAATCAGGAACAAGACAAGGGTGTCCACTGTCCCCACTTTTATTTAATATAGTTTTGGAAGTCTTAGCCATAGCAATAAGGCAAGAGACACACATAAAAGGGATACAAATTGGAAAGGAAGAGATCAAGTTATCATTATTTGCAGATGACATGATTCTATACTAAAGGACCCTAATGACTCGACTAGCAAACTGTTAGAGCTGATCAAAACCTATAGCCATGTAGCAGGATACAAAATAAATACACAGAAATCAGTAGCCTTCATATATACTAACAACAAACACACAGAGGATGAAATCAGAGAATCACTCTCATTCACAATTCCATCAAAGAAAATAAAGTACCTTGGAATAAACCTGACCAAGGAAGTAAAGAAGCTCTACAATGAGAACTTTAAAACACTCAAGCGAGAAATTGCAGAAGACACTAGAAAGTGGAGAAACATCCCTTGTTCCTGGATTGGAAGAATCAATATTGTAAAAATGGCAATCTTACCAAAAGCAATCTACACATTTAATGCAATCCCTATCAGAATTCCAAAGGTATTCTTCATGGAAATAGAGAAAACAATCCAAAAATTTATTTGGAATCACAAAAAAAAACTAGAATATCTAAAAGAATCCTGAGCAACAAAAGTAAGGTTGGTGGTATCACCATACCTGATCTTAACCTGTACTACAGAGCCATAGTAACAAAAACAGCATGGTACTGGCACAAAAACAGACATGTAGATCAGTGGAACAGAATAGAGGACCCCAATGTAAGTCCAGGTAGCTATAGCCATCTGATACTCAATAAAAGTGCCAAAAGTACTCATTGGAGAAAAGACAGCCTCTACAGCAAATGGTGTTGGGAAAACTGGATATATATCTGTAGAAGGATGAAAATAGATTTTTCTCTCTCGCCATGCACAAGAATCAAGTCCAAATGGATTAAAGACCTTAACATCAGACCTGAAACTCTGAAACTGCTAGAGGAAAAAGTAGGGGAAACCCTTCAACATATTGGTCTTGGCAAAGACTTTTTGAATACAACCCCAATTGGTCAGGCAATAAAACCACAGATTAATCACTGGGACCTCATGAAATTACAGAGATTTTGCACTGCAAAGGACACAGTGAAAAAAGCAAAGAGGCAACCTACAGAATGGGAAAAAATCTTTGCCAGCTATATATCTGATAGAAGATTAATATCTAGGAAATACAAAGAACTCAAAAAGTTAAATAATAAGGAATCAAACAAGCCAATCAAAAAATGGGCTATGGAGCTAAATAGAGCATTCTCAAAGGAAGAAGTACGAATGGCATATAAGCATCTAAAAAAATGTTCTCCATCACTAGTCATCAGGGAAATGCAGATTAAAACTACATTGAGATTTCCATCTCACTCCTATCAGATTGGCAGCCATCACAAAAACAAATGGTCATAAATGCTGGCGGGGATGTGGAAAAAGTGGAACCCTTCTACACTGCTGGTGGGAATGCAATCTGGTCCAGCCATTGTGGAAATCATTGTGGAGGTTCCTAAAACAGCTAAAGATTGATCTACCATATGACCCAACTATAGCACTCCTAGGCATATATCCTAAGGACTCATCTCATTTCCTTAGAAGTACATGCTCAACCATGTTTATTGCTGCTCAATTTATAATAGCTGGAAAATGGAACCAGCCTAGATGTCCCTCAGCTGATGAGTGGATAATGAAGATGTGGCACATTTGTACAATGGAGTTCTACTCAGCAGTAAAGAAATTGAAGCTATGAAATTTGCATGAAATTGGATGGATCTGGAAAGGATTATACTAAGTGAGGTAACCCAGGCCCAGAAAGTCAAGTGCTACATGTTCTCTCTCATATGTGGATCCTAGCTACAGATGATTGGGCATCTGTGTGAGAAGAAAATACTTAGTAGCAGAGGCCAGTAAGTTAAAAAGGAGATATAAAGGGAAGAGAAAGGAAGGGAGGAGGGTACTTAATAGATTGGTATTGTATATATGTGAGTATAGTGATTGAGATGGGAAGGTAGTATGATGAAGAATGGAATTTCAAAGGGGAAAGTGGGGGGGGGAGGTATTACCATGGGATTTAAAAAAAATTTTATAAAGAAATTTCACATTTTGTTTATTTATTTTCAAGCAGAGAAAGATAGAGAAAAGGGAGACAGTCAGAGAGAATGGTCATGCCAGGGCCTCCAGCCACTGCATGCAAACTCTAGATGTGTGAGTCCTTTTGTGGATCCCGCTTTACATGGGTATTGAGGAACTGAACCCTGGTTGCCAGGCTTTGTAATTGCCTTAATCACTGAGACATCTCTGAAGCCATTATTATTACTGTTGTTGTTGTTTTTCGAGGTATGATCTCTCTCTAGCCCAGGCTGACATGAAATTCACTCGGTAGTCTCAGGGTGGCCTCAAACTCACAGTGATCCTCCTACCTCTGCATCTTAAGTGCTAGGAGTAAAAGCATGCACCACCATTCCCGGCTCCCTTATTATTATCTTTTTAAACTTTTTTTTTGAACCACGGGATATTTTTTATAATTATGGAAAATGTTAATAGAAATTGTGAAAATAATAAATAAATATATATGTTTTATTTATTTATTTATTTATTTATTTTTTGAGAGAGAGAGAATGGTTGTGCCAGGGCCTTCAGCTACTGCATACGAACTCCAGATGCATGCGCCCCCATGGGCATCTGGCTTATGTTGGTCCTGTACAGTCAAACAGGTATCATTTGGCTTTGCAGGCAAATGCCTTAACTGCTAATCCATTTCTCCAGCTCTTTTAATCTAATTTAATTTAAAGTGTATACCTTTTAAAAATATTTTATTTATTTATTTATTTATTTATTTATTTATTTATTTATTTGAGAGAGAGAGAGACAGAGAGAGAGAATGTGTAAACCAGGGCCTTCAGCCGCTGCAAATAAACTTCAGATGCATGTGCTCCCTTTTGGGTCCTTGAGAGAGAAAGAGGTATAGAGAAGGAGAGTGTGGGTGCTGTAAGGCCTCTAGCCACTGCACATGAACTTCTGATGCATGTGTCACCTTGTGCATCTGGCTTATGTGGGTACTGGGTAATTGAACCTGGGTCTTTAGCCTTTTCAGGCAAGCGCTTTTATCTGCTGAGCTATTTCTCCAGCCCAACACGTTAACTTTTTGGGAGAATAGTATATTTTGTGTTATCTTGCCTCTTTTATCCCCCACTTTTTTTTGCCAAGGGTCTTATTCCTAGGACCCATAAAAGCTGGAGATTGCCACATGTTTGTAACCCCAGTCCCATAGTGGAGTAGAGGCTCCGTAATTGCTGGAGCTTACAAAAAAACAAAAACAAAAACACCCAGATTCTGCTCTAGGCACTGCAGGCAAGTCCTTCCCACTACAGGCAAGCATATGGGGCCCCACATGGGCACATACACATGCATACATGCACACACTTAACCACCTTATTACATACAACAAACAGACAAAATCAAACATACAAAAGTCAGGCTAGGCTATACATGCCTTTAAACCCTTGTGCTGAGTGGGGCAGGAGAATTGCTGGGACTCACTGGTCAGCCAGCCTGAGCAAAAAAACAGCAGTTCCAAGTTCAGTGAGAAACTGTCTCCAGAAAGTACAGCAGAGGTTGGTGGTGCTTGCCTTTAATATCAGTACTCGGGAGGCAAAGGCAGAAGGATCACTTTGAGTTTGAGCTCAGCCTAGAGCTACAGAGACTTCCAGGTCAACCTGGTCCAGAGTGATAATCCTCCTTCAAAATAAAAAGTACAGCAAATGAGTGATAGAGGTGGATGCCTGACTTTCACTTCTGGCCTCCATGTGTATATACACAGGGCATGTGCATCTGTGCACACGTGTGCACAACATACACACACACAAAACCCCCACAAATTTAACAAGAAACCCCATATGTTCACAGAGTAAAGTTCTTAATAAAATGAAAAAAGAAAACCTTCGTTTTAGTGCTTCACATAAAATTCACATTTTAAGTGAGTAGTATTATTTTCTAGGATTCTAGAGTTCTGTAATCATCAGTACAACCTAATTCTAAAATCAGTCTATTGATACAAAAAGATCTTTCTCCCCATTGTAATTGATGTAGTTTCAAACAACCACTAGTCTGTTTTTTGTCTATAGATTTGCCTTTTCTAGACATTTTATGTTGTCCAGACAGTTACAATATGTAGCCTTTCAATTTAGGCTTTTGTTGTTGTTGTTTGTTTTCAAGGTAAGGTCTCACTGAATTTACTCTGCTATCCCAAAATGGCCGTGAACTCACAGTGATCCTCCTACCTCTGCCTCCTGAGTGCTGGGATTAAAGGTTTGTACTACCATCCCTGGGTTTGCTTTGGGCTTTAAAGGAAATGATTTAGTAAGAAAATTAAGTAATGCTTTAGATGGATGACAATATAAAAAGATCTTGAACTGCATTGTAATGACTCATACTTGTAATCCCAACTACTTGAGAGGCTGAAGCAAGGGAATTATGAGTTTGAGACCAGGGTGGGCAATTTAGCAGAACCCTGCCTCAAAACAAAAAAGGAGTAGTGACATAGCAGCTCATTGTTAGTTCCTTGTTTAACTAATATAAGACTATGGGTTCAATTTTTAGTGTGCATGAAAACAAATAGCTTGGACTAGAGAGATGGCTCAGCAGTTGGGATGCTTTTCTGCAAAACCTAACAACCTAGTGACCCAGAGAACGATTCCCAAGGACCCATGTAAGCCAGATGCACAAGGTGGTGCATGCGTCTGGAGTTTGTTTTTAGTGGCTAGAGGCCCTGGCACACCCATTCTTATTCTCTCTTTCTCTCTTTATCTGCCACTCTCTCATAAATAAATAAAAATATTTACAAAAAACAAATAGTTTGATTTAGTAGTCATAATAAGTTTATATATGTAAAGGAAATTGAAGAGGTATGACCAGAATAGTAGCATAATTTTTTTTAACCTATTGTGTGATAATTTTATACCTTTTTGTTCTTTGTTAGGAAACACTGCACTAACTTATGCTTGTGCTGGAGGATTTATTGACATTGTGAAAGTGCTACTGAATGAGGGTGCGAATATAGAAGATCACAATGAAAACGGACATACCCCCTTAATGGAAGCCGCCAGTGCAGGTCATGTGGAAGTTGCAAGACTTCTCCTAGATCATGGTGCAGGCATCAACACTCATTCTAACGAATTCAAAGAAAGTGCTCTTACACTTGCATGCTACAAAGGTACTTTATAAGTTTGAATATTTATATATTTTTTCATAACAACTTTGAATATTTGGTATTGAGTATTTGAATTAACCTTATATTCCATGTTTTTCTGAGCATTTGAGTTAGCTTTGAATTATTTTTTTCTTACACTATAAAATTATTTAGCTTATAAGATTATGTAAAAATTTTATTTTAGCCTGTATTTTCTATATTATTTTTGTGTGTATTTCTCTATTATTTTATTTCAATTTAACAATGACATTAACTAAATAACTTAGTATAGTTTTATGGGATTCTATTATTTAATAACTTGTTTTATATTATTTTTTCAACCTTTATTCAAAAAGATTATATAAATGTAGATAGCATACTAATATATATGATAGAGAAAACCTGAAAAGTATAGACTAACATAAAGAAAACTTAAAATGTTATATAATGCTACCTAAAGTAAGAAAGCATTGAAACAATATTTTAGTATTTTTATTTGCAGTTATTTTAAAACATGAATATAAATGAAATAAGATAATCATAATCTAACAGTATTATAGTCTGCTTATTTTATTTAGCAGTATGTTATAAACATTTTCCCTCCTTAGTAAATTTTTCTACAACACAGTTTTTGATGATTACATATTTAAGTTAGGTTTTTGTTGTTGTTGCTGTTTGTTTGTTTTTGTTTTTTGAAGTAGGGTGTTACTCTAGCCCATGATGACCTGGAATTCACTCTGTATTCTCAGGGTGGTCTCAAACTCACTGTGATCCTCCTACTTCTGCCTCCTCCCCCTGAGTGCTGGGATTAAAGGCATGTGCCACCATGCCCTGCTTTAGTTAAGCTTCTTAGATTTATTTGGCTAAACATATCACAGAACTCTAGTCAACAATGATTTTCTTTTTTTTCCAAGGTAGGGTCTCACCCTAGTCTAGGCTGACCTGGAATTCACTCTGTATTTTCCGGGTGGCCTTGAACTCACAGTGATCCTCCTACCTCTGCCTCCCGAGTGCTGGGATTAAAGGCGTGTGCCACCATGACCAGCTAACAGTGATTTGAACAGAAGTCTTAAGTGTCATCCATCTTAGTGCTAGTGTGGCAATTTAGTTGTCATCAATTTCTTAAAAATTCCATTCTATTCTGCTGTATCATTGTAGTTAGGGTTTTTTTTTTTTTTATCTTTTAAGTTTATAAGCTGAGCAAATAGGCCTTGGCATTCCAATTTTTTAAGGATGAAGAGGGTAAGAACAAAGGAGAAAATTTCTTTTTTAGAGAAATCTTTCTAGATGTTTACAACTTGAATTTCACTGGTTCCCTTTTGCTGCAAGGAAGGCATGTTGCTATCCATTTAAAATTGGAGTTCACCTTACAGCATGCTCCCCCCAGACACAAAATGGCCTGGATATCCATGACCTCACAGTGCCTGACACTACTTACATAAGACCATCATAATAGGAGGAAAAGATCATGACATCAAAATAAAAGAGAGAGTGACTGAGAGGGGGAGGGAATATGATAGAAAATGGAGTTTCAAAGGGGAAAGTGGTGGGAGGGAGGGCGTAAATTACAATGGGATATTTTTTATAATCATGGAAGTTGTTAATAAAAAAATTTTTTTTTAAACTTTTTTTTTAAACTTTTTTATTTATTTATTTGAGAGTGACAGACACAGAGAGAAAGACAGAGAGGGAGAGAGAGAGAATGGGCGCGCCAGGGCTTCCAGCCTCTGCAAACGAACTCCAGACGCGTGCGCCCCCTTGTGCATCTGGCTAACGTGGGACCTGGGGAACCGAACCTCGAACCGGGGTCCTTAGGCTTCACAGGCAAGCGCTTAACCGCTAAGCCATCTCTCCAGCCCAATAAAAAAATTTTTGAAAAGAAAAATAAATAAATAAAATTAAATTGGAGTTCAGATACACCATAATTGCCTGTTGTTGGACTCTTGAGTTGTCCCCAGTTTTTCACTGTTATCAAAAACACTATGAAGCCGGGCATGGTGGCGCATGTCTTTAATCCCAGCACTTAGGAAGCAGAAGTAGGAGGATTGTCATGAGTTCGAGGCCATCCTGAGAATTTCAGGTCAGCCTGAGTGAGGTAGATTGAAACCCGACCTTGAAAAACCAAAAAAAAAACCCACTGTGAAGACATCCTTGTGCAGACATTTTTGCCTGGTCTCTGATTATTTCCATAGGATAAATTCCTGGAAGTAGAATTTCTAGGTCAAAGAGTATAGACATTTTTGAGTGTTTTGTATACATGCTGCCAAATTGCCTTCTAGGAAGATTTATCAATTTATATTCCCACCAAGTTTGAGAGTGTCCTTTACTCTAATTTATACCCTCACCAACACTGGATATTATCATTCTTTTTAATATTGGCCATTTTGATAGTTAAAACGATGTCACATTTTATTTTTTTATTTTTATTTTATTTTATTTTTTGGTTTCCTGAGGTAGGGTCTCACTCTAGCTCAGGCTGACCTGAAATTCACTATGTAGTCTCAGGATGGCCTCGAACTCTGCAGTCCTCCTACCTCTGCATCCAGAGTACTGGGATTAAAGGTGTGTGCCACCATGCCCAGATCATTTTATTTCTTTAATAGGAAAGCTGAATGTCTTTTTTTTAAATCAGTTTCTTATTCATATATATGAATTTTTTTCAAGTTTTCACACATATAATAAGGATATTTGTTTTTTAAAAAATATTTTATTATTTATTTATTTGAGAGAGAGTGAGAGAGATAAAGAGAATGGGCACACCTAGGACCTCCAGCCACTGCAAAGAAACTCCAGATGCATGTGCTATCTTGTGCATCTGACTTACATGGGTCATGGGGAGTTGAACAGGGTCCTTTGACTTTGTAGGCAAGCGCCTTAACCACTAAGGCATCTCTCCAATTCTGTTTGTTTTTGTTTGGTTTTTTGTTTTTGTTTTCTCAAGGTAGGGTTTCACTCTAGCTCAGACTAACCTGGAATTCACTATGTAGTCTTAGGATGACCTCGAGCTCATGGCAATCCTCCTACTTCTGTTTCCTGAGTACTGGGATTAAAGGTGTGCCCACCATGCCTATTTTTCTTTTAAATATTTAATTTATTTATTTAAGAGAGAGAGAGAGAGGCAGATACAGAGAAAGAGAATGGGTGCACCAGGGCCTTTAGCCACTGCGAATGAACTCCGGACACATATACCACTTTGTGCATATGTCTTATGTGGGTCCTAGGGAATCAAATCAGAGTCCTTAGGCTTTGCAGGCAAATGCCTTAATTGCTAAGCCATTTCACCAGTCCCTATTTGTTTTTTGTTTTTTTTTGTTTTTCTTTTGAAGCAGGATCTCACTGTGGCCCAGGCTGACCTGGAAGTCATCATGATCCTTCTATTGCTGGGAGGATTAAAGTTGTAGTCCACCATGCTTCATGTTTTGTAAAATTACTGTTTTATATCTTTCACCTATTTTTGCACTAGAATGTTGGTATTTTTCTTATTGAATATTAAGGGTTTTTTATATATTAAACATACCAAGGGTAATAGCATTTTAAATTTTTTTCTAATTTTTTATTTATTTTGAGAGAAAGAGGGAGGGAAGAGAAAGAGAGGGCAGGTGTACCAGGGCCTTCACAAATCCCTTTGTATTATTTTAAATGGAGCTTTTTGTTGTTGTTTGGTTGGTTGGTTGGTTTTTTTTTTTTTTTTTTTTTTTTTTTTTTTGGTAGGGTCTCACTCTAACTCAGGCTGACCTAGAATTTATTCTGTAGTCCCAGGGTGGCCTCGAACTCATAGCGATTCTCCTACCTCTGCCTCCCGCGTGTGTGTGTGTGTGTGTGTGTGTGTGTGTGTGTGTATGTTCATTGTCACAATGAGTTTATGGTTATTTTAAAGCTGTTTTTCCTAGAAAATAGGACATATGAAGCTAGGTATGGCCTTTAGTCCCAGCACTCAGGAGGGTGAGGTAGGAGTTTGAGGCTACTCCTGGGGCTATAGGGTGGGTTCCAGGTCAGCCTGGGACAGAGTGAGATCCTGCTGCAAAAACAGAAATAGCAGCCCCCCACCCCTGAAAAAAAAAAGAAAATAGGACCTAAAAATACTTTATATGGCTTTCTATTTGGTTTCAATAAATAAAATCTAAATGCATGAATAAACAACATTGCTTTATTAAAGCTGGTATTTTAGACTAGATCAACCTTTTTAATTTTTTAAAAATTTTTATGTATTTATTTGAGAGTGAAAGAGACAGAGAGAGAGAGAAGGGGCGTGCCAGGACCTCCAGCCACTGCCAACAAACTACAGACGCATGCGCCCCCTTGTGCATCTGGCTAACGTGGGTCCTGGGGAATCGAGCCTTGACCCGGGGTCCTTAGGTTTCTCAGGCAAGCGCTTAACCACTAAGCCATCTCTCCAGCCCAAGATCAACATTTTTTTTTGGAAACAGTATCGTAGCCAGTGTTGACTTTACTATGCAGCTAAGAATTACCTTAAACTTCTGATCCCAGAGACTTGTGCATTGTAGGCAGGCACTCTTCTGGGATTTTTGTGGGGTTTTTTTTGTTTGTTTTGTTTTGTTTTTCAAGATAGGCTCTATCCCAGGCTGACCAGGAATTCACTAGGTAGTCTCAGATTGGCCTTGAATTCACTGCAATCCACCCACCATTGCCTCCCCAGTGCTGGGATTATAAAGGCGCGCACTCTTCTGAGGCGCTGTATTATCATGCCCTCCCCTCCACAAGTCAGTCTTTAAAACTTCAATAATAAAACCTTATTGAGAAACCTTGCTTGTTGGTGTTTGGTTGGCTTTGTGCAATTGTCATTGGTTTACCCATTGATTTCAAAATGTCTGTAAATTGTATATAGATATTTGAAACAAAAAGATTGTTCATTTGGGTATGTAGCATTTAATTGATAGTAAATTCCTTAACCTTTTCCTTTCTTTAAGGTCATTTGGATATGGTTCGCTTTCTGCTTGAAGCTGGTGCAGATCAGGAGCACAAAACTGATGAGATGCATACTGCCCTAATGGAGGCCTGCATGGTAACCACAGCTGTACTTGAAACTTCCTGGGGAAAAATATGTATTTAAGGTTTTGGGAATTATTAATTGGTGCTTGGTTTGTATAATTAATTTCTTTTTTAAAAAAAGTGTATTATTTTTTGAATTTATTTGAGAGAGGGAGAGAGTATTCATGCCAGCACCTCCAGCCATTGCAAATGAACTCCAGATATGTGCGCCCCCTTGTGCATCTGGCTAATGTGGGTCCTGGGGAATCAAACTGGGATCCTTTGGCTTTGCCAGGCAAACACCTTAACCGCTTAGCCATCTTGGTTAATACAGTTTCTTAATCCAATTCTAAAATACAAGGACTTTTGGAAGAAGATAGGTACTTTTAATCCTAAAGTAATATTTTGGCTTGAGAGATATTATTGAAATACTCTAATCTGGGGGAAAGACATTTATTTATTTGCAAGCAGAAAGAGAGAGAATGAGAAGGGGTGTGCTTGGACCTCTTGATACTGCAAAGAAAGTCCAAATGCATGTACCACTTTGTTCATCTGGCTTTTTGTGGCTACTGGGGAATTAACTTGAGCTGGCAGGCTTTGCGAACAAATGTCTTTAACCACTAAACCACCTTCCTGGCCCAAAAAGCTGAAATATTTCTAACAGCTTTGTTTGTTTTAATATTTTTATTTATTTGTGAAAGAGAGAGAGTAAAAGAGAGAGGCAGAGAGATTATGGGAACACCAGGTCCTCTTGCCTCTACAGACAACCCCAGATGCATTATCCAGGCCGGCAGGCCTTGCAAGTACCTTTATATTTTTTTCTTTATATATTTTATTGACAACTTTTATGCTTATAGTATAGACAACCACCCATGATATTTTCCTCCCCTCCCCCACTTTCCCCCTTCATAACTCTGTTCCCTTCATATCCACTCCCTCCCTCCATTAGTTTCTCTTTTAATTTGATGTTATTAGCTTTTTCTTCTATTATGAGGGTCTTGTGTAGGTATTGCTAGGCACTGTGAGGTCTTGGATGTCTCGACCAAATTCTGTCTGGACAGTTGTATATAAGGAGTGGTACCCTTCCTTTGTCTCTTCTTTCCACCTCCTCTTCTGCAATGGACCCTGAGCCTTGGAGGGCATGAGATGTTTCAGTGCTGGACACTCCTCGGCACTATGTTACCTTTTGGTTCATCCCAGTGGTCATCACCATCTGTAAAGAGAGCTGCTCTAACCAGAAGTGAGGGTAGCATTAATATATGAGTATGAACATTAAATGTAGTGCTTTCAGGGCAGTTTGGTGAGAGTAATTTATGTATTTATCCAGACAAGTGCAGGCTATATATCCCTAAGGCTCATGACCTCTGCCATAGGCTTTTGATTAGGTTTTCAGTACCAGGCATGTATTCCCTCTCATAGAGTGGGCCTTCAGTCCAATTAGAGAGCAGTTGGTGTCCCCCAGAGCAGACATGCCATTATTGCACTCGTTCAGTCATTTGGCATGTTTGGCCAAACTTGAGGCTTCCAGTGTCTTCTGTTTTAACCACTGATGACTTCTGTCTCCCATAAGGCTGCATACAGTGCAGCTTTTTCCAGCTTCCAGTTGTCTGGGTTACAGAGAGCAGGTTTTCTGCTCAGCACCAGCTTGATTTCTTAGTGACTCTGCCAGTCAGGCATGTGAAGTCCACAGCAATAGGGTCTTACCATTTCTTTCTCACAGGAAACCAACCGTCTTGACAATAGCCTATAATGTTTTGGAGGCCAACAACTCACTGGAAGGTATCCCATCCCAGGCACTGAAAATTTTCTAGTAACAATCTATAGCTTTTAGATGTGCCATTGTTCAAGAAAGTGGATTTTCATAGGTCTTAATCAGAATATCTTGAATTTTGATTGCCCCCCACCTGTCTTTTATACAGTCTTTTCCCCTGACCTTGCCTAGGCCTTTCCCCTCTCTGTATCTGTTCTTCTACTTACATATATACAATACCATTCCCTTAAGACCTTCCCTCTCTTCCCTCCCTTATAGCCTTTTTCTAGCTTATGGGCCTCCACTACTGATTTTTGGTTCCAGATCACACAGAAGTCTATACATTTGTAGCTAGGATCCACATATGAGAGAGAATATGTGACGTTTGATTTTCTGGGCCTTTATATTTTAAAATATTTCTTTTTTTTTAATTAATTATTTATTTATTTGAGAGCGACAGACACAGAGAGAAAGACAGATAGAGGGAGAGAGAGAGAATGGGCGCGCCAGGGCTTCCAGCCTCTGCAAACGAACTCTAGACGTGTGCGCCCCCTTGTGCATCTGGCTAACGTGGGACCTGGGGAACCGAGCCTCAAACCGGGGTCCTTAGGCTTCACAGGCAAGCGCTTAACCGCTAAGCCATCTCTCCAGCCTGGCCTTTATATTTTTAATACAAACATTTTGTATCAAAGAGAAACCATTTATCTATACAGAAACCATTTTTCTTCTGTAAGTAAATTAAGCATATACATGTATCAATAAAGAGTCATAAAGCTGGGTGTAATGGGGCATGTCTTTAATCCTAGCACTTGGGAGGTAGAGGTAAGAGGACCATTGTGAGTTCAAGGCCAGCCCGGGATTACAGAGTGAGTAGCAGGTCAACCTGGGCTGGAGTGAGACCCTACCTTGGAAAAAAAAAAAAAAAAAACAACAAAGCCGGGGGCTGGAGAGATAGATGCCTTAGTGGTTAAGCGGTTGCCTGTGAAGCCTAAGGACCCTGGTTCGAGGCTTGATTCTCCAGGACCCACATTAACCAGATACACAAGGGGGCCCATGCATCTGGAGTTCATTTGCAGTGGCTGGAGGCCCTGGCACACCCATTCTTTCTCTATCTCTCTCACTCCCTCTTTCTCTCTCTCTCTCTCTCAAATAAATAAAAAAAAATTAAACAAAAAACAACAACAACAACAAAAAAAACAAAGCCAGGTATGGTGGTACACACCTTTAGTCCCAGCACTCAAGGAAGGAGTATCACTGAACTTGAGGCCAATCTGAGACTACATAGTGAATTTCATGTCATTCTTGGCTAGAGTGAGACCGTACCTCAAAAACAAAACAAAACAAGACAAAAAATTGATTTGTGTGTGTATGTGTTTAGATCTGCCAGGGTTTCTTGCCACTGCAAATGGAACAGGCACTTGGACACTTGTTTTTCCAAGATAGGGTCTCACTCTAGCCCAGGCTGATCTGGAATTCAGTATGTAGTCTCGGTAAACTTGAACACAGTGATCCTCCTATTTTTGACTCCTGAATGCTGGGATTAAAGCTCTACAGACACCATGCCTTCCTTTATCACTATCTATCTGTCTATCTCTCAATGAGGCAAAAAGAAAAAGAGAGAGGCAGATAGAGAATGGGTGACCTGCTACAAACGAACTCCAGATACATGTGCCACCTTGTGGCTAACATGTGGTCCTGGGGAGTCAAACCTGGTCCTTTGGCTTTGCAGGCATACAGCTTAACTGCTAAGCCACCTCTCCAGCCCGGGACTACTTTTATATTAGGCTTTACTTGGATGGCTAGGGAACTGAACCCAGGATGAGTGGCTGGAGAATTGAATCCAAGACAGCAGTCTTTGCAAGCAAGTGCTCTAACCACTGAACCTTCAGTCCAGCCACAATATTCAATATTTATTTATTTATTTATTTATTTATTTATTTATTTATTTTTGAACTTTTTTATTGACAGCTTCCATAATTATAGACCATAAGCCACGATAATTTCTTCCTTTCTCCCACTTTCCCCTTCACAAATCCAGTCTCTATCACATCCCCTTCCCTTCTCAATTAGTCTTTATTTTGATGTCATCTTTTTTTCCCTCCTATTATGAAGGTCCTGTATAGGTAGTACCAGGCATTGTGAGGTCAAGGATACCCAGACTATTTTGTGTCTGAAAGAGTGCATTGTAAGCAGTACTACCCTTACTTTGGCTCTTACATTCTTCACGCCCCCTCTTCTGCAATGGACCCTGAGCCTTGGAGAGTGTGATAGAGATGTTTCAGTGGTGAACACTCCTCTGTCACTTCTTCTCAGCACTGTGGTATGGTGCCTTTTGAGTCATCCCAGAGGTCACCACCCTCTGAAAAGAGAAGCTTCTCTAACCTAAAAGTGAGAGTAGCATTAATGTATGAGTATGAACATTAAGAGAGGGCTTATTGGGAAGGTTGATGAGTATAATATATGCATTTAGCTAGATACCATCAGGTGTTACACTTAATCAAGGCTCCTGACACCTACCCCATCATGGGTTTTCAGTGCCAGCCATGTATTCCCTCCTGTGGAGCAGGTCTCCAGTCCTAGTGAGCAGTTGGTTTCCCCTATAAAAGACATGCCACTATTGCACCTGTTAGTTCATTTGGCTTAAGTTTGGCTGGCCCAACTTAAGGCTTGCATTGTCCACTGTTGTTTATCTCCTCTGTTGACTTCTGTCTCACATAGGGCTGCATACAGTATAGCTTTTTTTCAGCTTTGTCAATTGGTCTACAGGGAGGGGATTTTCAGCTCAGCCCCAGCTTGATTTCTCAGTGACCTTGTAGCCCAAACATGTGGAGTCTTCAACAATAAAAAATATTTATTATTAGAGACTTTGGTCACTTTAAAATATAAAACAATGTGATATCTTACTTTATATATTCACTATAAGTAGCAAGGCTGATCCCCCCCTCCCCCGCCCCTGGGGTAGGGTCTCATTCTAGCCCAGGCTGACCTGGAATTCACTATGTAATCTCAGTGTGGCTTTGAACTCACAGTGATCCTCCTACTTCTGCCTCCTGAGTGCTGGGACTAAAGACATGTGCCACCACACCTGGAAAAATTTTTGGATCTAAGCATATGACATTTTGGACTGTGGTAGAGCCCATAGTTAGAACATGGGTTTAGCATTTGTAACACCCTGATAGTTAATCATACATACACAAAATATTTATAGTTTGGGGGGACTGGAGAAATGGTTTAGTGCTAAGACAGTTGTCTTCAAATCCTAAAGACCTAGGTTCAATTCACCAATCCACACATGAGCCAGATACACAAGGTGGCACGTGTGCCTGGAGTATGTTTGCAATGGCTGGAGGCCCTGTCGTATCTACTCTCTCTCGCTCTTAAATAAATAAAATATTTTTAAAATCTGTATAATTTTTTTGCCTTGGTATGACAAGTTGCTCTGATGAGGAAAATATAAGAGTATTAATCTTCAGGGATTTACTTTATTGATATACTTACATGTGGTAACTTCACAAAGTCATATATTTCCTTATTTTATTTACTTGTTTTTGCCAAGCATTGATCTGTAAAATAAATTTAGTTGTGTCAATACATGAATGCCACCCTCTTTGAATTTGAGATATGGTTGTATTGACGTGGTTGTTGTATAAATAATTAGTTTTCAGGTATTGTTGGCTATGTATTTAGTAGTTTTTTGAACTTAAAGAAATGTAGACATTCATTGTCATTTCAAATTGTGACTATATGTCACCAAGTTTGATTTTTCTAGAAAATTTTCAACTTAGTCAAAATTATAATTATTTAAATGTTATTATAAAGTAATATTAGTAGATTTTTGTTAAGGCTCGACATGGCATGAATACATACACCCACATAAATGTATATGTTATCTAAGCTAAAGCTTCTGAGTTTTCTTCAGTTTATTGCCCCCTTCTTCCATGTTAAAAAAAATCTTTTTTTCTTTCTTTGCTTTACCTCTGAAAATCTGTAGGATGGACATGTAGAGGTGGCACGTTTGCTTTTGGACAGTGGTGCTCAAGTGAACATGCCTGCAGATTCATTTGAGTCTCCATTGACTCTAGCTGCCTGTGGTGGTCACGTTGAATTGGCAGCTCTACTTATTGAAAGGGGTGCAAATCTTGAAGAAGTTAATGATGAAGGATACACACCCTTGATGGAAGCTGCTCGGGAAGGACATGAAGAGATGGTGGCACTACTTTTAGCACAAGGTAAAATAGTTGTAGTTTAAAAATAATAATAATGATGGGGGCTGCAGAGATGGCTTAGTGGATAAGCTTTTTCCTGTGAAGTCTAAGGAGCCTGGTTCGAGGCTCAATTCCCCAGGACCCACGTTAGCCAGATGCATAGGGGGGCGCACACATCTGGAGTTCGTTTGCAGTGGCTGGAGGCTGTGGCACGCCCATTCTTTCTCTCTCTCTTTCTCTCTCCCTCTTTCTCTGTCACTCTCAAATAAATAAAAATAAACAAAAAACTAAAATAATAATAATGTTTTGGTCTTCCCCGCTGGTACCTGGGAGCTTGAGTGCAATTTCAGTCCCTTCCCTCACCAGCGAGCACCCTGCCCTCCATGCTGCTTGTGGAGCGGGTGGTGCTGTAGTTCACACTGTGCTCCAGCCTCGTGGCTGCGAGGCATAAGGGGGATGTTTGTTTCCCAGGTGTTAAGTGTGATCCAGCTGATCAGGATGTGATATACAGGAGGAGCTGGGCCTGGAAGTACCTCGGGAGCATGTCTGGGGGTTCTACTGTCAGTGTATAACAAGGTGGATAAGGTGTTTGTAAGACACCTGATGTAACTTCTCAGACACAGAATGAGGGCTATACCCACTTCTACTAAGGTGGCCACTTCTGATACATATACATACTGCCTGTCTTCCTTCATGGGCTGTCCTGTGTCTTGCGGCTCACAGCTGTCGTCACTGAGTTTACTCTTCAGCTTCTGGCCCCTGGTGTCTACCAGCTTCACTTATTCTTCCCTGAGCTGCCCAGTGGCTGAGGCCTGCCTGTCCCTGAGCACCTCTGCCTTCACCTGGCCAGGCTTCTCGGAGACTGATTTAAAGTCTTTCACAATTCAAAAAAAAAAGTGTTTTGTATATCAGGGAAGGAGTGAAGGTGGGTTTTTTTTTTTTTTTTTTTTTTTTTTTTTTTGAGGCAGGGGCGGATTCATTATAGCCCAGGCTGATTTTGAAGTCATGGAGATCCTCCTACCTCAGCCTGCTAAGTGCTGGGATTAAAGGCATACACCACCACACCTGGTGGGTTTTTTCTTTTGAAATAAAATTTCGTTCTTAATTTTTTTTTTGTTTTTTGAGGTAGGGTTTTGTTCTAGCCCAGGCTGACCTGGAATACATTATGTGGACTCTGCCTAGCCTTGAACTCGTAGCAATCCTCCTACCTTTGCCTCTTAAGTACTGGGTTTAAAGGTGTGCTCTACCATGCCTGACAATAATAAAATTTCTTTAGCCCAGGCAGGCCTTGAACTTTCAATTCTCCTATAAAATAAATTCTCAATGCCTTGGGAGGGACAACAAACATAAGCAGAAAAGATGGAAATGATTATCACAAATCAGAGTCATATCTTTAAATATTTTATTTTTATTTATTTATTTGACACAGAGAGAGAGCGTGAAAGAGAATGGACATGCCAGGGCCTCTAGCCACTGCAAACAAACTCCAGATGTGTGCTCCCCTTGTGCATTGGGCTAATGTGGGTCCTGGGGAGTCGAACCTGGGTCCTTTGGCTTTGCAGGCAAACGCCTTAACCACTACACCTCCCCTCCAGCCTGAGTCATATCTTTATTATAAGTCTCTTACAACTTTTTATCTTTTCTTATGCTTTCAGGAGCAAATATAAATGCCCAGACAGAAGAAACCCAAGAAACTGCTCTTACCTTGGCTTGCTGTGGAGGATTTTCTGAAGTTGCGGACTTCCTGATTAAAGCAGGGGCTGATATAGAACTTGGCTGCTCCACACCTCTGATGGAGGCTTCTCAGGAAGGACACTTGGAATTGGTTAAATATTTGCTAGCTGCTGGTATGTGTGTTAAAAAATGCCTTGTTGTGGGGGTGGGGAGGGAGGGAATTACCATGGATATATTTCATAATCATGGAAAATTAAAAAAAAATTGTTAAAAAAATGCCTTGTAGCACAGAAAGAGAACTACTAATATTTCACTTATATGATGACTCTAAAAATGTTGAGCTAAGAAATAGAGTGCAATAGTGATTACCAGAGACCAGGGATCTATTAGTAGATAGTCTTGGCTAAAGGTCCTGGACCAATATAGATAGAGGCGTAGTGAAATGATTTGAAGGCTTCATTCCAAAAGTCACACATTTGGATGGGTACAGACTCTGAAGGACACGAAAGGTGAAACTGACTAGCTCTGCAGGTGGCGCCAGTGCTGTGGCCACACTTTAAACCTTGTGCATACCTCTGAGTTCTGGGTAGTGTGCAGGGTATTGCCTCTTTACATTTCTAAGTTGCCTTGAAAAGAAAATAAACCAGGTGTGGTATCCCACGCCTTTAATCCCAGCACTCGGGAGGCAGAGGTAGGATAGTAATAGTAAGTGAGTTCGAGGCCAGCCTGGAACTAGAGTGAGTTCCAGGTCAACCTGAGCTAGAATGAGACCCTACCTTGCAAGAAAAGAGAAAAAAAGAAAGTGGAAAAATACTTTTTTAGCAGAGTGCTTAGGTTGCAAATACTTGTAAGTTTTTTTTTTTTTTTTTTTCTCAGTTAAGGTCTCACTCTAGCCCAGGATGACCTGGAATTCACTATGGAGTCTCAGGGTGGCCTCGAACTCATGGCAATCCTACTACCTCTGCCTCCCGAGTGCTGGGATTAAAAGTGTGCGCCACCATGCCCGGCTATGAATAGAGTTTTAATGGAATATCCTACAAAACAAATATTCTACATAATAGCCCTTAATTATTATTAGGTTTAACAATAATTTTAAAAATATTTTATAAGCTGGGCGTGGTGGCGCACGCCTTTAATCCCAGCAACCGGGAGGCAGGGGTAGGAAGATTGCTGTGAGTTCGAAGCCACCCTGAGATGACAGAGTTAATTCCAGGTCAGCCTGGACCAGACTAAGACGCTACCTTGAAAAACAAACAAACAAACAAAAAAATCAATTCAGATAGAAGTGAATACTGGTCTTTGAAATAATATATAGCATTTCTCATTTTATCTAGTTTTTATAGCATTGTTTAAAACTTGAAGCTAGGTATGGTGATGCCTACTTATAGCCCTGGGGAGACAGGCAGGAGAATTGCCACAAGTTCAAAGCAAGCCTAATCTAAAATTAAGTTTCAGGACCTGGAAAGATGGCTCAGCAGTTAAATGTACTTGCTTGCGAAGCCTGCTGGCCAAGGTTCAAAAAACCAGCCACATAAGCTGGACATAAATATTGGCACAAGAATATTGTGTCCACTTGTAGTGGCAAGAGGTCCTGGCATGTGTGTGTTCATGCCCATACATGTGCAAAACAATAAATTTAAAAAAATAGGTAGCCGGTATGGTGGCGCACACCTTTCATCCCAGAACTCAGGTGGCAGGGTTAGGAGGATCGCTGTGTATTTAAGGCCAGCTTGTGATTACAGAGTGAGATGCAGGTCAGCCCGGGCCAGACTGAGTCCCTGCTCCAAAACAACAACAAAATTTGGTTAGTTTGTTTCCATGAGTCTTAAGTACATTTTTATGAAACAGGTTTTTCACATATTGAAATCTTCATTTTCACCATGTTATAAAATTAGATTAATAATTTTCTGGTTCACAAAGTAAATGTATGATTTTTATTGTTGTTTGCTAGGTGCTAATGTGCATGCTACAACCGCAACAGGAGACACAGCCCTAACTTATGCTTGTGAAAATGGACATACAGACGTGGCAGATGTTTTACTTCAAGCAGGAGCTGATTTAGTAAGATTTTTTAATATTCTTTAATGAATATTAATATTTATATCTAGCATTTAGAAAACACTGAAAGGTTTGGCCACTTGTAGTTGTTGAATATGTTAAATGTATTTGAAAATACTACTTAAGGCCTAGGGAGATGGCACTTGCTTGCAAAGACTGCTGGCCTTGGTTTGCCCAGGTTCATTTCCCCTTCACCATGTCAATTCAGATGCACAAAGTGTTACATGTGTTGAGTTTGTTTATAGCAGCAAGAGGCTCCGGTGTGTCCATGCTTACACACAGACATACATACACACACACTCTCTCACACTCTCTCTTCCTCTTTCTCTCTCTCTCTGTCTCTGCCCCCTTAATCCCCTCCTACTTACAAATAAAAATACTTGAAATTAAAGAAAATAGTGTTTAAATGGGCATAGTGTTTATTTTCCTAAGTAAAACTATTAGTGTCTCATCACACTCTCATTTGACATTTGTGTGCTTTTTATTTTATTTTTATTTTTTTATTTTCACAATTTTTATTAACATTTTCCATAATTATAAAAAATAACCCATGGCTATACCTCCCCCCCTGTACTTTCCCCTTTGAAATTCCATTTTATGTGCTTTTTAAACTGCCATTTATAAGATACATCATAAAATTCAGTGTTGTGTTCACAGAAAAAAAAAAATGAGTCAATTTACTTTGAGTGATTTCTTCTTTTTCTGATTAGGTATTTATACAGCAAAGCTACTACTAGGGAGATGGTAGATCATTTGCATAGCATGTGCAAGGCCGAAGGTTCATTTCCTAGTACTGCCAAAATGAAGCCCCGCTATTGTTAATCATCCTAACAACATTAAAACATTCTACTCTTGTGTTGGAGAAATGGTTCAGTGTTTAAGATGCTTGCTTGCAAGGACTGATGGCCCGGGTTTGATTCCCTAGTGCCCATGTAAAGCCAGATGGATAGAATGGTGCATGCATCTGGAGATTGGTTGCAGTGGCAGGAGGCCCTGGTATGCTCATTTCCCCCTCCCCCTCCATCTCTTTCTCCTCCTCTGTCTCCTTTCTTCCCTCCTTCCCTCTCTCCCTTCCTTTACGTCCCTCCCTCCTTGCAAATAAATAATGAATTTTTAAAAATACATTCTAGCTGGGAGTGGTGGCGTACGCCTTTAATCCCAGCACTCAGGAGGCAGAGGTAGGAGTATCGCCATGAGTTCGAGGCCACCCTGAGACTACATAGTGAATTCCAGGTCAGCCTGGGCTAGAGTGAGACCCTACCTTGAAAAATCAAAAATAAACAAACAAACAAACAAAAAAAATACTTTCTATTCTTGTCAGTTGTGAGGCACATACCTTTAATTCTAGCAATTGGGAATGAGTTCTAGGTCATTCTGGTGTAGAATGAGACCCTGGTCCAAAATACCAACAACAACAAATTCTGTTCTCTTTCTGTTTTTTGGGTTGTTTTTTTTTAATATTTTCTGTTTTGGCTTTTTACAGCTTCAGATTACATGGCAGGTTCATATGTGGTATAATACTTCCAGCTATAGGAAATTGTAATGTAATAAATAGTTATATTTAAAATATAACTCATGGCCGGGTGTGGTGGTGCATGCCTTTAATCCCAGCACTCGGGAGGCAGAGGTAGGAGGATCGCCGTGAGTTCAAGGCCACCCTGAGACCACATAGTGAATTCCAGGTCAGCCTGGGCTAGAGTGAAACCTTACCTCGAAAAACCAAAAAAAAAATATATATATGACTCATGATGTTGATGAAATGTTTGCTTTGACTATTACTTCATGGGGTACTTTAGACTGCTTTTCAGAATTTCTCTCTGAATATTCCTATATAGGTCTTAAAATTTGTGTGACACATACGCAGTTAGAGATGTAAAGAATTAACTTTATTAATTTCAGCTATTGTGGAAAAATAAAGGTACAAGCATGTTTTTTTTTTCAGGATAGTGCTGGGATTAAAGGCGTGAGCTACCATGCTCAACTCAAGTATTGTTTTTTAAAACATATAAAAAACTTCCCCAAAGAGATACCTGACAATATTGTTGAAAATATTACATTGTCATCTTGCTAATGTTAAGTATTATGATAACCTTATCTTCTTTGGGGGAGGTCGCTTTGAGGTAGGGTCTCACTCTAGCCCAGGCTGACCTGGAATTCACTATGGAGTCTCAGGATGGCCTCAAACTCATGGCGATCCTCCAAGTGCTGGGATTAAAGGCATGCACCACCACGCCTGGCTTATCGTTTTCTTTTTTTGGTTTGTTGACATAGGGTCTTGCTATATAGCTCTTGCTTGCCTGATTTCTCAGTATTTGGCTAGCTCAACTTGTTTCATACTTGTAGTAATCTTCCTGCCTTAGCTTCTCAATGCTGCATTTATTGTTGCATGTAACCATGACCAGCTCTAGTATTTATTCCCATTAATCAGGATCTACATTATCAGCTAACATTTCACTTTTTTTTTTCTTGTGTGTGTATAATATGTACATGTGTGTAGGTACATGTGTATGGCAATGTCTGTCGAGGCCAGAGGTTGATGTTAGGTATATTCCTCTGTTGCTCTCTACTTTATTTATTGAGCAGAGTCTCTCCTTTGAACCCAGAGGTTGGGATTTGGCTAGTCTAGCTAGCCAGCTTGCCCTAGGTTTCCCCCATCCTTCCAAGCACTGGCATTATAGGTTGGCCTCTGTGCCTACCCAACATTTACGTGAGTACTGGTGATCTGAACTTTAAACCTCATGCTTGTGTAACAGGCACTTTATCCACTAAACATCTACCTAGCCCCAAGGGACACACTTTCTTTTTTGGACCAAGAATTATGACAGTAATAAATTTCATTTTAGGCCTTTCTGTGTTTTTTTCTCCCTTTTTGGAATTGCTTTGGATAATTTACTAAAATTAGGAATTGAAAGCTAGGCGTGTGGCAACATCTTTAATCCCGCCACTTGTGAGGCAGAGGTATAAGGATCACTGTAAGTTTAAGGCCACCTGGAGGCTACATAGTGAATTCCAGGTCCGCCTGGGCTAGAGTGAGATCCTACCTCAAAAAAAAATAGGAATTGAAGTATTTAATCACTTAATATATATAGGCTGGAATAAATAGTTTGAATACAGTGACCAAAAGTTAATATTTATATCCTCTGCATTCTTTTCTAGATTCTTCTTTTAACCCCTCCACCCCATGTAGGGTCTGACTCTGTAGCCCTGGCTGACCTGGATTCACTAAGTAGTCTCAGACTGCCCTTGAACTCACAGCTTTCATCCTACCTCTGTCTCTGGAGTGCTGGGATTAAACATGAATACCACCATGTCTGGCTTAGGCTACTTTTAATGTTCTTGTTATTTATTTATGCATGTATTTGCGTGGGGGGCACATCAGGGTTTCTCATGACGGCAACATGTATGTGTGCTCGGATTACAAGTATGTGCAACTGACTAGGTTTTTTGATTCAGCTTTTCATTTTATTTACCTAGTAGAACACAAAACTTCAAGTCTCCTGCTTAGTAAGCAATATTCAATTGCTTCATTGTTCTAGGCCAGGCATGGTGCTTTAGTCTTTAGTTATAGGACTTGTGAAGCTGAGGTAGGAGGATTACCATGAGTTCTTGAGGCTACAGCATGAGTTCCAGGTCAGTCTGGGCTAGACTAAAACACTGCCTCAAAAATAAAATAAAAAGCATCAGTATACCATTGAAATTTTTGAAGAAGGGATTGACAGAATTATAAGTTAATACTAGAAATAATCTGATCAGACATTCAGAGAGGTCTTCTTGGAAGAAATTATGCTTGTCCTGAGATGCACAGCATGAAAAGGAGTCACTTAGGCCAGGTGTGGTGGTGCATGCCTTTTATCCCAGTACTCAGGAGGCAGAGGTAGGAGGACCTCTATGAGTTCAAGGTCATCATGAGACTACGTAGTGAATTCCAGGTCAGCCTGAGCTAGAGTGAGATCCTACCTTGAAAAACAACAACAACAAAGAAAAAAGATCTTGGCTTGGTAGTGTACCTATAATCCCAGCACTTGAGGGGTGGATGCAGAAGGATTAAATGTTCTAAGGCCAGCTTCAGTTACATAACAAGTTCAAGGTCAGCTTGGTCTCACTTTCTGTCCCCACAAACACCAGTGTTAGCGAAATGATAAGATTCATAAGGCATTAAACTTGTACTTTAATACCTAAGACTTCTAAGGATGACCTCAGACATATTAAACTTCCCCATTACTAGAAGGATAAACATAAAACAATTTTTGTAGTTCTCAAACTTGTCCTAAGTCAACAGTATTCTACTCATTAATTCTTCCCCTCTCTTATTCCCTCAGAGCTCCTCTCTAGATTTCTGGCCTTTACTACTGACTTAATCCAACTCATATGCAAATCTAAATGTTTGAATCTAAGAGGCACATATGAAAGAGACCATGTGGCATTTGACTTTCTTAGCCTGGGTTGCCTCACTTAGTATAAGTTTTTTCTAGGTCCACACAAATTTTATAGCTGAATACAACCTTACTGGGGGGCTGGTGAGATGGCTTAGCAGTTAAGGTGCTTGCCTGTGAAGCCTTAGGATCCATGTTTGACTCTCCAGGTCCCACTAAGCCAGACGCATAAGGTGATGCAAGCATGCAAGGTTGCGCATGCGCACAAGATGGCATAGGTGTGTGGAGTTTGATTACAGTGGCTGGAGGCCCTGGCATACCAATTATCTTCCTCTTACTTGCATTCATTAAAAATAAAAATTAAATTAAAAAAAACTTATTGGGTAAATGTACCACAACTTCATTATCCATTCATTACTTGATGGGCATCAAGGCTAGTTCCATTTCCTAGCTATTGTGAACAGAGCGGCAATAAACGTGGATAAGCAGAACTCTCTACAGTAGTGAGTAAAGTCCTTAGGGTATATGCCAAGGAGTGGTATAGCTGGTACTATTTTTAGGTGTCTCAGGAACCTTCAAACTGATTTCCATAATAGCTGTACCAGTTTAGATTCTAGCTACAATGGAGAAGGGTGCTTTTACCCCATACCCTAACCAATGTTTGTTTTTTGAAATTATTTATTTTTTATTTGACAAAGAGGGGGGAGAGAGAGAATGGGTGCACCAGGCCTCCAGCCACTGCAAACAAACTCCAGATGCTTGTGCCCTCTTGTGCATCTGGCTAACGTGGGTCCTGGGGAATCAAAGCTGGGTCCTTTGGCTTTGCAGGCAAATGCCTTAACTGCTAAGCCATCTTCCAGTCCCCAATATTTTTTATTTGATTTCTTTTTTAAAAAATATTTTATTTTTATTTATTTATTTGAGAGAGAGAGAGAGAGATACAGAAATAGGGAGGTACAGAAAGAGAGAATGGGCATGCCACGGTCTCCAGCCACTGCAAACGAACTCCAGATGTGTGCACCCCCTTATACATCTGGCTTATGTGGGTCCTAGGGAATCGAACCTGGGACCTTTCGCTTTGTAGGCAAGCACCTTAACCGCTAAGCCATCTCTCCAGCCCTTGATTTCTTTTTTGTTACATGTCAATGGCCTGTCATGTCTTGGGAGCATCAGGGACCTTTCTGGCCTACAACTCACTGGAAGGTATCCCATCCCTGGCACTGAAAATTTTCTGGTATAATCTATGCCTCCTATGTGTTACATTGTCCAAAAAAAGTAGGTTTCCATATGAATTAACTATATCCTTTTAGATATTGATTAGCCCTCCCTCCACCTTTTCTTTACTCAGTTTCTTCACCTGTCCATCACTTAGGCCTTTTCAACAAATATGGAACACTTCACAAATTTGTATGTCATCCTTGTGCGGGGGCCATGTTAATCTGCTCTGTATTGTTCCAATTTTAGTATATATGCTGCCAAAGTAAGCACATTATTTGCTTTCTTGATGATTCCATTCTGACAAGAGTGAGATGGAATCTCCCAAAATAGTTGTAATTTGCATATTCCTTCTTGTGCATCTAGCTTATGTGGATACTGGAGAATGCAACCTAGGTCCTTAGGCTTCATGGGCAAGCACCTTAATCTCAAAGCCATTCCTCCAGCCCCAGAACATGTTTTTAGATGTTTATTGGCCCTCTATTTCTTCTTTTGAGAACTCTGTATTTAGTTCTATAGCCCAATTTTTGTTGTTGTTGTTTTGTTTTGTTTTTCGAGGTAGGATCTCACTTTGGTCCAGGTTGACCTGAAATTACCTATGTAGTCTCAGGATGGCCTTGAACTCAGAGTGATCCTCCTACCTCTGCCTCCTGAGTGCTAGGATTAAAGGCGTGCACTACCTCGCCCAGGTATAGCCACCACCACCCCTCTTTTTTTTTTCAAGGTAGGGTTTCACTCTTACTCAGGCTGGCCTAGAATTCATTATGTAGTCTCAGGGTGGCCTCGAACTTGTGGTAATCTTCCTACCTCTGCCTCCCAAGTGCTGGGATTAAAGGCGTGTACTACCACTCCTGGCCTTTCCTATCACTTAGTTTTTTGCTGTTATTAAAGGTGTGCATGCACCACCATGTCTGGCTGAATGAGATTTCCTAAAGACCCTTTTTTTGTTGTTGTTGTTCTTCGAGGTAGGGTCTCACTTTAGCCCAGGCTGACCTGGAATTCACTATGGAGTCCCAGGGTTGCCTCGAACTCATGGTGATCCTCCTATCTCTGCCTCCCGAGTGCTAGGATTAAAGGCATGTGCCACCATGCCCAGCTAAGACCTTTTTCTTTAAGCTCAGATTCAAGTAGATTGCAAGGAATCTCATGTCCAGAAATTTATTTGCTGACTGTTAGATAATTGGTCTTAGGCCACTATTTATTTTTATTAAGATTTACACTGTTTTAAATCTCCAAATGCATTAGAGAGAAATAAATGCAATTAAACTTTCCATGTGTTGAGTTGCTAAAGTTTGGATAAATACAAAATGTTCCTGGCTATTTATCCCAAAATGTCTAAGGGCTACTCCTTTGGGTTTCAAGGGACTAGCAGGCTTACAACATGTATATTTCAGTGGATAGAAAACACTGCTCCATATTATTACAAGCAATTTCTACTAAGGTAAGTTTTGGGGCTAGGAATCTATTATGAACAACTTACTGTTAGGGCCTTAATGTTTTGTCTTAAGTCTCACTTTCAGACCTGAACCAAGTCAACGTACCATAAACATCTTATATGTCTTCTATCAGCTCTTTTTAAAACAAACGTTCTGCCCCCTACAGAGCAGAGAAATGTATAATGGCTTTCCTGTCTGGAAACAGAACAGTCAAACAGCATAAAGAGGCTTCATTTGCCTTAGGTTGATGCTTATAACCCAAGGCTTATTTTCTCTATGAACAGGGTGTGCTTATGTTGATAAAAAATCAATCAAGATCAGCTTATGGAAAAGTTAATAATGTAGTTAACCGAAAGATATGTATCTTTACATAGAGAAATAGTAAACAGCCCAATCTAAAAGTTTAAATGCAAATGACTTTAAAACTAAATATATATATATATATGCTGAAGTCACTGTCTTTGATCGTTTATATACTGCATTTAATTTTATACAGGACATTCATTCTTAAGGTAGATCATTGACTGTGACATGTAATGACATGGTTCTTACATCCTAGGGTCAAACTGGGGGTTGATTCTAACAGACAGCTTCCTTGCTAATGACAATTTATCTGTGGTAACATTCATTCTTAGAGTATGTTAGTTAAGAGATATACATTTGAAAGAACATAAAAAGATGAATTTCAAGACACACAAAAACATGATTGTTTGGGGCTAGAGAGATGGCTTAGTGGCTAAGCGCTTTCCTATGAAGCCTAAGGACTCCAGTTCAAGACTCGATTCCCCAGGACCAGATGCACAAGGTGGCACATGCATCTGTAGTTCATTTACTGGAGGTCCTGGCACACCCATTCTTTGTCTGTCTGCCTCTTTCTCTCTGTCATGCTCAAATAAATAAAATATTAAAAAATTTAAAAATATATATGATTTTTATGCTGGGCATGGTGGTGGACACCTTTAATCCCAGCACTCAGGAGGTAAAGAAAGAAGGCTGGATGTGAGTTTAGACCACATAGTGAATTCCATCCCGGTCAGCCTGGGCTAGAGTGAGACCCTACCTCAAAATGGGGAGAATTATTTGGGCTGGTAAGAAGACTCCAATAGTTAAGGTATTTGCCTAGAAAGCCTAAGAACCCAGGTTCAATTCCCCAGTGTATACATAAGGTCAGATGCACAAAGTCGTGCCTGCATCTTGAGTTTGTTCATTACAGTGGCTAGAGGCCCTGGTCCATTCTCTCTCTGCCCCCTCCCCAGTAAATAAATAAATTAAATAAATGAAATATTTTTAAAATTATTTTCCAAAAAGAAATCAATGAGAACAGACTTCCTATTACGAGGTGAAACTATTCTTATTATAAACTAATAAATTCCAACAAACTTTCTGATATGGTACATTAAAAAGGATGACATTTCAAATAATTACTTGTTTTTTTAAATTTTTTTGTTATTTTTATTTATTTATTTGAGAGCAACAGACAGAGAAAGAGGCAGATAGAGAGAGGGAGAGAGAATATGCACGCCAGGTCCTCCAGCCACTGCAAACCAACTCCAGATGCGTGCGCCCCCTTGAACATCTGGCTAACGTGGGTCCTGGGGAGTCGAGCCTTGAACCAGGGTCCTTAGGCTTCACAGACAAGTGCTTCACCACTAAGTCATCTCTCCAGCCCAAGAATTACTTGTTTGAGGTGTGTTTGTTTAGACTCAAGGCCCAGTATGAAAAGTAGCCTGAATAGTTAAAAAGTAGTTCAGTTAATCCCAGCACTTGGGAGGCAGAGGTGGGAGGATCACCGTGAGTCCAATGCCACCCTGAGACTACATAGTGAATTCTAGGTCTGCCCGGACAAGACCTAATCTAAAAAAAAAAAAAGTTCAGCATCAACTCATACTGCTACTCAGAAGGCTGCCACTTAGGATATGCCTACCTCACCAAGAAATTCTGTATTAAAATAAAGATGAGGGCTGGAGAGATGGCTTAGTGGTTAAGCACTTGCCTGAGAAGGCTAAGGACCTCGGTTTGAGGCTGGATTACCCAGGACACACCTAAACCAGATAGATGCACAAGAGGGCACATGCGTCTGGAGTTTGTTTGCAGGAGGCCTTGGTGTGCCCATTCTCTTATCTGCCTCTTTCTGTTTGACGCTCTCAAGAACAAAAAAAATTGCCCTCAGCCAGGCATGGTGGCACACACCTTTACTTCCAGCACTCAGGAGGCAGAGGTAGGAAGATCACAGTGAGTTTTAATTCCAGGTCAGCTTGGACCAGAGGGAGACCCTACCTTGAACAATTAATAAAGATAGATAGATAAAGCCCCTCCCCCAACAACATGCAAAAACCACTTGTTAGCTGCAAGAATATCTTCAACAAATATCTTTTAAGCCAGCTGTGGTGTCACGCGCCTTTAATCCCAGCACTTGAGAGGCAGAGGTAGGAGGATTGCAGTGAATTTGAGGCTGCCCTGAGACTATGCAGTGAATTCTAGGTCAGTCGGAGCTGCTGCCAAGCCCTACCTCAAAAAACAAACACAAAATCTTTTGGGCTAGAGAGGTGGCTTAGCTGTTAAGGTGCTTACCTGTGAAGCCTAAGGACCCAGATTGGATTTCCCAGTACCCACGTAAGTCAAATGCATAAGGTGGTACATGAGTCTGGAGTTCATTTGCAGTGGCTAGAGGCCCTGGTCGCCCATTCTTTATCTGCCCCCCCCTTAAATAAACAAATAAAATTTATTTGCAGGCAAGAGCCTTACCCACTGAGCCAACCTGTGTAGTCTCTCTGGGTAGCCTTGAATTCTCTGCGATCCTCCTACCTCTGCCTCCCGAGTGCTGGGATTAAAAGGCGTGCGCCACCATGCCCAGCTAAATAATTTTTTTAAAAGAAGAAAAACATCTTTTATGCAATCAGAGGTATCAAAGCCAGGCAGATACAAGAGGTGGATGGATAATTGGGATGAAACCAACTGTTCCCTGTTCCATGGCTATGTTGGGAGCTGTGCTTCTCAGAAAGGGTGGGGTGTGAAGAGGAACTACCTGAGGTCCCACACTTTCTGCAGATGTGTGTTCTTCACACCAGCCCTATTTGGTTCCATGTATCTGGTGTCAAAATATCAACAGAAAATATATACACTTCTAAAAAACAGTTAAGCAAGATGACAGTAACTAACTGTATGTGCCTATGATTTGTGTGGCTCTGGCAACTGTCAGGACATGTACAAAGATTACCTACCTTGTTTTTTTTTTGTTTTTTTTTTTTGGCTTTTCAAGGTAGCATCTTGCCCTATTCCAGGCTGACCTGGAATTCTCTATGTAGTCTCACACTCAGCGATGCTCCTACCTCTGTGCTGGGACTAAAGGCATGTGCCATTACACCCCACTACCTGCCCAATTTTTGAAGATAAAGATTTCTTTCAAGGTGGCCAAAGTCCATGGAAGATTTGTAAACAGTGATACAAAACCTGTAAACATAATTAACAGAGCTTGTAAACAGAAGTAAATCCAAATTTACAAGTGTGTCAAAACAAGAGTGCAGTTTATACAAAGTTCTCCCTCCTGCACCAAGTGATTTTCTTTTTAAAGATTTTTTAATTTATTTACAAGCAGAGAGAATACAAGACAGAAAATGGGCATGTCAGAGCTTCTAGTGACTGCAAATGTACTCCAGATGCATGTGCCACTTTGTGCATCTGGCTTATGTGGGTACTGGGGAATTGGACTTGGGTCTCTTTGCCATCTCTCCAGCCCAATTTTTTTTTCTTTTTAAATATTTTATTTATTTATTTGAGAGGCAGATAGAATGGGTGCACCAGAGCCTCCAGCCACTGCTTATGAACTCCATACGCATGCGCCACCTTGTGTATCTGGCTTACCGGGGTACTTAGGTAATCAGCACTTTTTATTTCTTTCAAAAAGTAAGGAACGCTTCACAGATTCATGTTATCCTTGCTCAGAGGCAATGGTAATCTTTGTATTGTTCCAATTTTAGTATATGTGCTGCCAAAGTGAGCACTTCTTTTTTTCTTTTTTGGATTACAACATTATCCTGAATTGAAGAGCTAGGATTTGGGAGAGAGCCATCTTTGCGTATGAATATCCAAAGGATGCTTAGTGTTTGTTTTTTTCTCTAGTGATACTCAATTGCCAGAGATAGTTCTGAAGCTGTGACTTTGCCCAGGTCTGAAGCCTACTGCAGCACTTGCCAAGGCTGCGAAAGCAGGGCATCCTCTGCTTTTCCAGTCCACCCTGGAGCCTGTGGTGGATGCTGGACTGCATGGCAGCGAGGGTGAGCCACTCCTTGTGTAGGCAACCCTCTAGAAAAGGCTATACAGGAGCTGAAGTAGGCTATCTTTCCCACAAAGAATCTCTTTCCTACAAAAACCGGATAACTGCTGAAGAAAAGTGATAGCAGTTTTTATGCATCAAATGATAAGCATTGCCTTTATATTTTTCTCAGTCCTACAATTTTTTTCATCTTCTAAAATGTCAGTGCTCCCTAAAAACATCTTTAAATTTAAATGTTTCTCCTAGTTCAGAGCATTTCCTGGGGAAAGTTCAAATATTCCAGAAAAATGATAAGGATGGTCACCAGAAGCATATTCTCTGCCACATACTTCAATTCCTGAATGAAAAACTCCCAGTTCCAACGGATGAGGTGTAGTCATGCATCCACAGTACACGTTGTTCATGTTGAGCATGTTAGCAGTCCCACCCCCACCTCTTCCCCCTCTTCCCCGCGGCCACGGCCTCATCCTCAAGGCCAAGGCTCATCTCCATCTCTCCACAGCGTAGAGGCCACTGCCACCCCGCGGATGCTTCGGGGACCTTGAGCCATGCACTAATAGTAGACCACCCCCCTTCGCAACTCCGGCACCAGCAGTGGCAGGCAGGCGGTTCCCTGCTCCCCCAACTGGAATCTATCTGCTGCTGGGGCTCAGGTGCCTCCTCTCTGCCACCGTTGACCTAAATTATATTATTTGGCACCTATTTTTAAACTATGTGGTAACTAAATGACTTTCTGAGTTAATTTAAAGCAGATGTAGTCTTATCACTTTATCAAGCTTTTTGTTGCTTTAAAACAAGGAACAGGGCTGAAGAGATGGCTCAGTGGTTAAGGCCCTTGCCTGCAAAGCCTAATGACCTGCTCACTGTTAGTTCCCCAGTACTCACAGTTCCACAGGTCTAGAGTCCTGGCCCGACAATTCTTAAATACACACATTCTCTCTCCTTCCAAATAAATACTAAATAAAATGTCATTAAAAACACCTAAGGACCAGCTGGGTGTGGTGGTGCACGCCTTTAATCCCAGCACTCTGGAGGCAGAGATAGGAGGATCGCAGTGAGACTACATAATGCATTTCAGGTCAGCCTGGACTAGAGTGAGACCCTACCTCGAAAAAACAAAAAAACAAACAAAGTATTGGTGAGCAAGAAAGGGAGAGAGGGAGAGGTAGGAAGGGAGAGAATGGGCCCACCAGGGCCTCCTGCCAATGCAAATGAACTCCAGACATGTGCATCTGGCTTTATGTGTGTACTGGCAAATTGAACCAGGGTCCCTAGGCTTGGAAAGCAAGTGCCTTGATTCTGGAGTTCCTTTGCAGTTGCCAGAGGCCCTGGCACACTCATTCTCTATCATATCTCTCTATCACACTGCCTCTTTTTCATAAATAAGTAAATGTGTTTTTTTAAAAAAAATAGAAAAAGTCTGTAGTCTTATGGGGGCCTGGGAAGCTGGTTCAACGATTAAAGACACTTGTTTATAAAGCCTGCTGGCCCAGGTTCAATTCTTCAAGCATCTGTTTGTGTACAGTGGCAAGAGGCCCTGGTATTCACACAAACACACAGACACACACAAATAATTTTTTGTTCATTTTTATTTATTTATTATTTGAGAGTGACAGAGAAAGGGGCAGATAGAGAGAGAGATGAATACTTAGGAAAAATATCTTTTTAATCAGAGATTTGGAAACATGCAATTCTTTTTTTTTTTTTTTTTTGGTTTTTCGAGGTAGGGTCTCACTCTGGCTCAGGCTGACCTGGAATTCACTATGTAGTCTCAGGGTGGCCTCGAACTCTCAGAGATCCTCCTCCCTCTGCCTCCTGAGTGCTGGGATTAAAGGCGTGCGCCACCACGCCCGGCTCAAAACATGCAATTCTTTTCTTGAGGACCAAACTAAGCATTAATATTATCTATAATGATTGTATTTTGTAATGGAAAGTTCAACTTACTCATAAGGAAAGTTATGGGGGCTGGAGAGATAGCTTAGCAGTTAAGGCGTTTGCCTATGAAGCCTAAGGACCCAGGTTCGATTTCCCCAGTACCCACATAAACCAGGTTGCACATGTGTCTGGAGTTTGTTTGCAGTGGCTGGAGATCTCATTCTCTCCCTCTCTCTCTTTCTTTCTGCCTCTTTTCTCTCTCTCAAATAAATAAATAAAATATTTTTTTTCAAAAAAGAAAAGCTATAGTATGGTATAACCTGAAATTCTACATATTGGAGAAATTGGAGTAGGTGGCATAAGTTTCTACATTGAGTTAATAGCAAATTATTCTTTCTTGTATTATTAGTATGAAGTATTTAAAATAGATGTTTAATCAGTGGTCACTAATGATTTTTCTTTTCTGTTTCTTTAATAGGAGCATGAATCTGAAGGTGGTAGAACACCTTTGATGAAAGCTGCCAGAGCTGGACATTTGTGCACTGTACAGTTTCTTATTAGCAAAGGTAAAGAACTATACAAGCGATCATTACCAAGAGACTGCTGTTTTGGGGAAGAAGATATAAACAGTTGGAAATTGTGTGAAGGCTACTTTACATACTTTTACAAGTATTATACTCTAATCCTTTATTACTGTATTTTATGTAGTAAATACATCTTTTGTGAAGTGCTTATTGGGAAATTATTAATGTTGAGTTTTAAATTTTCATCAACCAATTAGTATAGTTGCTTCAGAAAACAGGAGAGGCTAAATGTTAGTGACTGAGTACTGTTAGGTAAGTGGTGAAATTATAAATAAGGCAGTTTTACTGGACATGAGGGTGGGAGATAGTCTGTTGTTGCCCAACATGGTAGCATATGCCTTTAATTCCAAGGGGGCTGGTATAGGAAGACTGCACTGAACTTGAGGCAAGCTCTAGCTACAGAGTGAGTTCTAGGTCAGCCTGTTTTTTTTTTTTTTTAAATTTATTTATTTATTTGAGAGCGACAGACACAGAGAGAAAGACAGATAGAGGGAGAGAGAGAGAATGGGCATGCCAGGGCTTCCAGCCTCTGCAAACGAACTCCAGACGCAAGTGCCCCCTTGTGCATCTGGTTAACGTGGGACCTGGGGAACCGAGCCTCGAACCGGGGTCCTTAGGCTTCACAGGCAAGCGCTTAACCGCTAAGCCATCTCTCCAGCCCAAGGTCAGCCTGTTAAGAATGAGAACTATCCTCAAAAAAAACAGACAAAAAAATTACTGGGCCTTCTATCTCCGCATGAAGATACAGAGGGAAAATAGGCACACTAGGGCCAGGTTGTCGCTGCAAATGAACTATATATATATATATATCAGTTTGGGCATCTGGCTTTACATGATATTGGGGAATTGAACCTGGGCCATCAGGCTTTACAAGGAAGTACATTTTACCAGTAAACTATCTTCCTAGCGTCTTCTGACTTTTTTTTTTTTCAAGGTAGAGTCTTGCTTTAGCCCAGGCTGATCTGGAATTTGTTATATAGTCTCAGGGATCCTCCTACCTCTGATTAAAAGCGTGTGCCACCAACACCCAAGCCCTCCTGATTTTTTATTTTTTTTTTAAGTTTATTTATTTATTTGAGAGCGAGAGAGGAAGAGTTAGAGAAAGGGAGAGAGAAGGGGAGAGGACCTATGTAAGCCAGGGCACACAGCCACTGCACACGAACTCCAGACACTTGCGCCACCTTGTGCATCTGGCTTACGTAGGTCCTGGGGAATTGAACCTCGATCCTTTGGCTTTGCAGGCAAGCGCCTTAACCACTAAGCCATTTCTCCAGCCCCCCCTCTGACTTTTAAAAATATATAAAATAAAGAATTTTATTTCACTTAAGTATTGTTTTAAATTTTTTTCATTTCAAAGTAAACAATTTTTTTTTCTTTTTCTATTTTTTTTTTTTTTTTTTTTTCGAGGTAGGATCTCACTCTGGCCCAGGCTGACCTGGAATTAACTATGTAGTTTCAGGGTGGCTTGGAACTCACGGTAATCCACCTACCTCTGCCTCCTGAGTGCTGGGATTAAAGGCATGTGCCACCACACCCAGCTCAAAGTAAACAAAAATTGGTAAGAAATTATTTTCTTTAGTTTGAAACCTGGCTATGTTGCCATTTTCTATAAGTAAAGTTGTCTTTGAAATATTTTGAGAATTATATACAGTGGCATATTTTGATGCTTGCTAACCTGGAACTTGAATTCATGGCAATCCTCTTACCTCTGCCCTCTAAGTGTTGGGACTAATGGCATGCACCACCATGCCCTGGCGATTTTTCCATTTCTTGAATGAACATTCCCCAACTACGTGCAACAGTGTGGATGAATCTTACAAATAAATATATAAACCGCCAGGCATGGTGGCACACACCTTTAATTTTGTTTTTTTGAGGTAGGGTCTCACCCTAGCCCAGGCTGACCTGGAATTTACTATGTAACCTGAGGGTGACCTTGAATTCATGGTGATCTTCCTACCTCTGCCTCCTGAATTCTGAGATTCAAGGTGTGTGCCACCACTCCCAGTAATATTCAGATTCTTGATCTGGGTGCTATTTACATAGTGTTCATTTTGTGAAAAAACTTTCAATCTATGTACTTATAATTTGTATTCATATCTATGTTACACTTAAAAATTCTTAAATGATACTGTCTTGATTTCAACATTTACTAATATTACTATGGTTTTTTTTTTCCTGTTTTTATGTTTTGAAGGTGCCAATGTGAATAGAGCTACAGCCAATAATGATCACACTGTAGTGTCACTGGCATGTGCAGGAGGCCACCTAGCAGTGGTTGAGCTACTCTTGGCTCATGGAGCTGACCCTACTCATCGACTCAAGGTATTCTACTTAATAGTGTATTGGTAGCATCAGTTGAGCATGGTGGTCCATGCCTGTAGTCCAAATACTGAGGAGGGTGAGGCAGGAGGATTGCCAGTTCAGGGCCAACCTGGATCACATGGTAAGAATATGTCTCAAAAAACAAAAGTAGGCTGGGTGTGGTGGCGCACGCCTTTAATCCTAGCATTTAGGAGGCACAGGTAGGAAAATCACTGTGAGTTCGAGGCCACCCTGAAATTACAGAGTGAATTCCAGGTCAGTCTGGGGTAGAGTAAGACCCTACCTTGAAAAGCAACAATAAAAACAACTAGGGGGTCTGGAGATGGCTCAGTGGTTAAAGGCACTTGCTTACAAAGCCTTCTGGTCCAGGTTCAATTTCCTATGCAAAGTGGCATGTATCTGTGATCACAATGCACCTTCAACAGTGGGAGGCAGATCCAGGATAATCTGAAGCTCTTGGGCCAACTAGTCTGTTCATTTTCAGTGGCAAGAAACTTTGTCTCAAAAAAGTAGAGCACAAACATCTCAGAGTTGCCCTTTGACCTCTCTATATGTACTATGACACAAACCATCTCTCTCCACTCAAGGTTTTTGGGTTTTTTTTTTTTTTTTTTGGTTTTTAGTGGTAGGGTTTTGCTCAAGCTCAGGCTGTCCTGGAATTCACTATGGAGTCTCAGGGTGGCCTCGAACTCATTGCGATCCTCCTAGCTCTGCCTCCCAAGTTCTGGAATTAAAGGTGTGTGCCACCACGCCCAGCTTTCCACACAAGTATTTTTAAAAATTATAAACCAAAACAATAATATGTATATTTTAAAGTATGCTTAAGGCTGGCTCAACAGGCTCAGTAGTTATAAAGGTACTTGCAAACCTGAGTGCCTGAGTTGAAATTCCTAACAACCATTTAAAGCTGAACACAAATTGGCACATGTGCCTGTGATGCCAACACACATGGTAATGGGAGGCACAGCCAGGAGAATCCAGAAATTCATGGGCCAGTTAGACTGGTACACACAAAATGCAGATGCAAAAACAAAATAACAAGGAGACCTTATCTCTAGCAGTGTTGAGGGAGAGGACAATACCCCCAAAGTGGCCTTCCGTCCTCTATATATGCGCTATGGCATTTACATGCTCATACACAATACACATCAACACACACATGATTAAAAAATAGGGCTGGCCAGGCGTGGTGGTGCACACCTTTAATCCCAGCACTTGGGAGGCAGAGGTAGGAGGATCGTTGTGAGTTTGAGGCCACCCTGAGACTCCATAGTGAATTCCAGGTCAGCCTGGGCTAGAGTGAGACCCTAACTTGAAAACCCCCCTCCAAATATATATATATATATATATATATATAACTTGGGCCCTTAGGATTTTTAAGGCAAGCACCTTAACAGTTGAGCTATCTTTCCAGCCATATATATATAGCACCTTAACAGTTGAGCTATCTTTCCAGCCATATATATATATATATATATGGCTGGAAAGATAGCTCAACTGTTAAGGTGCTTGCCTTAAAAATCCTAAGGGCCCAAGTTTGATTCCTCAGTACCCATGTAAAGCCAAATCAAAGGTGGCGCATGTGTCTGGAGGTCATTAGCAGTGGCTTGAGGCACTGGCATGCCCATTCTCTCCCTCTCTCTTGCATGCTCTCTCTGCCCCCCTTTCCCTCTCTCAGATAAATATTAATATATTTATACATATATATAGTTTAATTTTTTTTTTCTGATGTAGGGTTTCACTCTAGTCCAGGCTAACCTAGAGTTTGTTCTGTAGTTCCAGGTTGGCCTTGAACTCACACAATCCCCATACCTCTGCCTCCCAAGTTGGGATTTAAATGTGTGTGCCACCATGCCTGATTGTTTGATTTTTTTTTAGTGCTTAATATTTATTACTATTTAATTGAGATTTGGGCTCACCCACCTATATATAATCCCTGTACTTGGGAGGCTGAGACAAGAGAATTACCTTGTGTTCATGGCAATCCTGTCTCTAAATACACATACAGACCTGATTTGATTTGATATTAGTTACTAAACAGTTAAATGTGTTATCAACCAGATTGTTAGAAATGTACAGAGAATTAACTCTATTGTCATTTTTTTCATAGGATGGCTCAACAATGCTCATTGAAGCTGCAAAGGGTGGCCATACTAACGTTGTTTCTTATCTGTTGGATTACCCACATAATGTTCTGTCAGGTTCTACCACAGATGTGTCTCAGCCTACCCCTCCTTCACAAGATCAATCTCAGGTAAGAGAAGATGAACTTTATGATTAAAAGTTTCTTTAAAATGATTGAAAGATTTTGTTTAGTGAAATCCTTAGTACTTTTCTACAATGTTATTCTGGAAACTCCTAGCATATTACAATTCAGCAAATATGTTGAATTTTTATTTTCTCTTTTAACTCATGTAGAATTTGAATAAGGGTAAGTTGGCCAGTGTATATTGAGTATGCGATTTGTACTGCTTGGTACAATTGAAGCTAACAAGGTTTTTATGCTTGAGCAAGAGAATAACATTAATGTCATTTACCTTAAATCATTAATTATTTACAGACTAACTGAGTCATCTTTGTCAGTATTCTCAGAGATTAGTCCTTGGTGAAAGCTTTTAATTTTTTTTTAAGCTTTTAAGAAATAAAATGGGCCTGGAAAGATAGCTCAGTGCTTGCCTTGTAGGCCTTGGGAACCTTGAGTTTGATCTCTGAGGCCTGGTGCTATGCACTTGATATTCCAATGTTGGAGAGGTGGAGACACGCATATCCTTAATTGGTGATCTCCAGGCCAGTGAGAGACTCTAACAAGAGATGGATAGTACATGTGAGGTTTACACTGGTGGTTGTCCTGTGGTCTCCATATGCATGGACATTTGCACCCACATGTCCACCCACACATGGAAAGAAAAAAAGTGGCTTTTATGCTATATGAAGAAAACATATCTTTTAGTTATCGACCTATATTTTACTCTTTGATTGAGATGACTTTTTTCTGAGTTGATTTTTTAGGTTCCACGTGTACCAATGCATACACTTGCCATGGTTGTACCTCCCCAGGAACCTGACAGAACTTCACAAGAGACTTCTCCTGCCATCTTAGGAGTACAAAGAGGTTAGTTGTGAATTATTTTCCTGAAAATTTATACTTCTTCACCTCATTTGTAAATCTATACACAGTTATAATGTACCTGTAATTATGATATATAATTTTGGCAAATGTTAATATTTATTTTGAGCTATTTAAAATCGGAAAAACCTAAGTGCCAGGAAAATGACTATTTTCTGATAACATATTGGTAGATGAAGTTTTCAAGTTTTCAGGATTCAATATGCATTAAAGCAGAAAATTTTGTCTAACATTCATTTTCTACTTGGCAGGTTTTATTTTATTTTATTATTTTTCTAGATAGGCTCTTGCTAGCTCAGGTGGACCAGGAAGTCACTTTGTAGATCAGGCTGAACCCAAATTTATGGCAATCTTCCTGCTTTCTCAGTGCTGGGAGTACAAATGTGTGTCATCAGCCGGGTGTGGTGGCGCACGCCTTTAATCCCAGCACTCGGGAGGCAGAGGTAGGAGGATCGTGGGAGTTTGAGGCCACTCTGAGACTCCATAGTGAATCCCAGGTCAGCCTGGGTTAGAGTGAGACCCTACCTTGAAAAAAAAAAACAAATGTGTGTTATCATACCCAGCTTCTATTTGACAATTCTTTAGCTAGAAACTGATATAATAATAATGTTTGCTACTTTGGTAAAACCTTTTAAGATCACTTCAGTTATTGAGAGAAGTTTAAGAATTATATTCGGCTACAAAAAAATTAAAAAAAAAAACAAATAAAATATATATTTTTTTCAAGGTAGAGTCTTATTCTGGCCCAGGCTGGCATGGAATTAACTATTTAGTCTCAGGGTAGCCTTGAACTCATGAATCCTCCTACTTCTGCCTCCCGAGTGCTGGGATTAAAGGTGTGTGCCACCACACCTGATAAAATAAATTTTAAAAAATAATTTTATTCAGTTTCATTTATGTAATGCTGGAATATAGTGGGTGAACCTGAGGAGACAGCTATTAAAATCTAAATAACTTTTAAAAATAATTTATTTTCTGACTTTTAAAAAAATAATAAGTACCTTTATAGTTTCTTTTTTCTGATATTGATGATTGAACTTAGGGCCTGGTGTATGATAGAGAAGTGCTCTGCCAGTAAGCTACATCTCCAGAATAACTTTTTTGACTTTGAGATAGGGTTTCATGCTGTGTGCTGCCCAGGCTGGCCTCAAGCTCACAGCAGCACTCAGCCTTAGCCTCACAAGTGCTGGGGTAATAGGTCTGAGCCACCATGTCTAGCTCCAATGATTATAAGAGGGAGTGCATACTGTTTAAAGAATTTAAGTTTATAATCTCTGGTTATGTTCTCATATCTTTTCACTAGTATATGTTAAGTACTTTCATTTCATAATTATATATTGTAATATCTGTATTCTCTAAAATAAAGAAAATCATAATTTGTAGCATTTTAAAACAGGATAATGGTTGGAGCTATTGCTTAATGGTAAAATACTTGCCTAGCATACATGAGGCTTTGGGTTTTATCTCCAATAATACCCTCTCCAAAAAAAATGTTTATGAACATATCTCATTTAGTGTATGCTAATAGACTATTGAAATCACAATGTGATGTATATGTTACCATCTTTACTACTATGATTTAAGAAAACTGGGCTTAGAACAACTTTTATTGCAATAAAAAAAAAAAGAAAAGTGTGAGAGAGAGAGCTTATTGATGGCCTTCCTTAAGGATTAATTGTTTTCTTCATTAGTTTCAGGTATGAAGTGTCTATAGTCTTTCTGACCTAAGCAGTTTCCTTTAAAATATTTTATTTATTTATTTATTTGAGAGAGAAAGAAACAAAGAAAAAGAAAGGGAGGAAGAAGCAGAGAAAGAGAATGGATGCATCAGGGCTTCTAGCCACTGCAAACTCCAGACGGATGCACCACCTAGTGCATCTGGTTTTACATGGATACTGGGGAATCAAATCTGGGACCTTAGGCTTTGAAGGCAAGTTCCTTTATCTCTGAGCCATGTCTCCAGCCCCTCTAGCAATTTCCTACTAGACAGCAGATACTCAGTTTTCCTGCAGTACCCCCCCCCCCCCACTTTTTGTTGACAAGGTCTCCCTGTTTTGCTTAGGCTGGCCTTCAACTCCTGGGCTAAAATCATCCTTCTGAAGTCTCTGGAGTTCTGGGACCACAGGCATATATTATCATTGTCTTTGGCTTTTTCTGCCTTTTTTTTTAAAGGTCTTTTTATGAAAAATATTTATTTATTTATTTATTTGAGAGAGGGAAAGAGAAAGAGAGAGAATGGGTATGGTAGGGCTTCCAGCCACTGCAAATGAACTCCAGATGCATGAGCTACCTTGTGCATCTGGCTTACGTGGGTCCTGGGGAATCGAGCCAAGGTCCTTTGGCTTTGCAGGCAAGCACCTTAACCTCTAAGCCACCTCTCCAGCCCTCTTTCTTTCTTTCTTTCCTTCTTTCCTTCTTTCCTTCTTTCCTCTTTCCCTCCCTCCCTCCCTCCCTCCCTCCCTCTCTCCCTCTCTCCCTCCCTCCCTCCCTCCCTCCCTCCCTCCCTCCCTCCCTCCCTTTCTTCCTTCCTTTCTTTCTTTCTTTTTTTGAGGTTGGGACTTACCCTAGCTCAGGTTGACCTGGAATTCACTATGTAGTCTCAGCCTGACCTCGAACTCACAGTAGTCCTTCTACCTCTGCCTCTTGAGTGCTGGAATTAAAAGCATGTGCCACTATGCCCAGCTTCCTATTTTTTTTTTTTTTAATGTTATTTATTATCAGGGTGTAAGAGAGAGAGAATGGGCATACCAAGGCCTCTGGCCACTGCAAATGAACTCCAGATTCATGCACCACTATGTGCATCTGGCTTATGTGGGTTCTGGGCCCTTAGGCTTCTCAGGTAAGCACCTTAATAACTAGGCCATTTCTCCTGTCCATTATAATATATGTGAGACTTCTTACTATTTTTAATCGTAACAGGTACAAAGCAGATTAAACATCCACTTTTAAAGGAATCACAGCATCATAACCAACTTGCATGTTACAAGCTAAATGCCTATTTGGTTTTTTTTTTATTTTTTTGGGAGTCTCCCTAAGTAGTCTATGAGATGCAGGCTGACCCAGTAATCCTTAAGCCTCTGCCTCCTGACTGCTCAATTAAAGGTTTATATCATCACACCAGCTTGTTTTTCTCATTTTCTGTAGCTAAGCTCCAGCTAAAGCTAAAAAGTGGTATTGAGAGCAGAGCATGTTGTATATGCCTTTAGCCTAAGTTCAGGAGGCAGAGGTGGGAGGATTCCTGTACGTTCTGTAAATCCTGTAAGTTCGAGGCCACTCTGAAAGACTATGTAGTGAATTCCAGGTCAGTCTGGGCTAGAGTGAGATCCTACCTCAGAAAAAAAAGAGAGGGAAGGAGGGAGGAGGACAAAAATGGTGGCATTGGGCTGGAGGAAGCCAAAGGACACAGGTTCGATTCCCCAGGACCCACGTTAGCCAGATGCACAAGGGGGCACATGAGTCTAGAGTTTGTCTGCAGTGGCTGGAGGCCCTGGCACATCCATTCTCTCTCTCTCTCTCTCTCTCCCTCTCTCTCTCTCTCTTTCTCTGTCAAATAAATGAATAAATAAATAAAAGTAAAATATTTTTTTTTAAAAGTAGCATTGAGCCAGGCATAGTGGTACCTGTGTAATCCCAGCAATCAGAAAGCCTGAGGTCAGAGGATCACTGTGAGTTTGAGGCCACCCTGAGACTACATAGTGAATTCCAGGTTAGTGTGGACTAGAGTGAGACCCTACCTCAAAAAACCAAAATAAATATTGGAGAGAGAGAGAGAGAATATGTGTGCATCAGGGCCTCTAGCCATTGCAAACGAACTCTAGACACATGTGCCACCTTATGCACCTGGCTTCTGTGTGTCCTGGGGAATTGAACTTGGGTCATTAGGCTTCATAGGCAAGTGCCTTAACTGCTAAGCTTCTCAAGCCCTGATCATTATTTTTCTATTGCACAATGTACTACTTAGTTTATACTTGAAAATAATAGGGGTAAGCTCATATCAAGAGTATACTAAAGGCCTTCTCTTCCCGGTTCTTCCCGGAGTCGGGAAAAGCTGGGTTGAGAGGGCGAAAAAAAAAAAAATAATAATAATAATAAAGGGTGAGGGGTCCGAATGCGGGGGAGGACTACGCGGCGGGGAGGCTTGGATCCAGGCGGGGTGAGGGTCGGGGTGTTGTTGCAGGTCGCCCAGCTGCAATGTGGCAGTGTGTCGGCGGGAGTCGCCGCTGCGGAGCCTCTTGCTGGTGGGGTGTGGGGCGTAGAGAGCACCCCGCTGTCAGCCCTGGAGCCTGCAGCAAAGCCGGCTGCGTCCTCTCCTGGGTGACCTTGGATTGGTCACTGTGCCTCCGGGCAGCAGCCTGGCCCTTGCGGCGGGGTGACCACTAGATTCCTGGGGCAACCCTAAGGCTGTAGTAGCCAGCCAGCCAGTGCCCAGTTCCCTCCCTCCATGGACTCCTGACTGTGTGAGCGCCTAGTGAAAGCATGCGGAGAACGTAACTGTTGAAGGGTGGACTTTTCTTATCCCCCTTTTTTTCAGTGGTAGAGATTGAACCCAGAGGGGGGAGGCTCATGCTTGCTAGGCAAGTGCTTTCTACCACTGAGCCATAATTCCCAGCTCCTCTCTTCCTCTCTCTGTTTAGAAACAGTGTTGCTGTGTAGACCAGGCTGGTCCGGAACTTGTGACAATCCTCCTGCCTCAGCCTCCTGAGTGCTGGGATTGCAAGCGTGGCTAAAGGAATTATTATGGTAATCCTGACTGGCTGTAATTGAACATTGAAAAATGTCCTTTTAGGGCTGGAGAGATGGCTTAGCTGTCAAGGCGCTTGCCTGCAAAGTCTAAGGACCCAGGTTCGATTCCCCAGGACTCTTGTACGCCAGCTGCTTACATGAGCCAGATACTTACATGGTGGCACATACATCTGGAGTTCGTTTGCAGTGGCAGAAGGCCCTGGGGCGCCCATTCTTTCCCCCACCTCAAATAAATCAAAAACATCCTTTTTAAAGGGAATGTCCTGCCGGGCATGGTGGCGCACGCCTAAGAAAAAAAAAAAAAAAAGAGTATACTAAATATTTAGGTGGGTGTGGTGGACCATGCCTTTTTTCTACTTCATTTCCTTACTGCCAATAAATAAATAAAGTCAGGGTCCAGAGATTTAGTTTGGTGGTAGAGGACTTGTCTAACATGCACAAAGCCCTAGGTTCAATCCAGCACTACTATTATAATTTTTAAGCTATCTCTACGTCATGATTTCTACTGCCTTTTTTTTTTTTTTGAGAGAAACAGAGAGACAGAATAAGCACATAGGACCTCTTGCCACTTCAAACAAACTGTGTCACATTGTACATCTGGCTTTACGTGGGGTACTGGGGAGTTGAACTCGGGGTGTCAGACTTTGCAAGCAAGCTCCTTTAGCCACCTAGCCATCTCCCCAACTCTCTGCATACCTTTTCCCAAATGCTAGAGGCAAAAAAACAGTAGGCTAAAAATCAAATAAAATAAGATGAGATGGTGAGTATTATCTCTATTTCTTTCCTTTTCTTTTTCTTATGTATTGAGAGAAAGAGAGAGAATGGGTTTGCCAGGGCCTCTACCCACTGCAAATGAACTCCAGGTGAATGCACCACCATGTGCATCTGGCTTACATCAGTTCTGGAGAGCTGAACCTAGTTCCTTCGGCTTTGCGGGCAAATGCCTTAACCATTAAGCCATCTCTTCAGCCCTTTACCTCTATTTTAAACTATATTTTATTCATCACTCCATATTAACCATGTATTGATTTATTTATTTATATCTGTCAGAGAAAGATGTTTGAAAGTCTTCTTTTCTGGTGTCTTGTAATGTTTCCTTCTTCCTATTAAATTTTTGTTGCTGGGCTCAGGAGATGGTTCCATTGGTAAAGCGTTTGCTGCACGAGCATGAGGACCTGAGCTTGGATCCCCAGCACACATGTAAATGCAAGGAGGGAATGGCAGCCTGTCTATAACCCCAGCATTTAGGAGATGGATTCAGGGGCTCCCCAGGGCAGGCTGGTTTTGAGGGAAAAACTGCTTGTTGTGCATTGTTTTACATTTTTAATGCTATGTATGCTTTGGTTTATGACCTCTATTCTGTTACATAAACTACTTTTAGTCTTGCATATTATTTGTTAACAAGGTAGACAGTGTCATTCCTCCTACTGTCTTCAAAATTCTACTGTTTTTCTGTATTTTATTTATCTATTTATTGGGTAGAGTGAGAAAGAGGCAGATAGAGAGAATGGGTGCTCCAGGGCCTCCAGCCATTGCAAACTAACCCAAATGCATATGCCACCTTGTGCATCTGGCTTTACATTGGTATTGGGGAATCAAACCTGGGTCCTTTGGCCTTGCAGGCAAGCGCCTTAACCACTAAGGTGTCTCTCCAGCCCTCTACTCCTATTTTGGATCATAATTTTTTTTTTTTAATTTACTTAGAGAAGAAGAGAATGGGTGTGCCAGGGCCTCCAGCCACTGCAAATGAACTCCAGATACATGCTCCACCTTGTGTATCTGGCTTATGTGGGTCCTGGGCTATTGAACCTGGGTCCTTTGGCTTCGCAGGCAAGTGCCTTAACTGCTAAGCCATCTCTTCAGTCCCATGATAAATATTATAAAAAAAATTTTAACCAGGAGGTGTGGTGCACACCTTTAATCCCAGCACTTGTGAGGCAGAGGTAGGAGAATCCCGTGAGTTCGAGACCACCCTGAGACTACATAGTGAATTCCCTGTCAGCCTGGGGTAGATTGAGACCCTACCTCAAAAAAAACAAAAAAAAAGGGGGGGTGGTGGAGCTGTTGAGATGGCTCAGAAATGAAGGCACTTGCCTATGAAGCCTAAGGATCCAGGTTCAATTCCCCAGTGCCACATAAACCAGATGCACAAGGATGGTGCATGCATCTGGAGTTCATTTGCAGTGGCTAGAGGCCCTGGTACACCCATTCATTCATTCTCTTTATCTTTCTCTCTCTCTCAAATAAAAAAAAAATAATATTTTAAACTTGTGAATGTCCAGTGCAGTCATAATATAAATATCATTCTGGTTAATGTTAATCCTAAATCCAAAAATTATATAACAGATGTACAAGAATACTTTATTATTTTAAATATTTTTATGAGTGAATAAGTGAGTGAGAGAATATTTGAGTGAGCCAAGGGCTTATACTAGAGTACTTTAAAACTAAAACATCTTGCTAGTCGTGTTGGTGCATGTCTTTAGTCCCAACACTTGGGAGGCAGAGATAGGAGGATCTTCTTAAGTTTGGGGCAACCTGAAATGTCATAATGATTTCTAGGTCAGTCTGGGCTACAGTAAAACCCTACCTTGAAAAACCAAACCAAACCAAACCAAACTAAACTAAACTGAAGCATCTTTAAAGGACAATTCAGCCTTTGCAAAGCTTCTAAGTTTACTTCACTTGCATGATTACACGCATTATAAGACTGAAAAATTTCTTGTTGTTAGTGGTTTTATACATTGCTTTTCCTATCTGTTAATTGTCCTTCAGGACTTTGAGCAAGTAAATCAAAACACAGGTTTCTGTAAAGACTATAGAAATAGTAGTAAAACTATCTCACAAATCTACTGACTTTTGCTCTGAAAAAAGTATTTTTCCGCAGGGTGTGGTGGTGCATGCCTTTAATCCCAGCACTCTGGAGGCAGAGGTAGGAGGATTGCTGTGAGTTTGAAGCTGCCCTGAGACTATAGTGAATTCCAGATCAGCCTGGGCCAGAGTGAGAACCTAACTCAAAAAAACAAAATAAAAGTATTTTTCCACCACTTTGCTCAGATAGGATGATGAAATTAAATATAGACAATATGCTTTGCTAAAGTTTTCTTCAGGAATAACTAAGCCTCTGCACATGATTGCAGTGTGAAATTGAAACTGGTTTTATATTGCTAAGACAATTGTAACCCATGTTGCATATGTTTGAACTGTTTAAAATTTATTCATTTTAATTTTGGGGCGATATGGTCTCATGGAGTTGCCCAGGTTAGCTTGAATTCCAGATCCCTTTGTCTCAACTTTCTGAACAATCGTGGTTGTAAGTATGTGGTAATACTATGAGGTTCAACTTACTACCTAAACTTTTTTTTTTTTTTTTTTGGTTTTTCGAGGTAAGGTCTCACTTTAGCTCAGGCTGACCTGCAATTCTATATGTAGTCTCAGGGTGGCCTTGAACTCACGGTGATCCTCCTACCTCTGCCTCCCAAGTTGCTGGAATTAAAGGCATGCGCCACCACGCCCGGTTACCTACACTTTTGAGATCTCTGATTTACATTTTTCAGCTTTTAAGTTACTGGCTTACCATTTAGAACTTTTTTTTGAGGTAGGGCCTCACTCTAGCCCAGGCTGACCTGGAATTCACAATGTCGCCTTGAACTCAGCGATCCTCCTACCTCTGCCTCCCAAGTGCTGGGATTAAAGGCATGTGCCACCACACCAGGTATTTTACCATCTAATGGGTACCTTTTCCAAACTCCTTTAGGCGAATGATTTTTATATATTAGATGATTTTATTTTAAACTTAAATGTGATGATGCATCCTTGTAGCTCCAGCATTTAGGAGACTGGTGTCAAAGGATAATGAGTTCAAGTTCAACCTGAACTGAGAACCTCAGAAATAAACAAAACAAAACAAAATCTGAAGTGATTTGTGATATTCATATGTATTCACTACAATTCAAAAGAACAATCTGCTATTTATTTTATCCACTTTGTTTTTAATTTACATACCATACAATTTACTCATTTAAAATAGTCAATGCATTGTGCTTTAGTACAGTTGCCAACTTCTGTGATTATCACCTCCATTTAGTTTTGTGGGGGTATTATTTGACATAGAAAGAGTGCGGGGGAGAGAGAGGGAGAGTATAGGTGCGCCAGGGCCTCCAGCCACTGCAGACGAACTCCAGACACATGTGCACCCCCTTGTACATCTGACTAACATGGGTTCTGAAGAATCGAACCTGGGTTCTTTGGCTTTGCAGGCAAATGCCTTAACTGCTAAACCATCCCTCCAGCCCCTGATCTTTACTATTATTATTATTGTTATTATTGACAACTTTCATAATTGTAGACAATAACCCATGGTAATTCCCTCTCCTCCCTACACCCCCACTTGCCCCTTTGAAACTCCACTCTCCATCTGATCTGTTTTTTTAATTTTTATTTTTATTTTGAGGGCAGGCTCTCACTTTAGTCCAGGCTGACCAGGAACTCACTGTAGTACCAGGCTGGCCTTAAACTCACATCAGTCCTCCTATCTCTGCCTTCTGAGTGCTGAGATTAACAGTGTATGCCATCTTGCCTGGCTTAAACTCCTGATCTTTGCCTCAGCCTTCTAGTTGCTGAGATTTCAGTTGGCAAAATATTTCTTTTCTTATATTAAAATGCAATGTGAATCTGGGCATGGTGGCACACGCCTTTAATCCCAGCACTTGGGAGACAGAGCTAGGAGGATCACTGAGAGTCTGAGGCCACTCGGAGACTGCATAGTGAATTCCAGGCCAGCCTGGGCTAGAGTGAGACCCTACTTTGAAAAAACCAAAACAAACAAAAAAAAACAACAGGCAACTGTGGTAGCACATGCCAGTAAACACAGTAGTTAGGTGGTGAAGGCAGGAGAATCAGGAGTTCAAGATCATCCTCAGCCACCAAAATGTAACCTCATTCTTATTGTTACAACCTCAAGCAACTCCTCAATTTTCTGTATACTTGCTTTTTCTCTATAACTTTTTTCTTTAGAGAGAGAGTAAGTGAGAGACAATTGGTGCACCAGGGCTTCAGCCACAGCCATCGAACTCCAGATGTGTTTGCCACCTAGTGGGCATATAGAACCGTGTGCTTGACTCACCTTTGTGCATCTGGCTTATGTGGGATCTGGAGAGAGATTGAACTTGGGTCCTTAGGCTTCGTAGGCAAGCACCTTAACTGCTAAGCCATCCCTCTATAATTTTGATATGAATTAATAGTCTTTTTTAGTGTTCTTTTTTTGTTTTATTGAGTTAGAGTCTTGCTCTAGCACAGGCTGACCTGGAATTTACTATTAGCCTTGGGCTGGCCTTGAACTCATAGCAATCCTCCTACCTCTGCCTCCCAAATGCTAGGATGAAAGGCACGCACCATCATGCCTGGCTTTTGAGTAGTCTTTTGAGTCTGGTTTCTTTACCTTAGCATAATGTTTCTGATGTTTATCTGTATTGCCACATGTATCAGTAGTAAGCCCCCCCATCCCCGTTCATAGTCCTCCTTCTTCCTAAATAAGATTAAGCCCCTGACATCTTGGAGTAGTACATCAAAAAGTGCATTCTGGGCTGGAGAGTTGGCTCAGCAGTTAAGGTACTTGCCTTCAGAGCCTAACAACTTGAGTTTGATTCTCTAATACCCATGTAAATCCATATGCACAGGGTGGTGCATGCTTCTGGAGTCTGTTTGCAGAGGCTGGAGGATCTGGTGCACCCATTCTTTGCGTTTTTCTTCTCTCTCTGCTTGCAAGTTAATTAATAATTTTTTAAGTATATTTCTAAGCTGGGCCTGGTGTTGCACACCTTTAATCACAACACTTGGGAGGCAGAGGTAGGAAAATCATCGTAAGTTCATAGCCACCCTGAGACTACATAGTGAATTCCAGGTCAGCCTGGGCTAGCACAAGACCCTACCTTGTAAAACAAAAAACAAAACAAAACAAAAAAAGGTGTATTTCTTCCCTTTCAGTTCCACATGTTAGGACTATTATTATCAATAATTATTTTTTAACTGACTTCTTGTAAGGTGAAAAACTTAAATATGTAATTTAATATGCTATATATATTTCCTTATTTAAAAATATGTGCTATCAGTATGAGTAATCTTATATGGGACATCTGATTTTCTCCCAATAACATTATTGCTTCTCTCATACCTGTAGTTTGACTTTGCTTGAAGGGTTTATTTAAACATAGTACACTTAGTATAATTATCCTTTTTAAGCTTAATATGTTCTGTTATATAAATGTTGACATATATTTGACAGGAAAAATTTTTTAATTTTTATTTTAGAGAGAGAGAGAGAGAATTGGCATGCCAGGCCCTCAGCCACTGCAATAGAATGCCGGATACTTGCACCACCTAGTGGGCACATGTGACCTTGCACTTTTCCTCACCTTTGTGCATCTGGCTTATGTGGGATTTGGAGAGTCGAACATGGGTCTGTAGGTTTTATAGGCAAGCTCTTTGACCACTAAACCCTCCAGCCCTTAATAGAGAATTTTTTAAAGTCATGTCTGTCTCTCTCTCTTGGTTTATTGAGACTGGGTTTCATGTAGCTTAACACAGAGCTATGTAGCTGAGGATAACCTTGATCTCCTGGTTCTCCAGCCTTTGCTTCCTAAGTGCTGAGGTTGTAGGCATGTGCTAGCACATCTGTCTAAGAAGACGTGTTGTGAAAAAACTTACCACATTGTATTTCAACGTAAGAATAGAAATATTTTGCTAACTTGAAAAATACTCTCCCATACTATAACCTATGTTAAAAAAAAAAAGTAAATTAATTAATTTACAAAAAGAAATACTTTCTCTATTTTGATTCATACATTTTTGGTCTTTTGTAGTAACTTTACTTGCATAGTCATTGTCAAAAGAACAGTTGTTCTAAATAGACAGGCCAACATTAATATTCTCAATATTATTTTGATTCTGGTTTAGGTTTGATGTTCTTAAAAAGTCTAATCTGGCTGGGTGTGGTGGTGCACGCCTTTAATCCCAGCACTTGGGAGGCAGAGGTAGGAGGATCGCCATGAGTTCGAGCCACCCTGAGACTACATAGTGAATTCGAGGTCAGCCTGAGCTAGAGTGAAACCCTACCTCGAAAAACCAAAAAAAAAAAAAAAAAAAGTATAATCTGATTAAAATTTTGAGGTTCTTTGCTTGTTCTTTTCCTTTTCTCCTTGTATCTGTCATAATTTCCAAATCATTTTATCCAACTAAATAGTTTTTTTTTTTTTTGTTTTTTTTTTTCTGAGGTAGGGTCTTGTTCTGTCTAGCCCAGGCTGACCTATAATTCACTATGTAGTCTCAGGGTGGCCTTGAACTCATGGCAATCCTCCTGCCTCTGCCTCCCAAATGCTGGGATTAAAGGTGTATACTACCAGGCCTGGCCAAATAAGTAGATTTTTTTAAGCTCTCAATTTTTTAATTGGTAACATACCAATTTATTGTATGTGAAATAAATATAGGCGAGAATCTACCTAACATTGGTGCGGCTCTTGAGCATTCATTCTGTATCATTAATTATACTGATTTGGGGAGGGTGGTCTATGTGGGGAGAGGGTGGGGACTTTTTTTTATTGTTGTTGTTATTTTGGTTTTTTTTTTCTTTTTTGTTTGTTTTTTGTTGTTGTTGCTGTTTTTTCTTTGTTTTTTTTTTTCTTTTTTCTTTTTCTTTTTTTCTTTTTTTTAGCATGGCACTTTTTCAAACATTTTTCATGTGCTTAGGTACATCCAAGCAGAAGCCCAGTTCCCAGCAGGTAGCAGATCAGGACCTACTGGCACCTTTTCACCCATACCAGCCTTTGGAGTGCATAGTAGAGGAGACTGAAGGCAAGCTGAATGAACTGGGACAAAGAATTAGTGCTATTGAAAAAGCACAGCTTAAGTCATTGGAGTTAATTCAAGGTGAACCTCTGAACAAAGATAAGATAGAAGAACTTAAAAAGAACAGAGAAGAACAAGTCCAGAAGAAGAAGAAAATACTGAAAGAACTACAGAAAGTGGAAAGGCAGTTGCAGATGAAAACACAGCAGCAGTTTACCAAAGAATACTTGGAAACCAAAGGTCAGAAAGACACAGTGTCTCTACACCAGCAGTGCTCTCATAGAGGAGTCTTCCCAGAAGGGAAAGGAGATGGTAGTTTCCCCGAGGACCACTTTTCAGAATTACCTCAGGTTGATCCAATCTTATTTAAAGATCCTAATGTTGATGATGATCAACAGTCTCCACCTTCAGCAGAACAAATTGATTTTGTCCCAGTCCAGCCTTTATCATCTCCACAGTGTGACTTAGGTTCTAACGGGACAAATTTTCTTGAACTTCAGAAAGTATCAGGTAATCAGCAGATTGTAGGACAGCCTCAGATTGCTATTACTGGACATGATCAGGGGCTGTTAGTTCAAGAACCAGAAGGACTAATGGTTGCAACTCCAGCCCAGACGCTTACCGACACTCTTGATGACCTGATAGCAGGTGGGTTAAGAAATATGTCTGAAATAATTCTCTGTAATCTGTGTTCAACTTCTTTAAATGCCCCTCCAAAACCACAGACTTTGTACTTTTCTGTTTTAGAACTATCTTTGTAAAACTGCTCAATTCTTGAGGTATTTTGGAAGTGAATTTAACTAAGATCAATAACACTAAACACATAAAGATGTGTTATTCTCTTCTATTTTTTAAATCATATTTCAAAGGCAAAGAAATAAAGATACCATAGTCCTTTATTTTAGATATTTGGTATCAAAACCACCCTGTATTGTTTCTTGGATAGGAGCTCTCCGAGTAGAATTTCTTGATAAGGCTCTAGAGATATTCATGTTAGATTATACATTTAATATTCCTGTTGTTGATTTTCATGTTTATAAATCAAAATTTTAAATCATATTAGGTCCATTCAATGATTTCTAATTAACTCACATGTTCAGTGAAAATCAAGCATTCCATGGTATAGTATTTGTGGTTACACAATTAAATTACATTTAAATTATGCTCACTTGATGGTTTAGAGATTAGAATCTTTGCATTACCTCTTGATGAAAAACATACAGACACACCAAGCATGTGCGTGCATACGTGTGCACATATCCACACACACAGAAAAAAATTTTAAAAGGCCTTATAAACTTAAAGTATATGTTTCTGTTTATTGTTGTATGGAAAATTACAACTAGATATGAAATGAGGTGCACACGTTTACTTTCCCTTTCATTGTCCTTGCAGCAGTGGGAAAACAGTGCAATTAATCATTTACCTTCCTAAAGATGGCTGGTGAATGTATCACCTCCATGAGAGCCCAGTTCAGAAATGCAGCCAGAATGGCTGTTGACAGTGGATGAAGATCAAGAACTAAGATGTAGCTGGAGTGATATTCAAAGGCAGGCCAGTCCTCTGTCTCTTGATTGCAACATTTTTTTCCTTACTGTTGTCTGTTTCCGCTTGTCATATTCTCCTTTCCTTCCCCATCCCAGACACTTCCCCGGTTTCTTTTCTTCTTTTTGTGAGCCTTTAGTCTTCCTAATCTTTACTGAATCTTTGAAAATGTGGAATAAGACTACTTAAACCAGGAATCTTATTGAATATGTGTGTGACTTCAGTTGCCTGTAGATGTGATCTTGCTTTGAGGCTCCTCTGACATGTAACAAGTACCATCAAGCAGAGGAGGAATATCTTAGTTTTCTTAAATTAAATTGCTGAGAATTAAAATTAAATTAAAATGCTGGAAAATGTTTTAAGGAGTTAGGCTCCTTAGTCTTTAATTTGAATTTTTATATTTCCAGCCTAGAGCCTCAATTCATACTAATTTTGAATCATTAATATTAAAAGTTGTTAGAAAAAAATTATTAGAAATTATGAATAAACTCACTATAGTATGTTTATAGTTCTAATTTACAACATGGGTTAAAGACAAATAATGGGTTATAAAGTATGATTATGAATAATGATGATGAAATTGGTGGCCTGGGAATAACATTTTTAAGATCAGGGTTCTATAGCTATCATTATAATATTCCTAATTAAGTACTGTTTGTATATAACCCATATTATTGCTCCATACAGATAATTTTTTGTTTTGTTTTTAAGTAAAGAATGTAGAAACAACTATAAAGGTAGCTTGTAGGTTTTAATTTTATTCTAATTTTTATACATGGTTTTTGAAGATAAAGTGTTATTTTTGCTGATGTGTTAAATAGAAAAGATCATTTATAAGATTACATGAAAATAAAATTTATCTTATAAAACATGTTTATATATAATAATACGAGCAAATAAAATTTAATTTGTATCAGACATTAGTACTGATATTTTATATTAGCAACTTTTAGCTTTTAAATCAAACATGGTCAAAACTTATCTTCATAGAAATTTCTAATTTTATAAAGTTATCAGTTTTGAAATACGTAGCAATAATTATTATTTGTTCAAGACAAAGACCTATGCTTGTCTCAGTTAAAATTTAAAATTGTTAGCCAAGCGTGGTGGCGCACGCCTTTAATCCCAGCACTTGGGAGGCAGAGGTAGGAGGATCACCGTGAATTCGAGGCCACCCTGGGACTATATAGTGAATTCCAGGTTAGCCTGGGCTAGAGTGATACCCTACCTTAAAAAAAAAAATTATTTTCCCAAGTCTAATTTTCTCTTAATTTCCTTAACTTGAAGGAGAAAGAAATTAGACCAGGTTAATATCTAATTCTGCAATTGTAAAACACTTTAGTCTATTAGCACGGTTATAGAGCAGGCCATAGATATAATTAATTTTGCTTAAATTAGTTGTCATTCTTCATATTTAGTAGACTACTTTAGAGAATGTATAACAGCAATAACTTTTATTCAACAGTGATTTTTTTCATTGCTGCTCTAGTCTCAAAATATTTTTATAATAATTAATTGGTTATATATAATTTAGCTGACTCAGCATCTTACCATACAGTATTATATGTGTAATACTTATAATACCTGACTGATACAGTCCTAAACAGAATATTTACTCTTGATTAGGAACTTGATCCTCAAGTGCTTTTTCTTCTAAAAGTGTTGGACTTTTAGCAGTTACCTTAGTAGCAAATGATTCTCAAAAGTTCAAATCTCAGCTGGGCGTGGTGGCATACACCTTTAATCCCAGGGAGACAAGGTAGGAGGACCGCCAAGGGTTTGAGACTACATAGTGAATTCTAGGTCAGCCTGGACTAGAGTGAGATTCTACCTCAAAAAAACAAAACAAAAAAATTCAAATCTCACCAGGCGTGATGGTGCATGGCTTTAATCCTAGCACTCAGGAAGCAGAGATAGGAGGATCGCCAAAAGTTTGAGACTTCATAGTGAATTCCAGGTTACCTGGGCTAGAGTAACACTTTACCTTGAAAAAACAAAACAAAAAAAGGGCAAATCTCTATCAAATAAGTATAAAATTGTGCATGGTAGTTCATATAAGCTGTTATTTATTTATAATTTTATGTTTATAATCCAATTTTCATTATGTATGATAGCTGTTTATTTTGTTGAGATTTTTTTATTATTATTATTATTTTCTTTTGGGGGGTGGGAGGGATGGCCCAGGTTGACCTGGAGTTTATTCTGTAGTCCCAGGATAGCCTCAAACTCACAATGATCCTAACTCCGAACTCCTAAGTGCTGGAATTAAAGGTGTGTGCCACCATGCCCAGCATTTTGTTGAATTTTTTTTTTTTAATAAACTACTTTGGGCTGAAGAGTTGGCTTAGCAGTCATGGTGCTTGCCTATGAAGTCTAAGGACCCACATTTGATTTCCCAGTACTCTTGTAAGCCAGGTACACAAGGTGGTCTGGAGTTTGTTTACAATGGTTAAAGGCCTTGGAAATTCTTTCCCTCTCTCCCAATGAATAAATAAGTGATAAAAATATTATAAAAAAATAAAGCCTGGAGTGGTGGCATACACCTTTAACCCCAGTACTCGGTAGGCAGAGGTAGGAGGATCACCATAAATTCAAAGCCACCCTGTGACATAGTTAATTCCAGGTCAGCCTGGACCAGAGTGAGACCCTACCTTGAAAAACCAAAAATAAATAAATAAACCACTTCTTAGGTGGGGCAGGTTGACATACACCTATAATCATCACATTCATGGAGGTGGAGGCAAGAGAATAAGGAGTTCAAGCTAATCCTCAGCTATATATCAAATTTAAGGTCAGCCTAGGCTATATATAAAAAACCTGTCTCAAAACAAGAAGAAAAAAGAGCCAGGCACAGTGGCACATTCCTTTAATCTCAACACTCAGGAGGCAGAAGTAAGCCGGGTATGGTGGCTCACGCCTTTAATCCCAGCACTCGGGAGGCAGAGGTAGGAGGATCGCCTTGAGTTCAAGGCCACCCTGAGACTACAGAGTATATATATATATATATATATATATATATTTTTTTTTTTTTTTTTTTTTTTTTTGGAGAGAGAGTGAGTATGGGCATTCCTGGTTCTCCTGCCAGTGCAAACGATCTCCAGATGCATGCACCACCTTATGCATCTGACATTATGTGGGTGCTGGGGAATTGAACCCAGGCCATCAGGCTTTGTAAGCAAGTGACTTTAGTTGCTGAGCCATCTCTCCAGCCTCCAGCCCTGGCATTTTAATTTTAAGTTTTTTACTTTCAAGCAGGGTAGGGGCCAGGATGGCATTGCCAGGGACTCTTGCCACAGAAAACAGATTCCAAGTGCGCATGTCACTTGGTGCACCTGGCTTTATATGGGCTTGGGGAATTGAACCCAGAACCAAAACTCTGAGCCATCTCTCCTGCCCTAGGCTTTTTTTTTTTTGGGCGGGGGGGGGTGTCTGAGGTAGGGTCTGGCTATAGCCTAGGCTGATCTGGAATTCGCTATGTAGTCTCAGGCTGGCCTTGAACTCATGGCAATCCTCCTACCTGTGCTGGGATCATGGCCAGTTTATTTATTCATTTTTGTGCTTGTTTTGTTTGCCCAAGCTAGTCATTAACCCCCATTGTCCTACCTCTACCTCCCAAATGCTAGGACTTACAGGTTGACACCACCGTGCCTATAACAAAATTTCTAGAAACCTCACACTATATTTTATGTTTATCTAGTATCCATAAAAATTTAGAAATAGGGAGGGAATTAACATGGGGTATTTTTTATAATCATGGAAAATGCTAATAAAAATTTTAAAAAAATTTGGAAATAGTATTATCTTTCATAGCTCCTAGAAAATGAATTTTCTTCAGTTTCATAGAATCAGGTTGAAATGTTCTACCTGATACTTCACTCCATTTTAGAATAGTGTATAAATTTAATTTAAATTGTATGTTAATTTGTATGGTAGATGTCTGCATTTGTCATTTTCAGAGACATTTTCCTACAGAGGTAGAAAATGTTCTAGAATTTATGAAAATGTCATAGTTCTGAAATATAATGTTCTCTGATACAGTCTTTATTGCACATGTACCTTTTAAATCTCTTGCAATTTTATTTTATTTTTATAATGTTGATATGTAACTAATACTATTAAAGTCACTTTCTATGGAATGGTTCTGATTGTCATTATTACAAAGAAAAATTCTAGTATAATAAAGTACAAAAGTATAAAATAACTGCTATAATACAATGTTTTTGGTAATAGAGTTATTAAATACACAGGCATATTTTCCCAAAGTCAGTTCTGTAAAGGAGTCTATTATAGTATCACATTTGACTTATCAGTCTAATCAATTATTTAATTTAAAAAATTTTTGCTTTCACAATAGGAAAGAAATGACATGCATAAACCATGACAGAAATGTAATTATTTATTTATTTATTTATTTTTGAGATAGGGTTTCACTCTGGCCCAGGCTGACCTGGAATTCACTATGTAGTCTCAGGGTGGCCTAGAATTCATAGCACTCCTCCTACCTCTGTCTCCTGAGTGCTGGGATTAAAGGCATGTGCCACCACACCTGGCCCAAAAATGTAATTCTCAACTGAGGAATATGTTTCTAATTATAAGACCCACCACTGTTGATGTCTGTCAGTAAGATGTTATGTATGTTGGGCATTTTAGAACTGTTTCCCAAACATATCAAGTATTTTGAGATGTAACAGAACATTATTTTCTTTTATTTCAGTGAATAACAAAAACATTTAAAGCTTTGTTTCCATAATGCATGTCCTTATAGGTGAAAAAAATATAAATAATAGTCATTCCTGTTTATAACTGGCTACCAAATAATGTTATTAATGTGATGATTAAAGTTGAAATTTCTATTTCCATGATTTTTGTATAGATGGGGAGTAGAAGGATAGCTCGTGTAGAAACATATCCAGACATCTTAAATTGTGTTATTTATGCTAGTAAACTATTAAACCAAGTCCTTCATATTGTTGTGAATAGTATCTTTGATTACGATCCAATCACATCAAAATTCTAGAGAGAAAACATTTTCCAACACTTAAAATGCTTCCATTTTCACTTCTATTTTCCATGACAGCTTGTGTGTCTTCAATTCTGAATCTGGATGCAGCTTTAACCATATGACAGACACTGAAGCTTTATTTTTTTCTGTTGTTGATGACTATATGCTTTTTCTTTCTTGAGTGTATAGTAATTGTTTCCATTTTTCAATGAATGAGTAGCAGTACTGAAAGACTTAGAGAATGTCTCATGTGATATTTGTTGAGCACTCACCATGTACCAAACATTATGTTAAGGGCTTTAAATGCGTTATCTCACAAATTACTTACAACATCCTTTATAAGTCAAACTCCATCTCCCATGAAACATAAGGAATATTCAGAGACATAAAGATATAGTTTCCAGTTAACTGTTTTCAAACACTAAATTTTAGGGTTTTTTGAGATAGGGTCTCACTCTGTAGTCCAGGCTGACCTGAAATTCACTATTTAGTCTCAAGGTGGCCTCGAACTCACAGTGATCCTCCTACCTCTGCCTCCTGAGTGCTGGGATTAAAGGCATGCACCACCATGCTCAGCACCTAAATTTTAGTTTTTTTGAGACGGAGTCTCATGTTGGCCACCTGGCCTTGAACCTGTATAGCTGAAGATGATCTTGAATTTCTTGTCTTCATGCTTCTATCTTCCAAGTGCTGGGATTACCATCTTGTTCCACCATGCCCAGTTTGAAACAACAAATTTTGAGATTTCAAATATGAATTTCCAGTGTTCATTGAAAAATATTTTGAAGCTGGGCATGGTGACACATGCTTTTTATCCCAGCACTTGGGAGGCTGAAGTAAGAGGATCACTGTGAGTTTGAGGCCAGCCTAGAGCTACATCATGAGTTCCAGGTCAGTCTGGGTTATAGTGAGATCCTGCCTTAGAAAAAGGAAAAAAATTCTTGAGTTTCAGAAATGTATTTCTTGTAACAAAAATTTCAAACTAAATACTGAATTTTAAAAACATGCATTTACTGTTGTTTTGGGTGAGAAATACTCATAACTTGCTCCCTTCTCCCTCATTTTTTTGCATTATTCCCTAAATATTTTTATTTAATTGCCTTTCACAAAATTAGCTATCAAATTCTTATTTAATTGATTGTTTTTTCTTGAGGAGTTTCCCACTGGCGTTGAACTTGCCATCCTCCTGCTTCAGGGTATTATAGATATATACCACCATGCTCAGCTAAAAATTCTCTTTTAAAAATAAATAGACTTATATTATCCCTATTGACAATATAAAATGTCACTATTTATTGCATATGCAATAAATATTAGGCACTGTGTTAAATAAATGACAAGCATTATCTCAAGTGGTATTTTCTACAACCTTTCAAGGCAGGTAGTATTCTTCCTCATCCTACACATAGGAAAATTGAGCCTCATGTAAGTTCAATTACTTGTATGAGTTCAGAAAGTCAGTGCTAGAACTGGAATTCAAATATAGGTCCTTTTGATTCCAAATCTTAGACATGTAACTTAACCACTACAGGGTGTATTACTGGTATGGAAAGTTTTGTTTTATGTTTTTCTGTGTATAAACAACTTTACTTATTTAAAAGGAATTTAGCAATATGAATGTTGTTTTTCAGCTGTGAGTAGCAGAGTACCCACTGGTTCAAACAATCCCTCTCAGACAACCGAATGTCCTTCACCTGAATCCTGTTCACAAACTCCAAGCAATGTAGTTTCCCAGTCTAAGCCATCCGTGTATCCTTCAGTCGACATTGATGCACATGTGAGTAGATTACTTGTAAACTTATTTTGCAAGTTCTAATTTGTTTGGCAAAGGAAATGATAAGTGAACACTCCTAGCAAAAAGAAATATTTTTCACTTATAACATTTTTGTGAAAATGGTAATAAAAATAAGTAACTTTTTTCTTCTAGACCGAGAGCAATCATGACACAGCATTGACTCTAGCCTGTGCAGGTGGTCATGAAGAACTTGTATCTGTACTCATTGCACGAGAAGCTAAAATTGAGCATAGAGACAAAAAAGGTAGGAAATGTTAGTCACAAATAAAATCTGAGTTTTTATATCATAGAACGCTTTGAATCATAAAACACTTTTTCATTATCGGTAAGTAGTTCTTGAGCTGGGCTGATGACACAGTGGATAAAATGCTTGCTAATCTCAACTGCACATAAAAAGCCTACAGCCATGTGGGCTTCTGTCATGCTAGCATGCCAACACTCATGCTGACACCAGAGGTGAGCTGGGAGGTAGAGACAGAACTTCCTGGAAGCTTTTCATACATGTGTAACAAAAAACAGCAGAGGGTGAATCCAGAGCAAGAAACCCTGGCTTAAATAAGGCAGACACAGGACTGACTAAAAAGTTGTCCTCTGACATCCACATGTAGGCCATAGCATACAGGCACCCATACTGATGCAGGATTTGGGGGTTTGGAACAGGTCCCCCAGAATTTATGAACCCTAAGTGTTGGGTTCTGTCCTAACTTCAATAAAGAATTAATAAAGACGGGCTGGAGAGATGGCTTAGTGGTTAAGTGCTTTCCTGGTTCGAGGCTCAATTCCCCAGGATCCGCGATAGCCAGATGCACAAGGGGAGCACACATCTGGAGTTCATTTGCAGTGGCTGGAGGCCCTGGCGCACCCATTCTCTCTCTCTGTCTATCTATCTGCCTCTTTCTCTCTATCTGTCACTTTCAAATACATAAATAAAATCAGTTTGAAAATCAGTTTAAGCTGGGCGTGGTGGTGCACGCCTTTAATCGCAGCACTCGGGAGGCAGAGGTAGGAGGATTGCCGTGAGTTCGAGGCCACCCTGAAACTCCATAGTGAATTCCAGGTCAGCCTGGGCTAGAGTGAGACCCTACCTCAAAAAAAAAAAAAAAAAAAATCAGTTTAAAAGAATTAATTAAGACGGACTCAAGAGGATAACTTATGAGTTACTAAGTTTAATTTGGGACAAATCACAAATTGTGGGGTTTATTTAAAGAAATTTTGGTTTAAGAGAAACTGAAGCTTTTAAATGAGATTGGCGGGCTGGAGAGATGGCTTAGTGGTTAAGGCATTTGCCTGCAAAGCCCAAGGACTTAGGTTGGATTCCCCAGGATCCTCGTAAACCAGATACACAAGGTAGCACATATGTCTGGAGTTCCTTTGCAGTGGCTGGAGGTCCTGGCACACCCATTCTCTTTGTCTCTGCCTGCCCCTCCCCTATCTATATAAGGATATTGGAATAAAGCTGCAAGCATTTAGACTTAAGAGAAACTGAGGCTTTTAAGGCGATATCAGAGTAAAGACATCTACTTGTGGAAAGTAGAATCTAGGAGCTTGTTTAGGGAGACTCAGGAGGAACCTACATGGCATTTGCCATGTGCTTTCCAATTTGGGAACTTAAGAGGACAAATACTGAGGCAGAAGGAAAAATGAGAGGGCAGATATCAAAGCATTGACCAGGAAACTCGTAGGAGAAATTAGTAATGAAGAGGGTCGCCTTCATGGTTACTTTGAGTTTAAGGAAATTACACAGGTAGCAGACCTAGAGTTAGTGAAAGCACCCACATGGTAGATCTGGGGTGTAAGGAAAATATGCAGGAAAATCATGCACATATTTTAAAATTATGGTTTAGGCCAGGTGTCAAGGTACATGCCTTTAATTCCAGCATGTGGGGGGCAAAGGTTGAAGGATCACTGTGAATTGAAGGCCATCCTGAGACTGTATAGTGAATTCCAGGTCAGCCTGGGCTAGAGCAAGACCCTACCTCACAAAAAAAAAAAAGAAAGAAAGAAAAAAGCGCAACAAAGCTGGGCAGGGAAGTACACTCCTTGAAAGGCAGAAGTAGAAGGATCATGATGAATTCAAAGCCAGCCTGAGGCTACAGAGTAAGATCCAGGTCAGCCTGGGCTAGAGTGAGACCCTACATTGAAAAAACCTAAAGAAAAAAATTTTAAAGAAAATCATAGTTTATGGCAAACTAATGCTAAATTGTTATCAATATCTGCCCTGAAGTCTTTAAAATAATAGAGATTTATAAACAGTGGCTTTAAAGTAAATTATTTTTATTTTCTTATTTAGGTTTTACCCCACTGATCCTGGCAGCAACAGCAGGTCATGTTGGAGTTGTTGAAATCCTTTTGGATAAAGGTGGAGATATAGAAGCACAATCTGAAAGAACTAAAGATACTCCACTTTCATTAGCATGTTCTGGTGGACGTCAGGAGGTATGTTGACATTAATTTTCATTTTGTAAACATTTTATTTATATCTTAAAATGTGCATAGGATTAGTATTTTGACTACATGTAAAACACATGAGGGCTAGAGAGATGGCTTAGTGGCTAAGCACTTGCCTGTGAAGCCTAAGGACCCCTGTTCAAGGCTCGATTCCCCAGGACCCACATCAGCCAGATGTACAAAGGGTCGCAGGTGTCTGGAGTTTGCAGTGGCTGGAAGCCCTGGCGCACCCATTCTCTCTCTTTCTTTCTCTCTGCCTCTTTCTCTGTCGCTCTCAAATAAAAATAAACAAAAAAAAAGCCTTAAAAAACCACACATGAATGTTTTGACATGTTCCATAAACTTTCAGAGAATTAAGATCAAGATCTTTTTTTGTTGTTGTTTATTTTTATTTATTTGGAGAGCGACAGACAAAGAGGCAGATAGATAGAGAATAGGTGCGCCAGGGCCTCCAGCCACTGGAAATGAACTCCCGATGCATGTGCCCCCCTTGTGCATGTGGTTAACATGGGTCCTGGGGAATTGAGCCTTGAACCAGGGTCCTTAGTCTTCATAGGCAAGTGCTTAACTGCCAAGCCATCTCTCCAGCCCATAGTCCACTTTTTAAAATTGGCTGTTTGGTTTCTTATTGTTTAGTTTCTTGAGTTCTTTGTATATTCTCGATATTAATCCTCTGTTAGATGAATAGCTGGCAAAAATTTTCTCCCATTCTATGGGTTGTCTCTTTGCTCTATTCACAGTGTCCTTTGCTATACAAAAGCTTTGTAATTTCATGAGAAATTTCAAGGTAGGGTCTCATTTACTCTAGCCCGGGCTGACCTAGAATTCACTATGTAGTATCAGGCTGGCCTCAAACTCACAGCAGTCCTGCCTCAACCTCCCAAGTGCTGGGATTAAAAGCATGCACCACCATGCCCGGCCTTGGCTAAGCATTTCTTGATATGAAGTTGAATCCACCTGAATATGGTGGCACATGTTTGTAATCCCAGCATCCATGAGGCTGAGGCAGGAGGAGGAATGCCACAAGTTCAAGACCAACCTAGGCTACAGAGTAAGACCCGGTCTCAAAATTAAAGAACCGGGCGGTTGGAGAGATGGGTTAGCGGGTTAAGGCACTTGCCTGCAAAGCCAAAGAACCCAGATTCAATTTCTATTACCCATGTAAAGCCAGATGCACAAGGAACTCCAGATGCATCTGGAGTTCTTTTGCAGTGGCTAGAGGCTCTGGTGTGCCCATTCTCCTCGCCCCCTGTCTCTCTTTCATTCTTTCTTATCATCTATCAACAGTTTCTCTCTGTCATGTAAATAAACTGTTAAAAAAATTAAAGGACCAAACATAAAACTCAGCAATAATGGGCTGGAGAGATGGCTTAGTGGTTAAGTGCTTGCCTGTGAAGCCTAAGGACCCCGGTTCGAGGCTCGGTTCCCCAGATCCCACGTTAGCCAGATGCACAAGGGGGCACACACGTCTGGAGTTCGTTTGCAGAGGCTGGAAGCCCTGGCGCGCCCATTCTCTCTCTCCCCCTCTATCTGTCTTTCTCTCTGTGTCTATCACTCTCAAATAAATAAATAAAAATAAAAAATAAAAATTTAAAATAAATAAATTAATTAATTAATTTAAAAAAAACTTAGCAATAAGAAATAAGTAGGCCGGGCATGGTGGCACACACCTTTAATCCCAGCACTTGGGAGGCAGAGGTAGGAGGATCGCCGTGAATTCGAGGCCACCCTGAGACTACATAGTGAATTCCAGGTCAGCCTGGGCAGGAGTGAGACCCTACCTCGAAAAACCAAAACAAATAAAATAATAATATTAAGTTGAATTCATTTATCTAGTGCTCATGTTTTAATACCTAATAAAATATCATTAGAATATCAGATATTTGGCCAAGGAAATTGTAGGTCCTATTTCTTTGTGCTTTCTTCATTTCAAGTTGATCCCTTGGTGTAACATGGGTTTCTCTGTTCATATTTTGCACTGTAGGTGGTAGATTTGCTGCTGGCTCGAGGTGCAAATAAAGAACACAGGAATGTGTCTGATTATACCCCACTGAGTCTAGCTGCCTCTGGAGGATATGTTAATATCATTAAGATTTTGCTCAATGCTGGAGCAGAAATTAATTCCAGGTATCATCTGTTTCTTGTATCATCAAGTTAATCATTAAGTTAATACCTTAGTGTTATGTTTCTTCCTCTACAATAGTACTAAAGTAATAAAGGTGAAAACCCATAATGATCTTAAAATTATCCTAGCTTATTTCAGTAATTTCTTCCCAAAAAAGTACTTTGCTATGTATAGTTGAAAATTTATAACATATAAGTAGGAATTATATTTTCCTGAGATGTTGCTCATAACTTATTAATGTTACAAATCTTCCTTTTTCAGTTAAATGTTTTCATTTTTAGTGCTTTAAAGAAAACACAGGCAACATATTAATTTTCTGAGCACATTTGTTCCTTAGGACTGGGAGTAAACTAGGTATTTCTCCCCTGATGTTGGCTGCGATGAATGGACATGTTCCTGCAGTGAAATTGCTACTTGATATGGGTTCAGACATTAATGCTCAGATAGAAACCAATCGGAACACAGCTCTCACCCTGGCCTGTTTCCAGGGCCGAGCAGAAGTAGTCAGTTTGCTTCTGGACCGCAAAGCCAATGTTGAACACAGGGCAAAGGTAAGTATTTTATCATTTGTCAACTATTTCAGATATATATTTGGAAGAACATGGCATTTCAGTTCATCCCCAATGCAGGTTTGGAGAACTGTATTATACAGTAGTTAGTGATACATGCTGTTACCTTTTTTAAAAAAATTATTTGCAAGCAGAGAGAGACAAAGAGAGAAAGAGAAAATGGTCATGCTGGGACTTCCTTCCACTGCAAATGAACTCCATATGTATTCACTGCTTTGTGTATCTGGCATTATGTGGGTACTGGGAAATCAAACTCAGGTCACTAGGCTTTGCGGGCAAATGTCTTAACCACTGAACCATCTCTCTAGCCTCACTGTTACCATTTTTTAAATATTTTAATTGATTGATTGATTAGAGAGAAAGAATGGATGCATCAGGGCCTCTAGCCACTGCAAACAATCTCCAGACACATGCGACACCATGTGCATCTCTTTTACATGGGTTATGGGTCCTTAGGCTTCACAGGCAAGCACCTTAGTCACTAAGCCATCTCTCCAGCCCCGTTACTTTTTGTTTGTTTGTTTGTTTGTTTTTCAAAGGAGGGGCTTGCTCCAGCCCAGGCTGACATAGTATTTACTATGTACTCTCCAAGTGACCTGGAACTCACAGTGATACTCCTACCTCTACCTCCTAAGTGCTGGGATTAAAGGCGTGTACCACCACACCCAACACCTGTTACCATTTTTTTTTCTTAATTTTTATTAACATTTTCCATGATTATAAAAAATATCCCATGGTAGTACCCTCCCTACCCCCCTGCTTTCCCCTTTGAAATTCCATTCTCCATCATATCCCCTCCCCATTTTTTGTTTTATTTTTATTTATTTAATTGAGAGTGACAGAGAGAGAAACAGGCAGAGAGAGAAAGAGGTGGGGAAGGAGGGAGAATGGGCGCACCAGGGCTTCCAGCCTCTGCAAAGGAACTCCAGACGCGTGTGCCCCCTTGTGCATCTGGCTAACGTGGGTCCTGGGGAATCGAGCCTTGAACCAGGGTCCTTCGGCTTCATAGGCAAGCACTTAACCACTAAGCCATCTCTCTAGCCCTCCCCTCCCCATTTAAAAAAAAATTTATTTATTTATTTATTTATTTGTGAGGAAAGAGGGAGACAATGGGTGTGCTTCTTGCATGCATGCACTACTTTGTGTACTTGGCTTTACATGGATACTGGGGACTTGAACCTGGGCCAGGAAGCTTTGTCTGAACCATCTCCCCAGCCTGCTTTAAATGGTACCATTTAAAGAAAACCTTTTTTGGGGCTGGAGAGATGGCTTAGCAGTTAAGCACTTGCCTGTGAAGCCTAAGGACCCCAGTTCGAGACTTGACTCTCCAGGACCCACGTTAGCCAGATAAACAAGGGGGCACACGCGTCTGGAATTCCTTTGCAGTGGCTGGAAGCCCTGAAGTGCCCATTCTTTCTCCCTCTCTCTGGCCTCTTTCTCTGTTTGTTGCTCTCAAATAAATAAATAAAACGAAAACCTTTTTTTAATGAGGCATGTGCTTACCATTAGTAAAAACCTTAAGCAAAATAAATAAATAAAACTGGTTATAAAATTAGGACCTATAAAAAAATCTAGTTTAACCATAATGAATTCTGACAGATTCATGATGTGAGACCTTGTCTCAAACAAACAAATTTGGAATGTTTATATTCTTTTAATCTGAGAAATGAGAAAATATAGTTTTCCTTCAGACTTTTTATTATACAAATAGAAAGGAGCTTTCTCTCTCTCACTTTCTCTTTCTCGCTTCTGAATTAACTGTGGTCCACTTACCTGTTAAAAGTCATAGACAAAGCTGGGTGTGGTAGCACACGCCTTTAATCCCAGTACTAGGGAGGCAGAGGTATGAGGATCGCAGGGAGTTCGAGGCCAGCCTGAGACTACATAGTGAATTCCAAGTCAGCCTGAGCTCAAGTGAGACCCTACCTCGAACCCCCCCCCCCCAAAAAAAAGTCATAGACAAACACATACTTCTGGGAAATGGTACTGGTAGGAAATTTTCTTGATATTTATTTTTTTAATTTCATTTATTTAGTTGCAAACATAGAGAGACAGAGAGAGTGGGGGTGTCATGGTCTCCACCTGCTGCAAACAAACACCAGATGCATGTGCCACTTTGTGCATCTGGCTTACATGGGTCATGGTGAACCAAACCCAGGTTCTTAGGCTTTACAGGCACGCGCCCTAACCACTGAGCTATTTCTCCAGCCCAGTAAATTTTAAAAAATATTTTTATGTATTTGAGGAGAAACAGTATGGGTATGCCAGGGCCTCCTTACATTATGTCCACTAGGCTTTATGTAGGTATTGGTTAATTGAACCCCAGTGATGAGGCTTTGCAAGCTAGCACCTTTATCTGCTGAGCCATCTCTCTGGCCCTTCTTTTTTCTTTCTTTCTTAAAAATACATTTTATGTATTTATTATTTCAAGAAAGAGAGAGAGTAGGCATGCCAGGGCCTTCAGCCAATGTAAACAAACTCCAGAAGCATGTGCCACTTTGTGCGTCATACATGGGTACTGGGGAATTAAACCTGGGTCCTTGGCTGGAGGGATTGCTTAGTGGTTAAGGCATTTGCCTGAGAAGTCAATTCCCCAGGACCCACATAAGCCAGATATATAAGGTTGCACATGCATCTGGAATTCATTTGCTGTGTCTGAAGGCTTTAGCATGCTCATTCTATCTGCCTCTTTTTCTCCCCCTCTATCAAATAAATAAAAATAAAACGAATTTTTAAAAAACTGGGTCTTTATGCTTTGCAAGTAAGCTCTTTAACTGCTAAGCCATCTCTCCAGCCCCTTTCTCTCTCCCTCCTTCCCTCTCTCTCTCTCTCTCTCTCTCTCTCTCTCTCTCTCTCTCTCTCTCTCTCTCTTCGTTGGTGATGTTTTTCAAGGAAGGGTTTCACTCTAGCTGAGGATGACCTGGAATTCACTATGTAGTCTCAGGGTGGTCTCGAACTCACAATGATCCTCCTACCTCTACCTCCCAAGTGCTGGGATTAAAGGCATATACTACCATGCCTGGCTCCAGCCATATATGTATATTTTGTTTTGTTGTTGTTGTTTTTCTTCAAATAGGGTTTCACTCTACCTCAGGCTGACCTGGAATTCACTATGTAGTCTCAGGGTAGCCTTGAACTCATGGCGATCCTCCTACCTCTGCCTTCCGAATGCTGGGATTAAAGGTATATGCCACCACACCCGGTACAGCCATATATTTTTTTAAAAATATTTATATTCATTTATTTGCAAGCAGAGAGAGAAATACAGAATGGCTGTGTCAAGGTCATCCTGCAAGCTCCAGACATAAGTCCTATTTTATGCAGCTGGCTTTACATGGGTACTAAGGAATTGAACCCTGGGCTAGCAGACTTTGCAAGCAAGCACCTTTTACTATTGAGCCAGCTCTCCAGCTAGGTTTTGAACTCTTGAACCTTTTCCCTCCAGCCACCAAGTGCTAGGCTTACAGGCATGTGCCATCACATCTGGCTTAAGATGTATCTTTTGGGCTAGAGAGATGGCTTAGCGGCTAAGGCACTTGCCTGCTAAACCTAAGGACTTAGGTTTGACGCTGCAGGTTCTATGTAAGTCAGACGCACAAAGTGATGCAAGGGCAAGGTGCACAAGGGGGGTGCACACGTCTGGAATTTGACCAGTGGCTAAAGGCCCTGGTGTGCCAATTCTCTCACTTTCTTGCATAATTAAAAAAAAAAAAAGATGTATCTTTTGATAAAAATATCAGAAGCTGGAGAAATAGCTTAATGTTTGCTGTGAAGCCTAAGGACACAGATTTGACTCCTCAGAACCTACCAGATGCACATGGTGGCATATGCATCTGGAGTTTGTTTGCAGTGGCTGGAGGTCCTGATGTACCCATTCTCTTTCTCAATAAATATGTTAAAAATAAAATAAAATTAAAAACTTAAAAAATATGAAGCCAAGTATTGTGGTGTACACCTATAATCCCAGCACTGGGGAAGCTGTGACAGAGGATTATAAGCTTGAGGCCATCTGGGCTACATAATGAGAGCCTGGAGAAAGAAGTAAAGAAGGGAGAAGGAAAAAGAGACAGAAAGATACTTTCTGTGTAAACCCAGCTGGCCTTGAATTTACAACCCTTCTTCCTTGGCAGTCTGAGTGCTGGGATTTAAGTATGTTTCTCCATGTCCAGCTTTGTTTTTTTTTGTTGTTGTTGTTTTGTTTTGTTTTTGCATAAGATAATATGTTATAAATGAATTCATTTTGGCATGCCTAACTGAATCTAACAGTTTTTACTTTCTCACCTCTCTCTCTCTCTCCCTCCCTCTCTCTCTCTCTCTGTCTCTGTCTCTTATTTAATGGGAGTAGATTAGGTTGTAGCCTAAGCCTCAGCCTTCCAAGGGCTAGGATTATATAGGCCATCATGCCTGGCTTATTATTAAAATTTAAAGCAGAATATTGTTTACTTGTTCTATGGAAAAAAATAAATATAATCTATTTAAAAGTCAATTGCTATAGCCTTTTAAAGAAAATACATGACTTCATTGCATAACTTATTGGCTTAAACAGACTGGTCTAACCCCCTTGATGGAAGCAGCTTCTGGAGGATATGCAGAGGTTGGAAGAGTTCTCCTTGATAAAGGAGCAGATGTCAATGCCCCTCCTGTGCCTTCATCAAGAGATACTGCTTTAACAATAGCAGCAGACAAAGGTCACTACAAATTTTGTGAGCTACTGATTAATAGGTGGGTACTATTTTTATTAATATATGTACACCTTCCATGGTCCTTTTCACTATCTAGTGCCTTTAAAAGTAAATGAAGCCGGGTGTGGTGGTGCACAGCTTTAATCCCAGCACTCAGGAGGCAGAGGTAGGAGGATCACTGTGAGTTGGAGGCCAGCCTGAGACTCCATAGTGAATTCCAGGTCAGCCTGAGCTAGAGTGAAACCCTACCTCAAGAAAAAAAAAAACAAAAAAAACGATGTAAGTGAAATTATTTGGTGCTGGGGAGATGGCTCAGGTGTTAAAGATGCCTGCCTACAAAGCCTAGTGGCCCAGGTTCAATTTTGCAGTCACCCACATAAAGTTGGACACAAAAAGTGGCACAAGTTTCTGGTGTGCCCTTGCAGCAGCAAGAGAGCTGGTGAGCCCACACAACATCCAAGTGTGCAAATAATTAATTAAAATTGTTTTATGTAGCTGGGCGTAGTGGCGCACGCCTTTAATCCCAGCACTTAGGAGGCAGAGGTAGGAGGATTGCTGTGAGTTCGAGGCCACCCTGAGGCTACATAGTGAATTCCAGGTCAGCCTGGGCTAGAGTGAGACCCTACCTTGAAAAAAACAAAACAAAACAAAAAATTGTTTAATGAATATTTTGAGTTTTTAAATATTTAATACACTAATATTTTTTAATTTTTTATTTATTTGCAAGCAAAGAGAGATTGAGACAGGGAGGAAGGGAGAGAGAGAGAAAGAGAATGAGCTGCTAGGGCCTCTACCACTGCAAACAAATTCCAGATGCACACACCACTTTGCATCTGGCTTTACATGGGTACTGGGGAATTGAACCAGGGTTGTTAGGTTTTGCAGGCAAACACTTAACTGATGAGTCATCTCTCCAGCCCTTAGTATACTAGTATTTTAGAGAACAGATCATTATATGTCATTTTTTTAAAAGATAAAATGGTAGAAAACACTAAAAGATGTCAACCTCTTAAAGGAAACAAACTGTTAACATTCTTTGTTTATAGGGGAGCCCATATTGATGTTCGTAACAAGAAGGGAAATACTCCACTTTGGCTGGCATCCAATGGCGGTCATTTTGATGTAGTACAGTTGCTGGTGCAAGCAGGTGCTGATGTGGATGCAGCAGATAACCGGAAAATCACACCTCTTATGTCAGCATTTCGCAAGGTAATTTGTCATAAGAGGAAAACATGAAATTTATTCACTTAAAACCAATTCTAAGTTGAAAGCATGTGAATAATTAATGCTAGAGAATTGAATGTATTTCCATATAAAAATCATTACTATTCTCTATCTTGCTTGCCCTTTCTCCCTTCCTGTCCCACATCTTTGTGTTTGTAAATAAATAAATATCACTACTATAACTGGTCTAGGACTTGGGAGATCCAGGCCAGCCTTTACTACAAAGTAAGTTAAATGCCAGCCTGGGCTACATGAGATAAATAAGGGTTCAAACATCAGATTTTCAACTATTTCTGAGTCTTTGCTTGCTTATTTTCTTGTTTGCAATATTCATCTTTGCTTTCACCTGAATTACCACTCTACTCATCCTTTAATTGTTAATCTTTTACTAATACCAAATCAGCGAACATTCCTTTGGTTCTCATGTATGGTTGCATTACTTTCCTTCCATTTTAAAATTATGTATTCTAATGTATTTACCATTTTCATGTGGATTTTGCTGGATGATAGGTCAATGAAAAGTTTTTTAATTTATTTTTTATTGACAACTTGATATATAAACAATATCCCATGGTAATTCCCTCCCTCCCCCCATTTTCCCCTTTGAAACTCCACTTTCCATCATATCCCCTCCCCCTCTCAATCAGTCTCTCTTGTATTGAGGTCATGATCTTTTCTTCCTATTATGATGGTCTTGTGTAGGCAGTGTCAGATATTGTGAGGTCATGGATATCCAGGCCATTTTGTGTCTGGAGGAGCATGTTGTGAGGAGTCCTACCCTTCCTTGGCTCTTCATTCTTTCCACCACCTCTTCCTCAATGGACCCTAAGCCTTGGAAGGTGTGATAGAGATATTGCAGTGCTGAGCACTCCTCTGTCACTTCTTCTCAACACCATGATACCTTCTGAGTCATCCCAAGGTCACTGCCATCTGAAATGAGAAGGTTCTCTAACCAAAAGTGAGAGTAGCATTAATACATGGGTATGAACATTTAAGGGAAGTGCTTACTGGGCAGTTTGGTGAGCACAGTATATACATTTACCCAGATAGCAGCAGACGTTATACCCCTAGGGCTCTTGACTACCCCTATTGTAGGCTTTCAATATCAGGGATGTATTCCCTCCCATGGAGTGTGTCTCCAGTCCAATTAGAGGGCAATAAAAAGTTTTTTAACTGAAGCATAATATATACAAAGTACATCAATCTTGGCCACAGTTTTTTGAGTTTTTATAAGTACATATACCCATGCAGTGCATTCTCCATAAAAGAGATGTTGCAGCTACCTTCTCATTGCTGGGAAAAAATACCCGATTGAAAGCAGCTGATGGGCGGAAAGTTTTTATTTTCGCTTATAGTCTCTAGAGGAACCTTCTTCCTGATGGCAGAGGAAAGCAGAGGCTGGATATCACTTCTTCCATAGCAGGTGTGTAAAACAGCAGCAGGAGAGTGAGCCACGTTCTGGCAAGTGAAAGCTGGCTCTAACACCTACTAAGCCTACCCTAAAAACACACTTCTCCAGCAAGGCTTCACCTCACAAATTGCCACTAGCTACCCCAAGCATTCAGATGAGATCAGGCACGGTCAGGGTGGTATGGCCGTAGATCCCACCCCCTGGGCATTCCGAACACATAAGTTTATAGGGAACATTTGATTCAAGTCACCATAGTAGAAAATACTTCTCCAATTTTCCTAGAAGTTTCCTTCATGCCTGTTTTCAGTTAACTACCTGTCCCAAAACTATATCCTGATTTTTTTTTTTTGTTGTTCCTCCAAACTAGTTACTGAGAGTGTTTTACAAACTTAATAGCAGAGGAAATTATGCTTATTTGGTTATATTAAAATAGATGTACTTAGAACATGTTACCTGTAATTCAAACTCTTAGTTGCATTTGGAATGTTTTGTCTATCCAAGTCATAAGGTTCAAAAAAAATGTGACAGACTGCCTTGTTTAGTAAGTTGAAGACCAAATGATACTTGGTTTACAGACTATGCTCCCCTTTATACCGAGGTACATTGCATATTGCCCATTTTTACTTTGTTAATAAATTTATTCTATCAGATGCTATTTTTAACAATATTTTTCTGCTTTCCATGAGAAATGGGGTAATTAAATTCAAAATGTCTTTTGGTCCACATATACTCCTGAGCATACCTTTTCCTATTTTAGAACTAAACATGCTTTATAGTTTCATGAATTTATTAAAGTGTTCTTTCTTTTTAATCTTAAGTTGTTAAACATATGGACAAACTTTTAAGGGATTCTTTTGTGTGCTTCCTATAATAGGGTCATGTAAAAGTTGTTCAATACTTGGTAAAAGAAGTCAATCAGTTCCCTTCTGATATAGAATGCATGAGATATATAGCAACAATTACAGATAAGGTAAGTTTACTATATTATTGAAGCACGTTTCATTTTTTGTGGAATTAAATGCCAAGATGTGCAATTGGGAACTAGTTCTGGCTGGGAATATGTAGCTCTGTGGTACAGTACTTACTTAGTAGTTACACGATCCTGGGTTCAGTCACCAGCAAAACAAAGAACTTATTCTTAGGCTGGAGAAATAGCTCAACAGTTAAAGCACTTGCCAGCAGAGCCTAATGACCCAAGTTTGGTTCCTCAGTGCCTATTAAAAGTCTGATGCACAAAGTAGCCCATGCATCTGGAGTTCCTTTGCAGTGGCTAGAGGCCCTGGCTTTACAGGCATGGGCCTTAACTGCTGAGCCATCTTTCTACCATGCTTAGAAGATTTTCTAAAAACATACATAAAAAAAAAAATAGTTCTTTAGTTGATTTATTTATTACCAAGAGAAGGAGAAAGAGATAGAGGTGAGTGAGAATGGGTGCACCAGGGCATCTAGCCTCTGTAAACAAACTCCAGACACATGTGCCACCATTTGCATCTGGTTTACGAGGGACCTGTGGAATCGAACCTGGGTCCTTAGGGTTTGAAGGCATGTGCCTTAACTGCTAAGTCATCTGTCCAGCCCCATACTTTTTTTAAAGATGTCTTTGCCAGGCACAGTTGTGCATACTTTAATCCCAGCACTTGGGTGGCAGAGGCAGGAGGATTGCCACAAATTCAAGGCTAGCCTGGTCTATGTAATTTCAGGTTAGACATGGCTACATAGCAAGAAAAGTTACCTTATTCTTGTTGGGCATGGTGTTTACATTCCTGTAATCCCAGCACTTGGAGGGTGGTAGAGGAAAGAGCATGAGAAGTCCCAAGTTTGTATTTGTCAAGTTTTTGTTGCAATACCTGACAGAAATCAGTTTAATAGAGGAAACATTTATTTCACCTTAACAGTTCCAGGGAATGAGTTCATTATGATGAGGAAATCCTTGCTGGACAGAAAGCTGGCATCACATTAGCAGGGGCAAGTAGAGAGAGACGGATGCTTCTGCTCAGCCATCTCTCTTAATGTTTTATATGGTTCAGGACCCCATCCCATGTAATGGTGCTAACCATAGTTAAGGTGGGTCTTCCCATCTTACTTAGACTAATCAAGATAATCTCTCAGAGACATGTTGGAGGCTAAACCAATCTATATAAACCTTCATAGGTGATTCTAGGTCCCGTCAATTTGACAATTAATATAAACCACACAAAGTTTAAAGACAATCTTAGGTTTGAGGTCAGCTTGGGTTACATGAAACCCTAAACTTAAAAAAAAAAAAAAAAAGCTGGTAGCCGGGCATCGTGGCGCACGCCTTTAATCCCAGTACTCGGGAGGTAGAGGTAAAAGGATTACCGTGAGTCCAAGGCCACCCTGAGACTCCATAATGAATTCCAGGTCAGTCTGGGCTAGAGTGAGACCCTACCTTGAAAAAAAAAATAGCAGGGTGTAGTGCCACACGCCTTTAATCCCAGCACTCGGGAGGCAGAGGTAGGAGGATCACCATGAGTTTGAAGCCACCCTGAGACTACATAGAGGCTTCCAGGTCAGCCTGAGCTAAAGTGAGACCCTACGTCGAAAAACCACAAAAAAAAAAAAAAAGGCTGGCAAGATGGCTTAGAAGTTAAGGCACTTGCCTGCAAAGCCTAAGGACCCAGGCTTCATTCCCAAGTACCCACATAAAGCCAGATGCACAAAGTCGCACATGCATTTGGAGTTTGTTTGCAGTGGCTAGAGTCCCTGGTGTACCCATTCTGTTTCTCTCTGTCTCTCTGTTTGCAAATAAATAAATATATACATAAATAAATTTAGAGCCAGACGTGGTGGCACACACTTTTAATCCCAGCACTGGGGAGGCAGAGGTGGGAGGCTTGCCATGAGTTTGAGGCCAGCCTGAGACTACATAGTGAATTTCAGGTCAGCCTGGGCTAGAGCAAAATACTACCTCAAAACCAAAACAATGAAAATAATAAATTTTAAAATATATCAAGTTCTAAGGAAAATTTTCTTATGAATGGTAGATATGGGACTACATTTAGAGGATAGTGTAATTTGATATGATCAGTTTTCTGTCATTTGAGGTTCAATTAACCCTTGAATTTTCGTGTACTAATCAATTTCAGTTTTATTTTGCTTCTGCATTTTACCTGTTTTGATATTTTTCTAATTCTATTTTTGAAAATAGGAACTGTTAAAAAAGTGTCACCAGTGTGTTGAGACAATTGTGAAGGCTAAAGACCAGCAGGCTGCAGAAGCAAATAAGAATGCAAGTATTCTTCTAAAGGAACTGGATCTGGAAAAGGTGAGAAGCAAAAATAATTTAATTGGAAATTGTTTACAATCAGAATAGTTTATTATCTACATGACCAATGATTTTAACAAAATATGGTTCAGAAAAAAAATAATTAATAGAAGCCAGGCATGGTGGTGCACACCTTTAATCCCAGCACTCAGGAGGCAAAGGTAGGTGGATCGCTGTGAGTTCAAGGCCACCCTGAGATTACATAGTGAATTCCAGGTCAGCCTGGGCTAGAGTGAGACTCTACCTCGAAAAAAAATAAATAATAATAATAATAAATACAATTTCAAACCATGGCTGGTCATAGTGGTGCATGCCTTTAATCCCAGCAGTTGGGAGGCAGAAGTAGAAAGATCACCATGAGTTTGAGGCCACCCTGAGACTACATAGTGAATTCCAGGTCAGCCTGGACTAGAGCAAGACTCTACCTCAAAAAAAAAAAAATAATAAGGCAGGCATGGTGGCACATACCTCTCACTCGGGAGGCATAGGTAGGAGGATTGCCATGAGTTTGAGGTCACCCTGAGACTCTGAGACTACATAATGAGTTCCAGGTTAGTCTGAGCTAGAGTGAGACCCTACCTCAAAAAAAAAAAAAAAAAAAAAAAGACCAAATAAATAAACAACAACAAAAAAATCCTACCTTAAAAAAAATAAAGCCTCCTTTAATTTTCTTGACCAGATTGACAGAGAGAAATTAGCACTCTAATATGATTTTGAACAAATCAATTAAAAAGGGTACTTTTTTTTTTCCAAGATAGTAGTATCTCACTAGCTCAGGCTGACTTGTAACTCAGTCTGTAGCCCCAGGGTAACCTCAAGCTCATGGAGATCTTCCTGCCTTGGTTTCCCTAGTACTAGGATTAAAGATGTTTGCCACCACACCTGGCTACATATTCTTTTTATTTATTTTTATTTTTATTTTGTTTTTTTGAGGTAGGGTCTTGCTCTAGTCCATGCTGACCTGGAATTCACTATGTGGTCTCAGGCTGGCCTTGAACTCACATCAATCCTCCTACCTTTGCTGCCCACAATGCAGGGATTATATGTGTGTACCACCACACCCAGCAAGGCAGGATCTTCCAAACTCATGTACTCACACTTGTGAGGCATGTTTTTTATCTACTGAGCCATCTTCCCAGCCCTGACTTTATGTTTTTGTTGTCTTTTTTATTTAACTAGTCCTGGGGGCTAAACCCACAGTTGCCTTATGCTACACAAGCACTCTACCACTAAGCTGTAGTCTCAGCCCAATAGTTTATTTTCCAGTTGGGTTGGCTGTTCATTAGTGAGTTATCAAAGATGTTTGTGGTTTGTTTGTTGTTTTGTTTTTTCAAGGTAGGGTCTCACTCCAGCCCAGGCTGACCTGGAATTCATTATGTAGTCTCAGGGTGGCCTCAAACTCATGGCGATCCTCCTACCTCTGCCTTCTAAGTGCTGGGATTAAAGGCATGTGCTACCATGCCCAGCCCACATTTTTTTTTTAATTATTTACTTATTTATTTGAGAGCGACAGAAACAAAGAGAAAGACAGATAGAGGGAGAGAGAGAGAATGGGCGCGCCAGGGCTTCCAGCCACTGCAAACGAACTCCAGACGCATGCGCCCCCTTGTGCATCTGGCTAACATGGGACCTGGGGAACCGAGCCTCGAACTGGGGTCCTTAGGCTTCACAGGCAAGTGCTTAACCGCTAAGCCATCTCTCCAGCCCCCAGCCCACATTTTTAATATTTATTTATTTATTTGCAAAGAGAGAGAGACAGAAAATGGGTACACCAGAGCCTTTTGCCACTCCGCTCCAATGATGCACGTACCACTCTATGCATCTGGCTTTATGTGGGTTCTGGGGAATTTAAGCTAGGCCATGAGGCTTAACAACAAAGTGCCTTAACTGCTGAGCATCTCCCAGCTCCTGTTTATAGCTTTTGTAAGTGTGCTTTAATACTTACATGGGAAATCATGAACAAAAATATTATTTCTATATTTTAAATATCTGCACTATTGGTAAAAATGGTATATTTACTTTATTTGCAGTCAAGAGAAGAGAGCAGAAAGCAGGCCCTTGCAGCTAAAAGAGAGAAGAGGAAAGAAAAGAGAAAAAAGAAAAAGGAGGAACAGAAAAGGAAACAGGAAGAAGATGAGGAAAACAAACCTAAGGAGAATTCAGAACAAGCAGAGGATGAAGATGAAGAGGAGAATGATGAAGATGGTAAGAAATGACTCATCTGAATTAAATACAAAATTTTCCTTGTTAGCCAGCATAGTGGCTCATGATTATAATCCCAACACTTGGGATTGTAAGTGGAATTGCCTCAAAGACAAGGACATATAAGAAGAAAATCTCCAATGTTTATTGCCCTCATTGTGCTTTGTGTTCAACTAATTCTAGTTAAATAGACTGCTTTTATCTGAAATATATAGCTGACTTTTATAGCAAATAAAATTAACTGTTCTGTATTATAAATTGACACAGAGAACAAATGGGGAAAAGCCAGCACATAAGTGAAACTTAGGAAGAATTTTAGGTGTAATTTAGGTTGTAACATACCATGTATATACTAAAAGCAACACAAGGGCTGGAGAGATGGCTTAGTGGTTAAGCACTTGCCTGTGAAGCCTAAGGACCCCGGTTCAAGGCTCGGTTCCCCAGGTCCCACGTTAGCCAGATGCACAAGGGGGCGCACGCATCTGGAGTTCGTTTGCAGAGGCTGGAAGCCCTGGCGCGCCCATTCTCTCTCTCTCCCTCTATCTGTCTTTCACTCTGTGTCTGTCGCTCTCAAATAAATAAATAAATAATTTAAAAAAAAAAAAACAAAACAAAACAAATAAAAGCAACACAAGAAGTCTGTCAGTTTTTCTTCAGGTTCTTTTTTGCCATTAACTCTCCTCAGTAGGAACTAAGAAGAGGAACAGTTCTTAGCTAAGGTTAAGGCTTGAAGCTTTAGAGGGTAGGCATTTCAGTAGAACATGGAGTTTGTTACTCTCCATGTTGTATATGGTGTTCTTTGGCAGATCTTGTATCAGACAAATAATTGTGTTTACTTGAATTCTAGTTCTAAAATACTATACAGAAATTTTCCTAAATTCAAATTTTGTTTTTTGCATGGGACTTGCAATTCAGATCTTAAGAATGTCACATTTTGTGCTGGGTGTGGTGGTGAGTGCCTTTAATCCCAGCACTAGGGAGGCAGAAGTTGGAAGATTGCCGTGAGTTTGAGGCCAGCCTGAGACTACATAGTGAATTCCAGGTCAGCCTTAGCTAGAGTGAGACCCTACTTCAAAAAACCAAAAAAAAAAAAGAATGTCAGTGGTGTGTATGTTCTATACAAACTTACACATATTACACATAAAAGTAATCTAGCAACAATAAAATTTCTTTATTAACAAAAGAAAAATATGCCATAAAAGATTTTTATTGTGAGTTATGTATATTGCCACTATTTGATATCTGTGTTCTTAATGTGATTTCTTTCCTCTTTTTTCTTTTTTTAATAATTTCAGTGGAGCAAGAAATTCCTATAGAACCTCCTAGTGCAACCACCACCACCACAATTGGAATATCTGCAACATCTGCCACATTCACAAATGTGTTTGGGAAAAAAAGGGCCAATGTCGTAACAACTCCCAGCACCAACAGAAAAAATAAGAAGAATAAGACAAAAGAGACTCCTCCTACAGCACATTTAATTTTGCCTGAACCACATATATCTTTAGCACAACAAAAGGCAGATAAAAATAAAATAAATGGAGAACCTAGAGGTGGTGGTGCAGGTGGGAACAGTGATTCAGACAACGTGGACAGCACAGACTGCAACAGTGAGAGTAGTAGTGGTGGTAAAGGTCAAGAGTTACATTTCACTGTGGATGTGAATTCCACTAGTGACCGGAAGTACCCTGTACTCCTCCTCAATTCCCAAGAAGAAAAGACAGTCACTGCCCCTTCCAAGATTCCAACACGGTAAATTTTTCTTGTTAACTCTGCATTCACCGCTCTTATTTCATGTTTGGCACAAGAATTCGAGTACATTATCCAAGTACAAGATGTGTTAAACAAGTCTATAATATTTTCTTGTCTTCAATCTCCAAAACTAAAAGTCACCTGTATCCTCTTAACTATGTGCTAGTTTATAAAGACGATTAGACATTTTTGTAAGACTCAGTCGGAAGTTAAAAATATTAGCTTACTTGGGAAGCCAGGCACGGTGGTCCAGGCCTTTAATCCCAGCACTCGGAAGGCAGAGGTAGGAGGATCGCCATGAGTTTGAGGCCAGCCTGAGACTACATAGTGAATTCCTGGTCGGCCTGGGCTAGAGTGAAACCCTACCTGGGCTGCGGGGGGGTAGGGGGGAATTAGTTTACTCAGGGCTGGAGAGATGGTTTAGCGGTTAAGCACTTACCTGTGAAGCCTATGGACCATGGTTCAAGGCTCATATTCCCCAGGACCCACATAAGCCTGATGCACAAGGTGGCACTTGCATCTGGAGTTCATTTACAGTAGCTGGAGGCCCTAGCACACCCATTCTCTCTCTATCTGCCTCTTTCTCTCTGTTTGTCACTCTCAAATAAATTTTAAAATATTATAAGAGAAAATATTAGCTTACTGATTTTATTTAACTATGTTAATGTTATTGAAGAATCCATTTTACAATAGATGAGTCTTTATTTTCCTGACTTGATTATTGGATGTGCCGAACAGATATTTCAGCATTTTGTCTATGTAGTCTTTTGAATTTCTGTCATAAAATGTATCTTTTGTTGGACTTGATATTTCTCTTCTAAGATCTGAAGGTGAAGTAAACCCTAATTCCATGTCAACAACGTACAAGTCAGTGTCATTGCCATTAAGCTCTCCAACCATGAAGTTAAATCTCTCTAGTCCTAAAAGGGGTCAAAAGAGAGAAGAAGGATGGAAAGAAGTTGTACGAAGGTAAGTAGAATTAATAATATATATTTTTAATTATTTATTTATTTGTAAGCAAGGGGGTGGAAATGGGTGATTTAGGGCCTCCTGTCATTGCAAACAAACTCCAAACTCAAGTACAACTTTGTGCATCTGGCCTTATGTGGGTACTGGGAAACTGAACCCAGGCTGTCAGGCTTTGCAAGCAAGTGCCTTCAACCACAGTGTCATTTCTCCAGTGCAGTACTATATTTTTTAAGGTTTTTAATTTATTGATTAGAGAGAGAGAGAGAATGGGCACTCCAGGGCCTCTAGCCCTTGCAAATGAACTCCAGACGCATATGCCACCATGTGCATCTTGCTTTATGTGGGTATTGGGGAATCAAACCTGGGTCCTTAGGCTTCATAGGCAAGTGCCTTAACCACTAAGCCATCTTTCCAGCCCTCAATACTATATATAGTCTTTAAATATTTTATTTTTATATATTTATTTGAGAGTCAGGGAGAGCTTGAATAGTCACACAAGGGCCTCCAGCTGCTGTGAATGAACCCCAGATGCATGTGCCACCTTGTGCAACTAGCTTACGTGGGTACTGGGATATCAAACCGGCATTCTTCCACTTTGCAGGCAAGCACCTTAACCAGTAAGCCATCTCTCTAGCCCTCAGTACTATATTTTTGAAGATATATTTATTTCTTTATATGTGTGAGAGACAGAGAGTGAGTATGTGTGTGCCAGGGCCTTCCACCACTGCATACCAACTCCAAACACATGTTCCACTTTGTGCATCTGGCTTTACGTGGGCACTAGGGACTCAAACCTGGCCTGTTAGGCTTTGCAAGCAAGTGTCTTTAACCAATGAGCCATCTCTCTAGCACTATTATGCACTATTATACTTTTGATTGGTTGACTGATTTATTGAGATAGGCACTCACTAATTTTTTTTTTTTTTTTTTGAGCTAGAGTCCCATTGTAGCCCTTTGTTGTATTTAATTTTTTTGGTGGGACAGGGTAGGGTGAAGATATAAATTATACTATTCACACCCAGATAGGATGCCGTCAACAGACCACATTAACCATTGTACTAAGTCCAAGTTGGTGAACCAGTGAGTTTATTGGGGTTACATGAGTGACCCAAAGGCAGCTACCTAAGGGAAAAGTCCACCTCAACATAGGTGACAACTCAGTAAAGGTGCATCTCTGGAGCTCACTGCAGACACTTGCAGGCAGCAGTCTGGCCTGAGAGTCTCTTCCAGCAATTGTTTATTGGGTAGGGGTCTGTGACTCTTGTAAGTTTCAGGAACTCCCTAAGACCTGTGAATTGTTTACTTCTTGAGTCTTGTTTTGTTTTTTCAAGGTAGGGTCACTATAACCCAGGCTGACCTGGAACTCACTCTGTAGTCTCAGGCTGGCCTCAAACTCACTGCAGTCCTCCTACATCTGCCTGCCATGTGCTGAGAGTAAAGGTGTGCTTCACTACTCCTGGGTTTTGGGGTTTTTTTTTTGGGTGGGGGGTGACAAGCAGAGAAAGATACAGAGAGAGAGAGGAAAGAGGGAGGGAGAGGAAGTAAGTATGGGCACACCAGGAACTCTAGCCACTGCAAACAAATTGCATATACACACACCACTTTGTGCATCTGGCTTTATGTGGGTACTGGGGAATTGAATCCTGATGGTTAGCCTTTGCAGGCAAGTGCCATAACCGCTGAACCATTTCTCCAGCCCTTCCTGAGTCTCTTGAGCCTTCTTCCTCCCTCCAGGAGGGACAGAATTTCCATAAGCAACACTGAGGCTGACCTTGAATTTTCATGTAACTGAGCTAGCTTTAAAGTCCTGATCTTCCTGCCTACCTCCTTGGTGCTGGGGTTTCAGGTAAATGTCACTACTTCTGGTTGAGGCTCTTCTTTTATAAGATTATGTAGTTAATAATTTGAATGTGATCATTAACATAAATTGCAAGACCATAGTAAATCCAAAATGTGCTTAAGCAAAATTGGAAGTAATAATTTTTTTTTTTGAGGCAAGGTTTCACTCTAGCTCAGGATGACCTGGAATTCGCTGTGTAGTCTCAGGGTGGCCTTGAAGTCACAGTGATCCTCCCAAGTGCTGGGATTAAAGGTGTGTACCACCACGCCTGGCTGGAGGTAATAATTAATTTTTTACAGGTAAATTATCAAATTTATTTTAGGGAGAGATATGAGAAGAGAAAAGCAAAGCAGGAAAGCTCCTCAGTCAAAAGAAAAGAAAAGATGACAGGGCTGGAGAGATGGCTTAGTGGTTAGATCACTTGCCTATAAAGCCTAAGGACCGATGTTCAACTCCAGATCTCAAGTAAGGCAGATGCACAAGGAGGCACATATGTCTGGAGTTCGATTACAGTGGCTGGAAGCCTTGGCATGCCAATTCTCTCTCACTCTCTTGCTTTTTTCTTTCTTTCTTTCTTTCTTTTTTAAGGTCAGTCTGTTAGGCTTGCCTCAAAAAAAAAAAAAAAAAAAAGAGAAAGAGAGAGAGAGAGAGAGAGAGAAAAGAGCCAGGTGTGGTGGCACACACCTTTAACCCCAGCACTCAGGAGGCAGAGGTGGGAGGATCACTGAGCTCGAGGCCATCCTGAAACTACATAGTGAATTCCAGGTCAGCCAGGACTAGAGTGAAACCCTATCTTGAAAAAAAAAAAGAGAGAGAGAATCTGTCTTATATGTTTCTGGGGGAAATAAAATAAAGAGAGGAAGGGCACAGAGGCAAAAAGGGGTTATAATTTTTTTTAACTTTCTTTTAAAATATTTTATTTGTATTTATTTGACAGAGAAAGAGGGAGAGAGAAAGAATGGGCATGCCAGGGCCTCCAGCCAGTGCAGCCAAATTCTAGACACATGTGCCCCCTTGTGCATCTGGCTAACATGGGTCCTAAGGAATTGAACTTGGTCCTTGGGCTTTGCAGGCAAATGCCTTAACCGCTAAGCCATCCTTCCAGCCCTTTTTTTAAAAACTTTTTATGGACAACTCCTATAAGTATAAACAAAAAACCATGATAATTCCTTCCTACTACCCTCACTATCCCCCTCTCAAATCCACCCTTCATGGAATCCTTCTTTCTTCCAATCAATTTCTAGTGTTTTAATCTTTACTTATTTGCAAATAGAAAGAGAAGAAAGACAGAGAGAATGGGTACAGCAGGGCCTGTGGCCACTGCAAGCAAACCCAGATGCATGCACCACTTTGTGTATCTGGCTTTATGTGGGCACTGGGGAACTGAACCTGGGTCATTAGACTTTACAAGCAAGCATCTTAACCACTGAGCCATCTCTAGCCCCAATTTCTATTTTGATGTCATCATTTTTTCACTTCTAGTATGAAGGTCTTATGTAGATAGTGTCAGGCACTATGAGGTCATGAATATCAAGAACATTTTGTCTCTGGAAAACAGCATTATAAGCAGTCCTACACTTCCCTTGGCTCATACATTCTTTCTGCCACCTCTTCCAAAATGTACCCTGAGCCTTAGAAGGAATGATAGAGATGTCTCAGTGCTAAACATTCCCCTATCACTTTTTCTCAGCATTATAGTGAATTTTAAATCACCCCATGCCCTTAATTCCAGCACTTGGGAGGCAGAGATAGGAGGATTGCCATGAGTTCAAGGCCACCCGGAGACTACATAGTGAATTCCAGATCAGCCTGGGCTAGCGTAAAACCCTACGTCGAAGAAAACACACACACACACACAAACAAAAAATATGAAAAGGGGCTGGAGGGATGGCTTAGCGGTTAAAGTGCTTGCCTACAAAGTCAAAGGACCCAGTTTCGATTCCCCAGGACCCTCGTAAGCCAGATGCACAAGGGGGCGTATGCATCTGGAGTTCGTCTGCAGTGGCTGGAGGCCCTGTCACGCCCATGTTTCTTTCTCTCCCTCTCTCTCTCCCTCCCTCTCCCTCCCTCCCTCCCTCTCTCTCTCTCTCTCTCTCTCTCTCTCTCTTCCCCTCCCTCCCTCCCTCCCTCCCTCCCTCCCTCCCTCCCTCCCTCCCTCCCTCCCTGCCTATTTTTGTTTCTCTCTTTCAAATAAATAAATAAAAATAAAGGGCTGGAGAGATGGCTTAGTGGCTGAGGCGTTTGCCTGCAAAGCCAAAGGACCTCGGTTCGATTCCTCAAGACCCATGTAAGCCAGATGCATAAGGTGACGCGTGCCTCTGGAGTTTGTTTGCAGTGGCTGGAAGACCTGGAGCATCCACTCTTCTCTCTCTGCCTCTTCCCCTCTCTCAAATAAATAAATAAAAATAAAAATATATTTAAAAAATAAAATATTAAATATAAATATACAAAAGCCTGGAAAGGCAGCACATACCTTTAGTCTTAGTACTCAGGAGGTAAGGAAGCTGAGATAGGAGGACTGCTATGAGTTCATGGTCAAAATGGTATAGGGTGAGACTGCCTTGAAAAAACAAACAAAAAATTGTTTTTTATGGGGTTGTTTTGTTTTTGGTCAGGTGCCTCCCAAGTGCTGAGATTAAAGGTGTGCTTCACTAGCCCTGGCTTTAGTCCCAGTACTAGAGAGGCTGAGGTAAGAGGATCCACTGTGAGTTTAATGCCAGCTTGGGGCTATAGAGTAAGTTCCAGGCCAGCCTCGGCTAAAGTGTGATCCTGCCTTTAAAAAAACCTTCAAAATTATTTTTATTTCTTTATGTATTTTTGGTGTTTTGAAGCAGGGTCCCATTCTAGCCCAGCCTGGCCACAAACTCACACTGATCCTACTACTTCAGGCTTCCAGTGCTGGGATTTATAGGTATGAGTCACCACCTGGCTAATACAAATTTAACATTTTATATGGCACAGTATCTATTGGGTCTTTTGCATAGTCTATGAATTGCCTTTTAGCTAGAACAACTTTGAGACTTTATTTTACTTGCTATATATGAGCTGGTTTTGGTTTAAAATGAATAAACTAGCCAGGCTTAGTGGCGCATGCCTTTAATCCCAGCACTTGGGAGGCAAAGGTAGGAGGGTCCTTGTGAGTTTGAGGCCACCCTGAGAATACATAGTGAATTCCAGGTCAGCCTGGACCAGACTGAGACCCTACCTTAAAAAACAAAAAACAAAAACAAACAAAAAAAAGAATAAACTAGCATATCTTTTTAAAAAAAAACTAGCATATCTTATTCCGTGTGGAGTTTCACAGTATAGTTTTTTTTTTTTATTTAGAAAGAGACAACATGATAATTTCAGTTTAGTTGACTTGTGATATTTTGGGCAGATGTGAATGCTTATGTTATGAAGTAATTAAATAGAATTTTTTAAGTGGCAATATAATTTCCTCTTTAAGATCTGAGAATATTCTACAAAGTTCTATCACTGTAAGTTCATATGTAGCCTTCACTTTATAGGTCAAAGAAATTGTCTGTGCCAGCCTCAGTGGTGTCTAGAATAATGGGAAGAGGAGGGTGCAATATCACTGCAATACAAGATGTTACTGGTGCCCATATTGATGTGGATAAACAAAAAGATAAGAACGGCGAGAGAATGATTACAATAAGGTAATTATTTTAAAAATGGATATTACTAGTTCTGGATTGAATATTTTTGTTTTTATTTTGTGAGATAGGGTTTCACGCTAGCTCAGACTGACCTGGAATTCATTATGTAGTCTCTGGGCGGCCTTGAACTCATGGTGATCCTCCTATCTCTGCCTCCCGAGTACTGGGATTAAAGGTGTGTGCCACTATACCCAGCTTGGATTGAAATTTTATAAGATGCATACTTGTATTTTATTTGAAGGGTGAGAATATAGTTCAGTGGTAGATCACTTACCTGCCATGCATGAGGACTGAAGTTCAGTTCTGAACGCTGACAAAAATTAATAATTTATTTTATTTTATTGGTTTTTCAAGATAGGGTTTCACTCTAGCCCAGGCTGACTTGGAATTCACTATGTAGTCTCAGGGCAGCCTTGAACTCATGGTGATCCTCCTATCTCTGCCTCTCCAGTGCTGAGATTAAAGGTGTGTGCCACTTCACCCAGCCTGTCTTATTTTTTTTTCCCCAGAGGTGGCACAGAATCAACAAGATATGCAGTTCAACTTATCAATGCACTTATTCAAGATCCTGCTAAGGAACTGGAAGACTTGATTCCTAAAAATCATATCAGGACACCTGCCAGCACCAAATCTATTCATGCAAACTTTTCATCTGGAGTAGGCACCACAGCAACTTCCAACAAAAATGCATTTCCCTTGGGTGCTCCAACACTTGTAACTTCACAGGCAACAACATTATCTACGTTCCCACCTACTAATAAACTTAGTAAGAATGTGCCAACAAATGTACGTTCTTCTTTCCCAGTTTCTCTTCCCTTAGCTTATCCCCATCCTCACTTTGCCCTGCTGGCTGCTCAAACTATGCAACAGATTCGGCATCCTCGCTTACCAATGGCCCAGTTTGGAGGAACCTTCTCACCTTCTCCTAATACTTGGGGACCATTCCCCGTGAGACCTGTGAATCCTGGCAATGCAAATAGTTCCCCAAAGCATAATAATACAACCCGTCTACCTAACCAGAATGGAACTGTTTTACCATCAGAGTCTCCTGGACTAGCTACTGCCACCTGTCCTATCACTGTTTCTTCTGTAGTTGCTGCCAGTCAGCAATTGTGTGTGACTAATACCCGGACTCCTTCATCAGTCAGAAAGCAGTTATTTGCCTGTGTGCCTAAAACCAGCCCTCCAGCAACAGTGATTTCCTCTGTGACAAGCACTTGTAGTTCTCTGTCTTCTGTCTCCTTTGCACCTACCACTAGTGGGCAAGTTCCCACCACATTTATGCCTGCAACTACTCCTCAAGCACAACTTTCTTCGCAAAAGATGGAGTCTTTCTCTGCCATGCCACCTCCCAAAGAGAAAATTTCCACACAGGATCAACCCATGACAAACCTATGTACACCATCTCCAACTGCGAATAGCTGCAGTAGCTCTGCCAGCAACACCCCAGGAGCTCCAGAAAGTCACCCATCTGGTAGTTCTCCTCCTCCCTCCAACACACAAGAGGAACAACCACCTAGTGTATCAGATTTAAGTCCTGTGTCAATGCCTTTTGCCTCTAACTCAGAACCTGCTCCATTGACTTTGACATCACCCAGACTGGTTGCTGCTGATAATCAAGACAATAGCAACTTACCTCAGGTAGCTGTACCAGCACCTCGAGTTTCTCATCGAATGCAGCCCAGGGGTTCTTTCTACTCAGTGGTACCAAATGCAACTATACATCAGGATCCTCAGTCTATTTTTGTTACTAATCCAGTTCCTTTAACACCACCTCAAGGCCCACCAGCTGCAGTGCAGCTTTCTTCAGCTGTGAACATTATGAATGGTTCTCAGATGCACTTAAACCCAGCAAATAAATCTTTGCAACCTACATTTGGCCCAGCCACACTTTTCAATCACTTCAGTAGTCTTTTTGATAGCAGTCAGGTGCCAGCTAACCAGGGGTGGGGAGATGGTCCAATGTCCTCAAGAGTTGCTGCAGATGCCTCTTTCACTGTTCAGTCAGCATTCCTGGGCAGCTCAGTTCTTGGACACTTGGAAAACGTGCACCCTGACAATTCCAAGGCACCCGGCTTCAGACCACCTTCCCAGAGAGTTTCTACCAGTCCAGTTGGTAAGTGATCAATTGTAGTTTAGTTTGGGGCTTTCATAGCCTTACCTTATTGTCTGCTAAGATAGTAAGCATTTATTTTATACCCAGTATTATATCTTTATCCTTAAATTATACAAATAATAAATAAATATATGTATTTAATATATATGTATTATATGTAAATGTATTATATATTTCTTGGGCTGGAGAGATGGCTCAGCAGTTACAGGTGCTTGTTTGCCAAACCTGATGGTTTGGGTCCCTAGTACCCATAAAAAGACAGATTTAGCTGGGCATGGTGGCGCACGCCTTTAATCCCAGCACGCAGGAAGCAGAGGTAGGAGGATCACTTTGAGTTCGAGGCCACCCTGAAAGTACATAGTGAATTCTAGGTCAGCCTGGACTAGAGTGAAGAAGACCCTACCTCACAAAAACAAAACAAAACAAACAAAAGCCAGACTTACAAAGTAGTGAATGAGACTGGAGCTCATTTGCAGTTGCAAGAGGCCCTGGCACATTATTCCCTTTCTCATTCTCTCTTTCACTCTCTCTGCTTGCAAATATATAAATTTAAAAAGGGGGGAGGGTCACTGGAGAGATGGCTTAGTGGTTAAGGCACATGCCTGCATAGCCTAAGGACCCAGGTTTGATTCTCCAGGTCCCATGTAAGCCAGATGCACGTGGTGGTGCATGCATCTGGAGTTTTTTTCAGTGGCTAGAAGCCTGGTGTATCCATTCTCTCACTCTCTCCCCCCTCTTTCTCTAATAAATAAATAAATAAATAAATAAATAAATAAATCTTTAGAACAAAACAAAAGTATTTTTCAAGCTGAGCATGGTGGCACATGCCTTTAATCACAGCACCAGAGGCTGAAAAAGATGGATCACTATGAATTCAAGGCCACCTGAGACTACATAGTGAATTCTAGGTCACCTGGACTAGAGTAAGACCCTTCCTCAAAACAAAACCAAAAAAGTATTTTTCTTTGGCTTTCTTTCTGTACCTTATTAATTCTTTTTTTTAAAGAATATTTTTAGGGCCAGACATGGTGGTACACACGTTTAATCCCATCGCTCAGGAGGCAGAGGTAGGAGGATAGTTGTGAGTTGGAGGCTACCCTGAGATGACATAGTAAATTCCAGGTCACCCTGAGCTAAAAACCTTACCTCGGAAAAAAAGAATATTTTTATTTATTTATTTGAGAGAAAGAGATAAAAAAGAGAGAGAGAATGGGTGTGTCAGGACCTCTAGCCCCTGAAAACAAACTCCAAATGCATATGATACCTTGTGCATCTGGCTTACCTGGGTCCTGATGAACTGTACTTGGGTTCTTTGGCTTTGTAGGCAAGTGCCTCATCCACTAAGCCATCTCTCCAGCCCACCTTATTAATTATTATTAATAATCTTGACCCATATCTTCACTGCCTATATAGTTTCTTTTGCTCATGATCTTAATTTTTCACAGATATAGTTTACCCTCCTAGTTTTCAAATAAGAAGTAGTAATGCCTTAAGTAGTAATATGTAAAGATGGGGGAAGTCAGGCATGTCAGCACACACCATTAGTCCTAGCACTAGGGAGACAGAATAGGATTGCTATGAATTCGAGAATAGTCTGAGACTACAGTGTGAGCTCTGGGTCAGCCTAGGCTACAGTGAGACCCTACCTTGAAAAAGAAAAAAAAAGAAGTTGGATGTGACAGTGCACACCTTTAATCTAAGCACTCAAGAGGCCGACTTAGAAGGATTGCCATGAGTTTGGAGCCAGCCTAAGACTACATAGTGAATTCCAGATCAGCTTGGGCTAGAATGAGACCCTACCTTGAAATCCCCCACACACAAAAAAACATACAAGAAAGAAACTTCAGGGTCAGCCTGGGCTACACATAGCAAGACTATCTCAAAAATAAATTAAGTAAAAAGCTGTAAAATCCACTGATGTGTATGTTACTATTGTCTTAAAGAAAGTAGGGGGGGGGTGCTAGAGGGATGGCTTAGCAGTTAAGACATTTGCCTGCAAAGCCAAAGGACCCAGGCTCAATTCCCCAGGATCCATGTAAGCCAGATGCACAAGGTGGCACATGCGTGTAGAGTTCATTTGCAGTGGCTGAAAGCCCTTGCATGCCCATTCTCCCTCTCTCTCTATCTGCCTCTTTCCTTCTCTCTCAAATAAATAAAATTAAATTTAAAAAAAAAACAAAATGAAAATCAATTTTTTTGATCAGCCTGGACTGGAGTAAAAACCTACCTCAAAAACAAAAAAAAGGGCTGGAGAGATGGCTTAGCGGTTAAGCGCTTGCCTGTGGAGCCTAAGGACCCCGGTTCGAGGCTCGCTTCCCCAGGTCCCACGTTAGCCAGATGCACAAGGGGGCACACGCGTCTGGAGTTCGTTTGCAGAGGCTGGAAGCCCTGGCGAGCCCATACTCTCTCTATATATATCTGTCTTTCTCTCTGTGTCTGTCGCTCTCAAATAAATAAATAAATAAATAAATAATTTTAAAAAATTTATTTGTATGTGTGTATACACATGTATGGACATGCATGTTTCATTGTGCACACATGCGGAGGTCAGAGAGCAATCTCAACGTATCAGTGTTCGTCTTCCACCTTCTTTGAGACAGGGTCTTTTACATCTTGCCACTGCAAAGGAGCACTAGGGTGCTCAGATTCTCCTAGCTCTGCCTCTTCTCATAGGCATGTTTGGATCACAGATGATGTGCCACATTTTGTCCCACTTTACATGGGTGCTAGGGAGGATCAAACTTGGATTAGCAGGTTTTACAAGCCATTGCCTTTATCGAGCTGAGCAATCCCTATGTAGATCCCCACCACCACCTGCTCTTATTTATTTATTTATTTGGTTTTTTGAACTAGGGTTTCACTCTAGCCCTGGCTGACCTGGAATTCACTATGTAGTCTCAGGGTGACCTCAAACTCACAGTGATTCACCTACTTCAGCCTCCCAAGTACTGGAATTAAAGGTGTGTCCCACCATGCCCACCTATTTTTTTATTTTTGATGCAAGACCAACAGACTGGCTTTTTTTTTTTTTTTTAATGTAAGAGAGAGAGAGAGAATAAATTGGCATACCAGGGCCTCCAGCCTCTATAATCGAACTCCAGACACATGTGCCACCTTGTGTGCATCTGTGACCTTGTACTCTTGCATCACCATGTGCATCTGGCTTACATGGTAAATGAAGAGTCAAACATGGATTCTTAGGCTTCACAGGCAAGCACCTTAACTGCTAAGCCATCTCTCCAACCCCCACCTGCTTTTATTTATTTATTTATTTATTTTTCCAGGTAGGGTCTTCCTCTAGCCCAGGCTGACCTGGAATTCACTATGTAGTCTCAGGGTAGCCTTGAAGTCATGGCGATCCTCCTACCTCTGCCTCCCAAGTGCTGGGATTAAACGCGTGCACCCCCACACCGGGCTCCCACCTGCATTTTTGAAACAGGGTTTCATGTAGCCTAGGCTGGCCTCAAAGTTGTCACATAGCCAAGGATCGCAGGTATCTGCCATGCCCAGTCTTATGCAGGTCTCAGAATCAAACCCAGGCTTCATGCATGATAGACATGAACTCTTCTCTACAAACTGAGCTATGTCTCCAGCCCTAGTTTTTGTGTGTTTGTGTTTTGTTTGGTTTTAGTTTTTCGAGGTGTAGGGTCTCACTCTAATACAAACTGACCTGGAACTCACTCTGTAGTCCCAGGCTGGCCTCTAGGTCACAGTAATCTCCTATCTAGTGCTACCTAGCCTCCCTAATGGTGGGATTAAAGATGTATACAACCACTCACAGCCTTTTCCATTTGTGTGTGTGTGTTTTAATGTTTTTTTACTGATTTATTTGCAAGCAGAGAGAGATAGAAGAGAGAGAGTGTATGGACATGCCAGGGCCTCAAGCAAATGAACTCCAGATGCATGTACCACTTTGTGCATCTTGCTTTATGTTGGTTTTGGAGACTCTTCGGGTCATTAGCCTTTGAAGGCAAATGCCTTAACTTCACCTTAACCACCAAGCCATCTCTCCAGGCCTGTTTGTTTATTTATTTGCTGGTAGAGAAAGATTAAATGGGTGTGTCAGGGTCTCCTGCTGCTGCAAATGTACTCCAGACACATGCACCACTTTGTACATCTTCCTTTATATGGACACTCGGAACTGAACCCAGGCTGGCAAGATTTCCAAGAAAGTACCCTTAACTGCTGAGCCATCTCCCCAGCTCCTATTTTTGTTTTTTGAGACAGGGTCTCATAGAGCTCTGGCTCATATTTATTTCTTCAAGAGAGAGAAAGTATGGGTGTGTCGGGGCCTCATGCCACTGCAGATGAACTCCAGATGCATATGTCATGTTGGGCACTTAGCTTTATATGGATATTAGGGAATCAAATCTTACCTGTAGGCTTTGCAAGCAGCCTCTTTAACTGCTAAGCCATCTCCCCAGCATCCCAACTAAATTTTATACTTTTAAGAATGGATGAGTCATATGGTATATGAATTATATATCTTCAGGCTATTTTCCTTAGTTATGTGGAAACCAGCTTGTTTAAAAGCTGTGTGCCACCACACCTGGCATTTATGTTGGTACTGGGGATCAAATTCAGGTCCTCATGCTTGCAAGGCAAGCACTTTGCCAACTTCAGAGAATTAAGTCAGAAGAACAGTAGAGGATACCCAGTGTCTTCCTCTGGCTTCCACATGTGTGCTTACAAGGTGCCTGCATCAGCACACACCAAAAGAAAAAGAGAGAAAGAGACTGGATATTTTTGGTGAGTGTCACTTAAGTCATATACAATATGCTTTTTGTTTGTTTTGTTTTTTTTTTGTTTTCTGTGGTAGGGTCTTACTCTAGTCCAGGCTGACCTGGAACTTACACTGTAGTTCTAGGCTAGCCTTGAACTCAGAGAAATCCTCCTACCTCTGCCTCCCAAATGCTAGGATCAAAGGTGTGTACCACCACATCTGGCACAATATCTTTCATTATTTTTTTTTTTTTAATTTTAAATATTTTTATTTATTAGGGGGCCGGTAATGGGCACTCCAGGGCCTCCAGCCATTTCAAATGAACTTTAGACACATGCACCATCTGGCCTATGTGGGTACTGGGGAATTGAACCTGTGTTCTTATGCTTCACTGGCAAGTGCCTTGACCACAAAGCCATCACTCCAGCCCCATAGTATTCTTTTATTTCATGTTCCATTCAGTTCAGAAGCTTGGAGATTCACCCAGAACATCACTTCAAGTAACTCTTTTTAAAAAAAAATATTCATATAGGTTGATATTGTATATATGTAATTACAATGATTGTAATGGGGAGGTAATATGATGGAGAATGGAATTTCAAATGGGAAAGTGTGGGGGTGGGTAGGGAGGGAATTACCATGGGATATATTTTATAATCATGGAAAATGTTAATAAAAATTTTTAATTTAAAAACAAAAAAAAATTCATTTATTTATTTGCAAACAGAGAGAGGGAGAGAGAGAGAATGGGTGTGCCAGGGACTCCAACCACTGCAAATGAATTCTAGATGCATGCACTACTTTGTGCATCTGGCTTTACATGGATACTAGGGAATCAAACCCGGTCATTAGGCTGTGCTGGTAAGTCCCTTAACCGTGGAGCCATCTCTCCAGCCACCAAATTATTCTTTTTTTAAAAAAAAAAAAATGGGGCTGGAGAGATGGCTTAGCAGTTAAGCGCTTGCCTGTGAAGCTTAAGGACCCCGGTTCGAGGCTCGGTTCCCCAGGTCCCCCGTTAGCCAGATGCACAAGGGGGCGCACGCGTCTGGAGTTCGTTTGCAGTGGCTGGAAGCCCTGGCGTGCCCATTCTCTCTCTCTCCCTCTATCTGTCTTTCTCTCTGTGTCTGTCACTCTCAAATAAATAAATAAATAATGAGCAAAAAAAAATATTTAAAAAAATGGCCTTACTTTCCTGTATTAGAGCTATTAGGTGATATTCTTCTGATTGTAAGAAAGAATGGGTTTGCAAAAATATATGAGTTCATTTTGCTGGGATCTGCAAAGTAAATTGCATGCTTATTGCTTTTGAAAAATACTAAATAGACTTTAGACCATTTTAAAGCCTCAGGTAATTAGATGTCTTCAACCTATTTCATTTCAGGGTTACCATCCATTGACCCATCAGGCAGCTCCACTTCCTCTTCAGCTCCTCTGACTAGCTTTTCTGGCATACCGGGAACAAGGGTTTTCCTGCAAGGACCAGCTCCTGTCGGGACTCCTAGTTTCAACAGACAGCATTTTTCTCCCCATCCTTGGACAAGCTCCTCAAACACATGTAGGAATTCTAGAGAAACTCTTCCTAAAGAGTCTCAAATAAGTTATCAGGCCATTTGTTTCAGGGAACACTATGTTGTGATTTTAGTAAAATAAACAGTATGCAGATACTCAAGGTTTGTATTATAGCCATGCTGAAAAAATTGTTAGGCGTCTGTATGATAGAAAGCCATCTCTCTAGCCCGTGAAGTTTCTTAAATCTGAAAAGATGCTAACTGGTATAGGTGGTCATTTTGATGACTTTTCATTTAGTTTTGCATTATTTGAACATATTACTGCCCTTTAAAGGTAGGTATTCCTTTGTTCTAACTAGCTTATTTTTAAAATATTTTTATTTATTTATTTAAGAGAGACAGAAAGATTGAGAGAGAGAGAAAAGGGTGGGGGGCATGCCAGGGCCTCTTGCTGCTACAAACAAACTCTTTATACATATGCTACTTTATGGCTCTGGCTTTATGTGGGTACTAGGGTAGTTGAACCTGGGTTGTGAGGCTTTGCAGAAAAGTGCCTTATAGCCATTTCTCTAGTCTCCCCCAACACTTTTTGTTTTATTTATTTATTTATTTATTTATTTATTTATTTATTTATTTATTTTGAGGTAGAGTCTTGCTGACCTGGAATTCACTATGTAGCCTCAGGCTGGCCTTGAACTCACAGGAATCTGCCTACCTCTACCTCATGAGTGCTGAGATTAAGATGTGCACTACCATGCCTGGCCTGACTTCTCAATATTTAGATCAGAGGAAGTATTTGGAGTTTAATAGCATTTAATTCCCCTCACCCCCAATCCCGGTGCTGGAAATTGAACCCAGGGCCTTGCAACGAGCTAGACAAGTTCTCTGTCATGGATGCTACATCCTTAGTCCTTGATAATTTTTGTTTGTTTTTTCTTTAATGATGTAGTCAGCATTGGCCATTTTGACAAAGAAAATCAGCCACATTACCAGAGTCCAAATAAAAACTGAAGCAGTCACTTGAATTCTACAGTGCTTTTAACATTTAACCTCTCTTCCTTATGGTAAAAGGGTATTATATAAAGGAGGGAGGGATAAAGCATTAATGACTCTGGAGCTGTCTTCCATGCAGTAAACTTGGTACTCTACAAATGTTGCCGTGTTTCATGAATGTAAGATGGAACAGTGTTTTGAGATTATTTAAAGCTAGACTAAGAGTAAATATGACCTTCTTCCTTTGTAATCTTGTTCAATTGGGGCAGGGGGGAATCTTATAGCTTATTTGTTTATACTTTAAGCAGAATTAGTGTAAGATAATGTTTATCGGAATGACATATTTCATTTGAATGGTCTTTTAAAATGCATTTTTATTTTTACTTATTTGCAAAGAGAGCGAGAATGGGAATACCAGGGCCCCCAGCACTGTAAATGAACTTAAGATGCATGCACCACTTTGTGCATCTGGTATTACATGAGTACTGGGAAATCTAACCCAGGTCATCAGGCTTTGCAACCAAATGCCTTTATCCCTGAGTCACCGCTGCAGCCCATAAAATGTATTTTTCTTTACAGAACCTATGTTGTAGAATAGATCTTTATATCAAGGTTTCTCATATTCCTATAGTTTTTTTATATTTAATAAAACAATAGAGAAATATTTTGCCACCAGGTGACTCTCCTATTCCATCTGTTTCTTCGGGATCATCTTCACCTCTTTCAGCCACTTCTGCCCCACCAACATTGGGCCAACCAAAAGGAGGCAGTGCCAGTCAAGATCGAAAGATACCTCCCCCTATTGGAACAGAGAGACTGGCCAGGATTCGGCAAGGAGGATCTGTTGCACAAGCCCCTGTGGGGACCAGTTTTGTTGCTCCTGTTGGACACAGTGGAATCTGGTCATTTGGTGTCAATGCTGTGTCAGGTAAAGTTATCTTGTCCACTCTGTGCAGAGATATCTCAAATAAATTAAGACTATATGCCATTGGAACTTAGTTCCCTAAACTGTGAATGGTGGTCTACATCTATAATCCTGCTACTCAGAAGCCTTAGGCAAGAGAATCACAAGTTCAAGGTCAACCTGGGCTATATAGGGGCTGAGGATGTAGCTCAGTGATAGAGCACTTGCTTTGGGTTGGCTCTCTAGTAGCACATAAAAACAAGAGGTACTTAGTTCCTTACACACAAACACTTTACAAAAAAATTTCCTATGCTTAATAATCAGTGAAGGAAAGGTGTTTATACTTCTAAGGAATTAAGGAATACCATCCCTCCTTTAGTCTAAAATGTTAATTGGGTTGATAGAGTTGATCAGAAATAAAAGATTCAGTGCCAGATGTGGTACTGCATACCTTCAATCCAAGCACTAGGGAGGTAGTGGTGGGAGGATTGCTGTGAGTGCCAGGTCAGCCTGGGCTAGAGCGAAACTCTACTGCCAGAAACAAAATAAAAGAGAGAGGGAGAGAAAGGAAGGAAGGAAGGAAGAAAGAAAGAAAGATTGCTCGATCTGGCTGTGGTAGCACATTGCCTTTAATCCCAGCATTTAAGAGGCAGAGGCAGGAGGATTGTTGTGAGTTTGAGGTTAGCCTGAGACTACATAGTGAATTCCTGGTCGGCCTGGGCTAGAGTGAGACCCTACCAAAAAAAAAAAAAAAAAAGCATTTTGTTTTTGTTTTTGTTTTTTCGAGGTAGGATCTCACTCTGGTCCAGGCTGACCTGGAATTCACTATGTAGTCTCAGGGTAGCCTTGAACTCACAGCTATCCTCCTACCTCTGCCTCCCAAGTGCTGGGATTAAAGGTGTGCGCCACCACACCAGGCTTCCAGTATTCTTGAAAATAGTTATTTTGATAAAAGTTAATAGGCACTGTAAGTTTAAGGCCACAAAGAGAATTCCAGCCTGGGCTAGAGAGAGACCCTACCTCAAGAAAGCTAAAAGAGAAAAAAAAAAAGTTAATATGAAAAAAGAATAAAATACTAATATTTTATCATTTTATCCAAATAAATATCAAGTTTTCAATTTTTCTTTCCAGAAGGCTTATCAGGTTGGTCACAGTCTGTGATAGGAAACCATCCAATGCATCAACAATTATCAGACCCAAGCACATTCTCCCAGCATCAGCCGATGGAGAGAGATGATTCTGGAATGGTAGCCCCCTCTAACATTTTTCACCAGCCTATGGCAAGCGGTTTTGTGGACTTTTCTAAAGTGAGTTGACAAACATCATTGTAACTTGTTGTACACTGTGCCTGCCACCATACATGCATGTTAAGTAATAGTTTGCTTTGGAATCTCCCTTTTGTTCCCATAACTGCCAGATATTTTGCTCAGTTTTATTATTTTTTTCAAATATGTATATATTTGAGCACTCCAGGGTCTCCTGCCACTGCAAACAAACTCCAGATATGTGTGCCATTTTGTGCATCTGGCTTTACATGGATACTAGAAAATTGAGCCTGGGCCAATAGGCTTTGCAAGCAAGCATCTTTAATTGCTAAGCCATCTCCCCAGCCCTTGCTCGATTTAAAAAATGGGTAGTATTCTCGTGCTGTGTAGCAATGGCTTTATGTAAATGCTGTGCCCTGAGGATACACAAATATGACATGCACAGGATCATGCCTCATACCACTCGGATGTCCATTTGTTACTGCGTTTGTTAACACACCTTTATATCTTAGTGTTATAAACTGCACCAAAAACTGATTAAAGTCTCATTCTTGTCAAAAATAATAATAATAATAATAATAATGGAGGCCTGAGATATTAGTGCACGCCTTTAATCCCAGCATTCAGGAGGCAGAGGTAGGAGAATCAGTGTGAGTTCAATGCCAGCCTGAGACTACATAGTGAATTCCAGGTCACCCTGGGCTAGAGTGAGGCCACACCTTAAAAAAAAAAAAAAAAAAAGTCCACCTCCAACCTTTCACTCTGCCCATATCACATTCACAAGGTTTTACTAAATAAAGCATGATTTTTATAACATGTAAAAAGAAGGTAATTATCTACATTAGTGTGACCTTAGATTGTCCTGAAAATGTCTCTATCCTCCTAAAACACCTAGTGGATTTGAGTTTTGCTGCTTTGTTTTCTACTGTCACCACTTTGAAGGAGGCCTCTGCCCCTCCAGATTGTCGCTATAAGCATTCATTGTTGAGTCACCCTCTTATTTATGAGGAAAGATAGAGAATGAACAGGTGCACCAGAGCCTCTTGCCCCTGCAGTTTAACTCCAGATGTATATGCCACCTTGTACATCTGCCTTTATGTGGGAACTGGGCAATCAAACCCAAATCAAGCCAGGCTGGCAGGCCTTTTGCAAGCAGGCATCTTTTAACAGCTGAGCCATCTCTCCAGCCCCCTTTTCTTCTTCCTAGAAGTTTATTATTGAAACCAAGATAAGAAAAAAACTGAGAATATTGTTTTCATCAAATACTGGAAATTTCCTTATGATTTCTTATTGGATATAGAGGTTTTTTCTCTCACTGAAAGATATTACAAATGCAAACAAACACATTTTTCCATACTTTACCATGCTGTACTTAAAGGATTGTTTGAAGTTACTAGAACAAAGAGAAATTAGAGAGGTCTAAACTGGCATGGAATCATTATTTGTTATCATTTCATGATTAAGTTCTTTTTTTCTGCTGTTTTAGGGTCTGCCAATTTCTATGTACGGAGGCACCATAATACCCTCTCATCCTCAGCTTGCTGATGTTCCAGGAGGTCCACTGTTCAATGGACTTCACAACCCGGATCCTGCTTGGAACCCTATGATAAAAGTTATCCAGAATTCAACAGAATGCACTGATGCCCAGCAGGTAAAACGGGCTTAATGTTCTTTCAATTTTCAGATTTGTCCTGTCACTCTTAATTATGTGAGTAGTGAAACTCCTGAGGAATGACTAACCACGATGATCTGAATTAAGCTTTTCAATATCAAGAAGATGCTCCTAAGCTTTTTGTTTTATGTATGTGTATTCTTCCTAGGGAGAAAGAGTGTTGTGCCATTGCATTTATATATTCATTTTGTAAATGTCTAAAGATTCCTAATTAGAAATTCCAATTTTTCCTCCCCCTTTTCAGATTTGGCCTGGCACGTGGGCACCTCATATTGGAAACATGCATCTCAAATATGTCAACTAAGTTAGAAGGTCTTTTACTCTTTAGTCTTGTTTGGGAAACCTATGACCTTGGAAGAACTCTGGGGATTTTCTTTTTTTCAATGTGCCTAAGAAATTTTCTCTGAGGCTTTAGCAATGGAAATTTGATTGTCCATTGTATAAGAAAAAAATTGATTTCCTATCCACCTGATTATGTTCTCTGGTTAGTTTAGCCATTTTCAACTTAAGATCAAATGAACTTACTGCTTTTGGCTAAACATACTGAATGCTATTTGTATACAGAAAAGAATTAGATGATTACATGTTTCAACCTTTTAGGGTGGTAAATACATGTATAATTGTTTACATGCTTCAAAGGAAAAAGTTGAGTAAATTTCTTGTCATATAGCGGCTCTACTTAATGTGGCCTGTATTAATGTGAAATATTTACCAGAATATTCAATAAAAAGATGAACAGTGTTTAGAAGTGGGGTGTGATCCTTTCAGTGGTCATGAAGATACCAGCCAATCCACAATCATATTGAACCAGATTGTTAAACAGTGTTATTTATTTGTAACATACTTCTCACATTTTACTCTTAAGAGTCCCCAAATCATCAACTTTGGGTTCCTTTTGTGCTTCCTAACTTTTATTTGAATTGGGACAAAAGAGGGGGTAGTAACTTCTGTTATTCTGCTGTATTGTTGAATCACTGAGTAATGCTTATAAATATGTAACTAATTCTGGGCTTAGTTCCATTGCCCCACGTATGAGAGCCAATATGCTTAACAAGCTAATCACAGGAACACTGGAAGGGATTGGCTAAGCTATATGTTATGCCAAGAATCTGATGCAATAGAGAAGGGAAAATTCCCCTACTGAGAAGTATAGACATCAGCTTGTTTGTGTCTTAATGTAGTTAAATCTCCTTGCTTTATAAGCAATATTAAAAAGAAAACAAGACAGTGTTTGAGGGCTAAAGAGAGAAGGCAAAGAGAATGCACAGAAAAGGCAAAGGAATTAGGAGCAAAATCACACAAGAAGCACTTTTCTAGTCTTGAAACAACAGGAATTGGTTTTTTGGGGTTTTTGTTTTGTTTTGTTTTGTTTTTTGTGGGGGGTTTTTAAGGTAGGGTCTCACTCTAGCCCAGGCCTACCTGGAATTCACTATGCAGTCACAGGGTGGCCTTGAGCTCATGGCGATGCTCCCTCTGCCTCCCAAGTGCTGGGATTAAAGGCGGGCGCCACCACACCCAGCTAGGAATTGTTTTTTATTAAGAACCTCTCTTTTTAACTTAATTTATTTATTTCAATGCAGAGAGAGAGAAATAGAGAAAGAGAATGGGTGTCCTAGGTCTTCTTGCCACTGCAAGTGAACTCCAAATGCATGCACCACTTTGTGCACCTAGCTTTACATAGGTACTAGGGAATAGAGCCCATGCAAGTGCCTTAACCACTGAGCCATTTCTCCAGCCAATCAATAGTAATTCTTAACTTTCTGTGCCCAGGTTCTCAAGCCATCACTAAGTCAGACATACCATGTTAGTTCTATATATTAGATAAAGTCTTGTTCTTTCATCTTCCATATAATTTTACATATAAGAACTTCCTCACCAAGTTCACATCTTATTTCTGTTTTTAATGAATTTGGAAGCTACATCCTTTGCAGTGGTTTGATAGTCATATCAAGTAGTCTAAAAGCCCCCTGTCACTCTGGAGAAAAAAAGTCCCCTTAGATCACCTATATATTTTGCTGTTTCCACTTACTACTAACAAAAATACTGATGTAAAATCAGTGAAATGAATGTAACTACTCTTGATGACATTTACATTAAAGGGGAGTAATACTAAGTAAATGATGCAGTGGAACAAAAAAGGTGAGCTTTGCTAGACATGGTGGTGCACACCTTTAATTCCAACACTTGGGAGGCAGAGATAAGAGGATCACTGTGAGTTTGAGGCTACTCTGAGACTACATAGTAAATTCTAGATCAAACTGGGCTAGAGAGAGAACCTACCTTGGGGTGTGGGGGGGAGAAGATGAGCTTATTCTGTTTTGTTTTTGTTGTTTTTTCAAGGTAGGGTCTGACTCTAGCCTAAGCTGACACTTACTCTGTAGCTCTGTAGTCCCAAGCTGGCCTTAAACTCATGCTGATCGTCTTCTGCCTCCCAAGTGCTGGGATTAAAGCCTGGTGCCACCATGCCCAGCACTTTACTCTATTTTAACTATCTAATATTTAAATTACCTGGAAACACCCTTAAATCTATGCTCTGCACCTTAAGGACAATAGAACAAGAAATTTTTTCTCAGGACATAAATTAGAGTCCATAAAGAGAAGGAAGGAGAAACCCTTAAGAGAATTAAGAAGCAGTAGGAGTTTTACAGTACAAGTAATTCTTTGGGATACCCTCCTCCTTTCCCTCTGATCAGCACTGCCTTCCTTTCTGTTTGGATCCTGGTTGTCTACTCTCAACCCTATTTGCCTGTTATAATCTCTTCTTCTGCCTGCCTCTTCCTGGCATTACTTTACTGCTATTTTACCAACTTGAACATTGGATAAAACCTAGCTCAGGTAAGAATTTAATTACTTTCAAAATATGTAAGGGATGGAGGGAGACAGCATGGGTACAATGAAATAAAAGAAGCTTGAATTCTGTTTCATTTCTGTCACAACTGTATGACTTTAGGCAAGTTCTTTTACTTTTCTGGGCTTTATATTCCTCATCTGACAATATAATTAAACTTAAATGAACTCAAAAGCCTAGTTCTAACAGATTTTCTTTTTCTTGTGAATGAAAATAATATACTATTGAGAATACTGGAAACAATTAGAATGTTTACAATCCTGAGTTTTGGTTCTCATATGAAATTGAAAGCCTTCTATTCTAGAGACAAGTATTGATTTTAAGATTTTAATGGAAGCAGAAGAAAACATTGCACATCCATAGTGAGCCCTTAAATCATTAAGAAGCATCCTGCTAAAGCACAAGTCAAACCCAATGAGAATAAAAGTTCTTTTAAGAATAAAATTGTATAATCAAGGTTTCCAGGCCCATTTATTTCAAGTAATATTCAGTGTAATAAAATTCCACTGCCAATAAAGTTGTCAATGTTTTAAGACCCTTTAAACCTATTGTGGCTACAGTGTGCTGACTTGCCCTTTTATAGGCCAGTATTTCTTCCGTCCCTGCTCTCAAAGGGGAAATCCCATCACTTCAGCTAACCAGACCAAAGAAGAGAGCTGGACAGCCAATGGTGGCTTCTTCTAACCAGAGGTAAGAAAGCTCAGGCTTTACACTACAGTGCCTATCCCCCTCCCAACCTCAACACAACTACATAAGAAGACCATCCTCAGTGTAGTTACCTTGTACAAAGGGGGAAGCTTTCAAGCCCAATATCTGGATGTAGTGGCACACACTTTTAATCTAGCTCTGAGAGGTAGAAATAAGAGGAACAAGAGTTCAAGATCTGTCACCCCACCAGAGCTCCATGAGACCTGTCTCAACACCCTCTTCCCCACCCACCCAAAAAAGGCCAAATAGAGTAAGGCTTGTTATACATGGTTCTATCCTACTGTTGAAGACCTTTGAACCACACTGTAAACCCAGAAGAGGCAAACAAGCCTGTGGAACAACAGTTTCTGAACATCTTGTTCTCTAACTAGCAAGAAACACTTCTACACAGAAGTGTGAATGGTGATGACATCTTCCTAGTGGACCCTGTCCTGGTGTGAGTGACATTTTTTTATTTACCCTCAATGATCTATCAGATGCCAGTATACTGGATGTTTCACCTTCACTTTCTTTTAGGAAACAAGAGAGAGAAAGGTGGCTTTAAGTATCAAAGTCTTTTTTTTTTTTTAATATTTTTTATTTATAAGACAGCCAGAGTGTGGGTGCACCAAGGTTTCTTGCTGGTGCAAACACTCCAGACATAGATGCCACTTTGTGCATTGTCACTACATGGGTACTGGGGAATTGAACTTTGGTCTGGTAGGCTTTGCAAGCAAGCATCTTTTCATTAATGAGCCAATTTTTTTTCATATATATGTGCATGCCATGTACACATATGTATGTATATATGTGTTTATATGTGACTGGGTGAACATATGTTTGTGGGTCCATGTGTGTGAGTACATGTAGAGGCCAGAGGTTGATTGCAGGTGTCCTTGATCACTCTCCCTTTTTGAGACAGTCTTAAGGAACCTAGAGCTCACCTGTTCAGCTAGTCTAGCTACCCAGCTTGCCCTAGGAATCCCATCTCCAGCTCCCGAGCACTGGTATTACAAGTGGGCAAGCCACCATGCCCATGAAGAATTTGCATGAGTGCTGGGCATCATCTCCTCAGGCTTGTCAGGCTTGCACAGCAAGCACTTTACTGACTGAGCCATCTCACTAGCTCAAGCCAAGTTCAATAAAGTCATGAAGCCAGACATAGCTATATGTGTTTATAGTTCCTCCTGAGGCAAAAGATCACTTGAGCCCAAGAGTTTGACATCAGCCTGGATAACAGAGATGACTCTTCCCACCCCATCTCAAAATAATAATATTACAAAGAGGGCTTGAGCCTACTTCAAGACCTAAGTTGGAGAACAAGATCATCAACAAATTATCTGATTTCAAACCTAATTTGTGATTACTTTTCACCTTTTTTATTTGCTTTTAAGACCTCTGTCACCTTTTTTTTTTTGGCTTGTTTTCTTGTGTGTGGAGGGGTGTATATAGTATACACATGTACATGTATCCATGAGGTGCCCCATGTGCTTTCCTATAGTGGTATGGTCCCTGGAACAAACATTGGGTGGCCTGCTCCATTATTCTTTGCCTATTTTTTCAAGGTGGGGTCTCACTGTAGCCAAGCCTGACCTAGAATTCATTCTGTAGCCCCTGCCTCTAACTCTGGGAGATTCTACCTCTGCCTCCTGAGTGCTGGGACTGAAGGCATGGACCACCATGTTTGGCTGACCTTTTTGGTTTTTTGAGGAAGGTTCTTCCTCTAGCCCAGGCTGACCTGGAATTCACTGTGTAGTCTCAGGCTGGCCTTGAATTCATAGCTATCCTCCTACCTTTGCTGGGATTAAAGGCATGTGCCACCACACCCTGCTATGGCTGCCCTTTTTTTCTTTTAACTTGCATTTCTTTAATTTTTAAAAATACACACAGGAAAAGTCATGTGTTTTACATAGGAACATATACATTAACAAAGCATTTCTTATAGTTTTCCGACATTCTATTATATCAGTCCAAAATTTATAAGTTAAATATATCAGAACTTTTTAAGTTAAAATGAAGTCCCTAAAACTACTGGATATGCTAGACTTTTTCCAAATTCAAATGAGCAGAGTATGAGTATGATTTATTAAATACAGCTTACTGTTAGCTTCATTGCCTATAATTCTATAAGATGCAACTTTATTGTGCCTTGTAAACAGTATACATCTCTTAAAAAACTGATCAAAATTTTCCATACATTTAGCTCTATCTGATAGATTACAGTGCAACACTATTCATAATTATAGAAATACTATAGAACCCAAGAGCACAGGGTAATAAGCAAAAGAAGTACAATCCTGAACCATCTGAACGCGATTTGATGAATCCTTTAGTGTGAGCTTAGAAAACGCGGAAGAAAAAAGTACATGCACACTACAGTCATGAATAAACGACATCCAACACCTATCACTGCTAGACGTGAGGGAAGGGTGACGGTGAATTTCTTATCCAATCTGACACTCACTCATACTTCTATTTCCTTTTCCTGCTTCTCTCCCATCCCCAAAACATTCACTCCTGCCCCTTCCCCAAAGAAAAGCTCAGGCACTGCCTCCTAAAGAACGCCCCACCTGCCTGGCTGGGGTTAAGACTGAGAAAAAAAAGAGGAAGTCCTCCTACAGAACATGAAATAAAGCATGTGCCATGAGACAATTCCAGCTGCTTTTGCCTCTTTTGGCTGCCCATTTTTATTTGCTCCTGACTCTCTTACTGATACTGGAATTTGCTTCCCCTTCTCTCCTCCCTTACGCCCCATAAGCTCCAGTAACTCCAGTGTCTGTGCTCCCTTATGGGACTGGGGTTGGGGACATGCATGGCCATGCCCAGCTGTTTAAGTGGGTTCTGGAGACTCAGACTTCAGTGGTCTCAGACCTTCATGCTTGTACAAGAAGCACACTTAACCCCTTAGTCATCTCTCTTGTGCCATTTTTGTTTTTTTAGACAGGATCTCGCTCTCTAGCCCAAGCTGGTCTTGAACTCAGCAATCCTTCTAACTCAGCCTCCCAAGTACTGATATTACAGGTATGAACCAACATGCTTGCCTTCGTCTTTTGGTTTATCTTTACCTTTTTGGGTTTTTTGAAGTAGGGTCTCACTCTGTAGTCCCAGGCTGCCCTTGAACTCATAGCTGAGATTAAAGGTTTGTACCACCACATCTGGTCTACGTTTTGCTTTATCTTAATCGTGTAAATCCAAACCTATTTGCCTTGTAACAAAGACCTGGTATTATAGGGTTAGTTGGATCTTTGGTAGTGAAGTCTGGGCCTAGGTTTTTATTTTATTTTATTTATTTATTTTTATAACTAACAATTTCCATGATTATAAACAGTATCCCATGTTAATGCCCTCCCTCCCTCCCCGCAGTTTCCCCTTTGAAATTCTACTTTCCATCATATCCCCTCTCAATCAGTCTTTTACTTTGATGTCATGATCTTTTCCTCCTCTTATGGTCTTGTGTAGGTAGTGTCAGGCACTATGAGGTCATGGATATCCAGGCCATTTTGTGTCTGGAGAAGCATGTTGTAAGGAGTCCTACCCTTCCTTTAGCTCTTACGTTCGTTCTGCCACCTCTTCCGCAATGGACCCTGAGCTTTGGAAGGTGTGATAAGAGATATTGCAGTGCTGAGCACTCCTCTGTCACTTAGGTATTTTTTAAAAAGCCTTTGTATTAAATAGAGCATTTGTCTTAATTCTCTGATTTAAACTAATGATGTTTCATCCAGGTTGCATGGAAGTAAATTCTTTCTCTCTTAAGTCAACTACTTATTTTGTAGTTTCCCAGCCCTTAAGCACACAGTGGTTCCAGAAGAGGTATCTATAAGCAATAGTCCATGTGGTAGTAGTGGTAACTGCTGCTGCTGTTTTGTGATAGAGATTCATGAAGACCTCACTTCCACATGGATCCTTGGATCCTTCTTGATCTAAAAAGCCTTCTTTTTAGTGGTTTTGTTTTTGTCTTTTTGTCCCCCCCCCCCCCTTGGGCTTTGTTTTGTTTATGGCCGTGCTGGGGTTTGAACCTATGGCTCTCATGTATGCTTGGTAAACATTTTATCAACTGAGTTGTATTCCCATCCCCTGTAGTTCTACTTCTGATTATTTTTCTGTCTGTATTGGTAAATCCTCTCTCTTTGGTTTTTTGAGGTAAGGTCTCAGGCTGGCCTCGAACTAATTGCTATCCTCTTACCTCTGCCTCCCAAGTGCTGGGATTAAAAATGTTTGCACCCAGCCACCTCTCTCTTTAAATAACTGTTGATATACCCACCTCTTCTTACACTGCATTATTTCCTGTAATGATCTCATCCCCATATTCTTGGACTTTATCCCATCCCAATGTGAAACACTAGACTTCTCCCCATGAACTTCAAACCAGTTTTTCTAGCTCCTTACAGTGCTTTCTCTGGGTTTCCACATAGAGAATTCACTCCCCAATAAATTCTCAGACAATTCTCCACAATTTGTTCCCAAGTCTTGCCTTCCAGCCTTATTAACACACTTATTTGGGCATGTACTACTCTACAAGAGGCTCAAAAACCTTTTTCGGGGACAGTAAAATATATCTACTTTTCTACCTGAAATGTGACTTTGAAAACCTGCAGAATCTCCATTACCTAGGATTATATTAAAAATCAAGAATCTCGCTGGGCATGGTGGCACACACCTTTAATCCCAGCACTGCAGAAGCTGAAATAGGAGGATTGCTGTGAGTTCGAAGCCAATTTGGGACTACAGAGTGAGTTCCACTTCATCCTGGGCTAGAGTAAGACCCTACCTTTAAAAAACTAAAAAAAAAAAAAAAAAATCCAGAATGTCATCCTAGAACTAATAGATCATAAGTCTCATTTTAACAAGACCTGGGGATTTAAATGTGCATTAAGTATAGTAAGTACTAATTTATAACTTTTTTGTTTGTTTGTTTTTCAAGGTAGGGTCTCACTCTATCCCAGGCTAACCTGGAATTCACTATGTAATCTCAGGGTGGCCCTTTCTACCTCTGCCTCCCAGAGGTCAGCCTGGACTAGAGTGAAACTCAAGCCCCCCCCCCCCAAAAAAAAGAGAGAGAAAGGGCGTGCCAGGGGCCTGTAGCCACTGCAAATCAACTCCAGATACATGCCTTCTGCATCTGGCTTTATATGGGTAGTGGGGAACTGAACACTAGCCCTCAAGCTTTGCAGGCAAGCACTGTGACTGCTGGGCCATCTCTCCAGCCCAACATTTTATTTTCCTTAATAAGCAATGAAATCATAGCTAATGAAAAATCCAGTAAGTCCAGATTGATGAAGCAGTCAGATTGTCTGTAGTTTAAGGGACTGGTGGTGGAGTGGGACAGTTCTGACTTTAAGGACACCAAACAGGACTCCTGAATGAAGTCTAGATTTTTTTTTTAATTTTTTGGTTTATTTTTTATTTATTTATTTTGGTTTTTTGAGGTAGGGTCTTACTCTGGTTCAGGCTGACCTGGAATTAACTCTGTCATCTCAGGGTGGCCTTGAACTCATAGCAATCCTCCTACCTCTGCCTCCCGAGTGCTGGGATTAAAGGTGTGCGCCACCACGCCCGGCTTTTTTGATTTATTTTTATTTATTTATTTGAGAGCAACGGACAGAGAAAGAGGCAGAAAGAGAGAATAGGCGCACCAGGGCTTCCAGCCACTGCAAACGAACTCCAGACGTGTGCACTCCCTTGTGCATCTGGCTAACGTGGGTCCTGGGGAATTGAGCCTCGAACCAGGGTCCATAGGCTTCACAGGCAAGCACTTAACCACTAAGCCATTTCTCCAGCCCTGAAGTCTAGATTTTTAGTGTCTGGAGTTACTAGATTTATTATTTAATTCTCTGGTTTAAACACAATAACAAAAAAGGGGCGGGGCTAGCGAGATGGCTTAGCAGTTAAGGCACTTGACTGTGAAGCCTAGGAACTGTTCAAATCTCCAGGTCCCAGGTAAGCTAGATACTGACACAAACACTCAATGTCGCACATGCACACAAGGAGGTGCACGGGTCTGGAGTTCATTCACAGCATCCCTCTGGACTCCTTATGTCAGCCGCAGCCTACTCTGTACCCCTCCCACTGTTTGGTTTTTTTTCACTCATCTTTCCTTTAACCATCAAAAAAAAAAAAAATGTAGCATGCATTCAAAATCACAATGAAACAGCACTTCATACCCAATATGATGGATTTACTCTTAAGAGTCAGATAAGAGCCGGGCGTGGTGGAGCACACCTTTCATCCCAGCACTCGGGAGGCAGAGGTAGGAGGATCGCCATGAGTTCAAGGCCACCCTGAGACAACAGAGTTAATTCCAGATCAGCCTGGACCAGATTGAGGTCCTACCAAAAAGAAAAAAAAAAAAAAACGTCAGATAAGAAGTGATAGTAAATTACTGAAAAATTAGAAGACTCATCGATTTCTAGTAGGATTATAAAATAATGTAAAGCAAAATGGCCATTCCTCAAAACACAAGGTTGCCATATTAATCAGCAGTCATATTCCTAGCAATATAAAAAATATGGAGCGCTTCACAAAATTGCGTGTCGTCCTTGAGCAGGGGCCATGCTGATCTCTTTATCGTTCCAATTTTAGTATATCTGTTGCCAAAGCGAGCACTTCACTCATGTCTAAGTAGTCCTGGCATCGTAGGCAGAAAGTCCCCTACCTTCCTGCTTGTGTTCAAGGCCATGAAGACCCTTTTCATCCTCTACTGCCATTGTATATCAGGGTCACTAGTACACAGCTGTGCTGACAGGCTCTGGGGCCTGAATCCTATCTTCAACCTCCTACAAGATGTGTGGGCTTGTTTGTCCTAACATAGCTACTATAATAATGCTTTACAGTTTAAAACTGTTTAAAATCTTGCCAAACTTCACCTGTCCCCAGAGTCCAGGTGTAAATAGTAAATAGCCGAACTATATAGCACCAAGAGACTGGTTGGCTGGTGATAATCAAGGGAGTTCTAGAGGTGGGCGCAGAGCCAGGGACCCTTTTCCAGCTTTAGCAGATCCTGGGCTGGCTTTTTGGCGGGTGGGCGGGATCGTCAAGTTGCTTTGGCTGGCGGGCGGCCCGCCCCGGGCGTGACGTTGTACTAATGTTGTTGCCCGCGGCTGCACGTGGCCAACGGAGACTGCCTCCGAATGTGAGCTGCCCCGGCGTTCACTGCACCAGCTGGTTGTCTTTCTACTCATCCGGCTCGCAATGTCCACATCCACGAGCTGCCCAATTCCTAGTGGCCGGGACCAGCTGCCGGACTGCTACAGCACGACGCCGGGGGGCACGCTATATGCCACTACCCCGGGAGGTCAGCGGGCTGGGCTGGGGTCCGCTGTGCGAGTTGTGGTGGGGCGGTGGGAGGAGTAAGTCTTGGACTCGTGTCCTTAGGCTTCTCGGGTCATAACTTTGGAAAGGGTATTTGGACTGAAAATTAGTTCCCCAAAATCTGTGATGCAGCAGTGTCTTGAGCCCAGCTTCCCTGGTGACTGTTTTTCACTGTACCCTGGGTTCTGGAAACCTCTGCTCCTGCTCGTAGCGACTTGACTGCCAGGGAACAAGAGTTTAAGCACTGAGGGAACGTGGCCTCAGCAGGAAGCACTAGTTTTTAAGAAGTGGTTAAAGCAGTTGGGGAGCTGTTGTACGTCTAGCTGTGGCTGTTTGGTTGAGCTCAATAGTGAAGGGTTCCTGCCACGTGGAGGCAGAAGGAAGAGTCAAGAACAGGACCTGGCCCTTTGAGGACAATGTGCTGGCCAAGTTCCTCGGCGAGGCTGAGCCTTAAAGGACTTGGGAGGGGTCAGGACAAGAACAGTATGTCCCTGTTTTTCAGGGAAAGCAGGTGTCCCCTGGAATAAAACCCCTCCCTACCAGAGGTGAAAGCCCAGGTGACAGTGCTGGGTGAATGCTACTGCTCCTTGGCATTCTGATTGGGACAACGAGGCCCCACTCTGTGAACCAAAACAAGCAAGTTCTGAGCAGTAGAGGAGCTAAGAAGACCAAAACCCCCCTCAAAACCTAAAGCCCCTCCTAGGGCTGCAAAAATGCCCAACTTGCCTTATGTATGATGCTTAGGGACAACTTGGTTAGACCTTTTTGTTTTGTTTTGTTTTTTTGAGGTCGGGTCTCACTGACTCAGGCTGACCTGGAATTAACTCTGTCATCTCAGGGTGGCCTTGAACTCATGGCAATCCTCCTACCTCTGCCTCCCGAGTGCTGGGATTAAAGGCGTGCGCCACCACATCTGGCTTTAGACCTCTCTTTTCAATGCTACTCTAGCTTGTCAGCTGAGAACTTAGCTGAGCTGCAAGGAAACTTAACACATTCCAATTCTCCAAGCCCAAGAGGCATATATCTGGGTACCCAATTTCCTGACACCTTGGTCCTTACCCCTTAACAGGCACCCGGATCATCTACGACCGAAAGTTCCTGCTGGAGTGCAAGAACTCACCCATTGCCAGGACACCCCCCTGCTGCCTCCCTCAGATTCCCGGGGTCACAACTCCAGCAGCCCCACCCTCCAAGCTGGAGTTGCTGAAGGAACAGAAGGAGACAGAAGAAGAGATAAACGGTAAGAAAAGTAGGGCCTAACATTAAATGCCCCTGTGAAGAGTGGGGATTCAATTCTAAGAGGGGTTTCTGTACTGACTGCACCTACTCAGACCAGCAACTGGTCCTCTTGCCTTCTCTCTCCAGATGATGCACAATTTGAAATGGACATGTAATCCAGTGCAAGATGACCTCTTGTGTGGAGTTGTACAGGAATCCCTCATGCCACTGTTGCTACCACCTCTTCTGGGGTATCCAAAGGCCAGCTGGCTTCATCTAATCTGGAGAGTGACTTGTTAGTTCTGGGGTTCCTTTAGTTTTGAGGCAGCTACACCAGTGATAGGAACAGGCAACTTGCCAAACCCTTAACTCTACTTTCTCTTCAGTCTATACATATTCTTTCCAGTCCCCTGCCCTCTGCTCAGGGCTGGCACTGAGGAATAAAATGTCATCTTCTGGCTGCTCAGTAAACATTCAAAGAAATATCTTGGCTTCAGTGTTCACCTCAATGTTGATCTTTCTCAGCTGCACAGCTTGGGGACCCAGCAGTCCTGGTTAAGAGGCCCAGGGTCTATTCCCAGCTCCCACTGGCCCACTTCCAGCTGCAAATAGAGCCTAAGGCAGGCTATGGGGGAAGGCTGCAAGAGTTGCCAGACCATAAACAGTAATAGCCTGGCCCTTGCCAAGGGCTGTTCCTATCTTTCCAGGAAGCAGCCTTCCTGGAACTGGCCCCCCCCAGCAGTTCCTCCCTATCCATTCCCAAGCTGGACCTCTGGAAAAGAGGTACTGTTCCCAGTTTACAACTAGCCCCAATCTCCAATTCCTCCCCTTGCCTTTCCTACTTTTAAGTACTCATTCCAATACTCAAAACTTGTGTGTATTCCCCTCTCAGCATATCTACCAAGATTTTCTGATCCCTTCTACCCAGTTGTTTTTCATGGGGTTAGTAGATAACTTAGGGCCTTCACCAAACCTCAAAATGAGGCAACAGCTTGTTCAGTTAGTTTATCATTATCTCAAATCTCAGTAATAATAGGGTGTTTTAGTAGTGGTTTTTTTTTGTTTTTTTTTGATGTTTGTGTTTGTTTTTGACAGAACCTCATACAGCCCAGGCTGGCTTTTAGCTTATGTAGTCAAGAATGACCTTGACATCTTGATCCTCCTGCCTCTACCTCCCAAGTGCTGGGACAACAGGCATGTGCCACCACACCTGAAAAATAATCTGCTCATTTTCTCCTTCAATTTATACAACAAAAAATGATGGTGCTAGCATGTCTCAAAGATGATACAATGCAAACAGAACCATCTTGAGGCTAAGCTATCCTTAGTGGGTAGGAGCACTTACTGCACAAGCATGATAACCTGAGTTTGATGCCCAGCACCTATGTAAAAAGCCAATGTGTGGGGCTGGAGAGATGGCTTAGTGCTTAAGCGCTTGCCTGTGAAGCCTAAGGACCTCGATTCAAGGCTTGATTCCCCAGTACTCACATAAGCCAGATTTACAGTGGCTGGAGACCCTGATGCACCCATTCTCTCTCTCTCTCTCTCTCAAATATTTTTTTTTTTTTTTTTGAGGTAAGGTTTCACTCTAGCCCAGGCTGACCTGGAATTCACTATGGAGTCTCAGGGTGGCCTCGAACTCACGGCGATCCTCCTACCTCTGCCTCCCAAGTGCTGGGATTAAAGGTGTGAGCCACCACACCCGGCTCAAATATTTTTTTAAAAGCCAATGTGGACATGCACACCTCTTACACCAGTGCTCAGGGGGAGCCAAGACAGACAAGTGGAACAGTGGAGCTTGCTAGTCAGTCAGTCAAACAGAAAAACAGCAGGAAAGACCTTGTCTCAAGGGAGCAAGGTGGAAGAGCAATACAGTGCTTTCCACTGGCCTCCATACGTGTGCTATACAGTGCACATACTATGAAAACAGTAACGGGTCTTTACTTTTCTTGAGGGGGCAGTCTCCCCCAGCTTTTTTTTTTTAACATTTTATTTTTATTTATTTATTTTGAGAGAAAGAAAAAGAAGCAGAGAAAGAGGCAGATAGAGAATGGGTGTGCCAGGGCCTCCATCTGCTGCAAACAAACTTCAGACACACGCACCACTCTTATGCACCTGGCTTATGTGGGTCCTGGGGAATCGAACGTAGGTCCTTTGGCTTTGCAGGCTAGCACCTGAACTGCTAAGCCATCTCTCCAGCCCACCTCAAGCTTTTTAAATCTGGGCATGCTAAAACATTTTGTGAAAAACACGGCCATTTCACATAGCAAGGGATATTCATTTCAGTCTAATTCTGGGGTCCAGAGCAGGCAGCAACCTGGCTATGCCCAGCAAGGCCTGTTCAGATGAATACAGAAAGGAGAAGAGTACATGGGAAGTTGACACCAGAGGGAACTAGTTTAATTTGGAAGGGTTCATCTCTCCAACCCATTACCACCACTCAGATGATTTTTATTGAAATGTACATGTTATGGGTAACAAGTGATCTCACTGTAGCCCAGGCAGGATCTTTGGTCAGGCCTAAGTCAGACAGTCTCCCTAGTAATAAAAAAGGGCCCAAGTAAGACAAGACCTCCTACACCAAGGCATAGGAGACAGTGCAAGCTGAGTCTGGAGAGTCTCCCAAGATTATGAAGCCTGTTGTAAGCCTGCTATCATCGGGTTCTCAGCTGCCACTGCAGATTTCTCTTCTTTAGACTCCTCTGAAGAAAGATTCCTCTTTTCTGCAATTAATCTTTTCACTCCCACCATCCACTGACTGACCTCAGTCACATGGTCAACCATGAGTGAACGGTGAATGTCATCTGCTGCATCCCACTGATGGCATGAAAACTCTGAAGAGAGAGGACTTAAGCAAGCAGTTGAAAAACAGTTTCCATGCCTCCCTCCTTTCCCAGTCAGTTAAAATCTCAGTTCCTGTTCCAGCTCAGGCAACTTTAGCTGTACCAAGGAACCCACCCATACCTTGCACCAGTAGCGCCATCCTCTTCTTTACTGGTATTGACAACTTCCCTCCAGCCCACTGTTCCTGAAGCAGTGCTAGGCGTCGGCTGATGTCATCACATACCTGCTTCTGAGAAAGAAGCCCCTCCAACTCAGTGTTACCAAGCCCGGGGGACGGGGAGAGAAAGGCAGCACCTCGTAAGGAAGCACCTGCTTCCTCTGGCTCAAGATCATTTTTACTTAGCATTAGTTTACCTAAAGGTTTCAGGCCCCCACCAAGAACCTGATGGAGCCTGAGGATATCTTCCTTAGAAAAATGACATGCATGACAAGGACATTGTAAGACCCTCAGAGGCTCATCTCCAAGGCAAATAAGTAAAATAGAGCCAAAGGTGAAATTACCATGACCACTTCCTCTTTCCTTGGTCCTTTGCTCCCAAAGTATTCTCTGTATAGCCTGGCAATACAAAATTATCAAGCTACTATATCTCACTAATAGGAACTGAATTCAACTCTGTCTTTCTCTTTTTATTTTTCTCCGAGGTAGGGTCTTGCCCTAGCCCAGGTTGACCTGGAATTCACTATATAGTCTCAGGGTGGTCTCAAACTCTGGGCAATCCTCCTTCCCTGGCAATGCCTCCCGAGTGCTGGGATTAAATGCGTGCACCACCATGCCCAGCAAATTCAACTATTTCCACAATCCTCTACTACTGATTAGTTCTTTAGAAGTCCTATGAATCCTCCTATGGTTCTATGTTCACTTTCCTGGGAAGACTTTAGCAGTCTCAAGGAGTCTGTAACTAAAAAGATTAAAGGCACTGCCCAGGTCTACCTTTGAGAGCCATATGTGGATCTGGCTATAGACAGAAGTCGTCCCACCCTTTAGGAGTCAGGGTGTACCTTTGTATGACCACGGCAGTCCTCCAATGCCTGTTCCAAAGGTCTCAGCACATCTTCAATCACAGCCTCAGGTTCAATGACTGGGACACTTATGAGCTCCAAACCAGAGGCAGGGTAACTCCCCACAGGTGGAGGTCCAGGAGCCTTAATTGAAGTTGGTGGATACAATGGAAGTGGCCCAGAAGTCTCTGAGGTTGGGGCTGAGAAAGTAAAGCAGAATCAAGCAACCTGGCTTGGTATTCTCTAATGACTATTTTGCCCAACCTTCTTATTTCCCTTTACTTTGTTTAGAACACTGCATAACTTCTAAACTCTGATCACCCCTCAGCTCAGCTCTTATACTTCTACTTCCTATAGTCCTACTTTGTTGGTTAATCCAAAGTGCTTGCTCTTGAGAGAAAAACCATATTGATGAGTTACAATTAAAATTTAACACTTTAAGGCTACAGGTTTTAAAAGGTGTCTAACACTGCCTAGATACTTTCCCTAATCTTTCCTTTCTTCAAATACTTGTACATCTACTCTAAACTTTCCTGTTTTCTCCAAACCTTTTTCTTCCATTTTCTTCTCTCTCTCCACTTCTGACCATATTTCACTGAGAAAATGCAATTCATCAAATGAAAACTACTCTATTCCCCCCCCCCCCCCCCCGTTTTTCAAGGTAGGGTCTCACTCTAGCCCAGGCTGACCTGGAACTCTCGTGGCCTTGAACTCACTGCGATCCTCCTACCTCTGCCTCCAAAGAGCTGGGATTAAAGGCATATGCCACATTTGGTTTACTTGGTTTTTTTTTAAGACAGGGTCTCACTCTATGATCCAAGCTGGCCTTGCACTTATGGCAATCCTACTGTCTCAGCTTCCTGAGTGCTGGGACTGCAGGGACACACCACCCTGGCCAACTTCAGAAGCTCTTATCTTACCACCACTGGTACTTCTAATCCACCTGCAACTGTGGCCTCTTTCCTTCTTTCTGTAACAGAAGAAAGATTTCTGCTCCTATCAAAAGCCACACTGCAACCAAGCCTCTCTTCTTTAGGCCTCCTCCTACAATTACCTTTTTCTCCTATAGCAACCATTCTTATTCTCTACTATATCATCCCACCAATGCACAAACAAGCTAATTGCTATCAAAGCAACCCCATTTGACAGTGACCCTATTTCTCAAATCTCTGCTTCACATAATTTCTTAAACTATCTATTTTTCATATTGTCTCCTTATCCTCAGCTTTTCCTGCTGAATTCACTTTAACTACTCCACAGAGACTGTCCTTATTGAAGGTCATCAGTTAACTAAAATGACTGTCAAGTCTATTAGTCCCTTATTTCTAACTTTCTTTTTTTTTTTCCGAGGTAGGATTTCACTCTAGCTCAGACTGACCTGGAATTCACTATGTAGTCTCAGGGTGGGCTCGAACTCATGGCAATCCTCCTACTGCTGCCTCCCCAGTGCTGGGATTAAAGGTGTGCACCACCATGCCCAGCCCCTCTAACTTTCTTGACCTGTCAGCATTCCTTGCTGTTCAATGATTTTATTCCTAATTACTTTGGTCACTTCTCAGTTTCAGCCTTTGCTGATTTTTCTTTAGAACTCTATAGATACCCTCTTATTCTATGAAATTGGCCAATCCCATGGCATCAAATCAAATATAGCAGTGTAATCATGACCCAGAAGAAAGCTTGCTTCCTCCCTCAAAAAAAAGGGGGGCAGGGCAGCCAGATGTGGTGACACATACCATTAATTCCAGCACTTGGGAGGCAGAGGTAGGAAGATCTCCATGATGAGTTCAAGGCCACCCTGAGACTACATAGTGAATTCCAGGTCAGCCTGGGCTAGTGTGAAACCCTACCTGGGGGCAGGGGAGGGCTGGAGAGCTAGCTCAGCATTTAAGGCACTTGCCTATAAAGCCTAATGACCTGGATTTAATTCCCCAGTATCCACATAAATCCAGATGCATAAAGGGACCTGGAGCTCATTTGCAGTGGCTTGAGGTCCTGGTGTACCCATACTCACACACATTCTATGTGTGTGTGTGTGTGTGTGTGTGTGTGTGTGTGTGTGTCTGTATCTCTCTACTTGCAAGTAAATAAAATATTTTTTTAAAAAATACAAGGCTGGAAAGATGGCTTAGCAGTTAAGATACTTGCCTCCAAAACCAAATGACCCAGGTTCAACTCCCTGGTACCCATGTAAGGACAAATGCACAAAGTGGAACATGCATCTAGAGCTCATTTGCAATGGCTAGACACCCTGGCATGCCCATTCATATTCTCTCCCCCTCCCCCTCTCCCTCCCTCCCTCTCTCTCTCCCCCTCTCTCTATATGCAAATAAATAAATAAAACTTTTTAAAAGTATCTTCCACAACAGTGGGCATGTTCCACGGAACCCTGGGGTCTCCCTTAGATTGATGGCAGTATTTATGAGTTTCCATAGGGAAGCTGACTTCCAACCCTCCCAGGTATGAGGGCACTTTTGCCAATGGATTTTATGGTATTTCTCCCCCTGGTTTCTTATGTTTTTAGGAGGCAAAATTTTCAAGGTTGGGTGTCACCATCAGGATGGCCTGGAACTCTCAGCCATCCTTCTACCTTTGCCTCCTAAGTGTTAGGAGCATCCTTGGCTTTATTAACTGTGAACTAGCCTTCATAGCCTGGAACTTGGAAATATTGCCTTCTGGGTGCTGGGGTTAAAGGGAGTGAACTTAGCCAGGTCTCTATAGGCTTTTAGTTTAGTTTTTTTGTTCCCTACCCTCCACTCGTTCAGGAGTGGCGAGCAAGGGTGAGCGCTACCACTCCCGGCCCAAGCGGCAGGTGGTCGCTTGCCTCATGTAGGAAAGGGTTCAATGTCATGCTGTAAAAATGGGCTGGAATAAAATCTGGGTGGCAAAAAAAAAAAAGAATCTTCCATGTAAAAAATTACTCATTACTCCTCTGCTCATTCCTACTAACCCCAATACTACCACCCTTGACAAATCATTAGCTTTTGCTGTATTGCCAAACTAAATTCTTAGTATTTCCATTCTTCCCTGAAATCTTGCTTTCCACACTAGAAGCAGATTTAAAAAAAAAAAAAAATTGTTTTTATTTATTTATTAGAGGGAGAGAGAATGAGTGCACCAGGGCCTCCAGCCACTGCAAATGAACTCCAGATGCATGTGCCACCATGTACATCTGGCTTACCTGGGATCTGGAGATTTGAACCTGGGTTCTTAGGCTTCACAGGCATGCACCATAACTGCTAAGCCATCTCTCCAGCCCAGAGATCTTTTTAATATATATGTGGGGGACCACTCAAAGCCTGGGTTAAATTTCTCCGGTCAGCTACATAAAGCCAGTCATGAAAAGTGGCAAGCATCCAACATTCTTTTGTAGTGGAAAAAGACCCTACCCACACACACTTATGTGCATGCAAAGTCAAAAACAAGCCAAGAAATGCCTGGTATAGTGGCACATGCCTTTAATCCCAGCACATAAGAAGCAAAGGTAGGAGGATTACTGTGAGTTCTAAGCCACCTGAAACTACATAGTGAATTCCAGGTCAGCTTGAGCTAGAGTGAAACCCAATCTTGAAAATCCAAAAACAAATAAATTAATTAAATAATAATAAACAGGTGTGGTGGCACACAACTGTAATCCTAGCACTTGGGAGGCAGAGATCGTTGTGAGTTCTAGGCCAGCCTGAGCTAAAGTGAGACCCTACCTCAGAGGGAAAAAAAAGAAATGTGGGCTGGAGAGTTAAGGCACTTGCTTGCAAAGCCTAAGGACCTATGCTTGACTCTCCAGATTCCACGTAAGCCAGACGCGCACAAGGTGGCACATGCATCTGGAGTTCAATTGCAGAGGCTGAAGGCCCTGGGGCATGATTCTTAATCTCATTTAAAAAAAAAAAAAAGGCCCCCTTCAGAAAAGGAGCAGGGATGAGGGAAATGATGGTACCAATATGGGGTGTTTACATACTAAGTAAGTCCATAAATAATAAAAATTAATTTAGGGCTCAAGGGATGGCTTAGCGATTAAGGCACTTGCCTATAAAGCCAAAGGACCCTGGTTCGATTCTTCAGGAGCCATGTAGGCCAGATGTACATGGTGGCGCATGCATCTGGAGTTCATCTGCAGTGGCTGGAAGCCCTGGTGTGCCCATTCTCTCTCTCTCCCTCAAAACCTGCCCCCCAGAAAAGCTGTAAACCAGCAGTGTTTCTCAGGGTGGGGAAACAGGGCAAATGTCTGGATGGAGTGCACAATGGCATCTATTAGGGGAGCTGCTAAAGAAGCTCCATACCAAAAGGCGCTGTCCCTTAAAGAACAATCTGGTCCAACATAATGAATACTGCCTACACTAAGTGCCCACTCTGCCAAGGGACCGGGGAGACAACTTAGAAGTTAACAGCACTTGCTTGAAACACTTGCAGGCCTGGGCCACTAAAGCCAGATGCACAGGGGCCCATGTATCCAAAGTCTGTTTGCAGTAGCAAGAGGCCCTGGTACACCCATGCTCTTTATGCTTGCAAATTTAAAAATGTATATTTGGAGCGCAGTGGTGCAAGCCTTTAATCCCAGCACTTGGGAGGCAGAGGTAGGAGGATCGCCATGAGTTTGAAGCCACCCTGAGACCACATAGGGAATCCCAGGTGAGCCTGGCCTAGACTGAGACCCTACCTCAGATGCACAAGGTGGCAACATGTGTCTAGAGTTTATATGCAGTGGCTGGAGGCCCTGGTGTGCCCAGTCTCTATGTGCTTCTCTCTCAAATAAGTAAATAAATAAATAAAAATAAAACATTTTTTAAAAATAAAAAGTATATATTTTATGAAAAGAAAAAACTGTCTCAATGGGAAAGGTGGTGTGGAGAGTGAGCTGATCTTGTGAAAACCAAATTTGAGTCCCTTTTGTGGGGAGCCACTTGCTGGAAATTTTTCCAGGAATAAACATTTCTCTATGATTTTAAATTTTTCAATGACTTCCTTTTCCCTTCTCTTTTTTTTGGGGGGGGAGGGGTTTGGTAGTACCAGGGATTAAACCCAGAGCCTTCCACATGTTAGGCAAGGGATCTACCATAAGGCACATCTCTGGCCTAATTCCACCATTAAATATAAGCTCTTTATCTTGGCAGACATGTCCCTATAGCACTGCACTCCTTTCGTCTCTGAACTGGCCAAAGTTGTTCTCATTTGGGGCCTTTGCACTAACTCTGCTGTTCTGAAATGCTTCTGTACCTCATCTTTATCTGGTTAACTTCAAATCACATTTCAGCCTAAGTATCAGCCCCTCAGACCTTGGTTACTCACTATCACATCACTTATCTCCCGTGCTAGAGTGGATTCTATGGAGGTGGAGACTTTTTGTCCTGTTCACTGTTCAGGTTGCACTCAGTTTCTGGCTCTTAATAGATGTTCAGTAAATAATGGGTAAACAAATGAATAACACAAAGTCTGAGATGCTTATACACCCAGCTTAAGAAAGTAGACAAATGAATATACCATTGTGGGGAGTTATATAGGCAGGAAACAAAATTTGAAAATAATGTGAGAATAGTCTGGAATAGATTATAGAATCCTTTTTATTCAACATTTACCTAAGCTAGAAGGACTCAGGAAAGCCACTCTCCTGAGCCCGCTGGGTCCCCACCTCTCGTATTATGGGGTCCTCAAAGACTTCAAAGTAGGAAAGCAGTCTCAGGTACAGGACTGTCCCCGCCACCACCCGTCTCCGCCCACTCGGCCCTCACGCACCTCGGGGAGATCCATCTTGCGGGGCGGCCACCCTCTTAGTGAGGGGCGTGCGCTTGGCTCCGCCAGTCTGAGTCTGCAGCCCGTAGGAGAACTGCGGCGGGTCGTTCCAGCCGCGCTCCTTGTTGCCTGTGAAGGCGAGGGGACATGTAAACTGAGACGACAACCCAGCGGAGGGTATGCTAGGGTTGGGGACTTCGAGGGTCCGCACCCCACGCCCTCAACCCGCCGGCCGCGCTCACCCGGCTTCACGTACAGCTCCGCCATGGCCACTTCCGCACTGCCAGCGGGGCAGCACGTCACTTCCGGGGCGGCGGCGCTAGGGGCCCCGCGCGCTGCGTCCCAGATAGGCTACCCTGCCCGCCCGCGGCGCCGAAGTTGGTCGCACCTCACGACTGTTGGGAGCCGCCTGGGGGACCCTACACCAACTCTTTAAAGGACTCCAAACGTCCAGCTACTGATCTAGGAGCCCTTGTCATAAGACACCAAACAGATGTTTTTCCACAGAGCCAACTCCCCACTAGCCCACTTTCTCTCGGGGTCTCCTGGTTTTTTAATTTGCTTCTGAGAACAACTGGAAGTTTGGGCAGGAGAGATGGCTCAGCGGTTAAGCTACTTGCCTTCAGAGCCTAAGGACTCAAGGCCAGTTCCCCAGTACCCATGTGGAGCCAGATGCACAAAGTGGCACATGCATCTGGAACCCGTTTGCAGTGGCTGTAGACCCTGGCGTGCCTCCTCCCTCTCTCTGCTTGCAAGTAAATATTTAAAAAAAAATGTTCCTACCATGTACATGTCAACCTTTGGAGCCTTACTTTTCTGCAATCTTTATCTAAGCTTACTAACAAGTTGTCATTTTTCAGTATCCAATTTATTATTAGTATGATTTCTTTGGTTTCTTGGGGTAGGATCTCACTCTAACTCGGACTGACCTGGAATTCGCTATGTAGCTCAGGGCGGCCTTGAATTCACCCTAATCTTCCCTTTGCTGGGATCAAAAGCCTGCGCCACCACACCCAACCTCAGTACCCAATTTAGTTATGTAAACTCTTCAAGAAGTCTAAAATGGGCTGGAGTGATGGCTTAGCGGTTAAGCGCTTCCCTGTGAAGCCTAAGGACCCCGGTTCGAGGCTCGGTTCCCCAGGTCCCACGTTAGCCAGATGCACAAGGGGGCGCACGCGTCTGGAGTTCGTTAGCAGAGGTTGGAAGCCCTGGCGCGCCCATTCTCTCTCTCTCCCTCTACCTATCTTTCTCTCTGTGTCTGTCGCTCTCAAATAAATAAATAAATAATTTTTAAAATTTTTTTTAAAAAAGTCTAAAATGCCTTAGGCCAAGTTAAGTGTCTCACCTTAGCTCCCGCAACCCTCTTGACATTTCCTGGTTGTACTACATGGTAGTTTCTATCATTTCATTTCCCCTCTGAATCACCCTGTCTGGTACATGCTAGTGCCTAGTTTAGTGCTTGGTACTGAAAAGACCTTAAAAAATGTTGACTGAAGGGATGAAGTCAGCTTTCCATCTCATTCACGCCCTTATGTGATGACAGTCACCAACAGCAAGCATAAACGCAAACACACCTCACGTCGGTTGTTGGCCCCCATCCCTATCCCAGGTCCAATATACTCACAACTAGTGAGGTCACTGAGGGATTTTTATTTGTACGGATTCTGCTGTAAAGTGTTGCTGAGGTAGAGCCAATTGTCCAGGACTGGACAAGGACAAGGAATAAAAGGACCCAAGGAAAGGGGAGCCAGGGGCCTAAGTTGCAGTGCAGGGCCTCTCAGCCATCCATAAACTGGATAATAAACAGAGGATAGGCAAGAACCAGGGGCAGGCAGAGAGGTGAGAGGCTGCAGGCCCCTGAACAATGTGGGGTATAGAGTCAGACGGGCATGGATCCAGGAGCCTCCTTCCCCAGCCCTCTAAGATCAATTTAGGTCATATGGAGCAGAGAGGGTTTCAGCCGGAAGGCATCAAGAAAAGAGAAGACACCCCGCTTTCGAGGAGCTACCCCTGCACCCCCAACCCCTCCTTTGAGTAGGGGGAGAGGCAGGGGAGCAACTGGGGAGTCCATGGAGCTGGTCCGCTTGAGCCGCAGGCGGGCACGGGCCTGGGCACCCCAGGCCTTGCCCCGAGCTGCAGAGGCCACCAGACACTTCTGGTACTGAACCTAGGGAGAAGGGGAGTATGAGGTTCCATCTTTTTGCTCCTAGATACCCTGGAAGCTTCTGTAGTACAGGAAACTGGTCAAGAATTCTGTCTGATATGAAGCCAGTAGTTATAATTAGTCACAACAGTATTCATAAGTAGCTTAAAAACCAAAACATAAACATGAAATTTGCTGACCACTTGAGGGCTAGTTATTTGTGAAGTGTTACTACCCTACTTTGCACATGCAGATACTGAGCTTCACAGAGAGTAAATAACTTGTCCATTTACAGCCAAGCACAAGTGAGAACCACTAGGCTCTTCCAGCAGAAATGAGTTGAGATAAAAACAAACAGAAAATTGACATTCAAACCTTGTTCTATCTGGCTGCAAAGCCTGTATTCTTGATTAAACCTACCACTGTGCTCCTCCTCCTCCATCTCTCAACTGTTTTGGACCAGTCTCTGGTAAAGCAGATTCTCTAGAACCGCAGTCTATTCCCAGTACAAGTATCCCAAGTTAAACTACTCAAAGAAGGTAGTAATCAGCCATCCTGCCTCCTCGCTTGTGTCCTCCATAGCTTTTATCCATATTGGAGCTTAAGTGGTCATCCTAATCCACAGATCTGACTTTACTGCTCTGGTCAAAACCCTTCAAGGGTTCCTGGTGCCTTAGGATAAAATAATGGAGTCATCCTTATCAATGAGGTTCTCTAAAACCTGGCTTTTGCCATCCTGTCTGCTCTTATCTATCACTACATCCTGTCTTGCAGGCTACCTGCACCACAGTCTTTCATATACAGTAACATCTCCTCTCACTTGCACTGCTAAGAATCTCTGTGCCTGGCATACCTGGTCCACTCCCCTTCTCTTGGCACACTTCCTTTGGGCCTTTTTTTTTTTTTTTTTTTTTTGGCTTTGAGAGGTAGGGTTTCACTCTAAGCCAGGCTGACCTGGAATTCACTATGTAATCTCAGGCTGGCCTCGAATTCAAGGTGATCTTCCTACCTCTGCCTCCCAAGTGCTGGGATTAAAGGTGTGTATCGCCACACCTGGCCCCTTTGATCCTTTTTAATTTTTTCTATCACTTCTTACCAGTAACGTTCTTATACCCCTAAGGGAGCATCTCCATCATCCTATGATATGTAATTTATTTCTGGTGTGTTTCTACTGCATTTTAAGTGCTCTGACAGCCTTTATACTGCTGAAATCTCAGCATTAAGAATGGTGCTCCTAAACCAGGCGTGGTGGTGCACGCCTTTATCCCAGCACTCAAGAGGCAGAGGTAGGAGGATTGCTGTGAGTTTGAGGCCACCCTGAGACTACATAGTGAATTCCAGGTCAGCCTGGACCAGAGCGAGACCCCACCTCAAAGAAGAAAAAAAAAATAGTGTTCCTGGGGCTGGAAAGATGGTTTAGTACTTAAGGCATTTGCCTATGAAGCCCAAAGACCCAGGTCCAATTCCCCAGCACCCACGTAAGCCAGATGCATAAAGGGCATATGTGTCTGGAGTTCATTTGCAGTGGCTAGAGGCCCTGGCATACCCATTCTCTGTGTCTGTCTCTATCTCGCTCTCCTTGCAAATAAAATAAAATTTGGGAAAAGAATGGTGTTCCTGTAGGTACTCATTTGTTGAATGAGTAAGTGAACTGAACTAAATGTAGCTTAAGCATCCCATATTTCAATACGCACACACACCAAGAAATAAGTTGGGCTAAGGTGAGAGGATCATCATAAATTCAAGGCTAGCCTGGATTACAAAGTGAGTTCCAGTCAGCCTGGGCTAGAGGGAGATGTTACTAAAGAAAGGAAAGGAGAGAATGGAGAAGAGAGAGAGGAGAGGGGAGGGGAGGAAAAGGGAGGGGAGGGGAAGAAGTATGGAGAGTGGGCTAGAGAGAAAGAGAAAGAACAAACTTAAGTAATTTGAGATAAACAGGAGACATTGTCTACCACCATATATACAGAACAATCTGTGTGCAACTCCAGCTGTATGCTGTGTGTGTGTGTATATACACACACTATACTGGAGCTCCGCATATTTCGGGAAAAGCAAAGGCCAGATGTGGTGGCATATACCTTGAATCCTAGTACTCAGGAAGACCAGTACTGAGTTCAAGGCCAGCCTGGACTACAGAGTCAGTTCCAAGTCAGCCTGAGCTAGCATGAAACCGTTTCACAAAAAAAAAAAAAAGGCAAGAATAACAATATGTGACCTGGTCCTTACATATTGGTAACTAACCAAAAACTTCCCAAAATAGTGTAAGAGCCAAAATACTAATGAACCCTAGGATCACTAGGCTGTGATGTGTGATGAGGCTGGTGGTTGTGGTAACAGTCCACAGTATAAAGCAGCTGCAGGGAACCCTGTCACCAACCCCATCCTCACCACTAACTCACCATGCAGGCAGCCTGAACAGCTTCAGAGAGTCCTCCAGCATGAGGCTGGCACCAGAAGGCTGCACACTGGAAACTCTGACGACCAAGATCAGCAATGAGGCCAAAGGTGTGTGGGTCACGGCCGACACCAATGAAGGTTACAAGACGCACAGGACACTGCCACAGTGGCTCCTCCTCTGCACTGGGCTCTGCCTACAAGACAAGCCTAGTCACTAGAAGGCCAAGAAAACAATCACTGGCCAGACCCACTACACCTTTTTTTGGGTTTTATGAGGTAGGGTCTCGCTCTAGCCCAGGATGATCTGGAATTCATTATGTAGTCTTAGGGTGGCCTCAAACTCACAGCGATCCTCCTATCTCTGCCTCCCAAGTGCTGGGATTAAAGGTGTGCACCACCACGTCCAGCAGTAAGGCCCACTAGACTTTTCTGGCAGAAAGTAAAGATAATACCCAGCCACCCACCCACAAGCCTGCTCATCCTCCACAGCCCCCATCTTCACCTTCTACTAATACCTGAACAGGATGTGCAGTCATGAGAGAATCAGACACACTGAGCATGGTGGGGACCCAGGTGTTCCGGTCTCCCCGAGCAGTGAGAGTACCAAGGGCCTCATTCAGCACGTCCATACCTGTGGGGGTTCAGGGGAGGGACATGTCCATTGTAGTGTCTGGCTTGGAAAGAAAGGGTCTACAGAGTTTCTAGACCCCTCTCACTGACTTAGGGTTCAGAAAGATGGGAAAAGGATAGTTGGGGCTGGGTGCAGAAGCACAAGTTGGAAAAGCTGGTATATCCCAATAAGGTCATGGGAAGTCTAAGACATGGTAGCAGATCCTCAACCACCTTCCCTTTTCCGTATGCACCCCAGCCTGTCCAGCCCCCTCAGTCCTCACCCATAGCTTTGGTGACTGGTAGGGTCCCCATGTACAGCGCCTCATACTTCTGAGCAGCCTGGCTCACTGCATCCAGCAACTCCACTGAAATATACACACCAAACTGGCATAGAAATTCTCTCACTTAACCCTAGTTGGTGGGGTTAGTCACAGGGTCTCATTATGTGGCCTTTTCTAGCCTAGAATCCACTATGTAGACCAGAATGACCTTAAAACTTGCAGTGATTCTCCTGCTCTGGGATTATAGGCATGCTCCACTCACCCTCCCTACCCTTCTGAACACCCCAGAACTCAAGCCAAAGCTGCTGCCAGTAAAAGGCCACAAATGCTCTTCCAATTCATTGCTGGGGATCCCTAGGACCAGACACCTTGGAAACACTACATCTCCAGAGAAATGCTAAGTAGTCAAGAATACCAACCCCTCACCACTCTCATCTTTCATGAATGCGGCCTGATGCTGCAATGTAGTGAACCTTTCCCCATACCTTGCCGAGGCAGGTCTTCAGGGGAAATGGGATCTGGAGAGCAGCAATCAGCATCACCATTCACCCCTACTCGCTCTGACAAGATCTAAAATACAAGGCAGCCAGCATGAGGCACATGGAGAAAGAAAGGCATAGGGGTGACGGGCCAATACCACCCTGTCCCAACTCCCCTGGAAGCTTCAGCCCCAGCTCCACAGACTCATTCCCTGCCCTACCCCTGGCTCTCACCTGGGCACAGAGCCCCTGTAGGGCACTTGCAATGGCTTTGGCAGGGACATTACAGCGAAACACATGGCACTTGAGCATACAGCTGTCTTTGTCACCCGCCACAAATGCGAAGTCCCTGATAAGAGGTAGAGATAGAGCTAGAGTAGAGACTGGTTAAAGGCAGAGGCCTGCGAGAGGCTTGTACACTTAAGTCAGGGATATGGCAGGGATGGAATTAGGGATCAAGGTTCCTGGTTTTCACATACCTGTCACTATTCCAGAAGCATGTGGGAGCACAGGAGAAAAATCAGCCCAGCCTCTCAGATTCTCCCCTATGTGTCTCTGCTGATCCGGGCCCACCCTCCCCCACCAAGGCTGAACCAGGCAAGGATGGCAGTGTTGGGTCCATGTCAGATAATCTGTGTCCAGGGTTTCAAATACCAGGGATCAGCATCAGTGAGATCACAGCCTGCAAGCAGGGAGGACAAGCAATTCTCGCTTGGGGAGATAGAGAAGTCCTCACCGGCCCTTGGAGCTGCCTACACCCCATACACGGATGTGCACCAGAGGCTGGCAGTGGATCAGACTATGGTCCAGGGGATTCACCAGGCTCATAGCATCCTTCTTCAGGATCATCAGCATGTTCTGGCCCTGCCAAGAACCAGAGGTCAGATAATGGGGGGGGAGGTGCCATGGCAAAAGACAAAAAAGGATCTCTGCTGGGCCCCAGGCTGTACCCCTTGGGGATGGAACAACTCACCTCACCCCAGGCACCATCTGGAGGCTGGCTACAGTTGCGAGTGTGGGCTAGCTGCTGGATACAGTTATTGACAGCAACACTGCTCCGCCCTGGTGCCAGGTCCTCTTCAGGTACCTCTACCCAGCCCAGAGAGCGGACTGCAAAGCACTGACAAGTTGGGGGAAGGGGCAGGAGTAGGAGTGAAATAGAGAGTAGAGAGGTGACACAGGCTTCATGCACATAAATAGTCCCAAGTTTCAGTTACCCCACTCAATCTTGTTCCATCCCTGACCTTTGCCTTGGGATCTCCCAATGACCCCAGGTCCAATTCACTACCTTGGCCCCGGGCTCCAGGTTTCGGATGTAGGAATCCTCACCATACCAGGTCAGAGAGTTACTGGAACAGACAGCAGATTTAGTAAGAGGGTCACACTTCCTACATTGGGGGCAAGGATAAGGGGCACCACAGGATGTGAGACAAGACCCAGTATACGGCACCACAAATACAAAACCAGAATGAGATAGGACCTGCAAAGCCAAAGGATCCTGGTTCGATTCTCCAGGACCCATGTAAGCTAGATACACAAGGGGATGCATGCATTTGGAGTTTGTTTGCATTGGCTGGATGCCCTGGCGTGCCTATTTTCTCCCTCCCTCCCTCTTTCACCCCCCTCTCAAATAAATAAATAAACAAGACATATTTTTAATAAAATGCGAACCAGTGGGGGGGAGGGTATTACCATGGGATTCTTTTTATAATCATGGAAAATGTTAATAAAAATTAAATTTAAAAAGTAAAAATAAAAATAAATAAATAAAATGTGAATCAAACATAGGATAGGAACCCCAACAGGACCTAAGATAACTGACAAGGTCTAGTTATGTATGACCTATCGGAAGAGAAAATAAAGGATAAAATTTTAAATAATGAAAGCCAAATACGTGGGACAGAGCTGAAAAGCAAATTGTGGGTCCAGCTTCTTTTCTGAGTGTCACTTGAAACCCCAAGCCCTTCATTTTGCTTGGGCCATCCCTTTTACCTCCGGTCCAGTGAATTTTCCAGGCTAGAGAAGGATCTTCCCTTAGGGGGTCGCAGTTCCCAAATTCCTTCTGTCCCCTGTAGAGTTGGGATCAGTTAATATAGCAGTAGGCCTAGGTCCACAGGAGGTCAGGCCCCTTCCTCTCACTCTACCTACCGTGCCTGGGTCCTCTGCACCTCCTAACTCCCAGGTTGGGCGCTGCCATTGGGTGCTACCGCTGGGTACATGCCAATAGTAAGTACCTGCCGCATCACGAATCTTTCTCCAGCCAGGAGGCAGGCCTGTGTCACCCTCCAGACCTTGGTCCCCCCATAGATCATCTGTATGAACAAGAGATTGGAGAGAGAAGGTATATTATTCATGAGTTCACAGTAATACCCCGTCATAACAACCCTTCCTCCGTCCTATAGGTGACAGGCGTAAAGCGAGAGCTCCAAGCTTCCCAATCTTAAGACACCACACACACAGATCAGGATTCCCCCGTTTCCCGGTCTTCGACCCTGACACGCACCCCCACCCCATGTCTTTCCCTCGGATAGCCTTCCATCAACCCCTCAGCTCCCAGTCCTCCCTATGAGCCCTCCGTGCACACCATCGCAGTTGACCAGGATGATGGCCAGCATGTAATCCTTGCCCAGCATAGCCCCGCCCGACGCGGCCGGCCCCTGCCGGCGCGCACTGCCAGCCCAGGGCGACCTCCGAAGGGGCAGCGCCGGCAGCCTCCGCACCCGAGACCGCTGGGCCAGCGGCGCCTCACGAAGCCTGGGCGGGACAGGGCCGCCTGGGGGCGAGAAGAAGCGGGCCTCTGGGTGGGGTCTGCGCTCGCGAGCTGGGGCGCGTTTCCGTGCGTGGGGGCGGGGTGGGGTGGAGCGCCGAACCCGCGAACTCGCTGATGACGCCTCACGACTGCGAGCTCAGCAGACGCCTAACCACCGACCCGAAGGCGGCGAGACGCGCACCGACCCCCCCATGACGTCATCGCGCCCGGCCACCTGCGCGCGCACACCCAGGGACGTCCTCGCGAGCCAAGCCGCGGAGCTCAGCGACCCGGAAAACGCCCCAGCTTCCCCACAATGCCCCGGAAGTGCCCCTTCCCTCAGTAAAGATGGCAGTAACCCGTGACACGAGAGGGGCGGAGCTGCGCCTGCGCGACAAGTTCGGCGGGGGAAGATGGCGGATGACAAGGTGAGTGGACGTGGGGGCGAGTCTCCGTCGTGGTGGTCTTCTTATTCCATGGTCGTTTTAGCTCTGGGCAAGGGGCGGCGCTGGAGCAGTTCAGAAGGGGTGCTCCTTGTTCTCGGTGGAGCTTCTGTCAACTACCTGAGCCTGGGGGCCTGCCCGGAGGGTCTCCCGCGGGTGCACCTTCCGGTCACGACCCCAGGTGACCCTGCTCCCTGGGGCGCGTTCCCTAGCTGCCGATGTCTCCCGTGCGGAGGCCGCGCTTCCGGTCCGCGCGGACACTGAGACCGTCCTCTTTCAGGTGGTCCCTTACTCACACATTTAATTTCATGCTTAAGTGCCATCAGACTCTTTATTTACACCTGTGCCGACATTCTCTTACATATTCAGGTACTCCCATCCAGTTTCGTATGACCTTGGGAATAAGAGGTAACAATCAGGTTAACCTCAAACTGCCTAGGCAACCTGCCTTGATCCATTACTTACTATTGACCTGGAAGCCCAACATCCTCCACTTTACCAAAGTGCCTTTCAGTCTCTGTATCAGGCACTGGGACACAACAGTGAAGATAAACCGATAGCCACTGTTAGAGAGCTTACACTTCAGTCAGTAGTGTTTTCCTTATAAAGGTAATTGAAACTGCCTCCTGCCTTCCTTACACATGGCTTGCTATGTAAGATTCCTGTAAAAGTCAATTTAAATTACTGATCTAGATTCTATCACCTCCTTCCTGGCACACTTTTGAATTCTGTGCTTTTCAGTGCCTTTGTTCCTTTACCAAGGTGGCAGAGATTTCTCTGGTTTCTTACACACCAACTCAGTTCCCAGTGTCTAAATAAAATTGAGCAGGGGATGAGATTGGGTCAAGTTTGCTGGAGCCTGCCTCTCCCTTGCCCTAGGATTCTCTGCCCAAGCTTAAGGACCTGACATTTCTGAAGAATCAGCTGGAGCACCTGCAGCAGCGTGTGGAACGTGAAGTCAACAGCGGTGTGGGCCAGGTAGGGACTAGCCCAGCTTGTTCTTGGGAACATTGGATAGGCAGTAGAATTTTATTTAGCAAATGGACTTTGAGGGCCTGTTATCAGTTACCCCAAGGAAACTCTCAAAAATAGGACATGTCCTGGGCCATTCCATTGGGAAAACATGTGATGGAGCTGTTGCTGCTGCCTCTAGCTCATCACAGCACATCCTCGCTGAATGTAGATGTACACATTGATGGGGTACAGATGCTTAATTCAGCTCCTAAGTGTCTCTGGCATAACAAGCAACACAGGATCAGGGGTAGAATGGGTGTTTTAATTATCCTCATTATATATCAGCATCATATCCTCATATATTGCCATGTATTATCATATCCCCATCATACATTCATCAGCAAAGTACAAATCTTTGTGGTGTGCTTGAGTTCCTATTCCAATATTTAAGCAGATAATTTCATCTCTCTGACACTTTAATCCTCAACTAAAAGACTGAGATGATACTTCCTGAATTTTGTCATGTGAAGTTGCTTCATTAATACCACAAAATGTATTTTATACCCCCAAAAAATGGATGCAAAGTGTATGCTTCCTCACTGAACTGTTACAAATAAGTTTCATTTTTCATTAGGCTACATCAACAAATAAAATGTATTATGAAATTAAAAAAAATAGGACATGAACCTGGCATGGTAACCATACACCTCAGGAAACAGCAGCAGGAAGATCACCACAAGTTTTAGACCATCATAGCTAATTCCAGGTCAGCCAGAGCTACACAGAGACACATTGTCTCGGAAACACCAGAGGGGAGTGGTAGCTCACTCATTTAATCCAAGCTCTGGGGAGGTTGAAGTTGGAGGATTGTGTTTGAGGACAACCACAGAGTGAGTTCCAGGTCAGTCTAGTCTAGCGTGAGACCCTGCCTAAAAAAAGGTGGGGAGGGTTTGCTGGAGAGATGGCTTAGTAGTTAGGAAGCTTGCTTACAAGTCCAGATTCATATATCCAGTACCCATGTAAAGCTAGATGCACAAAGTGGCACATGCATCTGGAGTTCATTTGCAGTGGCAAGAGGCCCTAGTGTGCCCCATTCCTTATCACTCTCCCTTCCTCCTTTCCTCTCCCTCTCCTGCCCACTCCCTCTTCCTCCCATCTTCTCCCTCCCTGCCCCTGTTGGCATGGCAAATAATAATAAATAGGTTTAAAAAGGGGGGGGGGGCGGCTGGAGAGATGGCTTAGTGGTTAAGCGCTTGCCTGTGAAGTCTTAAGGACCATGGTTTGAGGCTCGATTCTCCAGGACCCCCATTAGCTAGATGCACAAGGGGGTGCATGCATCTGGAGTTTGTTTGCAGTGGCTGGAAGCCCTGGAGCACCCATTCTCTCCCACTCTCCCTCCCTCCATCCCTCCCTCCCTTCCCCATCTGCCTCTTTCTCTGTCACTCTCAAATAAATAAATAAAAGTGAACAAAAGAAAAAAAGCCAGGCATGGTGGTTCATGCCTTTAATCCTAGCACTTGAGAAGCAGAGGTAGGAGGATCACCATGAGTTCAAGGCTACCATGAAACTACATAATGAGTTCCAGGTCAGCCTGGGCTAGAGTGAGACCCTCCTTCAAAAAAACAAAACAAAAATACCAAAAAGGGTTTGGGGATGTGGCTAGTCAATAGAGTACTTGCTTAGCATGTGTGAAGTCCTTGCTTCAACCTCCTGCACCACATAAACCAGGTGTGCTAGCTCACATGTGATCCCAGCACTCAGCGGGTGGAGACAGAAGAAATTCAAGGTTCTAAGTAAGGTTAACAGGTGGAGTTTGGTGAATGAAAATCTTGAGCAAATGGAACCACATAGGCAAAGTCTTGGCATGGGTAGTGAACATAATGTGGGGAAAAATGGTCAGTTTGCCCACAGTCATGCGAGACCATGCCAGGAAATAAAAGTGAGGAAACAGGGCTCAGGTTCCTCAGGGGTCTCTTTGGCATTCTGGAATTAGAATTCTGGTTAAAGCCTTCTGAACCCAGGATTCTGATACTGTGTGGCCAAGGTTGCTAGCTTCTTTTTCTAGCTCCGGAGCTTTGAGAAAATCTTTGGACAAAAGCTGTCCAAAGCAAGGATGGGAAGATGATGGAATGCTCTAAGCCCAACTTAAATAGTCCCTGGGTAGAGAAGGGAAGAGCCTGCCTGATGTTCCTTCTGTGTTTTTCTCTACAGGATGGCTCGCTCTTGTCCTCCCCATTCCTCAAGGGATTCCTGGCTGGCTATGTGGTGGCCAAACTGAGGGCATCAGCAGTATTGGGCTTTGCAATAGGCACTTGCACTGGTATCTATGCAGCTCAAGCATATTCTGTGCCCAATGTGGAGAAGACATTGAAGGACTACTTTCAGTCACTGCGCAAGGGGCCTGACTAGTACCAGGTCCCATGGGGGGAGCAGGATGAGCATCTCAGGCCTGCAGGTGAAGGTCTTACAGTTACAGATGCTCCATCTGGCTTCTCCCGCTAGCATTCTTTTGAAGCCTCCAACTGTCTTGCCACCTTCCATCTTTTTCTTCTTCAGAGGGTAGACAGTGGCTTGCCAACCTGCACCCTAGGTTCCTTCCCTCCCTAGCTCCATGGGACTGGCCCCAAGACTGTGGGTTACAGCCCCTTCTTCCAGCCCAAACAGTGGAGTGTCCAGCTAACTGATCCACAGTATTCTCTCTGGAGATGTACCATAGCTCCTTCCCCAAGTTTTCTAAAACATCCCGGTCCCTCTGTTCCTTGCCAGCTACACAGTTCCACCCAGGGTCTGGTGTAGGCCATGAATGTAGAGAATGGGGGTATGCCAAGCCTGGCCCATCCCAGGAAGGCCCGCTGGACCCTGATGCTAATTCTATCCACTGCCATGTATGGTGCCCATGCTCCATTATTAGCACTGTGCCATGTGGACGGCCGAGTGCCCTTCCGACCCTCCTCTGCTGTATTGCTCACTGAGCTGACCAAGCTACTGTTGTGCGCCATCTCTCTCCTTGTGGGTTGGCAAACATGGCCCCAGCGGTCCCCACCCTGGCGCCAGGCTGTACCTTTTGCGCTATCAGCCGTGCTCTATGGTGCCAACAACAACCTGGTGATCCATCTACAGCGTTACATGGACCCCAGCACCTATCAGGTGCTGAGCAACCTCAAGATTGGAAGCACGGCTCTGTTGTACTGCCTCTGCCTCCAGCGCCGTCTCTCTGCACGCCAAGGGTTGGCGCTGCTGCTGCTGATGGCTGCAGGGGCCTGCTATGCGGCAGGTGGTCTTCAGGACCCTGTGAACACCCTTCCTGGACCCCCTTCACCTGCTGCCAACAGCCCCATGCCCCTGCATATCACTCCACTGGGACTGCTGCTCCTCATGTTATACTGCCTCATTTCGGGCTTGTCGTCTGTGTACACCGAGCTGCTCATGAAGCGACAGCAGCTGCCCCTGGCACTTCAGAACCTCTTCCTCTACACTTTTGGTGTGATCCTGAACCTTGGTCTGCATGCAAGCAGCGGCCCAGGCCCAGGCCTCCTAGAAGGGTTCTCTGGATGGGCAGCTCTTGTGGTGCTGAGCCAGGCACTAAATGGACTGCTCATGTCAGCCGTCATGAAGCATGGCAGCAGCATCACACGGCTCTTCGTTGTGTCCTGCTCGCTGGTGGTCAATGCTGTGCTGTCAGCGGCTCTGCTGCAGTTGCAGCTCACAGCCGCCTTCTTCCTGGCCACACTGCTCATCGGCTTGGCTGTACGCCTGTACTATAGCAGCCCCTAGGCCCTGGCCATCTTCACTGTCACTCTGACCACCACCAGAGCCACCTCCCAGGCCTCTCTTCCCCTGTCCCCCAAAAGCCCTGCAATAAGTGCCTTGTGAGAAAGACTTGGACAGCTAGGTCAGTCTTTGGAAGTAGCTAGATGGAGTAATAGGGAACATGAAGAGCAGGCTTGGTTGAGGAAATTCAACCCTACTTCTGTGTTCTTTCATACTAAAGAATTGGTCTAAGAACTCCATCCCTGGTAGAGAAAGCTTCCTGCTTCATTCTGCATGAATATAGTTGCTTCGAGTGGGGTGTATGTAACATGTGACTTTTCTTGCCTGCAGTGGTCAGGTCCCTGTCCCCAAACCTGGAGCTGGCTGCTACAGCCCAACATGACTTCCACATAAGGACTGTGTAGCCCCCACTGTCTGCAGGAAGGCCCACTTGTCATAAATCATAGAACCATCTGCCAGGCTCTCCCAACTCTAGTAGTGCCTGGAGGGATCCCCTGCTTCTTCAGTGCTGCTTCCCACGCCCAGCCTTTATCCTGGAAACCCCAGAGAAGGCTGGGGCTTGACTCATCTCAGGGAACATTGCCCCTGGGCCCTCGTTTAAGCCTATACCCTTGATCCCTCTGCTCATCCCAAGGGTCTTTTGAAGCCTGCTGCTAAGAGGCTCTTAGGATATACCATCTTTCCCACTCTGGGTCTTGCCCCTATCTAGTAGTGTCCCAGCTGGGGAAGCTCCATTTAGAGTAAGTAACCTGGGACCAGGTACAGAAAACTTCCAGAGTTCAATCAGTGTCAAACTGCATAAGCAATAAGGTCTTAATAAAAAGTGTTCTGGTGTAGGGTGCTTCCTACAGCCAGACAATTGTCCTGTGTCTTCTGTGTTGCACAGTTCCTCAAACATTGCCCCCTCGTTTCATAAGTAATTCTGGAGTAAACATCTAGTCTGGGGTAAAAATTTTCTTTTTTTTTTTTTTTTCTCCTAGCTGTTACCAGTGGCATTATTTCCTTTGGGCACTCCATAGAGCTGAGACTATTCCTTGGCCAGTTGTAGACATCTGCGATCCTAGTAGTTGGGAGTTGGGAAGCAGGAGGAACTTGGGTTCAAGGCCAGCCTGAATAACAGTGAGACCCTGTCTCAGAAAATGAAAGGCTGAGCCAGGCATGGTGTTGCATGCATATAACCCCAGTACTTGGCAGATGGAAGTAAAAGGATTAAGAGTCCAAAGGTCAAGCTGGGATACTTGAGATGGTCTCAGAAAAGGAAAAGAAGGGCTGAAGAGATGGGTCAAGGGTTAGATGTTTGCCTGCAGAAAAGGAAAGGAATAGGCCCAGGGATGTAGCTCAGCAGCAGATCACTGGCCCAGACAATGGGGAGGGCAGAAATATCTTGAGTCATGAAAGATATGAGAGTCATGGGACTGGAAGATACTGTACCCAGCAGGACAAATTAAGCTAGAAAACTTACAACCAATAATTTTGTTTTGTTTTTCCTGGTAGGTTCTCACTCTAGCCCAGGCTGACCTGTAATTCACTCTGTATGCTCAGGGTGGCCTTGAACTCAACGGCAGTCCTACCTCTGCCTCCCGAGTGCTGGGATTAAAGGCATGTGCCACCACACCCAGTTTAAAACCAGTAATAAATAAATACATTTTTTTGGTTTTTCAAAGTAGGGTCTCACTCTGGCCCAGGCTGACCTGGAATTCACTATGTAGTCTCAGGGTGGCCTCAAACTCATGGTGATCTTCCTACCTCTGCTTCCCAAGTGCTGGGATTAAAGGTGTGCACCACCACGCCCTGCTTGAAATATTTTTATTTACTTACAAGAGAGGGTACACTAGGACCTCTAGCCTGTACAGGTTCTAGATTTATGTGCCACTTTGTGCATTTGACTTTATGTGAATAACTGGGGGCTTGAACCCAGGTAATTAGGCTTTGTAAATAAGCACCTTAACCACTGAGCCATCTCTCCTTAAAACCAGTAATTTTTTAAAAATGCATGTGTGTTCATGCTTGTGCATGTGTTTGGATGTGGGTGTTGAGACTAGGGAGAAACCTCCACTGTCAACACTGAACACTGTCAACTTCTGGTTTTTGGTTTTTGTTTTTTTTCTTTGAGACAGTCTCTCATTGGCCTGGAGCTCACCAATTAGACTAGACCATCTGGTCAGCAAAACCTAGGGGAAATTCCTGTCAACCCCAGGGAAGCACTTTACTGGATAAACTATCTCCTACCCCTTTTGTATTTTATTTATTTTTTTTAGATATGAGTCTCATACTGTAATGCATCCTGACCTCAGATTCCTGCCTGTCTCTGGAGTACTGAGATTATGTTCAAGAGACCATACCCAGCTTCCTTTGGTTCTGTCACCAGTGGTTCCTGTGATCATGTCTTTTTTAGGGGGTGGGGGAAGTTTCAAGGTAGGGTTTCACTCTAATTCAGGCTGACCTGTAATTCACGACGTATTCTCAGGCTGGCCTTGAACCTATGGGGATCCTCCTACCTCTGCCTCCTGAGTGCTGGGATTAAAGGCATACTCCACCACGCCTGGCTTGATCATGTCTTTTGAAGTCATTCTCAGAGACTGTTGGACTCTGCTTCCATGTAGAATTTTTCAAAAATTAAATTGCTAAGGTATTTGCCTGGAAAGCCTAAGGACTCAGGTTTGATTCCCCAGTTCCCATGTAAAGCCAGATGCACAAGGTGGCACATGCATCTGGAGTTTGTTTGAAATGGCAAGAGGCCCTGGTGCACCCATTTTCTCTCTTCTCTGCTTTCTCAAAGTTCTATGCTGGGGCTGGGAGTGGTGACACAAGCCTTTAATCACAGCAGGGTTAAGAGGATCGCTGTGAGTTTGAGGTCACCTTGAGACTACATAGTGAATTACAGGTTAGCCTGGGCCAGAGTGAGACCCTACCTCAAAAAAGAAAAACAAAACAAACAACAACAAAAAAAAAAAGGTAGGAGGATGGCTGTGAGTTCAAGGCTACCCTGAGACTACCTCAAAACAAAACAAAAGCTGGATGGGAAAAAGGACTGGGGCTCAGAAGTGCCAAACTGAGAGCAGGTTGGGCTGGGTGCCACCTTTGAATATAATATATACTTGGAGACTGCTGAGGATGTGGAGGGCTGTGGTCAGTGTGGCCAGCTGTATTGTTGACCCCGTTTTCATCAGTGGCTGGAGATCTGACCATACCAGTAAGAGCGTGAAGTTTGTAAGGCTGGCATGTGAGAAAAGGTGGTCACTGTGGGTGAGGGACTCAGAAGCCCCAGGATCCCATATTGAAAACTCCGTCCGCCTTCAGGGCCAGTGACTAGCTCCTTAGCTCCTGAGAGCTAGGGGGTTCGGGCCCTTTGGTGACACTGGATCTTTCATTTCTCGTTTGGTGTCTGTGCCTTTCCCTTGGGTTTTTATCACCACTCTTCAATCCCCATAAGCCTTTTCCAAGGGTGCAAGATGGGGTCATCTGGCCTCCAGCTAGCAAGTTTTCTTCTTCCTGTTTACTGGCCACCTTTTGCTGGCTCCTCAGTGTTGGAGTTGTGTCTATCTGCCCACCTCCAGCCAGAGGAGAATCAGTATTGGACTGGCTGGGTGCAGTGGCACATGCCTTGTATCCCAGCACTCAGGAGGCAGAGGTAGGAGGATTGTTGTGAATTCAAGGCCACCCTGAGACTACCTAGTGAATTCCAGGTCAGCCTGAGCTGGAGTGAGACCCTACCTCGGAAAACCAAAAACAACAACAAGAAATAATAATAATAATAGTGGAGAGATGGCTTATTGGTTAAGGTGCATGCCTACAAAGCCTAAGGACCCAAGTTTTATTGTTCGGGTCTCACGAAAGCCAGATGCACATGGTGGCACATGCCTCTGGAATTCATTTGCAGTGGCTAGAGGCCTTGGCATGCCCATTTTCACTCTCTCCCTCTCTCTGTCTCAAATAAACAATAAGGTCTTTTTAAAAAAAATAATAATAGCAGCCAGTGGGATGGCACAGGCCTTTAGTCCCAGCACTTGGGAGGCTGAGGTAGGAGGCTTGTTGTGAGACTCTGCCTCAAAACAAAACAAAAAATCAGAGAAGTGGGATGGAGGGATGGCTCAGTGGTTATAATGGCACGTGCTTGCAAAGTCTGAAAGCCTGGGTTCGGTCCCCCAGAACCCACATAAAGCCAAGTAAACAAAGTGGTACATGTGTCTAGAGTTCATTTGAAATGGCAGGAGGTCCTGACACACCCCTTTTCTCCCTCTCTCCCCATTCCCTCTCCTCACCCTCTGCTTACAAATAAATAATCAAAAATTATTAATTTTTGTTTGTTTGTTTGTTTTTCTAGGTAGGATGTCTCTGTAGCCCAGGCTGACCTGGAATTCACTATGTAGTATCAGACTGGCCTCAAACTCACAGCAATCCTCCTGAGTGCACCATCACACCTGGCCAAAATTTAATTTAATTTAATGTATTTATTTATTTTTGGTTTTTTGAGGTAGGGTCTCACTCTGGCTCAGGCTGACCTGGATGGAATTCACTATGGAGTCTCAGGGTGGCCTCGAACTCTTGGCGATCCTTCTACTTCTACCTCCCACGTGCTGGGATTAAAGGCATGTGCCAGCACGCCTGGCTCTTTTTTTCCATTAAAAAATATTTTGGAGGGGCTGGAGAGATGGCTTAGTGGTTAAGCGCTTGCCTGTGAAGCCTAAGCACCCCAGTTCGAGGCTCGATTCCCCAGGACCCACATTAGCCAGATGCACAAGGGGTTACACCCATCTGGAGCTCATGTGCAGAGGCTGGAAGCCCTGGCGCGCCCATTCTCTCTCTCTCTGTGCCTCTTTCTCTGTCTGTTGCTCTCAAATAAGTAAATAAAATAAAACAAAACAAAAATAAGTAAATAAAAATATTTTGGAGCCAGGTGTGGTGGCACGCACCTTTAATCCCAGTACTCGGGAGGCAGAGGTAGGAGGATCGCCTAGAGTTCAAGGCCTCCCTTAGACTCCATAGTGAATTCCAGGTCAGCCTGAGCCAGAGTGAGACCCTACCTCAAAAAACAAAACAAAAGGGCTGGAGAGGTGGCTTAGCGGTTAAACGCTTGCCTGTGAAGCCTAAGGACCCCAGTTCAAGGCTCGGTTCCCCAGGACCCACGTTAGCCAGATGCACAAGGGGGCGCACATGTCTGGAGTTCGTTTGCAGTGGCTGTAGGCCCTCGCACGCCCATTCTCTCTCTCTGTCTCTGCCTCGTTCTCTCTGTCTCTCTCAAATAAATAAATAAAAATAAACAAAAATTTTTTTAAAAATAATAATAGATGTTAGGCACTTAGCAGAAACTAGCACCAGGAGACATGGTTAGTAGTGGTGTTAATTATCTGTAATCAGGCCTAGCTTGGTTGTTATGTCCTACCTTCCTCCTCCTAGGCCCTTCAAAAATGAGGAGGAAGAAAAGTGGCCATAAAGTATTACTGATCAGGTTTTTGTCCTTGGCAAAAGTCCAGCGTGACTGCCTCAGTGTGGTCTGCACTCTGCAGAAGCTGCTGGTTCTGGAGTTGGAGCTCCTGGTTCTTCAAGGCCAGATCAATGTTGTCTTGCAGGACATTGGCCAGCAGGCTACGGTAACGTTGCTCTGTAGTCATGGTCTGCTTCTCCCACTGCCCTTGCCAGGCTTGGAATACCTGTGCCCAAATTCAGAGATGCTTGTCAGTCCACTAGCCTAGGCATCTGCTCCAAACCTGTCCTTTGTCTCCACTGACCTGCAGTAAGTGGCATGTCCGAGCTTGGGTGGCCTGCACATGCATGTCATAGAGAGCCACCAGATCCCGCTCTGCTGTGTCCCGTTCTGCCTGCAGGGCCTCCACCTGGAGTCTCAGCACTGTCTGCTCCTTGTGCAGCCTCTGTCTCTCCTTACAGGCCTTCAGAGATAATTCATACCCTTTGGTAAGTGCCAGGCTCTGTGCCAATCACTTCATGTGTATGGTCATATTTTATAATAGCCATATAAGGAAGTTGCCATTTTATAGATCACATATTACACCATGGAAGTGATCTAACTAACCCAATTTCCTATGGCTAGTGAGGGACAGAGCTGAGCTGACATATGTTCTCCTCGGGGTGAAATCCACACCCTTGAGTCTGACTACACATATGCTAGGCTGTAGCTAGATAGAATAGTCTGTGGTTCCCAGACCTAATTCTGTCATTGCTTCCCCCTGGGCCTTTGCTTTCACAGTCTTGTCTTCTCTTAGAACATGTCCCTTCCCTGTCACATACACATATCTTATCTGTTTCAAGGAGAGTGAGACCAGACAAACCTTGAACTTACTTTGTAGCCACAAGCTGGCCTTGAACTCTCAGTCTTCCTACCTACACCTCCTGAGTGCTGGAATTATAGGCCTGTACCACCATATATATATATATATGGCTGGAGAGATGGCTTAGCAGTTAAGTGCTTGCCTGAGAAGCCTAAGGACCCTAGTTCAAGGCTCAATTCCCCAGGACCCACATAAGCCAGATGCACAAGGTGACACATGCACTGGAGTTTGTTTGCAGTGGCTGGAGACTCTAGGGCACCTGTGATGGTTTGATTGAAGTGTCCTCCATAAACTTAGGTGTTTTGGATGTTAGGTTCCCCAGCTGATGACAATTGAAAATTAAAGCCTCTTGGAGGCAGTGTATTGTTGGGGGCAGGCTTATGGGTATTGTAGCCAGTTTCTCCATGCCAGTGTTTGGCACACTCTCCTGTTGCTATGGTCCACCTTATGTTGCCCAGGGGGTGATGTCCACTCTCTGCTCATGCCATTGCTTTCCCCTGCCATCGTGGAGCTTCCCCTTGAGCCTATAAGCCAAAATAAATGTTTTTTTCCCAGAAGCTGCTCTTGGTTGGGTGATTTGTACCAGCAATGTGAACCGGACTGCAACAGCGCCCATTCTCTCTCTCTCTCTCCCCCTTCCTCCCTCTTCTTTCTCTGTCTCTCTCAAATAAATAAAATTAAACATTATATATATATACACATATATATATTATATATATACATATATATATAAACTCCAGACACATGTGTCACCTGGTGCATCTGGCTTACATGGGTACTGGGGAATTGAACCTGGGTCCTTAGGCTTCACAGGCATGATCCTTAAATGCTAAGCCATCTCTCCAGTCCCCCACAACTTTTATTTCTTCTTTTTAGCTCAGGCTAACCTGGAATTCACTATGTAGTCTCAGGGTGGCCTTGAACTCACAGCAACCCTCCTACCTCTGCCTCCAGAGTGCTGGGATTAACGGTGTGTGCCACCACACCCAGCAATATTTATTTCTTAATTTGTTAAAAGTTATGTTTAGAGCCAGCCATAGTGGTACACACCATTAATCCCAGCACTCGAAGCAGAGTTAGGAGGACTGCTATTAGTTTGAGGCCAGCCTGGGACTACAGAGTGAGTTCCAAAGCCATCGTGGGCCAGAGTAAGAGACCCTAGCTTGAAGCAAAACAAAAACAGTTATGTTTACCAAGTGTGTCTGTGATGAGCACTAACTGCCCTTGTGGAGCTGAGTCTAGAGCATTCTGGGGCTGATTTCTGTTTCTCCTGAGTCTCAGTTTAAATGGCATCTCTTATCCACTCCAGCCTGAGTAAAGTCTACCTCTGTTCCTGTCACCTTGGTTCATAGCACTGCATATTGCCTTTATCCCTCACAAGGCTGTGAGGGCCATTCATGTGGACCAGTCAACTGTGATTGATGTTGGATCCCGGCCCCAGCCAGTGCCTGGAAAAAGTACAAGGAGCCACACCTCCTACTTGTCCCTCCTCACCTCCTCTTTGGTCACCATGCTTTTGATCTGTTCACCTGCCACCTCCTCCTCCTGTTCCAAACACTTCAACTGTTTGTGGATCCAAATTTGGTGTTGCTCTCGTTGTCTCTGCCTCTGTGCTCGAGTCAGAAAGAACTGCTGAGCCACGTCTGGGACCTGCTGAGCCGAGACAGTATCATTTGAAGGTTAGTCCAAAAAAAAAAAAAAAAGCCATGTTGGCCAGGAGTGGTGGTGCACACCTTTAATCCCAGCCCTCGGAGGCAGAGGCAGGAGGATCACCATGAGTTCGAGGCCACCCTGAGACTGCATAGTAAATTCCAGGTCAGCCCGAGCTAGAGTGAAACTCTACCTTGAAAAACAAAACCAAAACCAAAAAGCCACGGTGTGCTCACTTTAGCAGAACATATACTAAAAAAAGGCCATGTGTGCTTTGGAGCAGAGGGTCCATCTTTCCAAAAGAACTTTATTGTCAGGACTGTTCCCAGTACTATTTGGCCTGAAAGAGCCTATAGCAGACACTCAAGAGGCTATGGGGGGAGGGAAAAAGAACTGGCTGTGTTAATACATACCATAGGAGCCCTAAAAATCCCATGCCCCTAACCCATCTCAGAAAAAAAAAAAAAAAACCTACCCCACTCATGTTCCTCCCTTAGGGATCCAGTAACCCTTCAGGTTCTTTGTCAGAAGCTCCATATACTTCCCTGATGTTGGGGTATCCCCTGGGATTGGGGACTCCTCACTTGTCCAACAGTTTCCAGTTGATCCTGGAGTACCTGTTCCTGGAGGTCCCACAAAGGGTGCTTCTGGTGGAGTCTAGGCCCAAGAGATCCTATTCTTCCTGTCTCTATAGAAAAATGTCATTAACCAGACAAAAGAAGAGACACATCCCTCCCATCTAGCTGACACCCAAGTACCAGATCCCTGGTGGGGCACCGCACTGAGACCTGGACTCTAGCTCACTGCTGGGTCTATATGAGGAATAACAATTTCACACCCACCATTGCTGCCAGGACAGTGTAGATAGAGCTCAGGGCTTTGAAATCAAGCAGATCACGGACTAGACCCTCTTTTTCTCAGCTGTATCACTGACCTTGGGCAAGTTAGACTCTCCATGTTCTTTCGCATAAACTAGAGCTAACAAAAGTTGTAGAAAGCATGGATAAGGTCATGCAGTTAAAGTACTGGACACTGCTCAAAAAGTGGGAGCTGAAGCCGGACACGGTGGCACACGCCTTTAATCCCAGCACTCGGGAGGCAGAGGTAGGAGGATCGCCGAGAGTTCGAGGCCACCCTGAGACTACATAGTGAATTCCAGGTCAACCTGGGCTAGAACATAGTCCTACCTTGAAAAACAAAAACAAAAACAAAAAAAAAAAAGTGGGAGCTGATATGCCTAATTCCCAGATCCAGTGCCATAAAAACAGGTTGTAAGTAGGTGGTTAAGGAAAGGAAATGAGGGAAAGAGGGCTGGAGAGATGGTTTAGCAGTAAAGGTGTGTGCCTGTGAAGCCAAACGACCCAGATTCGATTCTTCAGTTCCCACATAAACCACATGCACATGTTGGCACATGCATCTGGAGTTCGGTTGCAAGGGCTAGAGGCCCTGGTATGCCCATTCTCTCTCTCTCTCCCTCCCTCTGTCCCTAATAAATAAATAAATAAAAACAAAATCTTTAAAGAAAAAAAAAAGGAAAGGGAAAGAGCTGTGCATGGTGGCACACGCCTTTAATCCTGGCACTTGGGAGGCAGAAGTAGGGGGATCGCCAAAAGTTTGAGGTCACCCTGAGACTATATAGTGAAATCCAGGTCAGCCTGACCTACAGTAAGAAAAAGCTAGGTGTGACCCTACCTCAGAAAACCAAAAAGAAAAAAAGAAAGGAGGCTGGAGAGTTGGCTTAGCAGGCCTGGAAAGCCTAAGGACCCAGGTTCAATTCACCAGTATCCATGTAAACCAGATGCACAAGGTGATGCATGCATCTGGAGTTGGTTGGCTGTGACTGAAGGCCCTGGCAAACCCATTCTCTATGTGCCTCTTTCCCTCTTTTAAATAAATGAAACAGTTTAAAAGAAAAAAAAAAGGGAAAGAAGCCAGGTATAACAGTGATTGTCTTTAATCTCAGCACTTCGGAGGCAGATGTAGGAGAATCATCATGAGTTCAAGGCCACCCTGAGACTACAGAGTGAATTCCAGGTTATCTTGGGCTAGAGTGAGAAAAAGCTAGGTGTGGTGGTGCATGCCTTTAATCCCAGCTCTTGGTAGAGGTAGGAGGATCATTGTGAGTCGAGGCCACCCTGAAACTACATAGTGAATTCCAGGTCAGCTTGAGCTAGAGTGAGACCCTACCTTGAAAAACCAACAAAAAAGAAGAAGAAGAAGAAGAAGAAGAAGAAGAAGAAGAAGAAGAAGAAGAAGAAGAAGAAGAAGAAGAAGATGAAGGAGAAGAAGAAGAAGAAAGGAAGGAAGGAAGGTGAAAGAGCAGGGCATGGTGGCACATGCATTTAATCCCAGCACAGGATCACTGAATTTGAGGCCAGCCCTTGAGACTCCATGTAGATTCCAGGTCAGCTGGAGCTGGAGCGAGAGCATACCTTGAAAAAAAAAAAAAAAGAAGAAGAAAGAAAGAAAGAAAAAGAAAAGGGAAAGAGCCAGGTACTGTGGCTCATAATTCCAGCCTTTTGTAGGCTGAGGTATAAGGATTTCATGAGTTCAAGGCCCTGTCCAGCCTGGGCTACAGTGAGACCTTACCTTAAAAAAAAAAAAAGGGGGGGGGGGGCGCTGGAGAGATGGCTTAGTGGTTAAGCACTTGCCTGTGAAGCCTAAGGACCCCTGTTTGAGGCTCGATTCACCAGGACTCACATAAGTCAGATGCACAAGCTGGCACAAACATCTGGAGTTCGTTTACAGCAGCTGGAGGTCCTGATGTGCTCATTCTCTCTCTGCCTCTTTCTCTTTGTCTGTTGCTCTCAAATAAAAATAAACCAAAAAAAAAAAAAAAAAAAAAAAGGAAGGAAGGAAGAAAGAAAGATCGATCCTGGAAGGTGACTACATAGTGAATTCCAAGTCAGCCTAGACTAGAGTGATATACTATGTAGAAAAAAAAAAGCAAAAGCCATCAAACAAACAAAAAATCCTGGAAGGCAGAATTGCACAAGAAAGGCAAGGGAATAAGCATAAGCATTCTATAGATTCGCTTGTGATCACACCTCTGCTGTTTGTGTCTAACTCTAGACCACTCACATTTCTGAGCCTTAGTTTACTCACCTGACAAATGGAATAGAGGTCTTTCCTTCTTCCAGAACTTTGGTGGCCCACCTTTGACCTTCACAAGAGAGTCCAGACATCTCAGTAGTTCACAAAGTTCTATGTGGCCTGGCCTCTGCTTCCTCTCCAGTTCTTTACCTGTCTCTCTTCCTCGGTCTCTATTCTCCAGCAAACTGAGCTGCTTATAACCCCCCAAAATATCAAGAACTTTTTGACTTCAGTTTCTGTCCGTGATTCTCTCTGCCTGGAATGTTCTTCAGCACCTTTGCTAATCTTCATCAGGAATCACATCCATGAACTCTTCTCTTCCTGTCTCTGCATGGCTAACTTACATATCCCACAGACCATGTGTTTATAAACCTTTCAGAGCATCATGTGATGGTGTAATTGTTTCTGTGCAGAAGACCACAAACTCCCCAAGGACAGGGATCACATGGCATTCTACCCAGCACATGGGAAATAATAAATAAATTTTGGGAATCAATAAATCATTGAATGAAGGGGAGTATTCCATAAACAAAAAGGCAGGCATATATGGAATTCCCAGGAGTTTGGATGAGAAGACATACCTGTGGTTCTGGGAGTCCCACAGACTCAGCTCTGACCCCTTTGGGTATCTGGCTTCTTGGACACTGGCTCCAGGCTTTTACTATCTAGAGGAAATGGCTCAGAATGGACATTGGCCATTGCTGGTCCCTATGCCCCCAGGCTTCACCTTGCTTACCCGTAGCTCCCGTAGTGCCCTCCCTAGTTGGTTAATTGCACTGTCTGTCAAGGTGTCCCCAAGAAGGCCTAAGCGCAGAGTCTTCAGGCTGGCCCTGCGGGCCTGGCTCTCTTCTACTGCATCCCACAGGGTGGGCTTCACCTGTTTCACCTGTTTCCTTCTTTCCGAGGCTCCCAACAGAGCACACTGGAGCAAACTTAGGGAGCTATCTAGAAAGGGGAGGCAAAGTGGATTTACTCTTTGTATGTATTCTCCAGAGTACACTGTCCTAGGTCAGGCTAATGTGGAATTTACTCTAGTCTTAGGGTGGCCTCAAACTCTTGGCGATCCTCCTACCTCTGTCTCCCATATACTGAGATTAAAGGTGTGCGCCACCACGCCCAGCTCTAAACTTCTTTTAAAGGTTCTTTTAAAATTGTATTTATTTATTGGAGAGGGAGAGAGAAAGATAGAGGCAGATATAAAGAAGAAATGGGCATGGCAGGGCCTCTAGCCAGTGCAAACTCCAGACACATATACCACCTTGTACATCCGGCTTACAGGGTAGTATGGCATCCAACCTGGGTCCTTTGGCTTTGTAGGCAAGTGTCTTAACCACTGAGCATCTCTCCAGGCCAAGTGCTTTAATTTCTATGGAATACTAGATCAAAATACTTAACTTCTGCCTAGCCCAGTGGTACAGACCTATAATCCTAGCTACTGGGGTAACTGAGGCAGGAGGACTGAACATTCCATACTTGCCTGGGCAACATGTATTGAGACCCTGTCTCAAAACAAAAGCTAAGAATAGTCTGAGGATATAGCTCAGTGGCAGAGCATTTGCCCAATGTTGCAAACAGGTTCATATTGCTGGCAGAAAACACCTGACCCAGAGCAGCTTGTGGGAAAAAAGGGTTCAGTTTTGGCTTATAGACTCTAAGGGAAGCTCCATGATGGCAGGGGGAAACAATGGCATGAGCAGAGGGTGGGCATCACCTCCTAGACAACGTCAGATGGACAATGGCAACAGAAGAGTATGCCAAACACTGGCAAGAGGAAGCTGGCTAGAACAACCATAAGCCAGCCCCCAACAATATACTGTCTCCAGGAGGATTTACTTCCCAAAGTGCCATCAGCTGGGGACCTAAGCATTCAGAACACATTAGTTTATGGGGGGCACCGGAATCAAACCACCACACACAGCATGGGGTGAGAGGTCTTAGGTTCAATCCCTACTACCCAGAAACAATAAAATAAAAAACTGCTGGGTGTGGTAGAAAATGTCCCTCACAAACTGAAGAGAGAAGAAGAGGGGAGGAGTTAAGGGACTCTCAGGAGTCCATTTAGAATAAGCTCATCACCAGGCTCAGGTGTGTAAAAAGAGCCTGATTGGTTGGCAGGACCAGGAACTGATTCATGAAGGGCCCCTCACAATTGCTAAACTTGGTAAAATATTGAAAAAGAAACAGGCAGCTGATGTTGCCTTTAGCCATCTTGGATGAGACTGGCAGGGCATGTTTCTTTGGGCCAGTCCCTAGCTACCTTGCTGTAATCCGTATTACTATTAAACTTTCACATGTGCTTGATGACATATGCTTAGGTTGTTTGTGGATTGCCTCTTTTTATGCACAGCAAATCTTTACTGAGCTGTCTTTTAAAAAATATTTACTTATTTATATATTTACTTGAAAGAGAGAGAGAAGCCAGGCATGGTGACACACATGTTTAACCCAGCACTCAGCAGACAGGGGTGGGAGGATTTCTGTGAGTTCCAGGTCAGCCTGGGCTAGAGTGAGACCCTACCTCAATAAAACAAGAAAAAAGAGTGAGAGAATGGACATTCCAGGGCCTCTCATTGTTACAAAAGAACTCCAGATGCATGTGCCACTTTGTGCATCTGACTTTATGTGGTACTAAAGAATTAAACCCAGGCCAGCAGGGCTTTGTAAGCAAGTGCCTTTAACCACTGAGCCAACTTCCCAGCCCTGCTTTTTTATTTTTTTCCTGGTTTTTCAAGGTAGAATCTCACTCTAGCTCAGGCTGACCTGAAATTCATTATGTAGTCTAGGGTGCCTTTGAACTCATGGTGATCATCCTACATCTGCCTCCTGAGTGCTGGAATTAAAGGTGTGTGCCACCACGCCCAGTTTCCAGCCCTGTTTTTTTTTTTTTTTTTTTTTTTTATTTTGAGGCAGGGTCTTTTACTTACATTGCCCTTTCCTCTTCCAGACTTTGACATCCTCACCACAATGGCCCTTCTTGAATGCTGGTCCTCCCAGAGAGTAACTCAGTAGACTAGGGTTGGGCAAAGGCTGGTTGGGTGACAGGATGAGGCAAGCCCAAGACCAGGTCCCAGAGCTTTCCGAAGACCACCACCACCCACCTTGAGGGTTCAGGTGAAGAAGCAAAGCACTGTAATTGTTTCCCTCCAGGAGCCAGGAGATAATCCAGGGTAGAGAGCCCTCCACCTCCTTACCAGCAACCTCACCAGCCAGTACCCTCAGCAGAGGGCAGTCTCTGCCACAGGGAGGGAAGAAGAAAGGAGATATGCATGAGTAGACAGAAAAACACTGGGCAGAATAACATTCATTATCACGATAGTATCACTATCTCTAGCAACTTCTATTTGTATCACCAGACAGATTTTCAACCTTGTATAGATCACATAGATCCTTTCTTTATTTCAAAGTGTAATCACAGTACTTGGGAGGCAGAGGTAGGAGAATCGCTATGAGTTCGAGACAAGCCTGATTCCACATAGTGAATTCCAGGCCAGCTTGGGCTACAGTGAAACCCTAACTCGAAAAAACAAAACAAGGGATGGCTAAGCAGTTAAAGCATTTACCTGCAAAGCTAAAGGACCCATGTTCAACTCCCCAGGACCCACATTAGCCAGATGCACAAGGGGGTGCACGCATCTGGAGTTCATTTGCAGTGGCTAGAAGCCCTGGTGCACCCATTCTCTCTCCCTTTTTCTCTGCTAAACAAATAAATTAATTAAAATAAAATATAATATTTTTTTAAAGAAAGAGAAACCAAAACAAAACAAAAAAGGATCAATATCTTTTTTTGTTTTTTTTTTCTTTTTTAAAAAAAGTATTTATTTGGGCTGGAGAGATGGCTTAGCGGTTAAGCGCTTGCCTGTGAAGCCTAAGGACCCCGGTTCAAGGCTCGGTTCCCCAGGACCCACGTTAGCCAGATGCACAAGGGGGCGCATGCATCTGGAGTTCATTTGCAGTGGCTGGAAGCCCTGGCGCACCTATTCTCAATCTCTCTCTCTGTCTCTTTCTCTCTCTCTCTGTTACTCTCAAATAAATAAATAAATAATGAACAAAAAAAAATTTTTTTAAATATTTATTTGAGAGAGAGAGAATGAATAATCATGCCAGGACCTCTAGCCATTGCAAACGAACTCCAGACACATGCCACCTTGTGCATCTGGCTTAGGTGGGTACTGGGGAATCAAACCTAGGTCTTCAAGCTTCACAGGCAAATGCCTTAACTGAAAAACCATCTCTCCAGCCTTTGCTTTAAGTGATAAGCCATCTCTCCAGCCCTTTTTTCAAGGTAGGGCTTCACTGTAGCCTAGGCTGACCTGGACTTCACTGTGTAGTCTCAGGGTGGCCTCAAACTCACTACAATCCTACCTTTGCCTCCCAAGTGCTGGGATTAAAGGTGTGAACCACCACACCAGGCAGTATCAACATCTTTTTTTTTTTTCTCCTACCCTCAATGCAGTCAAGCACATGGGCCACCACAAAGGCACATAGACATGTATATGCTGCACATATCACACTACACACACCGCATACACACCTACATACTGCACCACACATACCGCATATGCACCTACATACTGCATCACACACACTGCATACACGCCTACACATCACATACATACCTACACATCACACCACACACACACACACAAAACCAAAACCAAGCCCTTCCCCCCCAAACACACACACACAAATAAAAGCCTTCTGTGGAGTGGGGCATGGTAGCGCATGCCTTTAATCCAAGCACTGAGGAGGCAGAGGTAGGAGGACCATTGTGAATTCCAGGCCACCCTGAGACTACATAGTGAATTCCAGGTCAGCCTGGGCTAGAGTGAGACCCTACCTCAAAAAAAAAAAAAAAAAAAAAAAAAAAAGTCTGTGTAGTAACATACTTCTGTAATCCCAGCACTTGGGAAATAGCAGCAGGTAGATGAAAAGCTCAAGGCCTTCCTCAATTATCTAATGACTTTGAAGCTGGACTACATGAGACACTGTCTGAAAAGAAATAAAGCTAGGCATGATGGTGCATGCCTTTAATCCCAGAATTTGGGAGACTGATGTTGTAGGATCACCATGAGTTCCAGGTCAGTCTGGGCCACAGTAACAGCCTGCCTCAAACGAACAATAAATAAACAAATAAACTTGAGTAACCTCACCATATGACCTAGAAATATTACTTCTCAGTATATATCTAGGAAATTTGGAAATACATGTCCAAATAAAACCTGCACACTAATGTTCATAGTGTCATTATTTGTACTAACATATAATGGAAATAATTCAAATGTCTCATTGAATAGGTAAACAAAATTGATAGATTTATACAATGAAACATTCTTTGGTAATAAAATGAAATTGTGATACTGTAACATGGCTAAATGAAAAAAAATCCAGACACAGCTGGGCGTGGTGGCACGCACTTTTAATCCCAGAACTTTGGAGGCAGATGTAGGAGGATCACCTTGAGTTTGAGGCTACCCTGAGAAAACATAGTGAATTCCAGGACAGCCTGGGCTAGAATGAGACCCTACCTGGAAAAAAAAAATCCAAACACAACAAATCACATATTTTATGATTACATTTATATGAAAATCCCAGATAGACTTTTTAAAAAATGAGTGTTTCATGAATTTGCATGTCATTCTTGAGCAGGGGCCATGCTAATCTTCTCTGTATCATTCCAATTTTAGTGTATGTGCTGCTGAAGTGAGCACCAGATAGGCTTTTTTGAGGCAGAGTTTCACTTCTGACTTGAAACTCACTCTATTGCTTGGGGTCACCTAGAACTCACAGTGATCCCCTCCTGCCTCAGCCTCTCAAGGGCTAGGATTAAAAACATGCACCACCATGCCCAGAAGGCAATTTTTTTGTTTGTTTTTTCAAGGTACAGTCTCACTATAGCCCAGGCTGACCCAGAATTCACTATGCTATGTAGTCTGAGGGTGACCTCAAACTCACGGTGTTCCTCTTACCTCCGCCTCCTGGATGCTGGGATTAAAGGCGTGTGCCACCACACCTGGCTCCAGAAGGCAAAACTTTATAGAGACAAAGTCGTAAGTAATTTCCTTGGGTTGAGAGTTGAGAGACAGCTTGAGGAATGCCAGTGGAATTAGACTTCATTTTGGAGTTGAGTAAAATGTTCTAAAATTAGTGTTTAAGAGACTTCTGTGATGTCATAAATTTAATTACAGTCCAGAAGAGAGAGGAGAGGAACAGATGAGTGTATTTTAAGTGATAACCTCATGCTAACCTACCAAAGGGAAAAATAAACCTGCCCTACATTCCTTTCCTGTGTGTTGAAGATTAATCATCAAGGCTCCATCACATTTAGCTTGCAAAACCAACTAACCACAAATGAGCAAGTGCTTCCTTTTTATTGTTTATTTATTTATTTAAAAATTTTTATTTTATTTATTTGAAAGAGAGAGAGTCAGAGAGAGAGAATGGGCATGACAGGGCCTTCAGCTGCTGCAAACAAACTCCTGAAACATGTGCCCCCTTGTGCATCTGGCTTAATGGTGGGTCCTGAAAGAGCGAGAGAGAAAGAGGCAGAGAAGGAGAGAGAGAATGTGTGTTCCAGGGCCTCCAGCCACTGCAAACAAACTCCAGACATATGTGCCATCTTGGGCATCTGGATTACATGGATCCTGGGGAATCGAACTGAGGTCCTTTGGTTTGGCAGGCAAGTGCCTTAACTGCTAAGCCATCTCTCCCTGTTTATTTGTTTACTTATTTTAAATATGTTTTATTTATTTACTTGATTGAGAGAGAAAAAGAGAGAGATAGAGAATAGATGTGCCAGGGCCTCAAGCCACTGCAAACGAACTCCAGACACATGTACCCCCTTGAGCATCTGGCTTACGTGGGACCTGGAGAATTGAACCCGGGGTCCTTTGGCTTTGCAGGCAAATAAATGCCTTAGCCACTAAGCCATCTCTCTAGCCCCCTATTTATTTATTTTTAACTCCAGACATATGTTCCACCTTGTACATCTGGCTTATATGGGTTCTGGGGAATCAAACCTGGGTTCTTTGGCTTTGCAGATGAGCACCTTAAGTGCTAAGCCTTCCCTCCAGCCCATCCTTTTTTTTTTTTTTTTGGTTTTTCAAGGTAGGGTCTCACTCTAGCCCAGGCAACCCATCCTTTTTATTGTTATCTTTTTTGTTTGTTTGTTTGTTTGTTGTTTTTGAGCTAGGGTCTCACTCTAGCCCAGGCTGACATGAAATTCACTCTGCATTCTCGGGGTGGCCTTGAACTCGCAACAACCCTCCTATCTCTGCCTCCAGAGTGCTAAGATTAAAGATGTGTGCTACCATGCCTATCTTTTGATTTTTTTTCTTTTCTTCTTTTTTTCTTCCTTCCTTCCTTCCTTCCTTCCTTCCTTCCTTCCTTCCTTCCTTCCTTCCTTTCTTTCTTTCTTTCTTTCTTTTTTGTTGTTTTTTAGTCAGGGTTTCACTCTAGCCCAGGTGACCTTTTGTTGATTTTTTGTTTTTTTTTTAATTTTTTTATTTATTTATTTGAGAGCAACAGAGACAGAGAGAAAGACAGATAGAGGGAGAGAGAGAGAATGGGCACGCCAGAGCTTCCAGCCTCTGCAAACGAACTCCAGACGCGTGTGCCCCCTTGTGCATCTGGCTAACGTGGGACCTGGGGAACCGAGCCTCGAACCGGGGTCCTTAGGCTTCACAGGCAAGCACTTAACCGCTAAGCCATCTCTCCAGCCCGATTTTTTGGTTTTTTTGAGATAGGGTCTCACTCTAGCCCAGGCTGGCCTGAAATTCACTATATAGTCTCAAGCTGGCCTCAAACTCAGAGCGATCTTCCTACCTCTATCTCTTGAGTGCTGAGCTTAAAGGCATGCACCACCATGCCCAGTTAAGGGCTAGAGAGATGGCTCAATAGTTGAGGTGCTTGCCTGCAAAGCCCAGTGACTCAAGTTTGATTCCCCAGTACCCATGTAAAGCCAGATACATAAAGTGGCACATGCGTCTGGAGTTTGTTTGCAGTGGCTGGAGGCCCTGGCATGGCCATTGTCTGTCTCTGTCTCTGTCTCTGTCTCTCTCCTTGCAAATAAATAAACAAAATATTTTTAACTTAAAAATAAAAAATTAGAATAGGCATTGCAGGGCCTCTAGCCACTGTAAACAAACTCCAGATGCATGCATCACCCTGTCCATCTGGCTTATATGGGTACTGGGGAATCAGACCTGGGACTTAGGCTTCACAAGCAAACACTTTAACCAATATGCCATCTCTCCAGTCCCATTATTATTTTTCTTTGTGCATGTGCATGTTTGTATGTGACTGTGGTCATGTGTGTGCCCAGGCATACATAAATGTGGCAATCAGAGGACAACTTTCAGGTTGGTCCTCACCTATCCACCTCTTTTTTAAAATTATTTATTTTGCAAGGAGAAAGAGAGAGACAGAGAGAGAGAAAGAGAAAGAAAGGGCACACCAGGGCCTCTAGCTGACCTTGAACCTCTGATTGTCCTGCCTTTGCCTTCCAAATCCCAGGATTACAGGCAAGTACTGCCCAATGCTAAAGATCTGTTTGTATTCAATTCTCTATCCAGTTGCCTTGGCCCACACCATTTGCAGATGGAAGGTCTTGGCCTGGGCTGTGTGATGCCCTTACAGTCAGCTGAGGAAGCGGGGAGGAGCTGATGCTGCTCTTCACATGCACAGTTTGGCCCTCGTTTCCCCTCCATGCAAGCAGAAGACCCTCAGACTTACTTGTCTCCTGGGAGCTGCATGATCCTCAAGGTACCCCTCCACACTCGCTGGGTGGCAGACCCCTCAGGATAGGACATGGTGACTGTGAGAAGAGAGAACGACCTGCAGAGGAAAGAGCAAGCTTAGGACAAATGCTCGATGGGGACGGGAGGGGAAGGGAAGATGACAGGTGACTTCCTGTACTCACCTGCCTTTACTCCCTGTGGCCTGCAAGTACAACTCAGAGGCAGCCTGTGAGTCAGACACCTCCACTTCAGTGGCATCTTCTACCACCCTGGAGGAAAAGGAAGCTGATCTCAGCTCTTCAGCACCAGAGTTTTGTGTAGTCCCTTAGAACCTCTCTGTGGGAAGCTGTGAAACGTCCATAGCCAGTAAAGATCATTCCCAAGGCTCTGGGTTTAGTACACCTCCCTAGATGTCTCTCAACTTCCTGACTTTATAGTTTTTCTCTGTGTCCTGCCCAGGAAGGGAAACAGTAGTTGGAGTCACCTCCATTACACAGATGGAGACATTACTCAGTGAGATGCTCCGAATCACTCAGTGTGATTCTGGACTGAATTGGGACAGAAAGATGGGCATAGAGTTGAATAGGGATAATTGGCATGAAGTGAGTGAGCCATATGGGATATGGAATGAAGAAAAGAGGGTGGGGAAGGGTCCTGGGAGCAGACCCAGGCCCTATGTGCATGACTACAAGATCAGAACTTCCTTCCCTGGAGTGGCAGTAAGTTGGAACCCCCAAGGACATAGCTTGGAGAGAGAGAGAGACAGAGAGAATGAGTATGCCAGAGCCTCCAACCACTGCAGATGAACTCCAGACACACATACCACCTTGTGTATCTGGTTTATGTGGGTTCTGGGGAATCAAACCGAGGAGGTTCTTTGGCTTTGCAGACAAAAGCCTTAACCACTAAGTAATCTCTCTAGCCCAAAAGAGCTTTTTTTTTTTTTTTTTTAATGTGTAGTCAGCTAGGGACAGAAGCCCAAGGACATGCCACCTTACTGGCCCTAGCAAGACTAGAACCTATGTCTGACCCAGTCTCATTCGAGATGAGCAAGCAACACACCCCAACTGCAGCTCCCTGCTTGGAGTTTCCCAGGTAAGCACACCTGTGGATCCTCTTGAGTCAGCCTCTTGAGTCCACTAACCAATCATGTAGGTCTCTTATATACCTGAGTCTGATCCTAATTGGATGTTTAATCCATAAACATGTGTCAAGTCTCTTGGCTCTTCATTTTCCTAGTCCTTGCTTTGGTAAACTTTGAAGGTGAGAGGATTTCTTGTCTGCTGTGGCATTTTTCTACTTGCTTTCTACATGAGTCTTATTCTGGGTGTTTTCTTATTTAACAACAAGTTTATATCCTCTTGGTTCCCCTCCTTCGTCTGGATCTGTCTGGACACAGGTATGTGAGTGTCTCTCCCGCTTCCAAGCTTGACTGAGATTTCTTTCTGTCCCTGTGCTTCCTGCCTTGTTTTGGGTGTTTCCTTGCTTTGCTACATGTGTGATCGCTCTTTAAGTTCCGAGTCTTTATGGTCTTAGTCTTTTCTGACCATCAATGTGAGGGGATCTTTCCACTTGGGCTCTCACGCTTTGCCTTCTGCATGTGCTCATGCGTGCATATCCAGACCTCTCCCTACACGAGGGAGACTTTCTCTGTCTCCCTTTCTCCCAACTGGGAAGGAAGAGAACTTTCTGGCTTGGGTTCCCCTCTAGCTCTCTCTCTGGATATTAACTCTCTTGAAAGTAACCCTCATAATTCATAATTTTCCCTTCTCAGAGTAATGTTTTAATTCTTTGCTAATCAGATAAGAACCCAAAAGTTGGGATCCACAGGTTTGAGATCTCCTGTATCTTTATGGAATTTAATCCCTCCCTAGATCCAATCCTGAATCAGTTAAGTACCCACATCCCTATCCCACTGGGCCCTGAACACTCACAAGCCCAGAGGGGCCACATCCAATACTGTAAGGTCCTCCAGCCCTGGGGACAGCAGATCCTGGGTCCTCCCACTGGAGCTGATCTGGGATCACATAAAGACACTTGTTACAAGCTGACCTTTTCCCTCTTTTAGGAGTTGTAGGCTAATCAGGGTGAAAGAATTTAGCCACTCATCACTGGGGTGAAGGTGACCCCTAAGAGGTAAGCCCTTGCTTGGGAGCAGCAGAGGGGCAATGAACCCAAGTTCTTCTGGCTTCCACAAGCCTTAGGTCCTTTCTTTTTCTTTTTTCAAGGTACGGTCTCACTCTAGCTCAGGCTGACGTGGAATTCACCATGTAGTCTCAGGGCGGCCTTGAATTCTCGGCGATCCTCCTACCTCTGCCTCCTGAGTGCTGGGATTAAAGGCATGTGCCACCATGCCTGGCTCTTAGGTTATTTCAATGGTGTCTTGTGACTGCTTCCCCAGGTCTCCCTTTTCCCTTTTCCCTTTCCCCAATGATCTCACCTGCACCAGGCTAAGGGTACTAAGTCCATAATGGGAGTGGCAGAGGAGCTGAGCCTCCTCAAACAGCATCTGCAGCAGCTAAGGTGAAGAAGGGGGCATAAGGCAGCTGTTTTGATTTGAGGGCATTTGATGAAGCCCCCCAAGAAACATTCAAGTGCAGTATCATTATTAATATTGCCAAGAAATGTGGAAATTGGGCCTCTTGGCTATTTGATCTTTGCATGCCACTTCTCCCTGACTCTCATCCCATCAGCCACAGCCTCCTATCATGTTTGCCCTCCCAATAGCTACAGGAAGTGACCCTGCATGGGCCACAGGGTGCTATAGGAGCCCCAGGGAGTCCCTAGTCCAGCTGAGCTGAACAAGCAAAGATTACCTACTGTGTTCTGAGGAAGGTGCTGCCTGAACTTAAGGAGCCTGTGAGCCAGAGGTTCCTCACCTGGGTCACAAGCCTGGGTGCCTCAGCTTCCCAGCCCCTGAGCAGCAGAGCTACATTATACCCTCTGCCCACTGAGGCCACCATGGGCTGGACTCGTGCCAACAGCTCCTGCTCTGCCTCCTGCAGAAAGATATAGGCACATTCTTTGGTGTTAGGAGAGAATTGTGCTGCCTACCTTAAGTGAAAGGAATGGAAACGAGTCAGGACCCCAGGATGCAGAGGCCTGAGGGGCCCCATCCTCCTCCCTTCACTCTCAGAACCCCCTACCTGAGCATCATCAGGGCCCAGAACTCTGTCAAAGGTGAAGAGCTGTTCCTACAACATGACTGGGATCAGTAGTGTCATTCCCATCTTCCCCTGCTCCCACCTATCCCACTCCATCTACCTGAGTCTCCAGTGTCTCTGGCTGAAGCAGGCGAAGTCTATTGGGCCCCTCCAGAAGTAGTATGGGGCTGTCAGTCTCCTTGGGGCCTGAGAAGATTGGACTCCATATCAATGCTCAAAAAGAAAACTGAGGGCTGGGGGGTCCTGGTTCTTCAATCTCAATCTGTGCTTCAGTTTCCCAACCTGATCTGATTTAGGCCCCACTCTTCCAAAAGGTTCAAGGCTTCTTTCTCCTCCCCCAAGCAGGATCGCATGTAGCCTAGGCTGGCCTCAAACTGGCTATGCAGCCAAGGATGCCTTTGGATTTCTGAGTCTGCTGTCTCCCCCTCCCAAGTGCTGGGATTACAAGGATTTGCCACCACACTCAGTTTTATGCATTTTTTTTGTGGGAGGAGGGCATTTTAGACAAGCACTCTACCAACTTGGCTACATCCCCAGTCCCCCTCAGTGCTTCTTACCTGATCCCCAGCCTGACTCCACTTCTGCTACCACAATCAGCCTGGCAGGTGGGTTGGGAGAGACAGTGTGAGCCCCCTGAGGACACTGAGCTGCCTGGCCCACCTCGGCGCCGGTGCTCACCACATCTCCAGACTCCATGGCTTCTGAGCCTCTCAGATTCCCCTTAATAATTCACGTCCCTTATCTGGGGACCCGTTGGTGAGTTCAGGTAGCTCTGGAAGGTAACTCTATCAAGGGAAGCGGCATTCACCTCTCTTCTGAGAAAAATGTTTCCTGCAGTTCTTTTTGTTCTTTCTGACATGTATAACAATTGGGAGAATAGTGCAATGCATCCCACAGGGGCTCAGCTTCGTCAGTTATCAACTTCTAGCTCATCCTGTTTCTTCTGTTCCTCTCCCCTCCCAAATGGGTTATTTCGAATGCTTCCTGGGATCTGGTGTCATAATTATTTCAGTATATATTTCTTCTGGTTTTGTTTGTTGGTGTGTGTGTGTGTGTGTGTGTGTGGTGTATTGCACGTACTCCGACTGCTCATGTATGGAATATCAGAGGTAGAATTTCAGGTCAGCTGCCTGAGCAAGAGTGAGACCTTACCAAAAAAACAAAACAAAACAAAACAAAACAATAAATAAATAAAGTGTGAGTCAGTGGTCTTGCTATATTCTCAGATATGTGCAACCACTAACATAGTTAATTTTGAAACATTTCCATCATGTCATAAAGGAAATCATAAATCTGATTCCCTTTAGCTATATGCTGCCTAATCCCACCACATCTATGTAGCTCAACCTCTAGCCCTAAGAAACCACTTATCTACTTTTTATTTCTGCCATTTGCCTATATTAGACATTGTGTATAAATGGATAAATACACACTCCATAATCTTTGAGTATAGCTCCTTTCACTTGGCATGATATTGTTAGTATTCACCCATGCTGGAGCATCTGTATTTCTTTCCTTCCTATGGCTGAATAATGTTCCATATAGGTTTCTGTGACCAACTACCTAGAATTGGGTAGAATTTCACAGTTATAGGGCATTCTCTCACAAGACTGTTCGTACTTCAGACACTAGTCTCAAGCTCAGAGATCTCCTAGCCTTCCTTACTCCAAGGAGCTGTCTATGCTTTGATGTTTCCATTACTCCCCCACCAAAACAACTCACAGAACTTATAAAAGCCTTATGCTAATTGCATCTGGCACCAATTTTATGACCCCAAATCTATATTCCACAACTGAATTTTTGTTTTTGTTTTGTATCCCTGATTAGCCTGGAATTTGCTATACAGATCAGTCTGGCCTTGAAATTTCAGTAATCCTCCTGTTATGGGAGGATTATTTCAGTAATCTTCCCAAGCACTGGTATCATAGGTGTGTGCCACCACTGACAGCCTAGGGTTGAATTTAATTCTGACACTAATTACCTTGAATTAATGTCAGATCCCACAAATTTAAATGCAAAGTTCCCAGTAGAGTGCTCTTGATTTAAAAGCCACCCTCTCTGATAACTTCCAGTGAGTTGTTGTCCAGGGAGGTCCCTGATACCCCCAAAACATTATAGGCCATTGCCGAGGCCCTTGGTTTCCCACCAGGAATAGACCCTATTGCTGAAAACTCCAAATACTTGTGCTGCAAGGCCACTGAAAAGTCCTGCTGGAACTGAGCTGATAACCTCCTCCATGTAGATGAGCTGACAGAAAGCTGGAAGAAGCCATTCTGCATGCAGTTCAATGGGAGAAAGAGAAATCACCAGTGAAGAAACTCAACAGTGGACACTGCCAGCCTTATATTTGGCTAGCCAGGCCAAATGAGCCAACGGGTGCAATAGTGGCATGTCTGTCATGGTGGAAACCAACTGCCCTCTAATTGGACTACAGGCTTGCTCCATGGGAAGGAATACATCCCTGATATTGAAAACTTAAAATGAGTAGTCATGAGCCCTAGGGGTGTAACATCTGTTGCTGTCTGGCTAAATGTATACACTATGCTTATCAAACTGCCCAGTAAGCACTTCTCTTAATGTTCATAGCCATATATCAATGCTACTCTCACTTTTGGTAGAGAATCTTCTCGTTTCAGATGGCAGTGACCTTGGGATGACTCAGAAGGCATCATGGTGCTGAAAAGAAGTGACAGGAGTACTCAGCACTGCAATATCTCTATCACACCTTCCAAGGCTCAGGGTCTAATGCGGAAGAGGTGGTGGAAAGAATGTAAGAGCCAAAGGAAGGGTAGAATTCCTTACAATGTGCTCTCCCCAGACACAGAATGACCTGGATATCCATGACCTCACAGTGCCTGACACTACTTACACAAGACCATCATAATAGGAGGAAAATATCATGGCATCAAAATAGACACTGATTGAGATGGGGAGAATGGAGTTTCAAAGGGGAAAGTGGGGCTAGGAAGGGTATTACCATGGGATTTTTTTTAATAATCATTGAAGTTGTTAAAAAAAATTACCCAAGCCGGGCGTGGTGGCACACGCCTTTAATCCCAGCACTCGGGAGGCAGAGGTAGGAGGATTGCTGTGAGTTCAAAGCCATCCTGAGACTACAGAGTTAATTCCAGGTCAGCCTGGACCAGAGTGAGACCCTACCTCGCAAAACCAAAAAAAAAATTACCCAAAAGTAACCAGGCATGGTGGTGCACATCTTTAATCCCAGCACTGTGTACTGCTGCTGTTAGTCACAGCAATTTAGCAATCAGAGCCATGGCATGGTATCACAGTGGTATCATATATTGTTATAATTATTCAACTTGATTACTAGAGGTTGGAGGATTACTGTGAGTTTGAGGCCAACCTGAGACTACATAGTGAATTTCAGGTCAGCCTGGGCTAGAGTGAGATCCTACCTTGAACCCCCCCCCAAAAAAAAACAATAATTGGGGCCCACGGTCCTGGGATCTCCTGTATATTTGTGGAATTTAATCCCTCCCAGGGCCCAAAATCCTGCAGCAGTAATGCTTAAAGATTTCTATCCTGGGCTGGAGAGATAGCTTAGTGGCTATGGTGCTTACCTGTGAAACCTCAGGACCCATGTTTGATGATTCAGATCCCATGTAGGCCACATACAAGGTAACATGTGCAAAACTGCATATGCGGCTCTCTCTGCTTGGGCCTGTGAAGGCAGGCCAGCTTCTTCTGCCATTATGGAACTTCCCCTGGATCTGTAAGCTTCAATAAATATCCCTTCCTCCATAACTGTGCCTGGTCTGCAAGTTCATCTCAGTGAACCTGAATCTGCCTGCTACAGAACTTGGTACTGAAGAATGGGCTGAGATGAACCTGGCCATGTGGATGTTGATCTTTTGGAACCTTTGTTTTGGAGGAATAGGCATGGACTTGGTGCTTGCAACTGAAGATGTCTTCTGGAGTGGTAAGCCAAGTTTTATGGACTATTCTGATGAGAGTCTGAGAATGCTAAGTGCAGACAACATTGAACTTCAAGGCTTGGCTTATGAGCTTTCTAAGGGGAAGGAAAGACTGCAGAGGACTTTATTGGAACTGAGCTACTGGCATAAGGGCTGGCTGCATCCTGCTGCCCAGTCCCAGAGAGTTTGATCAAGGTTAAATTTGTAACAGACTGATGTGCTTGGCTAGAGATATTAGACAGAGAGATTTAAGATTTTAAGATGGAAAACTTTAAGCAAGTTAAATTTGCTGGCACAAAGACTGGCTTTAGATTACTAAAGCTGCTATTGTCAAACACATTAGCAATCTTAAAGGAAGATGGTCCAATTGCTTTTACCATGGAAAGGATGCCTGAGGAAAGACTATCATAGAAATGCAAACACTTTTGGAAAGAGTTGACTGGAGAAGGAACGTGCTTTTCAAAGTTATGATTTATTTTGTCTGTGAATTAAGAATATGGCTGTGTCCTGCACACATGGTATTCGTTTCAGAAGCATGAAAAATGCGAGCAGTGGTCGTGAATTGCACATGCTTCCAGGGGCTGCCGCTAAGATGTGGCACAAGGCCTGACACCTCGTGATAGGCTGAAAGAGCCTTTGGAAGATGGACCATGGTTTGCATGAAGACCTGAAGATATTTTGGATATACCAGGACTATGCAAGGGCAACCATGGAGCTCACTGTTGGCCAGCCATGGAAGTGTTTCCCATCTACTCTGCCCAGCTGGAGGGGCGGAATTGGAAATTCTGGAGACTGGCAGTCTCTGGTTACATTGAACTTGAACTGCTGAAGTTTGATGTTTGTTTGATGGTGGTTGAGTTTGCATTGTTTTAGTCTCTCCTTGCTATGCCTTATACCAGTTGAAAATGTTTACTCTGTGCCTTTATATGTTAGAAATGTTTAACTTGTTTGATTTTACAGGTCTTAATATCTTAAATTGGTCAAGACTGTGGCGTCCTTTGAAATTGAATTGAGTATAATTTACAATGTGTGATGGTTATAAATCTTTTGGGGGCCAGGGGTGGAATGTGGTGGTTTGAATAGAATAGATGGCCCCCAATATATTCAGTTGTTTGTTTGTAGTATGCATCTGCAGCTACCTGGCTGGGGGCAGTATCACTGTGTGGATCTTAAGGTGTGGTGGTGGGTTTCAGATTTCAATCTAAAGATATGCAAAGTGTGCCTAGCTGGAGTTCCTGAAGTGTGCTGTGCCTTTAGCTTGTACTTCCTTCTCTCTGCTTGGCCCTGGAAAGGCAGGCCAGGTTCTTCTGTCATTTATGAACTTCCCCTGGATCTGTAGGCTTCAATAAATATCCCTTACTCCATTAAAAAAAAAAAAAATTACATATGTGTGCAAGGTGGCACAGATATCTGGAGTTCAATTACAATTACAAAGGCTGGAGGCCCTGGTATGCCAATTCTTTCTCACACTCTCATTAATTAAAAAAAAAATAGATTTGAGGCTGGAGAGATGGCTTACCATTTAAAGGCTATTGCTTGCAAAGCCAAATGACCCAAGTTCAACTCCCCAGGACCCACATAAGCCAGATACACAAGGTGGTGCATGCATCTCGAGTTCATTTGCAGTAGCTGGAGGCCCTGGAATGCTCATTCATTCCCCCCTCCCTCTTTCTTTCTCAAATAGATAAATAAAAATAAAATACATTAAAAAAAAGATTTTGACTTCTGGTTAAGATGGTGGCATAGGAACCATGCCAAAGCAGCCTAGGGGAGAAAACACCAAAGAAAACCCAGCAAAATACATACTTTTACTAAAAAGTCAGGTGTGGGCTGGAGAGATGGCTTAGTGGTTAAGCGCTTGCCTGTGAAGCCTAAGGACCCCGGTTCGAGGCTCGGTTCCCCAGGACCCACGTTAGCCAGATGCACAAGGGGGCGCACGCATCTGGAGTTCGTTTGCAGAGGCTGGAAGCCCTGGCACGCCCATTCTCTCTCTCCCTCTATCTGTCTTTCTCTCTGTGTCTGTTGCTCTCAAATAAATAAATTAATTAAATTAAAAAAAAAGTCAGGTGTATAAGAAATTAAAACGGCATCAGAGAAGGAGACATCCAGAGCATCTAGAGCCCACACAGGCAGGCTGAAGCAGCTCTGGCAGCAGTAGCTCCAGCTCCAGCAGTGGAAGCAGCAGTGGAAGCTGTGGCTCTGGCAGCAACAGCAGCGGCTCCAGCAGCAGCAGTTCCAGCAGCAGCAGTAGCAGTGTCTATAGCAGCGGCAGATCCAGCAGCAGCAGCAGAAGGTCCAACAGTGGCAGTGCCAGTCTACAGGGCCACAGTTGCCAGGCTCGGTTTTCTCCACAGGAAAAGCTAGTGCCCAGCTCCCGAAAACAGAACAGTGGTCGAGCGACCCAGCCAGCCTATTTTACTGAGACCAAAATCATCCAAAAAGGTAACTGGGATAGCACCAGAAAAGGGTCTCACTTGGTCACAAGCTGACGTGGAACCCTCAACAGACCAGAAATCTTAACCACTTTGTTGACAGAGGATCTGGTTGTTATAACACCTACTCTTGCATAAATACTGGGTGCTGTTGTTGATTGAATGTGTACAGTGTTTAGTTAAATTTTAGACTCTACCTGTATTTTGTTCCACTCAGCCTACTTGAATACTCCCATGGTTGGCAAACTCAACCCCTAGGAACACTTTTCTAGATACTCTGAGAGTGCTAAGAGCCACACCTAACATCTTAATCTCCTACCCTGAAGATATATAACATCAGATCAATTGATATAGCTAAGAATATGAGCTAACTAGAAAATCCAAGCATTAACTTAAACCAAGATGAAAAAATATTTACATTATAACACAAGAAACACCAAAAATCAAGACAATATAAATCCACCAAAAAGTATTAATACATCAGAAATTACCTCCAGTGAGAACGACTTAGAGGAAATGCCTGAGAAGGATTTCAAAAGAAGGATTGTAAATATGTTCAAAGAAGTTAAAGAAGAAATCAAAGTTATCAAAGAGGAAATCAAAGGAATCAAAGAAGACACAGGACACCAATTTAACAAATTAAAGAAGTCAATACAAGACATAAATAAGGAAATAAGGAAATAAAAATAATAAAGAAAAACCAGTCAGAATTACTAGCAATGAAGAACACAGTTAATGAAATAAAAAACTCTGTAGAAAATCTCACCAGTAGAATGGATGGAGAGGACAGAATATCTAAGCTAGAAGACCAGGTATCAGCTCTAATACAGTCCAACAAAGAGAAAGACAAACTAATAGAAAACTATGAATTGGAATTTCAAGATATTCGAGACACTATAAAAAGATCAAACATAAGAATTCGGGGCATACTAGGAGAATAATTTCACTCCAAAGGCATAGTAGGCATCTTCAACAAAATCATAGAAGAAAACTTCCCCCAAATTGGGAAAGAAGTGCCAATGCAGATACAGGAAGCTTTTAGAACACCAGCCAGACAAAACCTGGAAAGAACTTCTCCTGGCCATATTATAATCAAATTACCACACAATCCAAAGAAAAATATTGAAAGCAATTAGAAAGAAAAATTAAGTTACCTACAAAGGCAAGCCATCAGGATTACAGCAGATTACTCAACACAAACTTTAAAAGCCAGAAGGGTCTGGAGTGATGTATTCCAAATTCCGAAAGATAACAACTGTCAACCAAGGTTACTTTATCCTGCAAAGCTATCCATTCAAATAGATGGAGAAATAAGGACATTCCATGACAAAATCAGGTTAAAGGAGTATTTGAAGACAAAACCAGCTTATAGAAAATACTTGCAAGAATCCTCCATGCTGAAGAGAAGGAAAAACACACATACAAGTAACCTGGAAAAAAGAAGCATACACAAATACTAGTTAACACAAGAGAGCAAAGGTAGAACCGGAACCACAAAAAAAAAAAAAAAAAAGGCAAGCATAAATACACACCTTTCAATAATATCTCTTAATATCAATGGCCTCAATGCCCCAACCAAAAGGCATAGGTTCGCAGACTGGGTTAAAAAGCAGGATCCTACAATTTGTTGTCTCTAAGAAACTCACCTTTCTACAAAGGATGGACATTATCTTAGGGTGAAGGGTTGGAAAACGGTGTTTCAAGCAAATGGCCCTAGAAAACAAGCAGGGGTTGCTATCCTAATATCTGAAAAGGTAGACTTCAGTCCAACATTAGTCAAGAAAGATAAGGAAGGTCACTTTATATTGATTAAGGGCACACTCCAACAGGAGGACATTACAATCCTAAACATATATGCACCTAACATGGGGGCTCCCAAATTCGTCAAACAAACACTATTAGAACTAAGGTCACAGATTACACCAAACACAGTGGTGGTGGGTGACTTCAACACCCCACTCTCATCAATTGACAAGTCATCCTGGGAAAAAATAGAGAGGCATCTGGACTCAATGAGGTCATAGAAGGAATAGACCTAATAGATATCTACAGGACATTTCATCCAAATGCTGCAGAATATACATTATTTTCAGCAGCACATGGAACATTCTCTAAAATAACCATATATTAGGACACAAAGCAAATCTTAACAAATTCAGGAAAACTAAAATAATTCCTTGCATTCTATCTGCCCACAATGGAATCAAACTACAAATCAATAGCAAAAAAGGCTATAGAGCATACACAAAATCATGGAAACTAAACAATACACTATAAATGATGAATGGGTCAATGAAGAAATCAAGAAGGAAATCAAAAAATTTATAGAGTCAAACGATAATGAGAACACAACATACCAAAATTTCTGGGACACAAGGCAGTCCTAAGAGGTAAATTTATATCTTTAAGTGCCTATATTAAGAAATTACAAAGGTTGTAAGTTGAGCCGGGCATGGTGGCGCACGCCTTTAATCCCAGCACTCGGGAGGCAGAGGTAGGAGGATCACCGAGAGTTTGAGGCCACCCTGAGACTACATAGTGAATTCCAGGTCAGCCTGAGCCAGAGTGAGACCCTACCTCGAAAAACCAAAAAAAAAAAAAAAAAAGAAAGGTTGTAAGTAAATGACCTAATGTTTCACCTTAAAGCCTCGAAAAAGAAGAACAAGGCAAACAAAAAATCAGTAGATGGGAAGAAATAATAAAGATTAGGGCAGAAATTAATGAAAATAGAAACAACAACAACAACAAAAATCCAAAGAATTAATGAAACAAAAAGTTGGTTCTTTGAAAGGATAAACCCTGACCAAGTAGGCTTTATCCCAGAGATGCAGGGATGGTTCAGCATATGCAAATGGATAAATGTAATACATTATATAAATGAATTTAAGGACAAAAATCACATGATCATCTCATTAGATGCAGAGAAAGCATTTGACAAAATCCAACATCCCTTCATGATAAAAGTCCTACAGAGACTTGGAATAGAAGGAACATATCTCAATATAATAAAGACTATTTATGACAAGCCTATAGCTAACATATTACTAAATGGGGAAAAACTGGAAGCTTTTCCACTAAAATCAGGAACAAGACAAGGGTGTCCACTGTCCCCACTTTTATTTAATATAGTTCTAGTAGTCTTAGCCATAGCAATAAGGCAAGAGGTACACATAAAAGGGATACAAATTGGAAAGGAAGAGATCAAGTTATCATTATTTGCAGATGACATGATTCTATATATAAAGGACCCTAAAGACTCTACTAGCAAACTGTTAGAGCTGATAAAAACCTACAGCCATGTAGCAGGATACAAAATAAATACACAGAAATCAGTAGCCTTCATATATGCTAACAACAAACACACAGAGGAGGAAATCAGAGAATCACTCCCATTCACAATTGCATCAAAAAATAAAATAAAGTACCTTGGATTAAACCTAATCTAGGAAGTAAATAATCTCTACAATGAGTACTTTAAAACACTCAAGTGAGAAATTGCCAAAGAAACTAGGAAGTGGAAAACATCCCTTGTTCCTGGATTGGAAGAATCAATATTGTGAAAATGTCAATCTTACCAAAAGCAATCTACACATTTAATGCAATCCCCATCAAAATTCCAAAGGCATTCTTCATGGAAATAGAAAAAACAATCCAAAAATTCATTTGGAATCACAAAAAAACCTAGAATATCTAAAATAATACTGGGCTGGAGAGATGGCTTAGCGGTTAAGCGCTTGCCTGTGAAGCCTAAGGACCCCGGTTCGAGGCTCGGTTCCCCAGGTCCCACGTTAGCCAGATGCACAAGGGGGCGCACGCGTCTGGAGTTCGTTTGCAGTGGCTGGAAGCCCTGGCACGCCCATTCTCTCTCTCTCCCTCTACCTGTCTTTCTCTCTCTGTCTGTCGATCTCAAATAAATAAATAAATAAAAATATTTTAAAATAATACTGAGCAACAAAAATAAGGCTGGTGGTATCACCATACCTGATTTTAACCTATACTACAGAGCCATAGTAACAAAAACAGTGTGGTACTGGCACAAAAGCAGACATGTAGATCAATGGAACAGAATAGAGGACCCAGATGTAAGTCCAAATAGCTATAGCCACCTGATCTTCGATAAAAATGCCAAAAATACTCATTGGAGAAAAGACAGCCTCTTCAGCAAATGGTGTTTTGAAAATTGGATATATATCTGCAGAAGGATGAAAATAGATTCTTCTCTCTCACACATGCACAAGAATTAAGTCCAAATGGATTAAAGACCTTAACCAGACCTGAAACTCCGAAACTGCTAGAGGAAAAAGTAGGGGAAACCCTTCAACATATTGGTCTTGGCAAAGACTTTCTGAGTACAACCCCAGTTGCTCAGGCAATAAAACCACAGATTAACCATTGGAATCTCATGAAATTACAAAGATATTGCACTGCAAAGGACACTGTGAATAAAGCAAAGAGGCAACCTACAGAATGGGAAAAAAATCTTTGCCAGCTATATATCTGATAGAGGACTAATATCTAGGATATACAAATAACTCAAAAAGTTCATGCCGGGCTCCTCTGCTGGGTAGATAGAGCTGAGGGAAGGATCAGGCCTGCTGGTTCCTCCCTAAGGGTTAAGGAGAAAGATGAATGTACAATGATTCAGAAACCTCTCCTAGTCACCAGTGAAAAACCACATTGAGCTGGGAGTCTTTTTCGAAGCAGGAACTTGCTTTATTGCTATGAGCCATTGCCTATATCATGTTGGGGACGAAGGCAGTGATTTTGGAATGGGGGGGTAAGGGCCAATAGTAAACTGTAAGTATTGAAATGGTAATTACAATTCCTGCGTGGAAGTAGCAGGCCAGAAGTCATTAGGCATCTTGCTGAGTCCTAGCTGGCCAGAGACAGGTCACCAAACTTTAGCTAGGCTCAGGAAGTTCCACCAGGCCTCACGCCTGGGCCTTTCAGAGCCCCAAATCTCCCCCTTTTGTTTTTGTAAGAGCATTAGTCACCATGGCCCCTGTCTTAGGTTGTCCCCCTCTGGGGATCTTACCTGTCATTGGTCACATGGAGGGCAGAGGAGGTAGCAGTGGGTCATCTGAGGAACTTAATTCCTGAGTTGCCAGCCTGTGATAATGTATTTCGACCTGATGAAGTTTTATTGTCTCTAGCTGCTGGTGAATAAATTGTGTAATTTTGTTAATTACACAAGGCCTGATAGTGAGGAGAAGGAGAAGGAGGGGGAGGGGTCCAGGTAGAGGGAGAAGGTAGGGTAAGAAGTCATGTAAACCTGTCCGCAGTGGATTGTCCTGGAGGTCCCATCACCTCCTCTCCAAGTCTTCCTGGAGCTTCTTAATCTTGTGCTGGACGAATCCCAATTTATTGGCATAAAAGTGGCATTTTTCCTGTAAAAACAAACATATGCCTCCCTTTTCGGCCGTTAGTAGGTCTAGTCCTCTCCTGTTTTGTAGGACTACCTCAGTCAGGGAATCTAGCTTCCAGGAATGATATCTACATCTGGGATTGAGGTGGCTGGGGCACAAAGGCCCATCCAGTTGGTGGGCAGAAAGTTATAGGCCATCTCGCCTCCACAAACAAACCATTCCAGAAGGCGGGCAGTGTTGAGCACTAGGCTCAGTTGTGTTAAAAGTACAGAAGGGAGGATGAATGTACCCCACATCTATACTGGAATTGTTAGGGGAAGGTGGGACCCAAATGCCCAGAGGAAACAATGGGAAAATCTGGACAGGGATGGGGAAGGTGGCTGAGCAATTTTTTAAGGTCGTATGGGCAATTGTACTGCAAGCAGCCCTAGAGGCCCAGATAGGAGGCAAAGCCAACAATCCTCCGCAAGGGAGGGAGTTATTTCATTTAGCAGGGTGAAGGACCATTTTAGGAACAGTCCTCAAGGGTGGGACACTCCATAGAGAAGTGATTGTCAGTGTCCCCTTGTTGGGGCAAATATTTTAGGTCTCTCGCTGGTACCCAAATGGGTCTTTTTTCTTTTTACAAAGTTTTTCCATGGACAAAAATTCCATGAGCTTCTCATAAATTTCTATCAAAAAATGCCTTTCTGTTACAGAGTTTTTGTACTTTAATTATTTCTCAGTACAAAAGTTGGGAAACAAACAAACCCTTTGATCTTAGCAATATAAACAAATATTAAGGAATGGCCTGCTCTTATCACTGAATGTGTATAATCTTGCTTACATGTAGGTGCTAAAGTCTTCTGTCAAATGGCCCGGAGCTATGGATACAAGTCCAGCCAAATGGCTCCAGACAATTTTCTCTCTTTTTTTTAAATTATTTTTTATGAACTGGGCCTTCTGGGCCTTGGTGCAGAAAGACTGTGCCTGTCTTAGCTTGTCCTCTACGATATTTAGGCCTTACCCATCATTGGTACATGAATTTCATCATTCATGCCCTGTCTTAGGTTGACCTAACTCAAGAGAATCTTACCCATCTTTGAGACTACCTGTCTCTGCAGGGGCTTTAAGATAATGTCTCAGGAAGCTGTCAAATACCTCTTAAATGCATTTTCCCAACACTGTTGACTGTTATTATATTTTTTAGAAGTAACACAAATCCATTGAAAATCTACATGACACTCCAAATGAGTTCTAACTTTTTTTTTTTTACAAGTTATTTGTGGTAGCTTTATTTGTAATAGCTCCAAACGAGTTCTAACTTTTAATTCTAGTATATAGAGCGGCTAACAGGTGAAACTGTATCTAGGGTAAGGATCAAGCACAAGATCTTAAAGGGAGGTACAGTTTGAACTTTCTCAGGAGCTACTTTAAAGCTGTGAGTATGAAGGACAGTTAGACATTAAAAGTACAAGCCTAAAGCCAAATGCCACAGCACACTTTAGGAACTCCTGTTAGGCACACTTTGTATATCTTTAGATTGAAATCTGAAACCCACCATCACACCTTAAGATAAATAATTGAATATATTGGGGGCCATTTATTTAAATTACCACATTTTGCACCTGGCTCCCAATAGATTTATAACTATCACACATTATCAATTGTTAGATGGTGGCGCACGCCTTTAATCCCAGCACTCGGGAGGCAGAGGTAGGAGGATTGCCATGAGTTCAAGGCCACCCTGAGATGACAGAGTTAATTCCAGGTCAGCCTGGACCTGAGTGAGACCCTACCTCAAAAAAAAAAAATAAATAAATTGTTAGAAAAATTCAAAATATTTAGGGTAAATAAGGCCTTTTTTAGTTGGTTGTGTGGGGGTAAGGATTCCCCCTTTTGTTTTTGTAATTGAGATTTGAGAGTTTGATTATATCTTTTAACATAGCCTGGCCCCAGGGGGTTGTATGGGATGCCTGTGGAATGTGAAATTTTTCAGGTCTGCAGAAAATCTATAAAGGCCTTGCTTAGGAAGCAGGGGCCATTATCTGTTTTAATTTGATTAGGCAGCCTGAAAGTGGCAAAACATTGAAGCATATGACTAATGGCATGTTTAGATTTTTTTCCGGCATGTGCGATGCCCAGTAGGCACGGGAAAAGGTCAGTGAGCCCAGGCACCATGAGAGGGCAGACTTCTCCCCTGTCCCCACCTGGGTTAGTCCAAGGGGGCCACATGGCAGTCTCCCAGGAGGTGGATTGCCCACCATTTCCCAGTAAGGGAGGGTTGGGCACAAGCTGCCAGGAGGGGGGCCATCTATTTAAATTACCAAATTCTGTCCCTGGCTCCCAATGGATTTATAACTATCATATATTATAAATTGTACTCAGTTTAATTTTAAAGGTCCCCACAGTCTCGACCAATTTAAGATATTAAGACCTGTAAATGTAAACAAGTTAAACACTTCTAATCTAAAGCCAATCTCTGTGTCTGTAATTTTAACTTGCTTGAGGTTTTGTAGCTTAAAATCTTAAGTCTCAGCCAGGTGTGGTGGTGCACGCCTTTAATCCCAGCACTCGGGAGGCTGAGGTAGGAGGATTATTATGAGTTTTAGGTCACCCTGAGGCTCTATAGGGAATTCCAGGTCAGCCTGGGCTAGAGTGAAACCCTACCTCGAGAAACTAAAACAAAACAAAACAAAACAAAATCTTAAATCTCTTAATCCAATACCTTTAGCTAAGCATATTAGTCTATTACAAATTTAACCTTGATTAAACTCTCTGGGCCTGAGCAGCAGGACGCAGCCAGCCCTTATGTCAGTAGCCCAGTTTCAACAAAGTCCCCTGTAGTCTTTCTTTCCTCTTAGAAAGCTTATAAACCAAATCTCGAAGTTTAATGTTGTCTGTACTTACTATTTTTAAACTTTTATCTGAATAGTCCATAAAATTTGGCTTACCACTCCAGAAGACACCTTTAGTTGTAAGCACCAAATCTATGCCTATTTCTCCAAACCAAAGGTTCCAAAAGATTAACATCCACATGATCAGGTTTAGCTTAGCTCATTAGACAGATTTAGGTTTGCTGGAGGAAGGAATATTTATTGAAGCTTACAGATCCAGGGAAAGTTCCATAATGTCAGAAAAAGCTGGCCTGCCTTCACAGGCCCAAGCAGAGGGAGAGAGAGAGAGAGAGAGAGAGAGAGAGAGAGAGAGAGAAGCACAAGCCTTTAGAAATATAAAAGCCACAGATGCAGCTTGCTAGGTCCCGTTTAGAAATACAAAAGCCGCTGGCAAACCGAAGGTGAAGGGAAAGAGAAAAGGAACAAAGAGATGTTGACAAACAAGTACAAGTTATAGAAACAAAGTTTAGCGCATTAAATATGAAGACTGTCTTACAACTCATGAGGGTATGCTCACCCGCACATGTACACCGATTACCTCCTCCACCACGGCCTCTCACGGGGGCACTAACTAGTCTGTGGGGTTCCCAGAGCCGCACATTAGGTGCCAGATGCCGGGCTCCTCCCCGGGCAGGTAGATAGTGCTGTGGAAGGACCAGGCCTGCTGGTTCCTCCCAAGGGGTTGAGGAGGAAGATGAGCGTAGGACGAGTCAGAAACCTCTCCTAGCCACTGGAGAAAAACCACACTGAGTTGGGAGTCTTTTCGAAGCAGGAACTCACAGAAAAAACTCGCTTTATTGCTATGACGTTGCCTATATCATGTTGGAGATGAAGGCGGGGATTTTAGGACGGGGGGGTGGGGGTGGGGGGGGGTGGGGGGGGCTTGGGGTGGGGTGAGGTAAGGGCCAATAGTAAACTGTAACTATTGAAATGGTAATTACAATTGCCACGCGGATGTGGCAGGCCAGAAGCCATTAGGTGTCTTGCTGAGTCCTAGCTGGCCAGACAGGTTGCCAAACTTGAGCTTGGCTCAGGAAGTTCCACTAGGCCTCATGCCTGGGCCTTTCAGAACCCAACAGTTAAACAATAAGAAGTCAAACAAGCCAAACAAAAAATGGGCTATGGAGCTAAATAAAGAGTTCTCAAAGGAAGAAATACGAATGGCATATAAGCATCTAAAAAAATGTTCTACGTCACTAGTCATCAGGGAAATGCAGATTAAAACTACATTGAGATTCCATCTCACTCCTGTCAGATTGGCCACCATCATGAAAACAAATGATCATAAATGTTGGCGGGGATGTGGAAAAAAAGGAACCCTTCTGCACTGCTGGTGGGAATGCAATCTGGTCCAGCCATTGTGGAAAACAGTGTGGAGGTTCCTAAAACAGCTAGAGATTGATCTACCATATGACCCAGCTATAGCACTCCTAGGCATATATCCAAAGGACTCATCTCATTTTCTTAGAAGTACGTGTTCAACCATGTTTATTGCTGCTCAATTTATAATAGCTGGGAAATGGAACCAGCCTAGATGTCCCTCAACAGATGAGTGGATAATGAAGATGTGGCACATTTATACAATGGAGTTCTACTCAGCGGTAAAGAAAAATGAAGTTATGAAATTTGCAGAAAAATGGATGGATCTGGAAAGGATTATACTAAGTGAGGTTAACCCAGGCCTAGAAAGCCAAGCACCACATGTTCTCCCTCATATGTGGATACTAGCTACAGATGATTGGGCTTCTACGTGAGAAGGAAAAAACTCAGTAGCAGAGGCCAGTAAGTTAAAAAGGAGATATAAAGGGAAGAGAAAGGAAGGGAGGAGGGTACTTAATAGGCTGGTATTGTATATATGTAAGTAGAATGATTGAGATGGGGAGGGGATATGATGGAGAATGGAATTTCAAAGGGGAAAGTGAGGGGGGGGAGGGTATTACCATGGGATATTTTTTATAATCATGGAAAATGTTAATAAAAATTGAGAAAAAAAAAAAAGATTTCCACCCTGCCAAGATGGACCCCTTGGCTTTCTTCCTTCCTCTCCATTCTTTCCCCATTCTCATGAAAGTCATTCTAGTGTTGTTTTCTGTTGTCTCAGCATAACATTTGCCTTTGTTGATGACTCAGGCTATACCTCAGGCCAGTGGGATTCTAATTGCCCAGTACCAGAAGCTTTGCTAGCCCATTCCTCCAGTAATTTCTTCAGCCTGAGACTAAAGTCTATTGCTCAAACTGACTAGGCATTGGTTTTACTGTAATTTTAGCTATTACAAATGATAGTAACCAAGGGATTGTGTAAATTAACTTTTTCTTTTGTATTGAGTGACCCAACTCCTCATGAGCTGGATGAGTCATTTCTAAATTCCACTGGTAACCGTGACCAGCCACAGCACTGCTGCTGTTCCATAACAGGGTTAACATTGGCAATCCACCCAGGAAACCGAAGTTCCTTGTTCCTTCCTTTCATTCTTTCTCTTTACAACCACACACAGTATCCTGCCTTATACATAGTTTCAGTTACCCAAGGTCAACTGTGGTCAGAAAAAAGTAAATAAAAAATTCCAGAAATAAATAATTCATGTGTTTTAAATCACACCTTATTCTGAGTAGCATGATGAAACTTAGTGCTATACTATCTGTTGCAGTCAGGTTCACATTGCTGGTAGAAATCACCCAACTAAGCAGTGTGTGGGAAAAAGAGGTTTGGCTTACAGGCTCAACAGGAAACTCCACGATGGCAGGGAAAACGGTGGTGTGAGCAGAGGGTGAACATCACCCCCTGGCCCACATAAGGTAGACAATAGAAACAGGAGAGTGTGCCAAACACTGGCTTGGGGAAACTGGCTATAACACCCATAAGCCTGCCCCCAATATACTCCCTCCAGGAGGCGTTAATTCCCAAATCTCTATCAGCTAGGAACCTAGCATTCAGAACACCTAAGTTTATGGGGGACACCTGAATCAAACCTCCACACTATCCCATTCTGTCCTGTCCAGGATGTGATTCATTCCTTCGCAGCATATCGACACTGTGTACTGCTGCTGTTAGTCACAGCAGTTTAGCAATCAGAGCCATGGCATGGGATCAGAGTGGTATTATATATTGTTATAATTATTCAACTTGATTACTAGTTATGATTGTCAGTACCTCATTATGCCTAATTTATGAATTAAAGTTTACCATTGGTATGGACATGAAAAAACACAGTATGCATGTAAAGATTTCAGAAGCCCCTTCTCCATGCCTGGCACTGTTCTCACTCACCCCAGGATGTTATGAAAATGGAGGTTTCAAAGAGTTATTCTTTTTAAAAAAAAAAATCTTTTTTTATTTGTATTTATTTATTTGAGAGTGACAGACAGAGAGAGAAAGAGGCAGTTAGAGAGAGAATGGGCACGTCAAGGCTTCCAGCCTCTGCAAATGAATTCCAGACTCGTGAGCCCCCTTGTGCATCTGTCTAACGTGGGTCCTGGGGACTTGAGCCTTGAACTGGGGTCCTTAGGCTTCACAGGCAAGCACTTAACCGCTAAGCCATCTTTCCAGCCCTCAAAGAGTTATTCTTTTACCCCTTCCCGTAAGTAAACTCAGACTAGGTCTTGGATCCTAGAATCAATACCTTTTGTTATGGTAATTTCTAGGCCCTTTCCTACCTGAGTTGGAAGAAAACAACCAAAAACAAAAACAAAAACCTAGCGTGGTGGTGTGGTGGTGCACACCTTTAATCCCAGCACTCGGGAGGCAGAGGTAGGAGGATCGCCATGAATTCAAGGCCACCCTGAGACTCCATAGTGACTTCCAGGTCAGCCAGAGCTAGAGTGAGAAAACACACACACACACACACACACACACTCACACACAAACCCACCCAGGCATGGTGGTGTATTTCTTTAATTCCAGCACTTGGGAGGCAGAAGTAGGAGGATCACGGTGAGTTTGAGACCATCCTGAGACTACACAGTGAATTCCAGGTTAGCCTGGGCTAGAGAGAGACTCTATCTGGAAAAAGAAAGAAAGAAAGAAAGAAAGAAAGAAAGAGAGAAAGAAAGAGAGAAAGAAAGAGAGAAAGAAAGAGAGAAAGAAAGAGAGAAAGAGAGAGAAAGAATTGTATGTTTGTTTTTGGATGATAGAAGAGAAACAAAAGAAGAAACTACAGGGAAATATATGTGAGCTCTGAGAAGTAAATTCTATGACCAAATCTTACCCTTTCAGCAAAACCACCCACAAAAAACCACATCAGACCCGGGACCACAATGTGCCATATGGAAGTGGCGCCCTAGTGTGTCTGAGTCCATCTTCCGGTCCTTGCTTCACTTCCTTTCTCCCTAAAGTGTATTACCCAGCCTTGCTCCATCAGTTCAGATTTCTCAATCTTTGAACTTCACTGCAGTGCCTTGCACTCCTGCTCCAGTATTAGATGTATGAGTCCTGTCTCTGGGCTGCTGAGTGCAGTTATGAAAACATAAATCACATGCCTTGACACTGGAAGCATGATATGTAAGACCCCCAGAACAAGGACCCCACACTCTGCCCGGAACTGGCGACACCCCAAATCACTCACGAGAAACAGTCTTGATGCAAACAGCAAGAGGATTTTTATTCCAAGCATGCTGGGGCCCACAGTCGTACACCACGCAGGGGTAGAGGACTGCAGAGCCCCAAATGCAGGAACGGGACAGTTTTTATAGGGTTTCTAACAAAGCCTGTGCATTAGACCAATCATTTTTTTAACATCAAGAGCCCGTGGGGTGCAAGCCAGTCAGTTTGTGCCACTCCATAGTTTCTAAGCCAATTAGTTTAATTTGTTCAAGCCCCTCGTGGACCAATCAGTCTCCTATGACCTTGGAGGTCAGCATTTGTGCAGGTCCTTGGGTGGGGGTAGCAGAGTGTGGTATCAGTCTCCTATGACCTTGGTGGTCTGAGGCAGGCTGCTACGGCTTATGGTGTGGGCTACTAAGGCTTACGGTGCAGGCTATTAGGGCTTATGGTGCAGGCTATTTACAGAAACCAAATAAGTGGTTCACTTTATTATTCATTTCCATCCTTGAGGGCTATCTCATGCCCTTTTTACCTAGTTTTATATTAGGAGCGGGCTCTGATATAATGAGAAGAGGGATTCTTTACTTGCTTCCAACAGAGAGTAAAGCCTGGAGTTTGAGGTATGCAGGGGCCCGCTTAAGCTCCCTTTGGAGCGTGATAGTATTTCTGGGCTTCTGAATTCTTGGGCTTTTCAGATACATAGTGAATTCTAGGTCAGACTGGGCTAGCTTGAAACCCTACCCTGAAAAATAAAAACAAACAACAACAAAAAAGTGGCAGAACATCTGTCATGATTTATATAGGTACTGCTTTGGGGGTGAGAGATTTGGAGCTGAATAAGACTGACATGGTCCCTATCTTGTGGAGTTTTGTTTTCCACAGTTGTTGCAACATTTATATTACCATTAGTGAACAGACAAGAGGGTCTGGATTCTCTTCACCTTTGTGCTTATTGTTCCCCCCTCCCTTTCCTCTCTCTCTGTAGTTGAGGGTGACCTGGAACTCTTGATCCTCCTGCATCTATTATCTAGGGGATTGAACCTAGGATTTTGTGCATGCTAGTCAAGCCCTCTGCTATTGAGCTAAATGCCCAGTCCTCTTTGTAATTTCTCTCTCTTTTTTTAAAATTAATTAATTAATTTTATTTATTTATCTATTTATTTTGGTTTCTCAAGGTAGGATCTCACTCTAGTCCAGGCTGACCTAGAACTCACTATGTGGTCTCAGGGTGGCCTTGAACTCACTGTGATCCTCTTACCGCTGCTGGGATTAAAGGCATGTGCCACCACACCCGGCTCTTTTGTTTTTGTTTTTGTTTTTGTTTTTCAAGTTAGGGTTTCACTCTAGCTCAGGCTGACTTGGAATTCACTATGTAGTCTTAGGCTTGCCTCAAATTCACAGTGATCTTCCTCTGATTCCCAAGTGAGTGCTGAGGTTAAAGGCATACACCACCACACTCAGCCTTTTTCTTTATTTTTAATGGTAGACATCTCTATGAGGTAGTATATCTTTGTAAGTTTTCTGGTTTATTTTCTTTGCATGTGTAGTATATGTGGTATGTATGTGGTGCATGTAGATGTACGTCCAGATGCCTTTTCAAGTGTGGGGAAGCCAGACGAGAATATTGAGTGTTCTTCCTCTACTATTCATTCTCACATTTCCTTGAGAGAAATCTCTCTGAATGTGGAGCTATGGTTTTTGCAATCCCAAGCTATTCTCTAGTTTCTGTTCCTCACAGGACTGGGGATCCAAATGTGCAGCATATGGCTATGCCTAGCTGTACATATGGGTCCTGGAGAATCAAACACAAATGATCTCAAATTTCCTCGGGCCTTTATGCTTTTGGCAAGTCCTCTTAGTGGTTGACCCATCTTCCCAGCCTGGTTTCTGTTTTTGTGAGATGGGAGATGATGACTGCTATCCAGAGTGGCTGTCTTTCTCTAAATCTAGCCTCCTACCTCAGCCTCACTACAGGATTTTTTGTTGTTGTTGTTGTTTTTCAATGTAGAGTCTCACTCTAGCCTAGGCTGGCCTGGAATTCACTATGTAGCCTTAGGCTGTCCTTGAACTCATGGCAATCCTCCTATCTCTGCCTCTTGAGTGCTGGGATTAAAGGCATGTGCCACCATGCCTGGCTCATTATACTAGTTTTTTAAACTTTTTATTTTATTTTATTAGAGACAGAGAGAGGCAGATAGAGACAGAGAGAATGGGCACGCCATGACCTTCAGTTACTGCAAATGAACTACAGATGCATGTGCCACTTTGTTCATCTGACTTATATGGGTCCTAAGGCATTGAACCTGGGTCCTTTGTCTTCATAGGCAAGTACCTTAGCTGCTAAGCCATCTCTCCAGCCCTTATTATAGTATTGAAAAAAATATTTCTATTTATTTACTTGAGGCAGAAAGAGTCAGAGACCCAGCACTCCGGAGGCAGAGGTAGGAGGACTGCTGTGAGTTCTAGGCCACCCTGAGACTACATAGTAAATTCTAGGTAAGCCTGGGCTAGAATGAGACCTTACCTTGAAAAACAAACAAAAAAGAAAAATTGAGAAAGAGTCAGAGAGAAAGAGGCTGACACAGAGAAAGTGAGTAGAAAGCAAACCTTGATGGTCCAGGTTCTACTCCCCAGTGCCTACATAAAGCCAGATGCACAAAGTGGCACATGCATCTGGACTTCAATTACAGCAGCTGGAGCCCTTTTCTATCTCTCTCTCTCTCTGCTTGCCAATAAGTAAATAACCCCCCCCTTTTTTTTTTGGTTGACCTGGAATTATTTAATTAATTAATTTATTTATTTATTTTGGTTTTTCAAGGTAGGATCTCACTCTTGTCCAGGCTGACCTAGAATTCACTATGTAGTCTCAGTGTGGCCTTGAACTCATGGCAATCCTCCTACTTTTGCCTCCCAAGTGCTGGGATTAAAGGTGTGCGCCACCATGCCTGGCTCAAATAAACTTAAAAAAAATTAAAGATTGTCATGAATAAGCCATATGGAAACCTACTTCTTATCTAGCTAAATAATATATATGTTAAAAAATAGTTTCTGGGTTAAATGTACATACTATGCATATCAAACTGCCCAGTAAGAACTTCTGTTAATGTTCATACCCTTATATTAATGCTACTCTCACTTTTGGTAGAGAATCTCTTCTTTTCAGATGGCAGTGACCTTGGGATGACTCAGAAGGTATCATGGTGCTGGAAAGAAGTGACTGCAGTGCTCAGTACTGCAATATCTCTATCACACCTTCCAAGGCTCAGGGTCTAATGTGGAAGAGGTGGCAGAAAGAATGTAAGAGCCAAAGGAAGGGTAGGTAGGACTCCTTACAACATGCTCCCTCCAGACACCAAATGGCCTGGATATCCATGACCTCACAGTGCCTGACACTACCTACACAAGATCATCATAAGAGGAGGAAAAGATCATGACATCAAAATTAAAAGAGAGACTGATTGAGATGGGGAGGGGATATGATGGAGAATGGTGCTTCAAAGGGGAAAGTGGGGGGTAGGGAGGATATTACCATGGGATATTTTTTATAATCATGGAAGTCATTAATAAAAATTTGAAAAAAAAATAGTTTTGTGCTGGGCATGGTGGTGCACACCTTGAATCCTAGCACTTGGGAGGCAGAGGTAGGAGGGTTGCCATGAGTTCAAGGCTACCCTGAGACTATATAGTGATATCAGCCGGGACCAGAGTGAAACCCTACTTCAAAAATCTCAAAAAAAAGGGGTGGGGAGGAGTTTTGGGCTAGAGAGATGGCTTAGTGGTTAAGGCACTTGCCTGCAAAGCCAAAGGACCCAGGTTGGACTCCCCAGGACCCACATAAGCCAGATGCACAAGGTGGTAAGTGGGTCTGGAGTTGCAGTGGCTGGAGGCCCTGTGTGACCATTCTCTTTCTCTCTCTCAAATAAATAAAAGTAAAGAAGACTTCTGGGTAAGATGGCAGCATACCAGCTATACCAAAGCAGCCTAGGGAAATAAAGAGAAGCACTGCAAAATACACTCTTCTACTGAAAAGTGAAGGTGTGTAAGTTATTAGTGTAAGGTTCGGGAGTGATCAAGACCACGCAAACCACTCTGAGGCAAAGATGAAAGCTTTTATTCAGGAAAAGCATGAGCTGCCAGGGCTGACTCACAAGAGCCAACCTGAGTTTTCAGAAATGTGCTCTCATTCAACCCCTCCTCCATACTTGTCCTCACCCTCTGCTTTTAACCCAGACGCCCTAGATGACCTGACCCCAACAGCTTCATCTGTCTCCTGTGCTGCTTCTGTGTCTCCTGCCACCACCATCTCCCATCTCCTCTTCTCCTCTTTCCCCTCCTGCCCAATGTACTTGTTCTCTCAGAGACGAAATGTACTCTTTACGTATGAGGTCCCAGGTGCTGAAGGGATTGTTCACGTTCATGTTCCTTTTTCCATGTCTAATATATCCCAGATTGAAAACTTCTAAGGTCTTTCTCCTCTGATTCAATATACTATACAAAAAAAAAAAAAAAAAAATTCCCTTCCTCACCCAGGTCTATTGTCCTAACCTTGCATGATCTCTTTGTAGTTCTTTCCTCCACTGTGACTCCTGATGAAGGAGGATAAGTCTGGGCCCATGCTGATGAGGCTCACTTAACTGATAACACTTTCCCAGTGGGGATGCTTGCTGTCCCCAGAGAGAACCCTGACTGAAAATACCATGCTCCCGCTAACTCTCCCAGAAGGGTGGCCCATGATAGAATGAATGGTTCATTGCCTCCTGGCTGGGCTCCAAAAGACGTCCCATAAGTTTGTCAGTTTTGACAAACTCCAGATCTCTACTCTGCTTCCCAAGAGGGCATGATAGTTCTCAATACCCATTTCCTGTCCCAATCTGCCCCTTGAAGGGTTAATAGCCTTCCCTGAAAACTAGAGGGAACTAAGGAGTTAATAACTCTCCCTAAAACTAACAGGCAATAAAGAAGTCACAGAGACATGCAGCCTTGACAGGCTACTCCCAATAGATAAACTTCCCCTAACTCACAAAACCTTGAGGGAACAGAAACCATCTGGTGGGTTATCCACCCTAGGCAATTTGACTAAAAAAGCTTATTCTGAGTAAGGCCACAAATAACTACAATTCCTTGTCTACTTTCCTTAAGCCTACAGCTGGTATAGTCTGTTTTTATTAGGATCCTCCTTATAAGCTTGCACCCCAGCCTGGCCCAGTGCTTCAGCCTTCATTCCACAGAAAGTTTGCTGCCCCTTCTGTTTCTCTCAATAAATAGTCTATAGACATCAAGTCCCCTTCCCCTCATTCCCCACAAGAGTCAATCACTGATCTTCTGGGCCTGGTGGCCAAAGAGTGATGGTGCCCTGGGACCTCAGCCCCCCACTAACACTCTCCATATCCCAATGGAGGAGCCCAGGGTCACAGTCCAGTGGCAGGAAGGCCGGTTTCATTTGTTACAGGGGCCAGTTGGTCAGTCCTGCCATCCTACTCTGGTAAGACTTTTCCCTTGCAGATCTCTGTGTTGGGTATTGACAGCCTATCCACTCCCCATGCATCACTCCCCCTTATGTTGTGTAGTCTGGGACACTCCCCTCTCCCATTCATTTCTCATAATACCCTCTTGTCCTGTTCCTCTCCTGGGTCAAGATGTTATGCAAAAACTTTCTCTCTGACTTACTGCTCACACCCTGTCATCCTCCTCATGCCAGCTCTTCCCTTACAAAAAACCCAAGTTTTCCCCTCCCTGTCTCTGAGTTTGATCCCAGAGTGTGGGACACTTCCTCACTGACACTAGCCTCTCACCACGAGCCTATCCTCGTCAGACTCAAAGATCCCACGTCTTTTCCCTGCCATCCTCAATACTTAATCTCACTTAAACATTGCCAAGGACTCAAACCCATTATCTCTCACTTGCTCCAAGCTGGTCTCCTTCACCCCACTCATCCCCCTTGCAATACTCCTATCTTGCCTGTTATCAAACCTGACAGGACCTACTGCTTAGTCCAAGACTGTGCCTAGTCAATGCCACTGTGATGCCCATTCATCCAGTGGTCCCCAGCCCTGTACTCTCCTCTCTCACATCCCCTCCTCCACTACTCATTTTTCTGTTCTTGACCTCAAAGATGCCTTCTTCTCCATCCCCCTCCACCCTGATTCTTGCAATCTTTTCACCTTCACCTGGGAGGACCTCAATACTCATACTACCTCTCAACTCACCTGGACTGTCCTTCCCCAGGGTTTTAGAGACAGCCCCCACCTATTTGGTCAAGTTCTCTCCACTGACCTTTTATCCCTGGATCTTACACCCAGCACACTTTTACAAAGTGTATATGATTTTTTGCTCTGCTCACCCTCTCTTTATCTAAACTACCTACCAACAAACTTCTTAACTGTCTCAGATCTAAGGGATATTGAGTTTTCCCCCCAAAAGTTCAACTTTCTTTAACCCAAATTAGATACCTAGGCTTTCTCCTTACCCCCACCTCACCACGACTAACCCTAGACTGCAAACAGTATCTTTGCTCCCTCTCCCTGCCTACCTCTAAGGAAAAAATACTCTTCTTGGCTTTGCTGGGTTCCTTAGAATGTGGATTCCAAACTTTGCCTACCTGGCAAGACCCCTTTATGACAAAGCTAAGGGAGATCCTCATGAACCCCTGAACTCTAAGTGAGAAACATGCTGCCTTCACCTGCCTGCTTTTTTTTTTTTTTTTTTTTTTTTTTTTGGTTTTTCGAGGTAGGGTCTCACTCTGGTCCAGGCTGACCTGGAATTAACTCAATCATCTCAGGGTGGCCTTGAACTCATGGCAATCCTCGTACCTCTGCCTCCTGAGTGCTGGGATTAAAGGCGTGCGCCTCCACACCCGGCTACCCGCCTGCTTTTGAAAGCTCCAGTGCTTGCACTTCCTGACCTTCAGCAGGCTTTTCATCTTTATTCCACAGAAAAAGGTGGTATGGCATGGAGAGTTCTGGGTCAAATAAAGGGTCCATCTTTTGCCCCTGCAGCTTATCTTTCTAAACAACTAAAACCCTCTGTCCAGGATAGGCAACCATGCCTATGTACTCTTGCTGCAGTTGCTTTTCTGGCCCAAGAGGCACAGAAATTCACTTTTGGATAACAACTCATTGTCCTCTTCCCCCACAGGCTTAAAGAACAAATACTATTCTCAAAACTCACCTGTCTAAACTGACTCCTGAATGTCACCTATCCTGGCCCCAGCTCCTCCCACTTGCCTTAACCCAAATGAAAGCTACTCCTCTGGTCCCCTACTTCATTAGTCCTTTTGGACTCATGCATGGGAGCCCCTTTGTGTTAAACAACCATCCTCCACTACCAGAAACTCTTCTCCATGGGTACTTACCAACTTTCACCTTTATAAGAAACCTTATCTGGAAACATGCTGACTGCCTTTTTCCCCAACCATCAGAGGGAGGTACAACCCTCTCACTTAACCCTGGAGATCAAGTCTACCTTAAACAGTCCTGCCCTTAGGAACTCAAGCCACCCTGGACTCTACCTGGTGATCCTAACCATTCCTATGGCTGCAAAGCTTCAGGACATCCCCAATCGGATCACAGCTCAAAAGAATCAAGTCACCTCCGTGCTACCCTACCTTATCCAAGGATAAGTACCCTTCTACCCCAATGGCCCCTCTCAAACTTAAACTCTCTTGTGTTCCTACTCTTCACCCATCCCAAAATGTTCCTTTTGAATACATTGATGCCCCTGTGTCTCCTATCTCTTGCCCTAAGCCCTCTATCCCTCACCTCTGAGTGCTCATACCCACCTTGTGCCTGGCATTTTGATGTTGTAGCTGTTGACAAGGATAACAAGTTCCTTATTCTTCCTTCTGTCCTCTCATGGGGTGTGTGGAGCCCATCTCCCTCAGCTTCTCTATAACAGGTGTTGCCAGTGACTGCCCCAAAGCCAGCTCAATACTGGGATGGTATGAGGGAAGTCTGCTTTGCTGAGGACCAAGTTGTAACAGCATGCTACGCTGGCGCTGTCAGAGGGTGCTCACTATTGATCTCACCACTCTGTCACCTCTAGCCACCATGGAACTGCCTCCTCATCACCTGCCCTGTAGGAAGGCCGACCCATCAACCACATTATCCAGCCTCTCCCATAAGAACTCATCTCCCATATGGTCAGCATGAAGACATTACAGAAGAGAGACCACTGTCCACTATCATTAACAAGAGGCTGGAATGTTAGCTTGGGACGGGCTCCCAAGATGGAGTCACCAAGGTCAGCAGAATGGTGACAGAGGCATAAGGAAGTGGATTATCCACATTCCTCAAGAAACCACCCAGTCATTATCCCTCCTTGCCTAACAATGCCCCAGGTCATGGTTTCCTGCCTCCTATTTTAAATGGTTAATGTAATGATCTCCCCTAAAGGAACTTTTCTATTCAATTTAACAAATTAGTTCTTTTTCCTTCTTCACCTTACCCTGACTGAAAAAATCCCTATAAAGAGCACTCCCTGAAAACTCAGGTTGGCTGTGCTCCTCTCTTGTGAGTCAGCCCTGGCAGCTGGTGCTTTTCCTGAATAAAAGCTTTCATTTTTGCCTCAGAGTGGTTTGTGTGCTCTTGGTCACTCCCAAACCTTACAATTATCAACTACATCCAAGAAGCAGGAGAGGCCAAGATCTTCCAGAAAGGAAGAAACCAGCCAGAATCCTACTGAGGTGCCAGCAGCCAGGATCCATGAGCCTGCCTGGTGGACAGCACAGGCAGCAGGAGCAGAAACAAGGTGAGGGGATTTTACACTCACATTAGCCTTCTCAAGAAAGCAAGAAACCTGAAAGGGAAGATTCCAGAGACGAGCTGAGCAGCCCCCAGTTTGACTCCAGGCACCCTGCAAAGTCTCCCATCCCCCAACCATCAGGACTGTGAACCTCCAGAGAACTCATTCACCCCCAGCTGCCCAGCACCAAGAAGGATCAAGGTGGACACTCAGCATCAGTGAGATTGGAAACTATCCAAAAAGGTAACAGGGCCTGCTTATACAAAACCAGTTACATAGGTCTGCACTAGAAGTGCTAATCTCTCCATGTCAGGAAAGGTTATGTATTACATTTGACTGATATATTCTTGGTTGGCTTTACCCTTCTCAAATAAGCTGTATGTTGGTGTTGAATATTATTGTCTTCGATGTTTCTTGATTTTTAAGACCTTTGTCTTTTTCTTCTGTCACTATTGGGGGCAGGGACTGACTGTCCCCAGGCTGACTTGGAACCAGTTACAGACTAGAAATCACAACCTCCCAGTTGACAGGATTAAGGGTGTGGGGCAACACACACTGTTAGGGACTTTGTCTTTACTAGATTATCTGTTTAGTGTAATCCCCATGCTTGTATAAATACTCTGTGCTGGTTTTGATTGAATGTCTATATTGCTTACTTGAATTTTAGAATTTGCCAGTAATTTGCTTCATCCAGTCTGCTACAACACTTGAATAGCAGGCAAACTCAACACCTAGGGTCACTTCTGCTGTTACTCTTGGATTATTAAAGCTATACTGGATACCTTAAACTCCTACACTGAAGATACATAAAGTCGATTTATATAGTTAAGAACACTGCAGATATACAATACGATCCTACCAAAAATTACAAATCCATCAGAAATGAACTCCAGAAAAAAAAAAAGAAGGAAACGAACTACAGTGAGACTGATTTACATGAAATGCCTGGCAAAGATTTAAAAAAAAAAAAAGATTATATCTATACTCAAAGAAATCAAGGGAATCAAAGAAAACCAACTCCTGAATGAATCCCAACAGAACACAGGAAACCAACTTAATGAAATAAGTAGGTCAATATAAGACATGAATAAGAAAATAGAAATAATGAAAAAATACTAATCAGAAATACTAGAAATGAAAAACAGAGTAAGCCAAAAAGAAAACTCTGTAGAAAGTCTCACCAGTATAATGGGTCAAGGAGAGGACTAAATATATGAACGAGAAGGCCAGGTGTCAGTTCTAACACAGTCCAACAAAGAGAAGAACAACTAATAGGCATACATGAATGGGAATTTCAAGACATTTGGGATACTGTGTACAGATCAAACATAAGAACTCAAGGTACAGAAGGAGAAGAATTTCACTCCAAAGGAATAATAGGCATTTTCAACAAAATCATAGAAGAAAACTTCCCCCAAGTAGGGAAAGTTATGCCAATAGAGGTATAGGAAGCCTATGGAACAACAAACAAACAAAATGAGGAAAGAACTTCTCACCATCATATTATAATTAAACTACAAAACACAAAAAGCAAAGAAAATATATTGAAAGCATGTAGAGAGAAAAATCAAGTTGCATACAAAGGCAAGCCCATCAGGATCACAGCAGATTACTAAACACAAATCTTAAAAGCCAGAAGGGCTTGGAATGATGTATTCCATGTTCTGAAAGATAAACAACTGTCCACCAAGATTATTTTATCCTGCAAAGCTATCCATTCAAATAGATGAAGAAATAAGGACATTCCACAACAAAAGCAGGCTAAAGGAATATATGAAGATCAAGCTAGCTCTACAGAAAATACTTGAAAAGGGCTGGAGAGATGGCTTAGCAGTTAAGGCATTTGCCTGCAAAGTCAAAGGATCCCATTTCTATTCTCCAAGACCCATATAAGCTAGATGCACAAGGGGTCACATGCATCTGGAGTTCATTTGCAGTGGCTGGAGGCCCTGGTGCACCCATTCTCTCTTTCTCTCTCAAATAAATAAGACATTTTTTTAAAAAAGAAAATACTTGAAAGGATCCTCCATGTTGGAGAGAAAGAAAAACACATATAAGGAACTTGGAAAAAACAAACCATACTCAAATGCTACTTAATACAGGAAAGCAAAGGTAAAACTAGAGGAACTATATAACAAGAAAAATAGCAAAATAAATACACATCCTTCAATAATAACTCTGTTATTTTTTTTTGGTTTGTTGAGGTAGGGTCTTACTCTGGCTCAGGCTGACCTGGAATTCACTATGTAGTCTCAGGGTGGCCTTGAACTCATGGCGATCCTCCGACTGCTGCCTCCCGAGTGCTGGGATTAAAGGCATGTGCCACCACGACTGGATGTTTTTGTTTTTTCGAGGCAGGGTCTCACTCTATCTCAGGCTGACCTGGAATTCACTATGGAGTCTCAGGGTAGCCTTGAACTCACAGTAGTCCTCCTCCTCTGCCTCCCTGGTGCTGGGATTAAAGGCGTGTGACACCACGCCCAGCTTTTTTTTTAAATTTAAAAAAGTTTTGCTTATTTTTATTTATTTATTTGACAGCAACAGACAGAGAAAGAGGCAGATAGAGAAAGAGAGAGAATGGGTACACCAGGGCCTCCAGCCACTGCAAACGAACTCCAGATGCATGAGCTCCCTTGTGCCTCTGGCTAACATGGGTCCTGGGGGACTTTGCCTCAAACCGGGGTCCTTAGGCTTCACAGGCACACCCTTAACCACTAAGCCATCTCTCTAGCCCTAGGTACACATCTTTAATCCCAGCACTCAGGAGGCAGAGGTAAGAGGCCACCCTGAGACTACATAGTTAATTCCAGATCTGCCTGGACCAGAGTGAGACCCTACCATGAAAAACCAAAATAATAATAAATAAATAAATAAATAAATAAATAAATAAATAAATAAATAAGAACATAGAACAAATGGACCTAACAGATATATACAGGACATTTCATCTAAATGCTGCAGAATACACATTCTTTTCAGCAGCACATGGAACTTTCTCTAAAATAGACCATATAAAAAATTAGGACATAAAGCAAATCTAAGTACAGGAAAATTGAAATAATTCCTTGTACTCTATCTGTTCACAATGGGATCAACCTACAAATCAATAGCAAGAAAAGCTATAAAGCATACACAAAATCATGAAAACTAAATAATACACTACTAAATGATGAATGGGTCAATGAAGAAATCAAGAAGGAAGTCAAAAAATTCATAGAGTCAGCTAGTTACGGTGGCACATGCCTTTAATCCCAGCACTTGGGAGGCAAAGGTAGGAGGATTGCCGAGAGTTCGAGGTCACCCTGAAACTACATAGTGAATTCCAGGTTAGCCTGAGCTAGAGTGAGACCCCACCTTGGAAAAAAAAAAATTCATAGAGTCAAATGCTAATGAGAACACAACATACCAAAACCTCTGGGATACAATGAAGGCAGTCTCAAGAGGGAAATTTATAGCTTTAAGTGCCTATATTAAGAAATTAGAAAGGTCACAAGTAAGCAACTTAATGCTTCAACTTAAAGCCTTGGAAAAAGAGCAAGGCAAACTGAAAATCAGTATATGGGAAGAAAATAATAATAAAGATTAGAGCAGAAACTAGTGAAATAGAAACCAAAACAAACAAAACAAAGAATCAATGAAACAAAGATTTGGTTCTTGGAAAGGATCAACAAGATTGGTAAACCTTTAGCAAATCTGACCAAAAGAAAGAGAGAAGAGACACAATAAAATTAGATATGCAAAAGGTACCATCACAACCAGATACCAGAGAAATTCAAAAAATCATAGAGACATAGTATAAGAACATATACTCCACTATGTTTGAAAGTATGAAAGAAATGGATGATTTCCTTAAGCTAAAACAAGTTTGTGTGAGAGGCTTGCTGTTATGCCTGTGTTCTGAGAACTTGTGCGGGGTTGCAGTGTGTAGAAATGGACTAGTGTGTGCAGAGGGATATGGCATAGAAATGAAATCTTTGGGCCCAAGCTGCTGCCTGTTCAGATGCAATTACAAAGTTTGAGATTGGGCCAGCTGACCTGTACTGGGGCAACAAAAGGATGTAGACTCTTTTGAAGAGGCCTGAGCGCTCAAGGAGTTTCCTGTTCTTCCAAGTCTGCTTTATTCTCCCCTGGATTAACAAACTGGCACACTACCTGGTATTGTAGAGTATAAGGAATGCAGGAAAGAGAGGGTCATTGAGTTTGCAACACGGTCTCAGTGTTTTGGAAATAGCCATGGCTAATGTGAACCAGGTTTGCTGGATTGCCTGCATGGAGACCCGATGGAGCCCTGAGGATGAACCATGGATTGCAGTGGAGAGCCAGTGGAGATGCTGGGACCATGAGATGACTGCCAAGGAGAGCTGTGGCCCTGGATGAAGTTTTCCAGGACTGTGAGTAAGCCTAGCTAGAGGGACAGAATTGGAATGCCAGAGACTTGTTGCTGGTTAGAATTATCAGACTTGGGGACTTTCCACTAACTAGATTTGTTAGACTTGGAACTGTAGAGTTTGATGTTTGCCTTGTTTAAATCTTGTGTTAGTTGAATATTCCTTTGCTATGCCTAATGTCATCTTTTACAGTGTGAATGTTTATTTTGTGCCATTATGGGTTTTTTTGAAGGGATTTTTTTTGGTATTATGGCTCAGTTAAAAGACCTTGGATTATGGAGATGTTTGAACATTATTAAGATTGATAAAAACTGTGGGGACTTTTAAAGTTGGACTGAATACATTGTATTTTATATCATGATAGATATCAGTTTATGGGGAGCCAAGGGCAAAATGTGGTGGTTTAACTCAGGTGTCGCCCATAAATTTAGGTGTCCTGAAAGCTAGGTTCCCAGCTAATGGCAATTTGGGAATTAATGGAGGCAGTATATTGTTGGGGACAGACTTATGGGTATTATAGCCAGTATCTCCTTGTCAGTTTTTGGCATGCTCTCCTGTTGCTATTGTCCACCTGATGTTAGCTAGGGGGTGATTTCCACCCTCTGTTCATGCAATCATTTCCCCCTACATCATGGAGTTTCCTCTCAAGCCTGTAAGTCAAAATAAACCTTCCCCACCCCCTACAAGCTGCTGTTGGTTAGGTGATTTCTACTAGCAATGCAAACCTGACTGCAACACAAGGAAATGGCAATCTTACCAAAAGCAAATTACACATTTAATGCAATCCCTGTCAAAATTCCAATGGCATTCTTCACAGAAATAGAAAAAAAATCCTAAAATTCATTTGGAAGCACAAGACCCCCCGAATATCTATAACAGTTTTGACCAACAAAAACAAGGCTGGTGGCTGGGTGTGGTGGTGCATGCCTTTAATCCCAGCACTTGGGAGGTAGAGGTAGGAGGATCACCATGAGTTCGAGGCCACTCTGAGAATACAAAGTGAATTCTAGGTCAGCCTGAGCTAGAGTGAGACCCTACCTCAAAAAAATAAAAATAAAAATAAAAATAAAAAAATAAAAATTAAGGCTGGTGGTATCACCATACCAGATTTTAACATATATTACAGAGCCATAATAACAAAAACAGCATGGTACTGGTACAAAAACAAACATGTAAATTAATGGAACAGAATAGAAGACCCAGATATAAGTCCAGTAGCCAGAGCCACCTGATCTTCAACAAAAATGCCAAAAGTACTCATTGAAAAAAAGACAGCCTCATCAACAAATGGTGCTGGGAAAACTGGATATATATCTGAAGAAGGATGAAAATAGATCCTTATCTCTCTCCAAGCACAAGAATTAAATCCAAATGGATCAAAGACCTTAATATCAGACCTGAAACTGCTAGAAGAAAAAGTAGGGGTAATCCTTCAACATATTGGTATTGGCAAAGACTTTCTGAATATAGCCCCAGTTGCACAAGAAAAGCAACCACAGATCAATCGCTGGGACCTCATGAAATCACAAAACTTTTGTACGGTAAAGGACACTGTAATAGAGCAAAGAGGCAATCTACAGAATGGGAGAAAATCTTTTCCAGCTATACATCTGATAGAGCATTAATATCTAGGATATACAAATAATTCAAAAATATGAATAATAAAAAATTAAACAACCCAATTAAAAAACAGCCTATGGAACTAAGTAGAGAGTCTCAAAAGAAGAAATATGGATGTCATATCAGCATCTAAAAAAAAGTTCTATATCCCTTGTCATCAGGGAAATGCAGATTAAAACTACATTGAGATTCCATCTCACCCCTGTCAGATTGGCTACCATCATGAAAACAAATGACCATAAATGCTGGCAAGGATGTGGAAAAAGAAGAACCCTTCTACACTGTTGGTGGGAATGTAATCTGGTCCAGCCATTGTGGGAATAAGTGTGGAGGTTCCTAAGACACCTAAAAATAGATCTACCATATGACCCAGCTATAGCACTCGTAGGCATATATCCTAAGGCTGCATCTCATTACCTTAGAGATATTGCTCAACCATGTTTATTGCTGCTCAATTCACAATAGCTGGGAAATGGAACCAGCCTAGATATCCCTCAACTGATACATGGATAATGAAGATATGGCACATTTATACAATGGAGTTCTACTCAGCAGTAAAGAAAAATGAAGTTATGAAATTTTCAGGAAAATGGATGGATCTGGAAAGGATTATGCCAAGTGATTACCCAGGCCCAGAAAGCCAAACATTGCATGTTCTCTCTCATATGTGGGTCCTAGCTATAGATGTCTGGACTTCTGTGTGAGTAGGAAGAAAACTCAGTAGCAAAGGCAGTAAGCTAAGAAAGAGATATAAAGGGAAGAGAAAGAAGGGAAGGGGGTACTTAATAGGGTGGTATTGTATATATGTAAGTAGCAGAATAGATTAATGGGGTTGAAAAAGCCCAAGTCAGGTCAGAGGAAGATATTGAGTAAAGGAAAGGTGAAGGGACAGCTAATCAAAACCAAAGAGGATATAAATAACTCATATGGAAAACTACTTTTTTGGACAATGGAACACTCAGGAGCCATAGATTGTTGCTAGAAAATTTTATTGTGAGGGGTGGGATACCTTCCAGTGAGTTGTTGGCGAGGGAGGTCCCTGATACCCCAAAACATTATAGGCCATTGCCAAGGCCCTTGATTTCCCACTAGGAATAGACAGTAAGACCCTATTGCTGAAGATCCCACATATTTGGGCTGCAAGGCCACTGAGAAATCCTGCTGGAACTGAGCTGATAAACTTCTCCATGTAGATGAGCTGACAGAAAGCTGGACAAAGCCATTCTGCATGCAGTTCAATGGGAGAGAAAGAAATCACCAGTGAAGATACTCAACAGTGGACACTGCAAGTCTTAAACTTTGCCAGCCAGCCCGAATGAGCCAACGGGTGCATGTCTGTCATGTTGGAAACCAACTGCCCTCTACTTGGACTGGAGGCCCGCTCCATGGGAGGTAATACATCCCTGATACTGAAAACTTAAAACAGGGGTAGTCATGAGCCCTAAGGGTGTAATGTCTGCTGCTGTCTGGATATATGTATATACTATTCTTATCAAACTTCCCAGTAAGCACTTCTCTTAATGTTCATACCCTTATAATAATACTATTCTCACTTTGGGTAGAGAACCTTCTCTTTTCAGATGGCAGTGACCTTGGGATGACTGAGAAGGCATCATGGTGATGGAAAGAAGTGACAGGAGTGCTCAGCACTGCAATATCTGTATCACACCTTCCAAGGCTCAGGGTCTAATGTGGAAGAAGTGGCAGAAAGAATGTAAGAGCCAAAGGAAAGGTAGGACTCCTTACAACATGCTCCTCCAGACACCAAATGGCCTGGATGTTCATGACCTCATAGTGCCTGACACTACCTACACAAGACCATCATAAGAGGAGGAAAAGATCATGACATCAAAATAAAAGAGGCACTGATTGAGATGGGGCGGGGATATGATGGAGAATGCAATTTCAAAGGGGAGAGAGGGGGGAGGGAGGGCATTGCCATGGTATGTATTTTTTTTCATGGAGTGTATGTTGATTCTTTTTTTTCATTTTTACACTTTTTTCTCAATTTTTATTATCATTTTCCATGATTATAAAAAATATTCCATGATAATACCCTTCCTCCCCCCTCCTTCCCCTTTGAAATTCCATTCTCCATCATATCTCCTCCCCCTCTCAATCAGTGCCTCTTTTATTTTGATGTCATGATCTTTTCCTCCTCTTATGATGGTCTTGTGTAGGTAGTGTCAGGCATTATGAGGTCATGGATATCCAGGCCATTTTGTGTCTGGAGGAGCATGTTGTAAGGAGTCCTACCTTTCCTTTGGCTCTTACATTCTTTCTGCCACCTCTTCTGCATTAGACCCTGAGCCTTGGAAGGTGTGATCAAGATGTTACTCAGTACTCCAGTCACTTCTTTCCAGCACTATGATACCTTCTGAGTCATCCCAAGGTCATTGCCATCTGAAAAGAGAAGATTCTCTACCAAAAGTGAGAGTAGTGTTAATATAAGGGTATAAATATTAAGAGAAGTGCTTACTGGGCAGTTTGATAAGCATAGTATATACACTTATCCAGACATCAGCAGATGTTACACCCTTAGGGCTCGAGACTACCCTGTTTTAAATTTTCAGTATCAGGGATGTATTCCCCCCCCATGGAGTGGGCCTCCAGTCCAATTGGAGGGCAGTTAGTTTCTACCATGATAGATGTGCCACTGTTGTACCCGTTGGCTCATTTGGCCTGGCTGGCCAATTATAAGGCTTGCAGTGTCCACTGTTTAGTATCTTCACTGGTGGTATCTTTTTCTCCCATTGAACTACATGTAGAATGGCTTCTTCCAGCTTTCTGTCAGCTGGTCTACATGGAGGAGGTTATCAGCTCAGTTCCAGCAGGATTTTTCAGTGGCTTTGCAGCCCAAGTATGTGGAGCCTTCAGCAATAGGGTCTTATCCATGGTATATTTTTTATCATCATGGAAGTTTTTAATAAAAAAATTGAAAAGAAAAAAAAAATAACGTAAGAGCCAAAGGAAGAGTAGGACTCCTTACAACGTGCTCCCCCCAGATACAAAATGGCCCAGGTATCCATGACCTCATAGTGTCTGACATTACCTACACAAGACCATCATGATGGGAGAAAAAGATGATGACATCAAAATAAAAGAGAGGGGCTGGAGAGATGGCTTAGCAGTTAAGCGCTTGCCTGTGAAGCCTAAGGACCCCGGTTCAAGGCTCGGTTCCCCAGGTCCCATGTTAGCCAGATGCACAAGGGGGCGTACGCGTCTGGAGTTCGTTTGCAGAGGCTGGAAGCCCTGGCGCGCCCATTCTCTCTCTCTCCCTCTATCTGTCTTTCTCTCTGTGACTGTCGCTCTCAAATAAATAAATAAATAAAATTCAAAAAAATAAAATAAAATAAAAGAGAGACTGATTGGGAGGAGGAGGGGATATGATGGAGAATGGAGTTTCAAAGGGGAAAGTGGGGGGAGGGAGGGCATTATCGTGGGATATTGTTTACAATCATGGAAGTTGTTAATAAAAAAAAATGCAGTAAGTGGCTGGGCATGGTGGTGCACACCTTTAATCCCAGCACTTGGGAGGCAGAGGTAGGAAGATTGCTTGAGTTTGAGACCAGCCTGTGAATATATAGTGAATTCCAGGCCAGCCTAGGCTAGAGTGAAATCCTACACTGAAAAAACAAAATAAGACAAACAAACAAAGAAAAAAATAGCAGTAAGGGGGTTGAGATGACTCAGTAGGTAAAGTAGGCTTAAAGTAGGCTAGGTAGCACAGTAGCTGAGTTGCAAAGCTGATTTTCCCCCTTCTGATTCACGTCCCCTCCTTTCCTGAGTATGAGTGGGAGCCCTGCGCTCACCGTCCTTGGCAGAAATGGTAAGTTTCCTCAGAGATTTAGACCTACTTAAGGTGCCATTGGTAAGGATTTAAATCCCTAAACCATGGGAAGCAAAAAAATGAGGAAGTGCACTGCAAGGCCACACTAGTAAGGCAGCCACAACCCAACCCAGATAGACCTTTTGAGGGCCTGTTCCCTAGCCACTGGAATGGGTACAAAGCACGAAGAGAGATGGCTTTGCACAGAGGAGCCGAGGCATTGCCAGAAATATCTAGATAGGGTAATTTAGGCTTGTAATTTAGGGTTCCATTGGTAGGAATCCAAATTCATAGACCTTAAGTTTATTCAGGGAACTTGTAAGGAGGAAGAGATTCAGCATGAACAGCATCTCTTGATAGCTGATATCTCTGATTTTCTGCATTAATGTGGTTTAAAGAGTATATCCAGTTGATTTGTAAGTTGGGAAGAGGATGAAATATCCTATTTGCAAATCAGAGAATAAGTCTGGGGGCTGGAGAAATGGCTTAGCAGTTAAGGCGCTAGTCTGCAAAGGCTAAAGACCTGGGATTGATTCCCCAGTCCCATGTAAGCCAGATGCACAAAGCAGGACATGCATTTGGAGTTTGTTTGTAGTGGTGTGCCCATACTCTCTCTCACCTTGTCTCTGTCTGCTTGCAAATAAACAAACAAACAAACAAAAAGAATAAGTCTGGGAAGGTTATCTTCATATGTACAATCACACCAATGTGTCTCTGGTTTGGAAATAGACCATCTCATCTGTTTCCTATGTCCCAATCCCCCATGATATAGGGAAGTGAGTGGGTAAAAGCCCCCATACTTGTGGGGGTAGAGAAAACTTTACACCATCAATTTGACAAAACCTTGAAATTATGAAACTCAGAGCTTATGCAGGACAGGAGGCACCTCAGCAACTCCGGTGGGGATGGGAGAGAAAGCAATAAGCAAATGGCTTTGGGTTTTATTACCTGTGGCTCTTGAAAAGTACACAGAGGATGAAACCTTCCGCATCTTCCAGCCATCCTTTAATCTAAGTGCCAGTGATCTATCCAGAAAGCCCACACCAAACATTTGCTGTCTTTCATGGCGCTAGTCAGATATTTCTCTGTCCTCTTTGCCCCTGCTGTTCTTTTCTTGGAAACGGCAGGTAAGATTTCTAGGGAGTTGTAACGAAGAAAGTTTAAGTGTAATAAATTCTTCATCTAGCACCGAGTCCAATATAAAACAGATACCCAATAAAGATCTATGAAGTGAATGACATGGACCCGGAAAAGTTTAAGATTTTATTAAAAGCCGGGTGTGGTGGCGCATGCCTTTAATCCCAGCACTCGGGAGGCAGAGGTAGAAGGATCGCCATGAGTTCGAGGCCATCCTGAGAACACATAGTGAATTCCAGGTAAGCCTGGGCCAGAGTGAGACCCTACCTCGGGGAAAAAAAAAAAAATTATTAAAGGTCAGGCAGAGGGAGGGTTGGTGAAGAAGTGATGATCATGTTGGCAGAAGCTGAGGCAATGGTAGCCCATTCATTCTTCTCCCTCTGGCCTTAGGCAAAACCTCTTGCCCCTTGCAGTAGAGCTACAGTTCCTGACATTCCCACTGCCAGGGATGAACTTGCACAGATGGGTACCATGCCTGAGTTCCCAATGTTCTCTTCGGGGTTGGAGGGTTCAGAGTCCAGGAAGGGATTTCCGTCCAGCGACAGGTTACTCACCTTGGGCAGCTCGTCTGACCGAGGTGCCCTATTCAGCCGGTTGCAGCTGAGATCCAGCACGCTGAGCTTGGCGGGTAGCCCCTTAGGCACCTCCTCCAGCCCAGCGAATGACAGGTTGAGGGAAAGCAGTTCGCTGGGCCAAACACACTTGGGGGCGCCGGGCTCGGCGCGCAGCGAGTTGTGGCTGAGGTCTAGCTGGCGCGGCCGCACCCCCGCGGTCGCCAGCGCGGCGCACACGCCGAGGAGCGTCTCCAGGCCCGCGTTGCGCAGCGCTAAGACTTGGAGGGCGGGGAACTTGTGGGGACAGAGAGCCAAGTTCAGCCCGCTCTCGCCCAGTCCGGGATTGTCAGACAGGTCTAGGGTGGTGAGGGCCGGGAAGGGGCGGACCTGTTCGCAGGAAAAGGCAAGTGAGCGAGCTTGGATAATAGTCAGGACCTGGAGGCCAGGCTTGAGCCATGGTTGCAGTTCGGCGAGCCAGGCGCCCCTGGCCGCCCACGTCACATTGCGGAGGTGCAGAGAGTGGAGATCAGGGCCCGAGGCTTCCAGAAGTGGTGTCGGCGTGGTGCCGGTCACCTCCAGGTCCTGGAGCGTCAGTTCCCTGAGGCGGGAATAGCCCAGCATCTGCAGGGCGCTGGCCAGGAGCGGGGCGGGCACCCGCGCCGCGGCCACCGTGAGCCGCTGCCAGGGCAGAGACTTGACCACGTCCACGTACTGCTGCGGCTTGGCGTCAAGGTCCACACGCTTTAGGAACTCTTCCAGGCTGCGGCCGCCGCCGTGGAGCTCCACCTGGACCGCGCTCAGGCACTGGAGGGCGCTGGACCAGTCGGGCTTGGGATCCGAGAAGTTACAGGTGCACCGGATGGCTTCGACTTCGTCGTCCAGCTCGCAGGGCTCCTCCGGCAGCGGCGAGGCGGCAGAGGCGCGCAGCAGTGACAGCAGCAACAAGCAGGGCACACACGCCTGGGAAGACAGAGGAAGTCAGCGAGGACCAGCCGGTAGCCCTGCTTCCACCCTAAGACTGCATAACTCACCATGGTCGCTAAGTCCCGCGAGCCTCTAGGTCTCGGGCCAATCCTGGGAAAGACTTGGTTTCCTTTCTGTACAGCTGTGCTCTCGGGCTCCTAGGTTCTACGCGCTTGTTTATTCTAAGTCTTTGGAGACCCCTTAAAAAGTTGATGTAATCCTGGAATGTCACCGTGTTCCCTTCTCTGTGAACGCTGGTCACTACACTCTGTTTCCTCCCAACAGCCCTGCCCACTTCTCTTCTAGGAAATATTGCAATGAAGTGTGTTGCAGGGAGAGGAACCAAAACAGGAAGAATTCTTCAGAGCTTTCCAGCACTCTGTGCCAGGTGCTGCCCAGATGACTCAGGCGTCTCTGGCTTGTCTGGTACTAACGGGAAAGTATGAATCCCGCCAGTGTCTCGAGCCGGTACTCTGCCCCCTCTCGTGTCTAGGCCATATCAGCCATTAAGTTCCTTCAGCTTTTCCCTAGCCCTGAAAATCCAAGCCCGTGATTTTCCTCAACATGCAACTGGATGTATGTGGAAGATACTGTGAACTTCATGTATGAACTCAGGAGGGAGAAATAAGTTAATGAAGTTAGTATGAAGAACAAAACTCTTCTTTCTCCGACTTTATCTCCCCCGTTTATTTATTTATTTGCACTCGTGCGTGCATGCGTGTGTGTGTGTGTGTGTGTGTGTGTGTGTGTGTTCACGCCTGCCTCAGGGCTTCTTGCCTCTGTAAATAAACTCCAGACAAATGCACGACTTTTCTTTTTTCGAGGTAGGGTCTCACTCTAGCCCAGGCTGACCTGGAACTTACTTTGTAGTCCTAGGTTGGCCTTGAACTCTTTTTTTTTTTTTAATTATTTATTTATTTGAGAGCGACAGACACAGAGAGAAAGACAGATAGAGGGAGAGAGAGAGAATGGGCGCGCCAGGGCTTCCAGCCTCTGCAAACGAACTCCAGACGCATACGCCCCCTTGTGCATCTGGCTAACGTGGGACCTGGGGAACCGAGCCTCGAACCGGGGTCCTTAGGCTTCACAGGCGAGCGCTTAACCGCTAAGCCATCTCTCCAGCCCGGCCTTGAACTCTTGATGATCCTCCTGTCTCTGCCTCCCATGTGCTGGGATTAAAGGTGTGCACCACACACCTGGCTCTTTCTTTTCTCCCTTTCCTTTCTTCTTTCTCACCTTTTATTTTTTTATTTTTATTTATTTATTTGAGAGCGACAGACAGAGAGAAAGAGGCAAATAGAGAGAGAGAATGGGCACGCCAGGGCCTCCAACCACTGCAAACGAACTCCAGACGCGTGCGCCCCCTTGTGCATCTGGCTAACGTGGGTCCTGGGGAATCGAGCCTCGAACCAGGGTCCTTAGGCTTCACGGGCAAGTGCTTAACCACTAAGCCATCTCTCCAGCCCTTCTTTCTCACCTTTCAACACACACACACACACACACACACACACACACACAGAGAGAGAGAGAGAAAGAGAGACGGTGGGGGGGGAGGGAGGCGGGGAGAGGGAGAGAGAGAGAACATGAGCACACCAGGGCCTCCAGCTATTGTAAAGGAATTCCAGATGCATGCACCACCTTGTGCATATGGTTTTATGTGGGTACTGGGGAATTGAACTGGGGTCCTTAGGCTTTGCAGGCAAGTGCCTCAACTGCTGAGTCATCTCTCCAGCCCTCCTCTTTTTTTAAAAAAAAATTTTAATCCTCCTGCTTCCACCTCCCTAGTGCTGGGACCACAAGTGTGCACCACCACACCTAGTTTATGTAGTGCTTGCTATCCAATACAGGTCTGCTTTGTCCGTGCTAGGAATGCATTCTACCAGTTGAGCTATATCCTCAGCCCTCATTTGATTTGATTTGATTTTACTTTTGTGTGTGTGTGTGTGTGTGTGTGTGTGTGTGTGTGTGGTGTATGCACTTGTGTGTAAATATGTGTGTGTCCTGTGTTTACACTTGCAGAGGCCAGGGGAGAACAATGGGTGTCCTCCTCTATCTCTTTCTTATTTACTTGAGACAGAGTCTTTAACTGAACCTGAAGTCTCACCATTTTCAGTTAGACCGAGCCCCAGCGAACCTCTTATCACTGCCCCTCAGCCCTGAGGTTTACAGGCCTGTGTGGCCAAACAGCCATGCTTAGCTTCCCCACCCCAATATGTTTTTTCCTGTTTTTTTTTTCCAATATTTTAAAATTTATTTATTTATTTTCAAGGTAGTGTCTCACTGTAGCCCAGGCTGACCTGGAATTCATTATGTACTCTCAGGGTGGCCTTGAACTCACAATGATCCTCCTACCTCTGCCTCCCGAGTGCTGGGATTAAAGGCATGCGCCACCCTGTCCAGCTATTAAAAAATAAATAAATAAATATATCTTCTATACTTAGACAACAAACCATGGTATTTCCCTCCCCTTAAATAATTTTTTAATATTTTATTTTTATTTGTTTATTTGAGAGAGAAAGAGGGATCAGTGGTCAGGGCCTCTGTCTATTTTGGTGTTAACTAGTTATTGAAACCCATGAAGCTTCAACAAAGAATCTTTCCCTCTCTCTGAAGTGGGTTTTGCCTGACTACTTTCATTGACTCAATTATTTCGTATAAAAGTAGGATTGTGCTCACCACTTAAGAAAGAAGCTGAAGCTGGTCATAGTGGCACACGCCTTTAATCCCAGCACTCAGGAGGCAGAGGTAGGATTGACATGAGGTCAAGGCCACCCTGAGACTACAAAATGAATTCCAGGTCAGCTTGGGTTAGAGCAAGACCCTACCTCCAAAAATAAATAAAATAAAATAAAATAAAATAAAATAAAATAAAATAAAATAAAATAAAATAAAATAAAATAAAATAAGGGCTAGAGGGACACATCTGGAGTTCGTTTGCAGTGGCTAGAGGCCCTGGTACGCCCATCCTCTCTCTCTTTCTCTGCCAAATAAATAAATAAATAAATGAAAATGAAACATTTAAAAATAAATAAATAAGTAAATAAAGAAGGCTGGAGAGATGGCTTAGTGGTTAAAGTGCTAGCCTGCAAAGCCAAAGGACCAAGGTTTGATTCCCCAGGACCCACGTAAGCCAGATGCACAAGGGGGCACATGCATCTGGAGTTCATTTGCAGTGGCTGGAAGCCCTTGTGTGCCCATTCTGTCTCTCTCTCTCCCTGCCTATATCTGTGTCTCTTTCTCAAATAAGTAAATAAATAAATAAATAATATTTTAAGAAAGAAAGAAAGAGGTTGAGGGGTTGCAAAGATAGCCTCAGTGGTTTAGGTGCTTACCTGCAAAGCCTAACAACCCTGGTTTGATTCCCCAATACCCACTGTTGCAGTCTGGGTCGCATTGCTGTTAGAAATCACCTAACCAAGAGCAGCTTCTGGGAAAAAGAGGTTTATTTGGCTTACAGGCTCGAGGGGAAGCTTCACGATGGCAGGGAAAAACGATGGCATGAGCAGAGGGTGGACATCACCCCCTGGCCAACGTAAGGTGGAACACAACAACAGGAGGGTGTGCCAAACACTGGGATGGGGAAACTGGCTATAAAGCCCATAAGCCTGCCCCCAACAATATACTCCCTCCAGGAGGCATTAATTCCCAAGTATCTATCAGCCGGGAACCTAGCATTCAGAACACCTAAGTTTATGGGGGACACCTGAATCAAACCACCACACCCACGTAAAGCCAGATGCACAAAGTGGTGCATGCATCTCGAGTTCATTTCCAGCAGCTGGGGGCCCTACTGTCCCATTCTCTCTCTCTTCTCTCTTCTTCTCTCTCTCTGCTTGAAAATAAATAAATAAATTTAAAAAAATCTTGGGTGTGTTGGGGTACGCCTTTAATTCTAGTACTTGAGAGGCAGAGGTAGGAGGATCATTGTGAGTTCAAGGCCAGCCTAGTTGGGCTGCAGTGAGATCCTACCTTGAAAGGAAAAAAGAAAAAAGAAAGAAAGAAAGATGCCGGGCGTGGTGGCACATGCCTTTAATCCCAGCACTCAGAAGGCAGAGATAGGAGGATCACCACGAGTTTGAGGCCATCCTTAGGCTACACAGTGCATTTCAGGTCAGCCTGAGTTAGACTGAGACCCTACCTCAAAAAATAAAATAATAAAATAAAATATAATAAAATAAAAAGAAAGAGGTTGATTCAGGGCTGGAGAGATAGCTTAGTGGTTAAGACACTTGCCTGAGAAGCCTAAGGACCTAGGTTCAATTCCCCAGATGCACTTGGTGGTGCATGTGTCTAGAGTTCCTTTGCAGTAGTCCCAAACCCTGGCACACCCATATTTACACTCACTCTCTCTCTCTCTCTCTCTCTCTCTCTCGGCTTCTTTCTCTTTAAATTATATAAATAAAGTAATTAAAAATAAATAAAATAATAATAAATAAATTCTGAAAAGAAAGAGGTTGACTCAGCAGGTGCCTCTGGACTGGTATAGGATTTTGGTGGTTTTGCTGAACCTGCTGTGAATTATCTTCCTGAGGAAGGAGAGGCTGTGATATGTAAATCAGGTCCACAACATATACTGGGTCTATAAAGTAGTAGGGCAATTTAGGGGAGGAGAAAGGCAGAGCAGACAAAGGGGCTGTCCCAATTCCTCAAAGGGAAATGTGGCAGGTCTTGTGTTGGGCTGGAGTTCCTAAGAGGAAAACAAACAAACAAACAAAAACCAGCTCTTGAAATGAAAATTTTTCATGTTTGTGGAATAAAAGATTAAGTTTGTTGTAGTGTGGGCAGTTATTTCCCCAGAGCAGGTAATGTCAAATATACTAGGGGTACAGATTGTCTGCCTAGGATGGGGCCCTTTCAGCAGACAGGGGTGGCTAATGGAAAGGCAAGGGTCACAATGCCAGAATATGTTAGAACCCAGAAGCTGGCTCCAGCGGCAGGCAAGAGTCAGCCTAGCCCTGCCTTGAGCACAAGCCAAGCTGAGCAGTGCAAACTGGCTCTACAGAGACCATCCAGGATGTAGAGATGCACAGCAGCCCTGTGACAACAGCAGCACTCCAAGATGAGGAGGCTGGAAGGCTGACAGAAAATGACTATGGACCTGGGCAGCTACCTGAAGAAGTGCTTCCCATTCATGCCACAGTACTCATATTACCCTTTTTAGAAAACAATCGATACAAGTGATAGAATCCTTTCATAATGTATTGAATCTTGCTAATGCTTTTCTTTTAGTATCCCTCTAGCTGCTGACTCCTGAGGCTAACTGATAGTTTCTGGGAATGGATGATGACGGGGCATCAGAGTTCCTGCCACCCTCAGTAAAAGGACTTCTTTATGTAATGCTAACCTTTGAACATCTTACATATTTGAAAAAAATCTAAAAAAATCAGTAAAGATAGCAATTAAGATTTATTTATTTATTTGTACACACACACACACACACACACACACACACACACAGAGGCAGATAGAGAGAGAGAGAATGGGTGCACCAGGGCCTCTGGCCACTGCAAAGGAACTCCAGACACATGCGCCACTTCATGCCTCTGGCTTTATGTGGGTACTGGGGAGTTGAACCTGGGTCCTTTGGCTTTGCAGGCAAGTACCTTAACCACTAAGCCATCTCTCTAGCTAGAAATTAAGAAGTTGAAAGAAAGCTAGGTGTGGTGGTACACGCCTTTAATCCCAGCACTCACTCGGGAGGCAGAGGTAGGAAGATCGCCGAGAGTTCAAGGCCACCCTGAGACTACAGAGTGAATTCCATGTCAGACTGGGCTAGAGTGAGACCCTACCTCAAAAAAAAAAAAAAAATTGGAAAGAAGGTATCCTGCATTAGTGCAAAAAGGCCACACTTAAAGGCTTAAAGTTGTTAAATAAAAATCCTAGTGCCAAGGGTGGGCTACCTCCATATAGGTTGTTGGCCTCAGAAGCTTTCAAAATGATAAATGCTACTGTCATTCTTTTTGGTTCTGAACTGAAAGCTCCTTTCCTGCTAGTTGGCTTTCATAGTGTTAAAAGCACATAGGCTGCTGTGGCACATCAATTATGGGTACTTTTCAATTAGATTAAGGCCCACTTTACAGGAGAGACTTACATCTGGTACTATAAGCCAGGGCCAATAAACCCACTGGTTCAAGTTGGACTCCGGTGGAATTATTCCTTTGATCTGTTGTCAGTGACCTATCAAGGTGAATGAATATTTGTTCACCATTTCCCCAGGAAAGTGAACACAACAGGAGTTGATTCATACAAGGTTAACAGTGTTGCCAGAAAGGAAGAAGCAGAAAGCAGTTTAGGTAGGGTTAGCTGCCTGAGTGTACTTAAGTCAGGACATAGTTTTTTACCTGAGAACTTGTCTCATCTTTTCCACCAGAAATAAGATGTGAGTTTTTATTCTCTGATTTATTTATTTTTTATTTATTTGTTTACTAGAGATAGTCAGAAGGGGTGGAGGGAGAGAGAGAGAGAGAATGGGCATGCCAGGGCCTCTAGCCATTGCAAATTAACTCCAGATGCATGCGCCACCACATGCATGTGCATCTGGCTTACTTGGAACCTGGAGAATCGAACCTGGGTCCTTAGGCTTTGCAGGCAAGTGCTTTAACCACTAAGCCATCTCTCCAGCCCAAAATGTGAGTTTAGGAAGCCAGCCTATAGCAGGAGAAAGAGGTAAAGCCACAGGCCCCACCCTTAGTCACAATATGTGTATATAGCAGGTGTTCAATAAATGGCTGTCCTGGGGCTAGGAAAGAATACTGAGCCTAGAGTGAAGGTGTGGAGGGCAGGATGATGATCTGTAGATATATACATACATCCATACATCCCTTTGCCTCCTGAGTACTGGGTTAAAGGTGTGCATTACAACACCCGGCCGGTCTGTCAATATTTAATTTGTTGTTTTGTGGAAAAGATTGCAGGTTTCATTGGCTGACTTCAAAGGGTAAAATTAAATTCTAAGGGAAGGAAGCCAGTTTGAAGAACAATCCCAGGTTGGAGAGAGGGCTTAGTGGTTAAGGCACTTGCCTGCAAAGCCTAGGGACCTAGGTTCAGTTTCCCAGTACCCACATAAGCCAGATGCACAAGGTGGCTCATGTGTCCAGATTTGTTTGCACTGCCTGGAGGCCTTGGCGTGCCCATTCTCTTTCTATCTGCCTCTTCCTCTCTCTCTCTCTCTCAAACCTTAAGTACATAAAATATTAAGAAAAAGCTCCATGGGAGGGGATACATCCCTGATACTGAAAACCTACAACAGAAGAGCCCTAGGGGTGTAACGTCTGCTGCTGTCTGGCTAAATGTATATTCTATGCTCATCAAACTGCCCAGTAAGCACTTCTCTTAATGTTCATACCCATATATTAATGCTACTCTTACTTTTGGTAGAGAACCTTCTCTTTTCAGATGGCAGTGTCCTTGGGATGACTCAGAAGGCATCATGGTGCTGAGAAGTGACAGAGGAGTGCTCAGCACTGTAATCTCTCTATCACACCTTCCAAGGCTCAGGGTCTAATGCGGAAGAGGTGGTGGAAAGAATGTAAGAACCAAAGGAAGGGTAGGACTCCTTACAATGTGCTCCTTCAGACATAAAATGGCCTGGTTATCCATGAGTTCACAGTTTGACACTACCTACACATCATCATAATAGGAAGAAAATATCATAACATTAAAATAAAAGAAACTGATTGAAAGGGAGAGGGGATGTGATGGAGAATGGAGTTTCAAAGGGGGAAATGGGGGGAAGGAGGGCATTACCATGGGATATTGTTTACAATCATGGAAGTTGTTAATAAAAAATAAATTAAAAGGGCTGGAGAGATGGCTTAGCCTTTAAGTGCTTGCCTGTGAAGCCTAAGGACCCTGGTTCGAGGCTCGGTTCCCCAGGTCCCACATTAGCCAGATGCACAAGGGGGTGCACCCATCTGCAGTTCGTTTGCAGAGGCTGGAAGCCCTGGTGCGCCCATTCTCTCTCTCTCCCTCTATCTGTCTTTCTCTCTGTGTCTGTCGCTCTCAAATAAATAAATTAATTTAAAAAATATTTAAAAAAAATAAAAAAATAAATTAAAAATAAAAAAGTTTTCTAGTAACAACAAAAAGAGAAAGAAACATGCTGGGTTTGGTGGCACATGCCTTTAATCCCAGCACTCAGGAGGCACAGGTAGGTGGATCACTGTGAGTTTGAGGCCACCCTGAGACTACGCAGATAATTCCAGATCAGCTTGGGCTAGAGTGAGACCCTACCTTGAACCCCTTTGTTACCCGCCCCCCCAAAGAGTTAATAACTATCCCTAAAGCTTGCTGGCAATAAAGAAGGCACAGAGGTGTTTGGCCTCCTTTCCTGATTGTTGTGCTGCCCTTAGCCAAGATGGCCTTGAAGGACCAGGGACCATCTGAGTATCCTCTCTTAGACATTCCTGGCTGAAGAAGCCTATTCTGAACAAGGACACAAACAGCTACAATTTTCTTATCAAGTGTACCTGGTACAGTCTGTTTCTTAGGATCCTCCATATAAGTCTGAACCCCAGCCTGGCTCAATGCTTCAGCCTCCCTCCCAGGGGAAGGTTACTGCCCCTTGCTGTTTCTCTCAATAAACAGTCTGTCTGTAGACATCAAGCCTGGTGTTCTCTTGCTTTTCTCTTACACTTTCCTTAATGAATAGTAGAATAATGGCACTCACAGTTATCCGAATTATCTTAAAAATAAAGGGAGGGGTTGGAAAGATTGTTTAGTGGTTAGGACATTTGCCTGTGAAGCCTAAGGACTCACGTTTGACTCTCCAGGTCCCATGTATGCCAGATGTACAAAGTGATGCAAGCTCAAGGTCGCATATGTGAACAAGGGGGTGCACATATCTGGAGTTTGACTGCAGTGGCTGGAGGTATTATACCAATTCTCTCTCTAGCTCCACTCACTGTCTCACATAAAAAAAAAGTCCAGTCTGTTGCCTCAAAAAATAAGTAAATAAAGGGAGGGCTGGAGAAATGCCTCAGCGGGTAAGGCCCTTGCCTGCAGAGCCTAACAAATGAAGTTCGATTCCTCAGTATTAATGTAAAGTCAGATGTGCAAAGTGGCACATGCATCGGGAGTTCGGGAGTCTATTTGCAGCAGCTGGAGGTCCATTCTCTCTTCTATCTTCCCCTAATAGAAAATAAATAAAATTATTTTTTAAAAGCTGGGTATGGTGACCCAGGCCTTTAATACCAGCACTTGGAAAGCAGAGGTAGGATGATCACTATGAGTTAAAGGCCAGCCTGGGACTACAGAGTGAATTCTAGGCTAGCCTGGGCTAGAGTGAGACCTTACCTCGACTTCCCCACCCCCCGCAAAAAAAAGGAAAAATATGATACTTGGAATTTGAGGTTCAGGGAATTTAGACTTCAGTAGCCCAGTGTAAAAAAGAGACGTCTTGGTGCAGGTTAAGCCTACCAGATAATGTGAGCCTGAAAGCAGGCAGGTGTGTTGACTGAGTTTGGGGCTCTTACAGTGATGGTAAGAAAGAAAGATTCTTTCTTGACTACACTTCCAATGGTAATCCTCTCCCCTGGAGAGAAGGATTATGGTGGGCAAGGAGTGACCCTCAGTGGGAGAGCACTTGCCTCACCTGCGCTGCATCCTGGGTTCCATCCCTAGCATGTGCATGCGTGAACACACACTCACATGAAAAAAATTATGGTAAAATTGATTTGGAGCCAGGTGTGGTGGCACACGCCTTTAATCTCAGCATTCAGGGGGCAGAGGTAGGAGGATCGCCCTGAGTTCAAGGCCAGCCTGAGACTACATAGTGAATTCCAGGTAAGCCCGGGCTAGAGAGAGACCCTACCTCGAAAAACCAAAAAACAGGATTTGGAATAAGTCACCAGATCAGATTGAAGAAATGTTGACTTTCAAGCGACTGATGGCTGAGAAGTGGCTTCGGTGTCTTTCTCCCCATGACCTGCTCCCGCCCCCACTGCAGCATCACTGTAGTGAGTCACGAGCACGCGCTCAGCACATCAGACCATGCTCTAAGGACAAAGCAAGTTCTAATGTGTGGAAACGGATTAAATATTTGTTTTCTGAAAAAAAAAGAAAAAATAAATAAGTAAAGGGAGCCTGGTGTGGTAGCTCATGCATTTAATTCCAGTACTTGGGAAGCTGAGGTAGGAGTATCGCTGTGAGTTCAAGGCTCGCATGGGACAACAGAATGCGTTCCAGGTCAGCCTGGGCTAGAGTGAGACCCTGCCCCTCCACCCCAAAAAAGAAAAACACAAAACAAAACCAAAAACCTTGGTGGGCTGGAGAGATAGCTTAGTGGTTAATGCACATGCCTGTGAAGCCTAGGAACCCAGATTTGATTCTCCAGGTCACACGTAAGCCAGGTGCACATGGCGGCACATGCACCTGGTGTTCATTTGTAGTGGCTTGAGGCCCTGCCGTGCCATTTTCACTCTCTCTGTCTCTAATAAATAAAATCTTAAAAACAAACAAACAAAAAGAGCATAGTTCGGGGATTGAATCTGGGACTCAGGGCATGCTACGCAAGCACTCTAAACTGAACTACATCCCCAGCTTTGGGAACTTCTTTATGCAGAGGAGTGAACTAATTATATTTCTACAACACTGAGATGAGTGTATTTGGTCTTAGTGGAGAGCATTCTGGGCAGCCCTGGTCAGTGGAAGCCGAGTTACTGGTGAAATATGGCGGCTCTACACTTGGAGCTGTTACATTACAGCGCGGAGGCAAGGGGGAAACTGTTTGCCTACAGGATGACTACACTGCTGGCGTGAGCGGATTGAGGATGGGCAAGAAGAGGAAGCCCAGGCCAAGAGCTGCTCCACCCTCCCTGGAGATCGTAGCCTGGACCCGGCCCTCCCCTAGCGCGGCCCGCCCCTCCCCTAGCGCGGCCCCGGCCCTCCCCTAGCGCGGCCCGTCCCTCCCCTAGCGCGGCCCGCCCCTCCCCTAGCGCGGCCCGCCCCTCCCCTAGCGCGGCCCGCCCCTCCCCTAGCGCGGCCCGCCCCTCCCCTAGCGCGGCCCGCCCCTCCCCTAGCGCGGCCACGCCCCTCCCCTAGCGCGGCCACGCCCCTCCCCTAGCGCGGCCCCGCCCTCTCCTGGCTCGCCCCCCGCCCTCTCCTAGCTCGGCCCGCCCCTCCCCTAGCTCAGCCCGCCCCTCCCCTAGCGCGGCCCCGGCCCTCCCCTAGCGCGGCCCCGCCCCTCCCCTAGCTCTCCCCCGCCCTCCCCTAGCTCGCCCCCGCCCCTCCCCTAGCTCTCCCCCCGCCCTCCCCTAGCTCGCCCCCGCCCCTCCCCTAGCTCTCCCCCGCCCTCCCCTAGCTCGCCCCCGCCCCTCCCCTAGCTCTCCCCCGCCCTCCCCTAGCGCGGCCCCGCCCCTCCCGAAATCGGCCACGCCCCTCCCCTAGCTCGGCCACGCCCCCAATTTGCGCGGCGGCGGCTGCGCAGTTGGAGCGTACTCGCGGCCGCGCGCTTCAGCCCCGCGATGTGGAGTTCACGGCTGGGCCGTCCCCGGCCGCTGGCCTGTGGGGTGGAGGAGCTGCGGCGCCGCCGGCGGGAGCGGGAGGCCGGTGGGGGCTGGCGAGGGAGCCGGGGCAAAGGGAGGCGGCGGTGGGAAGTCGGGGAAGGAGACTCCCGGCGGAGCCGCGGGCTGACAGCCTCCTCCTGTGCCTGCAGCCCTGCGGAAGGCGCGGAGGGAGCAGCAGCTGGTCAGCAAGAGGCTGCTGCGGGAAGACGTCCCGGAGGAGGCGGCAGGCGAGGGTGCCGACGCACCACTTGGGGAAGCGGAGGTGAGGATGCGCGGCCTGGTGTGCGCTGCCAAACTTCCGCGAGTGCCGGAGCTCTGCCCTACACCCGAATGTCCTCCACCTCCGGGTCACGTCTGAAACAGGAGGATCGTCCTCTGCTACTCACTACCCCTCATTCACACATCCACCCATCATCAAATCCTGGCCGATTTAAAATTTCTTTATTTTATACCTTTTGAAGAACTCTAGGGTCTTGATGTGTCTCTCCACTGCAGCTGCCACTACTCTTCCCCCACCCCGAATACTACAGCAGCCTTCTAAAGGTTATATACCCTTGCCACCTTAATTCGTCTTCTTAAAACACAGAAACTGGGGCTGGAGAGATGACTCAGCGGTTTAGGTACTTGCCTACAAAACTTAACAACCTGGGTTCGATTCCCCAGTACCCACATAAAGCACAAAGTGGTGCATACATCTGGAATTCGTTTGCAGTGTCCAGGGGCCCTGGCTTGCCCATCTCTGCCGCGCTGTCTGTACATATCTCTCTGCTTGCAAATAAATAAAAGTATTTTATAGAATACAGAAATTCTGAGACATGGCCACACATGCCTCTAATCCCATCACTCGGGAGGCAGAGCTAGGAGGCTCGCTGGGAGTTCAAGACCACCCTGAGTCTGCATAGTGAATTCCAGGTCAGTTTGGGCTACAGCGAGACCCTACCTCAAAAAAAAAAAAAAAAAGCTAGAAACTAGAAACCAGGATGAGGGGATGGCTCAGCAGTTATAACCACTTGTTTGCAAAGCCTGCTGGTCTGGGTTTGATTTCCTAGAACCCATATAAAGCCAGATGCACAAAGTGGTACATGAGTCTGGAGTTCATTTGTAGTGGCAGGAGACCCTGGAGCACCCACTCTCTTTCTCTCTTTGCTTGCAAATAAATAGGTAAAAATAATTATTTTTTATTTTTGGGCGCACTAAGGACTCTAGCCACAGCAAACGAACTCCAGAAGCATGTGCTTCTGGCTTACATGGGTTTTGGGAAATCAAACCCGGGTTTTTAGGCTTCTCAGGCAAGCACCTTAACCACTAGGCCATCTCTCTAGCCCTATAAAAAAATATTTTTTTCAAAACCAAACAAACTGGGTTGGAGAGATACAGCAGTTAAGGTGCTTGCCTGTTAAAGCCTAAGGACCCAGGTTTGATTCCCCAGTACCCAGGTAAAGCCAGATGCACAAAGTGGTACGAGCATCTGGAGTTTTCAGTGGCTAGAGGCCCCTGGTGTGCCTATTTCCTCTCTCTCTCTCTCTGCTTGCAAATAAATAATTTTTTTAAATATTAAAAAAATATTTTAGTGACCTGTCAAACTCAGCATGATCAAACCTCTACCTGTCTTATCAGTTTCTTCATCCTAACCACTGTCCCACTTTCAGTTCCTGGGACAATATAGCAGACTCTTTCTTGTTGCAGAGTCTTTGCATTTGGTCTCTTGGTATTCTGTCTTGGCATCCAGTTTGTTGCTTGCAGGCCATTAATCTTATCTAGTTGGTTATCATCTCTCCAACTAGGCTTTCTTTATTTTTTTGTTTGTTTGAGAGCAGGCTGGCTACAAACTGGCAACCTTCCTGCCTGAGCCTCCATCTAGACTTACTTAGACCCTGTCTTATCACTGAAAATTGAGGGCCAGGCTGGGGATATTGTCCAGTGGTAAAGTGCTTGTCTAGCATGCTCCAGGCCCTAGGTTTAGTCTCTAGGGTTAGGGCAGATCCAGGAGTCAGCTGGGAGTCACACCTGTAGTCCTGGCACTTGGGAAGTTGAGGCAGGAGGATCTTGAATTTGAGACTAGTCTTGGCTAAATAGCAAGACTGAAAAAATGAGACACCTGCACACGATCTAGAGTATAGATGTTTAGTAATTATTTTTTTGAGACAGGGTCTCATAGAATGACTTGTAACTCATTATGTAGCTGAGAGGATGACCTTGAACTGATTATTCTGTCTCTACTTCCTGAGTCCCAGGTGTGTGCCCCCACACCAAGTTAGTGAAGTGCTGAGGCTTGAACCTATGTCTCTCTGCATTCTGGGTAAGCATTATACTAACTGAGCTACATCCCCAGCCCAAGTGTTCATTGCTTATTGAATGAGTGAGTGAAAGTGTTTATACATTCAGTGAGCATTGGTTGTCTTGTTGTAGTTTTGCCTGTATTTATTTACTTATTTATTTATTACAACTTTTTTTTTATTCACAACTCCATGATTATAAAAAATATCCCATGGTAATGCCCTCCCTCCCCCCACTTTTCCCCTTTGAGACTCCATTCTCTATCATATCCCCTCCCCCTCTCAGTCTCTCTTTATTTTGATGCCATGATCTTTTCCTTTTATTATGATGGTCTTGGGTAGGTAGTGTCAGGCACTATAAGGTCCTGGATATCAAGGCCATTTTGTGTCTGGAGGAGCATGTTGTAAGGTGTCCTACCACTTGGCTCTTACATCCTTTCTGCCACTTCTTCCACAATAGACCCTGAGCCTTGGAAGGTGTGATAGAGATATTTCAGTGCTGAACACTCCTGTCACTTTTTTCCACCACCATGATGCCTTCTGAGTCATTCCAAGGTCACTGACATCTGAAAAGAGAAGATTTTCTACCAAAAGTGAGAGTAGCATTAATATAAGGGTATGAACATTAAGAGAAGTGCTTACTGGGCATTTTGATAAGCATAGTATATCCATTTAGCAAGACAGCAGCAGACGTTACACCCCTAGGACTCATGACTACCCGTTTTAAGTTTTCAATATCAGGGATGTATTCTGTCCCATGGAGTGGGCCTCCAGTCCAATTGGAGGGCAGTTGGTTTTCGCATGTATTCATATATCTAATTTACAATCATACTTATTCACTTATGTGATGGGCATTGAGACACACAAAGACTGACATGGTAGAGTTCCTTTCTATTCTTTTTTTAAAAATTTTTAATTTTTTTATTTTTCGAGGTAGGGTTTCACTCTAGTCCAGGCTGACCTGGAACTCACTATGCAGTCTCAGGGTGGCCTTGAACTCACAGTGATCCACCTACCTCTGCCTCCCTAGTGCTGGGATTAAAGGCATGCGCCACCACACCCGGCTCTCTATTCTTTTAATGTGTGTGTGTGTAGCATGCCAGGGTCTCTTGCCTCTGCAAATAACACTGGATGCTTGCATTGCTTTTTGTATCTGGCCCCATGTAGTGGATGTCTTGGAAATTGAACCTGAGTCAGTAGGCTTTGTAAGCAAGTGCCTTTAACCATTGAGTAATCTGCCCAGCCCCTAGATTCCTTTAAAGTGCTCACAGACCAATGAAGAAGACAGATGTCCTACCATTTATCACAATGAGAGGAAAACATGAGGCCAAAGAGAAACTAAATCTGCTGGAGGAAGCCAGAAAGGCCATGATGAGCAGAAATCTGAAGGGAGGGGGAGTGGACTGGGTATTTCAGGCAAAGGCAATTAAAACACATCATGTGATTGTAGATGTTGCTGAAGTATAGGTTGCATGGGGAGAATAGTTGGAGGGATTGGTTTTTCCAAGCTACAAAATTTGTTTTTCATTAAAAAAAAACATTTTATTTATTTGCAAGGAGAGAGAAAGAATGGGCACACTAGGGCCTCTAGCCACTGCAAATGAATTACAGATACATGTGCTACTCTGTGCATTTATCTCTAAGTGGGTACTAGGTAACTGAATCTGGGTCATTAGACTTTGTAGTATCTTAACTGCTTAGCCCTCTCTCCAGCTCCTATTTTCCTTCCTCCTTTCTTTTTTTTGGCGGGGGGTGGGGGTAGAATCTCACTCTAGCCTAGGTTGACCTGGAATTCACTATATATCTCAGGGTGGCCTTGAACTCACAATGATCCTCCTACCTCTGCCTCCTAAGTGCCGGAATTAAGGGTGTGTTCCACCACACCTGGCTTTTCCTTCCTTCCTTCTCTCCCTCCCTCCTTTCTTTCTTTCTTCCTTCCTTCCTTGCTTCCTTTCTGTGAGAGAATTAGCATATCAGAGCCTCTAGCCACTGCAATTGAACTCCATATGCGTGTGCCACTTTGTCCACTTGTGCGACCTTGCATTTGCATCACCTTGTGCTTCTGGCTTATATGGGATCTAGAGAGTTGAACATCGGTCTTTAGGCTTTGTAGGCAAGCACCTTAACTGCTAAGCCATCTCTCCAGTCCATTTTTTTTTTTTTTTTTTTTGGTTTTTTTCGAGGTAGGGTCTCATTTTGGTCCAGGCTGACCTGGAATTAACTCTGTCATCTCAGGGTGGCCTTGAACTCATGGCAATCCTCCTACCTCTGCCTCCCGAGTGCTGGGATTAAAGGCGTGCGCCACCACGCCCGGCTCCAGTCCATTTAAAAAAATATTTTTATTTATAAGGAGAGAGAGAATATGGGCATGCTAGGGCCTCTAGCCACTGCAAACCAACTCCAGATGCATGTGCCACCAGATGCATGCATTTGGCTTTATGTGGGCATCTGGCTTTTACATGGGTACTAGGGAATCAAACCCTATTTGTTAGGCTTTGCAGGCAAGTGCCTTAACTGCGTAGCCATCTCCCCAGCTCTGTTTTTCATTTTTAAAACATAAAAAAACTTTAGTTTTAATTTTCATTTATTCAAGAGAGAAAGGAAATAATGGGTGCTCCAAGGCCTCCAGCTGCTGCAAAGGAACTGCAGATGCATGTGCCACCTTATACATCTAGCTTACATGGGTCCTGGGGAATCGAACATGGGTCATTTGGCTTTGCAATCAAGTGCCTTACCTACTAAGCCATCTCTCCAGCCCTAAAATTTTAAATTAAATTAATTTATTTGAGAGACAGATAGAGAATGGGTGTGTCAGGGCCTTCAGCCACTGCAAACGAGTTCCAAACACATGTACCACCATGTACATCTGGCTTACATGGGTACTGGGGAATCAAACCTGGGTCCTTAGGCTTCACAGGCAAGCACCTAAACCACTAAGCCATGTCTCCAGTTCTATTTTTCATTTTTACATATTTGTTTATGAGAGAGAGATAGGCAGAAAAAGAGAGTATAGGTGCACCAGGGTCTCTCACTACTGCAAATGAACTGCAGACACATATACCACTTTGTGCATCTGGCTTTGTGTGGGTACTGGGGAATTGAACCTGGGCTTTCAGGCTTTACAAGCAAATACCTTTAACCACTGAGCTATCTCTCCAGCCCCACGCTGAGAAGTTTAAATGTTATCCTGAAAATACTCCTATAAGAAGCTAGAGTAGGCTGGGTGTGGTGGTACATGCCTTTAATCCTAGCACTTGGAAGGCAAAGGTAGGCAGATTGCCATGAGTTCGAGGCCAGCCAGACTACCCAGTGAATTCCAGGTCATCCTGGGCTAGAGTAGACCCTACCTTGAAAAACAAAACAAAACAACAACAACATAAAAAAAGAAGGCAGGGTAGATATGTCATTCATACTTATCAGGTGAGTAAACATTTACATTCTTTGGGAGTAAGTGGCAGGGCTGGTAATAGGAATCAGTTCTGATCCCCTGACTGTCTACCCCTTGAAAATATTGGTGCTTGGGCTGGGGAGATAGCTAAGTGGGTAAAAGTGCTTGCCATGTAAGTGTGATGACATGGGTTTATATGCTCAAAACCTCTGTAAAGCCAGATGCAGTAGCAAGCCACTATAATCCCAGCCCCTCCTAAAATGAGATCAGTGCCAGAGACAGGAAGATCCCAGAAGCTCACAGGCTACCAGCCTAGTGTTTAGAGCAGTCCATAAGAGACCCTGCCATAAACAAGGTGGAAAGGTGATGACCAACAACCAAAGTTGTCCTTTGACTACCTCTTGTGCACTCTGCTATGTGCAGACTTGTACTCACAAACATGTACACACACACACAGATTATTTTTTAAAGGCTGATGCTCATTAGCCATATGTTGTGATAGTGGACGAGTCACAACACAGGTAAGTCAGTAGAGAAGGACTCAGGACTTGCTTCCTAGCTGTGTGTTCTCCTTTCCTCCTTTTGGGCTTCAGGTCCAGCAGTTCCTGCGCTTGGCCCAACGGGGAACAGATGAAAAGGAGAGAGAAAAGGCTCTGGTCAGCCTTCGTCGAGGCTTGCAACATCCTGACACACAGCAAACCTTCATCCGGTCAGTGTGGGTGCTGTGAGTGGTTGGCTGGGGCTCTCTGGGAACAGGAGAGAACAGAGGGAATAGACCATGGGCTTAGCAGGATTCTGGTGTTCATTTACGTAGGTTGGAGGGCAGCATGCGCATCCTTGTCGGGCTCCTGACCAGCAACCGGGCCCTGTTGCAGCTTGAGGCAGCTCGATGCCTACATGAGCTCTCTCATTCTGAGCAGTCTGCAGTGGCAGAGGCCTGCCTGCCAGCCACTTCGTACCTCCTTACCTACCTCTCTGGCCACAGCTCAGACTTCATAGTAAGCCCTACCTCTTCCTACCTTGCTTTAGGCTTGAGAGTTTAAAATTCTGCATGTAGAGGGAAGAATAAACAGCACTGTGTACCCACCATTTTCCCTCTCATGAGTTTCAATGACAGGGATGTTCCATTCTCATCTCATCCCGGGCCTGATGACAGGAGATGAGCCCTGTCCAGTACTTTTGTTGCTTCCTCTCAGGAGCTGTGTCTGTACACATTGGGGAACCTCATTGTGGAGAGTGAGGCTGTGAGAAAGCAGCTAGTACCACAGGGCATTATTCCAGCCTTGGCTGCCTGCATCCAGGTTAGTGCCCCTTCCTCCCTCCATAACAAAACCCCCTTCATTCCACTGCACATGCTCCACTGGCTTTGCAAGGTAGCTCCAACCTCTGTCCTGTGTCAAGGGGCTGAAAGTCTCCTGAGACCATATGACCTAGTTTCCAGAGTCAGATCCCTATCCTGTCTACTTCTAGTCACCCCATGTGGCTGTGCTGGAAGCCCTTGGATATGCCTTGTCTCAGCTTCTGCAAGCTAAGGAAGCTCCAGAGAAGATCATTCCGTAAGTAAAACTATGTCTACAGATGGAGAGTCAAGGTTGACCCCCTTGGTATATAGCCCACAGATGCCTCATCTGATTTTTACTCCACGTGAAAAGGACTTTGGGTTTGGACACTTTTTCTCTTGCTATAAGGGGTTGGGAAGAGTCAATAGTATCTTCATGGTTCCTGATCACAGTCCTACTTCTACTGGCAGCTCTTTTCTGGACTCCACTCTTCCCCAACACATGCTGCAATTGATGCAGCCTGGCCCAAAGCTGAACCCCGGGGTTGCTGTGGAGTTTGCATGGTGCCTTCACTACATCATTTGCAGGTAACTACCAGCTGGGAAAAATGCCACAGATCTTTCATGGAGCTACCTTCCATGTGGCTTAGGTTTTTGGACTGAATTCAGTTTCTAAAATGCTATAGTGAGTTTCATTCTTCTGTGGTCTCTTCTCCTCAAACCCCCGCCCCAGGTAGGGTCTCACTGTAGCCCAGGCTGACCTGGAATTCACTATGTAGTCTTAGGGTGGCCTCACATACACAGCAGTCCTCCTACATTTTCCTCCAAGTACTGGGATTCAAGACGTGTTCCCCCATGCCTGGCTCTGTGGTCCTTTCTTTCGCTTAAGAGATATACAGACCTAGATGTTTTCTGTCTTACAGGAAGGATTAATCATAGATAGTAACTGTTACTTCCTGTTAACCTAGTCAGGTCAACAATGCCCTGCTCATCACCCATGGGGCTCTGTCTACTCTGGGGTTGCTGCTGTTGGACTTGGCTGGGGCTGTGCAGAGAACGGATGATGCAGGATTGGAACTGGTATGTGAAAAGGACAGTTTAGGGTCTAGGAGATATTTTTTCATATTCTGCTCTTCTGTATACACCCACACCTGATCTTCAATTTGCCTTTGCAGCTTGTATGCCCTGTGCTTCGGTGTTTAAGTAACCTGCTAACAGAAGTGCCAGTGGAGGCGGTGGGAGGGCAAATGCTGCTCAGAGATGAACGTATTGTGGCAGCCTTATTTATCCTTCTCGAGTTTTTTCTTCAGAAACAGCCCAGCTTACTGCCTGAGGGCCTCTGGCTCCTCAACAATCTCACTGGTAGGTATTGCAATCTGTGTAGGATTGGACTTTTATAATCAAAATATTTATTAAAATCAAGGGAGGACAGCCAGATGTGGTAGCTCAAGCCTTTAATCTCAGCACTTGGGAGGCAGAGGTAGGAGGATTGCTGAGTTTGAGACTAGAGTGAGTTCCAGGTCAGCCTGGCCTAGAGTGAGACCCTACCTCCAAAATATCCAAACCAGGCTAGGCGTGAATCCCAGCACTTGGGAGGCAGAGGTAGGAGGATTGCCATGAGTTCGAGGCCACCCTGAGACCACATAGTGAATTCCAAGTCAGCCTGGGCCAGAGTGAGACGCTATCCTGAAAAAACAAAAAACAAACAAACAAACAAACAAAAAATCAAGGGAGGGAATAAACCTGTTAGGAAACATAGTATAGATTGGAGGATGTGATAGAGAATAGAGGAATAGAATACTTAAAACACTACAGAAGGGGTCCACTCTGCAGTCTTGGTGGTTGGGGTGGCCTTTTATCCACCCCTCCTGCTACTCTGTCAGTGCCAAGCATGGGGGCTCTCTGCTAGCTCATTCATCTCACAGGAATACCTAGGGCTCTGGAAGGACACTGTAGAGCACTTCTCCATCTACCAATGGCTGTCAGGCAATCTCTTTTTTCCCCCACCTTCCCAACAAGTAAATTGCCTTGGCCTTAGCTCTTTCTGGGTGGAGTAAAGAATAGCTTAGAGATCTCTGCCTTTACTCAGCAAAATAAGGACAGCCCCACACCCCCTCCATCCCCCCCCCCCAGGTAGTTCTTCCTCTAGTCCAGGCTGACCTGGACGTCTCAGCGTGGTTTTGAACACATGGCAGTACTACCTTTTGCTTGTTCCCCAGACTTGGCAAAAAGGCTCAGTAGATAAGCAATGTTTATTTAAAGCATTAGCACTCCCCCCCCCCCACCTTTTTGTGAGAGAGACATGCCAGGGCCTCTAGCCACTGCAGTTGAACTCCTTGCACGCTTGTGTCACCTTGTGCATCTGGCTTTTGTGAGACCTGGAGAGTCAAAACATGGGTTCTTAGGCTTTGTAGGCAAGTACCTTAACCAATAAGCCATCTTTCCAGCCTTTTTTTTTTTGAGGCAGATTCTCACTCCAGCCTAGCCCAGGCTGGTCTTGAACTCACAGCAATCCTACTACACCCAATTTCATTTAAAGCTTTGAAAGTGTGCTGGGTCTTGCAGAGATTCACCCAGCTAAAGCTGCCTCTCTCCACCCAGTCATCCTGAAGGATTCTGGGGCAGGTGGCCACTTTGAAGCTCCTGAAGCCAGGAGAGGGAAAGTACTGTTAGAGCTCCCCCATGTATATACTTTTTTTGATTTTTCGAGGTAGGGTCTCACTCTAGCTCAGCCGTGTATATACTTTTATGCATACTCCTGAGGACATATTGGGACTCATCTGCAGTATAAACAGATGTTTTTCCCTTAATTTTCTGGTATGTACATATACATCACACGCCAGGCATGTGTGTGAGGTGCTGCATGCATGCACATACACGCTACAAACATGGAAACCCTTTTCTCCCTGGCACTTTCAAATTTTTGGTGAGTCCCCAGAGCTAGAAGCTACTAGACACAGGAGGGAGTCTAAACTTTTCCAATCATGCTGGGAGAATAGCCAAGGGCAGGGAGTTCCAGGGCTGCAGAGATAGGATGGATATCTTGGGAGGTCCTATTCCCCTACCCCTCAGAAATCCAGGAGTGTCAGGCCCCAAAAAGTTGTAGTTTAAGGGGTTTCGAGCCGGGTGTGGTGGCACACGCCTTTAATCCTAGCACTTGGGAGGCAAAGGTAGGAGGACTGCTGTGAGTTCTAGGCCATGCTGAGACAACATAGTGAATTCCAGGTCAGCCTGAGCTGCAGTGAAACCCTACCTCAAAAAAGAAAAAGAAAAAAAAAAAAAAAAAGGCCGGGGGTGGGGGGAGGGTTCTGATACTCTCATCCTCCTGGGGCCAAAGTGCTAGTCAAGAGCCTTGCAATGGGGGAAGTGTGTGTGGAGACTTGCAGATGCCAAAATTCTGCACATGTTTTGGAGACAAGTTGGCAACTGTTAGTATGAGCAAGCATTCCTTGTCCATGAGGGCCCACAGCTGCAGTTCTTATTCCATACTGAGTAGGGAGGGCCCAGACCTTTAGAAATACTTCCTCATGGCCTAGGCTGGAATGGATAGAATTAGCAGTGCAGGCCATTGTTAAAAGTGCTTCATACTGACATTTTCCCTTCCAGCAAACAGTCCTACTTTTTGTACCTCCTTGCTCTCGCTGGACCTCATAGAGCCCCTTTTGCAGCTGTTGCCACTATCTAATGCGGTGAGCGTAATGGTACGTATTGGTGTCATTTGAGGCCATGACCTGCAAGGTATAAATAGGGACAAAAGTCCTAGGTTTTGGGCTGGAGAGATGGCTTAGCGGTTAAGGCATTTGCCTGTAAAGCCAAAGGACTTCGTTTCAATTCCCCAGGACCCACATAAGCCAGATGCACAAGGTGGTGCATGTGTCTGGAGTTTGTTTGCAGTGGCTGGAGGCCATTCTCTTTCTCTGTGTCTCTTTCTCTCTCAAATAAATAAATACAAATAAAAAATATTTTTTGAAAAAGTCCTAGGTTTTTAGAAGTCCCTTTGAGAACTGGAAGATGGTTGGCTTTGGAGCCAGGCTAGTCTAGGTGTAGATCCCTAAGCTGAACTACTACTTACTTTCCTTGGGCAAATCTACTATCCACCTGAAGCTTGTTCACTTACACATGGGGTGATGGTAGGCTTAGACATGCATAGAAAAGTAGAATAATGCTTGGGTACATAGTAAACTTTGCCCATACTGTCATCAAGATCTTGGGTTTTCACACACGGCAATTGTATCCTTTTGTTTGCAGGTGCTGACAGTTCTGTGCAATGTTGCAGAGAAGGGTCCAGCTTACTGCCAGCGCTTGTGGCCAGGGCCGTTGCTCTCCTGCTTGCTCAACATACTGGCCCTCTCTGATACTGAAGTAGTAGGCCAGAGTTTGGAGTTGCTGCAGCTGCTGTTCCTTTATCAGCCAGAGGTGGGTTTCTGGACACCAGTCCCCTGCTCAGGAGCCTCTAGCCTCACCATGGTACCTTCCCTTCTAGTCCTCACTGTATTTATTTCTCTGGGCCAGGCTAGCCTATGTGGGCTGCAGACCAGAACCTTTAGCTTGTTGTGAATGCACTCTCCACTAAGAATTGGGCTAACCACCCATGCAGCTGTAGGATTGGGTCTTAGGGCGTAGCTGTTGAATACTTTTTTTTGTTCTCAGGCTGCCCAGGCCTTCCTGCAGCAGTCAGGGCTGCAGGCTCTGGAAAGGCATCTGGAAGAAATCCAGCTTCGGGATAGAGTACATGCTGTCCAGCACACAGCTCTTCATGGATGACATGGCTTCTCTGTCACACCAGTCTTCCCCATGGACTATTTAATCTGCAGTCTTGGATCCTGCCTTAGCTCCCCTCACGCTCCTCTTTTGCTTTTGCAACTGTTGGTTGTTTGCATAACTTGTGATCCTCCTACCTCATTTTCTTCAGCAGATTGGGTTACTGGCATGTGATAACCACAGTTTGCAGCTTTTGATGAGAAATAAAGGGCTGGGAATTTAGCTTGATGTCCCTGTGTTCAATCCCCAGCACCAAGGGTAAGGAATGTGAGAAATAAAGTTTTATTTTAAATTTTTGTTTGTTTTTACTTATTTGAGAGCAACAGACAGAAAGAGGCGGAGAGAGAGAGGGGGAGGGAGAGAGAGAGAGAGAGAATGGGCACATCAGGACCTCCAGTCACTGCAAATGAACTCCAGATGCATGTGCCACCTTGTGCATCTGGCTTATGTGGGTACTGGCGAATTGAACCTTGAACTGGGGTCCTTAGGCTTCACAGGCAAGCACTTAACCGCTAAGCCATCTTAGCTTTCTCTTTAAAAATTTTTGTTTATAAGTTTTATTTTTATATTAAATTCCTTTGCCTTAGTGGTTACACAACAAGAGGGAGAGGTTAAGTGAGAACAAGAACATTTGGAGACAGTGTTTTACATCAGAAGCTTTATAAGGAATAACACCACATTTTCCCACAGCATAGTCAGTCCAGCAGAGCCTAGGTTCTGGGGCTCTTGATTATAATCCTCGGTGGACAGACTTCAGGCTTTGCCACTTAGTACATTCTCCAGGGCTCTGTTTACCTGATCAGCACTGAAGTTGTTCAAAGACACATTCTTCTCTTGGCCAAATGCTGCAGAGAGAGATGATTTAAGTGTGTAGTATGTACACCAGTGCTACAAAATTATAAAAGGTCTTTGTCTTTATCTCAAAGTCTTGTTTAGATCAGAAAGGTTGTAGAGATAATTTTGACTAATTCGGGGTGGCCACAATGAGAAAGAAAGTGTTTCATGGACACTTTAAGATTACTAAAGGCATTACAGTGTGAGCAAGATATTATAAGGGCCTAACCTTAGCTAGCCACACCATTCTTTTTTAAAAATATTTTAATTAATTAATTAATTTGACAGAAAGAGGGAGATGGGGGGGGAAGAGAATGGGTGTGCCAGGGTTCCAGCCATTGCAAACGAACTCCAGACATGTGCACCCCCTTGTGCATCTGGCTAATGAGTGTCCTGCGGAATTGAACCTGGGTCCTTTGGCTTTGCAGACAAATGCCTTAACTGCTAAGCCATCCCTCCAGACCCTCCTTTTTTTTTTTATTGACAACTTCCATAAGGCCATCCCATTCTTCAGCCTACCTTAGACCACCTGGCATAATACACGGTACAATACACTACTTTTAAAACTGAGCTGGCAGGCATGGTGGCTCACGCCCTTAATCCCAGCAATTGGGAGGCAGAGGTAGCAGGATCTCTGTGGGTTCAAGGCCACCCTGAGACTATATAGTGAGTTCCACGTCAGCCTGGGCTACAGTGAGACCCTACCTTGAAAAACCAAAAGCCTAAAAATAAAACCCCCCACACTTCTAAAAGTGTCTCCTAGACTGCTGCCGTTTTCTTCAGACCACTGTCAGTGTCTCATACTACCAAGTCCATTAGTTGAACCAATCTGTCTTACGGTGTGACTCATCCCACCCCCAGATATTCTCAGGGCATGGTTGATGTGGTTAAAATCTGAACCACTCAGCATAAGTATTTATTGTGTTTGGTAACATATTAAAATATTTTCATGGCCAAGGATGGCATTACTCTTCACTTGCCATTTGCCCCAATTAAAGTTTAGAAATTACCAGTTTCAACAATAGCTTAATCTGTGTTCAAAATGTTAATAAAGGTTTTGTTACATGAAATGCATAGAAATTTAAATAAAAAAGATATTTTCAAAGTGTAAGTAGGAATCAAAAAAACGGAGGACGGGAAACTGTTAAATAACCGGTAATGGTGCCTTTTTTGGTGTTGAGATTTAAACCTAGATAGTCTCACATATTAGGCAAACATTCTACAACTGAACTATATCCCCAGTCTTTTTTGTTTTGTTTTTGTTTTTCAGGGTAGGATCTTGCGCTCTAGCCTAGATGGACCCTGGAATTCATTATGTAGTCTCAGGCTGGCCTTGAACCCACAGTGATCCTCCTACATCTGCCTCCCAAGTGCTGGAATTAAAGGTGTGCGCCACCATGCCCGGCCTTAAAATTTACCTTTTATTTTTATTTTTTAGTAGGGGCTGGAGAGATGGCTTAGCGGTTAAGGCGTTTGCCTGAGAAGCCAGAGGACACCTACTTAAGCAGAGGTGGCACATGCACCTGGAGTTGTTTGCAGTGGCTGAATGCCCTGGCATGCCCATTCTCTCTCAAATAATAAAATAAAAATTAAGAAATATTTTGAGTCAGGGTTTTACTCTAGCCTAGGCTGACCTGGAATTCACTATGTAGTCTCAGGTTGGATTCAAACTCATGGCAGTTGTCATATTTGCGATAAAAAGGACAATAGTGAATGAGCGCGCCAGGGCCCATAACCACAAATGGGCTCCTGAAGCTTGGGCCACCCTGTGCATCTGGTTTACGTGGGTCCTGAGGAATCGAACTCGGATCCTTACGTTTTGCAGGCTTTAATCACTAAGCTATCTCTCCAGCCTTAAATTTACCTTTATGTGATTAGTAAGAAGTGTCTGAACTAGCACTGGCCACACGTAATTTGGAAAGACCTACATTGACGGGAATAGCTTAGGATACCTTCTATTAAACATAGAAGTCCACTTTGAACTGCAAAAATTCCAGGTACCTACGCCAAGACCCGGAAAGCTCCATATACATGATGCGTCTATGCAGAGTACCCCGCGTCATAGACCAGTGTTTTAACATCGGCAAAAGCAAGGCTGAAGTTCGAGTTTTGCGTGACCTTGGGAGGCCCTTTGTTTTCTGGGGGTCAGAACTCACCGTAGCGGACCCAGAGCTTGGGCTGCACCTCCGAGCATTCGCGAATCAGAATGGGCAGGTTGGGGTGCGCCTTCTTCAGCTCCACATAGCGTTTCTCGATGAAGTCCCTGCGGAGCCGAAGACACCGCCGCTGGAGCTCGGGGTGACAGCCCTCCCACCGCCGCCCGCCCCGCCCCGCCCCGCCCCGCGGAGAGCCGATGTCCCAACCCCGGCGACCCGAAGCCCGCCTGCCTCTCCAAGCCTCACCTGACCCCTTGGCTACCGGGCGAGCGTTGGCATAAGTGAATGCGAATCTCACGCAGACCCAGCTTTGCCCCGACGGCTCGACTTGCAGCGGCCGCGGCCATCTTGGCTAATGCTGGAGCACCCAATCGCAGACCTTCTAGCGAAATCGCCGACCCTAGCCCACCACGGATTGGATAACGGGAGGGGGCGGGGACAATTCTAGCCAATGACACGAGAGCATTGCAGTCGCTCTGACATCGCATTGCTCTAAATCTAGCCTGACGACCCTGCGACCCGGAGGGAGCCGGAAGGCTCGGAGCGCGAGGCATTGTGGGAAAGGGCTAGGCGTCGCGGTGTTATCGAGGAGATCCGCGGGGTTCGCTAGCGTTGAGAGACCAAGAACAAAATGCCGGAGCGAGACAGTGAGTCTCAATCGTTCCTTCTTCCCCGCGGACTCGGGACGGTTGGCGCAGTATTGTGGCTACATTTAAGCGGAGTGGTGACGCCTGGAGCCGGACGAAGCCGTGGGGCCTTAGGAGGCCCAGCAACCGTGCCAGTTCTTTCTGTCGGTCGCTCTCTCGCGGCTGAGGACAGACGTACCTGTGAATCTGCCCCAGCCCGCCCCCACTCCCGCTTTCTGACTTGGTCCTGGGTTGCGCTTTTCACGTACTTGTTTGTTTTCTGAGACGTGGGGGTGGGGCTCGCGATCCTTCTGCCAGAGCCTCTAAGTCCTGAGGTTCCGGATGCGCTTCGCGACGCCCCGCCCCTTGTACTTTCCCATTTTGGCACTTAGGACGCTGCATTCATTCTATCGCTGCTTCACTTGCCTTTCCTACCGTTCACTCCATGATCCATTAAGACGCGACTTACGGGCTAGAGGGATGGCTTAGCGGTTAAGGCGTTTGCTTGCAAAGTCAAGGGAAACCCACGCAAGCCGGATGCACCAGGGGGCGCAAGAGTCTGAAGTTCGTTTATGGTGGCTAGAGACCCTGACACGCCCATTCTCTCTCTCAATCTCTCCCTCTTTTTCTCACTCAAATAAATAAAATTTTTTTTTTAAAAAAGATGATTTTCAGTAATCATTAATGTCAATTCCTTTTTTTTTCTTAAAGGCGAGCCGTTCTCCAACCCGTTGGCCCCAGATGGCCACGATGTGGATGATCCTCATTCTTTCCACCAGTGAGTATTTTGTCCTATGATCATGGAAAAGATGATGGTGAAAGAATTGTGAATATCGTGTCAACTAAGATGTTCAGGAAGGTCACAGAAGGTTGTTTACAAAAGAATAATAAGCCAGCTAACATGGTGGCACATGCCTTTAATCCCAGCACTTGGGAGGCAGATGTAGGATCACCGTGAGGCTACGCTGAGACTACATAGTGAATTCCAGGTCAGCCTGGACTAGAGAGAGACCCTACCTCGAAAAACAAACTACAACAGAAAAAGCTAGGCCGAGCTTAGTGGTGCACGCCTTTAATCCCAGCACTCAGGAGGCAGAGGTAGGAGGGTCTCTGTGTTTGAGGCCATCCTGAGACTACCGAGTGAATTTCAAGTCAGCCTGAGCTAGAGAGAGACTCAACCTCAAAATACACATTCCTGAATTTGTGTTTTCCCTCCAAAAATCTTACGATAAATTAATTTACTATTCCAATATAATATGCTTGATTTTGTAAGGTATACAACACTGATCCCTTTTGGTGTCAGTGTTTCAAAAGCATTGTGATTATAGACTAACCCTCAGAGTCTGCATAATATTTGTGTACTATTACCCCATCAAATTGCTGTCACTGATGATGCAGGAGGGGGAAAAAAGACATGAAAATAGAAGAGAGACTAGTCAAAGAGAAGGGGTGCAATGAAAAAAGGGATGGGGGAGAGGAGACAAGAGAAATTAATGGAAGAGGGAGAAATAAAAGGTAAAATTTAAAAAAATTGGGGTGCCGAATATACAATATACAAGCCCATTCCTTTAATCTCAGCACTCCAGAGGCAGAGGTAGGAAGATCGAAGAGAGAAACCCGGCTAGGGTTTCTTGCTGTTGTAAGTGAACAAGTAGACACATATATGTCACTTTGCATCTAGCTTTATGTGGGTGCTAGGGAATTGAACCCAGAATGGCTTTAAACTCATAGTACTTCTTTCTCAGTCTTCTAAGTGCTGCAAGAATAGGCATGAGCTGGGTGTGGTGGCACACGTCTTTAATCCCAGCACTCGGGAGGCAGAAGTAGGAGGATTGCCATGAGTTTGAGGCCACCCTGAGACTCCATAGTGAATTCCAGGTCAGCCTGGGCTAGAGTGAGACCCTATTTGGAAAAACAAAACAAACAAACAAACAAAAAAAATAGGCATGAATCACCATGTGTGGCTTCTCTTCTTTTCTTTAATCTCCCAACCCTCCAAGATAAGGTCTTACTGTAGCCCAGACTGACTTGGAACTCACTCTGCAGTCCCAGATTGGCCTTGAATTCACAGTGATCCTCCTACCTCTACCTACCAAGTGCTGGGATTAAAAGTGTGTACCACTATACCTGGCTATTTTCTACTTTTTTTTTTCTTTTTTTCTTTTTTGAGACAAGATCTCTCTGTAGTGTAGGCTGGTCTCAAACTGATCATCCTCCTGCCTCAGTCTCCCAAGTACTGTGATTATAAGCTTGTGCCTCCAAGACCCAACCTAAGAATCCTAGTTGTTTTTTTCTTTTTTCCCCAAGGTAGGGTCTTCCTGTAGCCCAGGCTGATCTGGAATTCACTATGTAATCTCAAGGTGGCTTCCCACTCACAGCAATCCTCCTACTTCTGCCTCTCAAGTGCTCCAAGTGCTAGGATAAAAGGCATGCTCCATCATACCTGGCATTGTCTTTTTTCTTTTTTTTTTTTTGAGGTAGGGTCTCTTTCTAGCCCAGGTGGACCTCATATTCTAGTCCCAGGCTGGCCTTGAACTCATGCCAATCCTCCTATGTCTGCCTTCTAAGTGCTGGGGTTAAAGCTTGTGCCACCACACCTGGCTCTGAACTCTGTTTTTTCTTTTATTTGTTTTGTTTTTTTCAAGGTAAGGTCTCACTCTAGCCCTGGCTGACCTGGAATTCACTATGTAGTCTCAGGGTGGCCTTGAACTCACAGTGATCCTCCTACCTCTTCCTCCCAAGTGCTGGGACTGAATTCTATTTTTGACTAAGTCTTGTATTTGTATTGCTGAGCTATGTGTTAGCAAAGAATTGAGCCTTCTCCCCAGTATCTAACCAGGTTCCTCTTGGTATTTTTCTATAAATCTCTTCTTGTTTTAGTTCTGTTGGCGTTGAAGTCAGTCTCTTGTATTGTCAATACTCTTGATCCTATTACAATATTGTTTAATAAAATCTTCCTTGGAGAAAAGAACTTATATAGACACCACGATAGGAGAAGAGAGCTTGACTACATTGCAAGAATGGGAGTTTTCTTATTAAATTGGCTTCAAATGATTTCAGGCTAAACAAAAGCCCTCGTCAGAAAAGGGCTCAAAAAGAGCCTGACTGGGGCTGGAGAGATGGCTTAGCGGTTAAGCGCTTGCCTGTGAAGCCTAAGGACCCCGGTTCAAGGCTCGGTTCCCCAGGTCCCACGTTAGCCAGATGCACAAGGGGGCGCACGCGTCTGGAGTTCGTTTGCAGTGGCTGGAAGCCCTGGCGCGCCCATTCTATCTCTCTCCCTCTATCTGTCTTTCTCCCTGTGTCTGTCGCTCTCAAATAAATAAATAAAAAATGAACAAAAATATTTAAAAAAAAAAAAAAAAAGAGCCTGACTCTAGTTTGGTCAAGGAGAGAATCCTTGTTAGTATACTGATTAAGATGGTCCAGGGCTCAGGAGATAGCTCAGCAGTAATTAATAGACATTTTGATTGTTAACAGCTTTTAAATTATTATTATTTTTTTTTTGTTTTTTTGAGGTAGGGTCTCACTCTAGCCCAGGCTGACCTGGAATTCACTATGTAGTCTCAGGGTGGCCTCGAACTCACGGTGATCCTCCTACCTCTGCCTCCCAAGTGCTGGGATTAAAGGCGTGTGCCACCACGCCCAGCTCAGCTTTTAAATTATTGTCCAGGCTAGAGTTGAATCTCCTTATGTACCTATGACCTTTAATTGTCTAGGCTGAATAAAGATAAACGGAGTTGCTGATTTTATATATGTACACTTTTTCTTTAATAAATACTGCCAAATTGCCTTTCATAGTTATCATACTGGTTTATGTTTCCTGAACCCATGCGAGAGTATTGATGTCCTAAAATTTTCATTCATACTGATTTAATAAAACTATGTTAAAAGTAATATTTCCTTGTTTTCATTTGTATTTCCCATGGTACTAGTAAAGTTTACCATGCTTTCTACTTGTTTCTGTTCTATTTCATACACTAACTGAAAAAAACATCTTTGTTATTTCTTATAGATCAAAACTCACCAATGAAGACTTCAGGAAACTTCTCATGACCCCAAGGGCTGCACCTACCTCTGCACCACCTTCTAAGTCACGTCACCATGAGTAAGTCTGGTGATCCTGTCTATGTCTCATATCTTCCCTTATTCCTACTGTCCATTGAGAAGTACTCAATTCAATTATGGATGTGAATCTGTGCTGTGAAACTTAACTATTTTTTTCTTTTTCTTTTTTTTTTTCTTGTTTGCCTGGCTACGTAGTCCAGACTAGTGATCTTCCTGCCTCAGCCTGGGAGGCTGAGGTTTCTCGCAGTCTTCAAGTCTCATGGGTTTTCAGAGTTGTGGATATATTTTACTATCTGTGAATTTTTTGTTTCTTTTAGGATGCCAAGAGAGTACAATGAGGATGAAGACCCAGCTGCACGAAGAAGGAAGAAGAAAAGGTGAAGGGTCATTGCTTGTGCATGTTTCTCAGGCGCTATCCTTTTTTTTTTTTTCTGGTCTTATTGTAGCCCAGGCTGACTTGGAACTCTATAGCCCAACATCTACTCTTTTGTACACAGTGTCTCACTGGCCTGGAACTTGCCAATTAGGCTAGACTGACTAGCTAGTAAGCCTGCCTCAGACTCTGCTTCCTTGGTGTTGGGATTATAAACTGGTTTTACAACATCTGGCTCTCCTCCCTCTGTCACCTACAGGTAGGGTCTCAATCTAGCCCAGGCTGACCTGGATCTCACTCTGTAGTTTCAGGCTGGCCTCAGACTCACAGTGATCCTCCTACCCCTACTTGCTGAGTGCTGGAATTAAAGGCATGTACCACCACACCCATCCTTTTTTTTTTTTTTTTAAATTTTATTTATTTATTTGAGCAAGAGAAAGAGGCAGAGAGGGGAGGAGGCAGAGAATGGGCACAGCAGGGCCTCTGCAAAGGAACTTCAGACACATGCACCACCTTGTGCATCTGGTTTATGTGGGTCCTAGGGAATTGAACCTGGGTCTTTTGGTTTTGCTGGCAAGTACCTTAACTGCTAAGCCATCCCTTTAAACATTTTTATTTTTATTTGTTTATTTATTTTGGGGGGAGGGAGGGAATGGGTGCACCAGGGTCTCCAGCCACTGCAAACGAACTCCAGACAAATGCACCACCTTTTGTCGCCCTGGGGAATTGAACTTGGGTCCTTTGGCTTTGCAGGCAATTGCCTTAATGGCTAAGCTATCCTCCCGCCCTCCCGCCCCCCCCCCCCTTTTTAAAGTGTGAGTTCTGGTGCTTGAACTTAGGTCCTTATGCATGGAAAACAAGGACTTTTAACTGATTGAGTTATTTCTGTAGCCTAGGTCATTGCTTTTTAGAAAGGATATGGCTTGGGGGTAAAGGAATAAACTTTTTTGTTTTTGGTTTTTTGAGGTAGGGTTTCATACTAGCCCAGGCTGACCTGAAATTCACTATGTAGTCTCAAGATGGCCTAGAACTCACAGCGATCCTCCTACCTCTGCTTCCTGAAGGCTGGGATTAAAGGCGTGCACCACCATACCTGGAAAGGTTGGGTTTTTACTTTGTTGTCTTGTTCTATTTTCTCAGTGGAAAAGAGTGATAAATTAGCATGGCAGTGTAGGGCTTTGGAGTCAGCTTGACTTTGTGTTCTCTCCTTCATCAATTTCAGTATGGACAACGTAGGATATTTAGTGTAAACTCTAATCCATGGGTAGAATATAGATAATGATAGTATCTTGTATCAGGGCTGGGGGGGGGATTGATAGTTTAGCAGCTAAAGGTGCTTGCTTTCAAAGCCTGCCTGTTGCAGGTTCAACTTCCTGATACCCTTGTAAAGGCAGATGCACAAAGTGGTGCATGTATCTGGAGTTCATTTGCAGTGGCAAGAGACCCTGGTGCACCCATAGACACTTTCTGCTTGCAAATAAATTTTAAAAATTAATAACTCTTTTGGGCTGTTAGGAATTTCAACCATGATAGTGCATATAAACACTTAGCACCAGTTCCTAGCAAATCACACATTAAATCTTGGCTGCCATCATCATCATTTTCATCAATTTTGTTATTTATATGACATTAACCTTTTGAACCTGCTAAATTGCTTTTCATCTCTTCTGGTGATTAAGGATGAATGTGGTGTTTTCATCCAAAATATAAAATGTAATAACAATTCAGGATTTTTTGTTTTGTTTTGTTTTTTTGAGGTAGGTTTTTTACTGTAGACCAGGCTGACCTGGAATTCACTTTGTAGTCTCCGGGTGGCCTTGAACTCACGACAGTCCTCCTGCCTCTGCCTCTCAAGTGCTGGGATTAAAGGCATGTGCCACCATGTCTGGCACTTCAGGAGATTTTTTTTTTTTTTTTGGTTTTTCGAGGTAGAGTCTCACTCTAGCTCAGACTGACCTAGAATTGACTATGTCGTCTTAGTGTGGCCTTGAAACCATGGCAATCCTCCTACCTCTGCCTCTTGAGTGCTGGATTAAAGGCGTGCACCACCACACCTGGATAATTCAGGATATTTTTTAATTGCTTTGTGGAAAAGTTGAACCTGTAGAGAATTTGTAGACTTCGGTGGTTTTAAAGAGTTTTGCAATGACAGATGTTATCACCCACAGTGGCACTGAAAGTACATTTGTGAAGTGGAAGCAAGTATATTTCTAATGTTGAGGACTATCAAGAGCTTAAGTGGCTTTCATCAGAGCTGCATGAACATTAGGGAAACAGGCAGGAATAGTTGAATTGACTCTGAGGTAGCAGGTGGTGAGCCTTACCATATTCCTTTTCTCTGGTCACAGTTACTATGCCAAGCTACGCCAACAAGAAATTGAGAGAGAGAGAGAGCTAGCAGAGAAGTACCGGGACCGTGCCAAGGAACGGAGAGATGGTGTGAACAAAGATTATGAGGAAACTGAGCTGATTAGCACCACAGCTAATTATAGGGCTGTGGGCCCCACTGCTGAGGCGTGAGTATGGAAACCCTTGGACATGTTTCCCTCATCATGTTAGACTCATACCCTTCTCTGAGCCCACTCAGCCATTTCACTAGTCATTTGTCACCTACAAAGGATTATTTTAAAGTAGCCTCTTTCATTGAACAGGGACAAATCAGCTGCAGAGAAGAGAAGACAGTTGATTCAGGAGTCTAAATTCTTGGGTGGTGACATGGAACATACCCATTTGGTGAAAGGCTTGGATTTTGCTCTGCTTCAGAAGGTAAGTCATGGGGACTGGAAAGATGGCTCACTGGTTAACATACTTGCCTGCAAAGCATAATGCCCTGGGTTCAATTTTCCAATACCCACATAAAGCCAGGTGCACAGGGATGCATGCATGTGCAGTTTGTTTGCAGCGGGTAGAGGTCCTGGTTCACCCATTCTCTTTGTTTATCTTTCTTCTCTGTCTTTCTCAGCTTGCAAAAAAATAAAAATAAATGGGGTGGGCTGGAGAGATGGCTTAGTGGTTAAGTGCTTGCCTGTGAAGCCTACGTACCCCAGTTCGAGGTTCATTTCCTTAGGACCCATGTAAGCCAGATGCACAAGGGGCACATGCATCTGGAGTTTGTTTGCAGTGGCTAGAGGCCCTGGCGTGCCCATTGTGTACCTGCCTCTTTCTCTCTCTGACTATTGCTCTCAAATAAATAAATAAATAAATAAACTAAAATAAAATTTAAAAATGGGCTGGAGAGAGATGGCTTAGCCATTAAGTGCTTGCCTGTGAAGCCTAAGGACCCCGGTTCAAGGCTCGATTCCCCAGGACCCACATTAGCCAGATGCACAAGGGGGCGCACACATCTTGAGTTCGTTTGCAGTGGCTGGAGGCCCTGATGCGCTCATTTTCTCTATTTATATCTGCCTTTCTCTCTCTGTCTCAAATAGATAAGTAAAACTTAACAAAAAAAAAAAAAAAAAAAAAAAGAAAAGAAAAAAGTGAATCCTGGTATTGGGATGGAGAGGAATACCAGAGAGTGTTGAATGCTCTTGTTGAACCTTTGTGAGGTGAGGGAGACACATGATAGATAGTCCAAACCATCAAGTCTGGAAGAAGGGCTTAATGCAGTCTCACTGAAGGAGTAATTTCTACTCACCCTACATTAGTCTAATTTTACTTCCTTGGGGAAGTCTTCCCTGATTATGTAGGCATGGTAAAGACCCTGTACACTTCACTTTCCTCTTGGCTTTTTTTTTTTTAAATTTAATTTATTTGAGAGAGAGAGTGGGGAGGCAGAGAGAGCGAGCGAGAGAGAAAATGGGCACGCCAGGGCCTCCAGCCACTGCAAATGAGAACTCCCCACACATGTGCCACCTTGTGCATATGGCTCACATGGGTCCGGAGGAATTGAACTGAGATCCTTTGGCTTTGTAGGCAATTGCCTTAACTGTTAAGCCATTTCTCCAGCACTCACTTTCCTAATTGTACGCTTCTACTTAACTTTATTAGGTACGAGCTGAGATTGCCAGCAAGGAGAAGGAGGAGGAAGAATTGATGGAAAAACCCCAGAAGGAAACAAAGTAAATACTGGGGAAAACTTGAAAGTTTAGAAAGCTGAGCCCTAAAGAACACATTTAGTAAAAAAAAATTCCTTTTTTTTTTTTTAATCTTTCTAGGAAAGATGAGGATCCTGAAAACAAAATTGAATTTAAGACACGTCTTGGTGAGTACAGTTTCTAGAGTAATGACTGCATTTTAGGTGAGTCGTAGAGAACTTAGTGATGTCAGCATGGTGTGCTTTTTTCTGTCAATCTCCTATTTTTCCTCCAAACCAGCTAACTAACCTCCTAGGTAATACTCTTAATAGAACTCAAACATGGACTTTGTTATTTCATTTATGTCCCCTTAGTTAGAAAGCTCTTTTAGGTCTTCATTGGTTATGCATTGAAGGTAGGATGGGTGTATGTGGTGGTGCACACTTAAACAATCCCAACTCTTAGGAGGCTGAGGCAGGACATGGGCTACATAGCAGTCCCTACTTCAAAAAAACAAAAATAAGGCTGGGGAGATAGCTTAGTGGTTAAGGTGTTTGCCTGTGAAGCCTAAGGACCCAGGTTCAGTTTCCCCTGTAAGCCAAATGTATAAGGTGGTGCATGCATTTGGAGTTTGCACTGGCTGGAGGCCCTGGTGTGTCTGTTCTCAAATAAATAAAATGAAAACCCAAAATAATAAATTAAGAAACAAATAAAAAAGTAACTTTTTATTGAAAATTTTCATACATGTACATGATATATTTCAATCATAACCCTCCCCCCACTACCTTCTTTTAGTTTTAGTTTTTGGTTTTTGGTTTTTCGAGGTAGGGTCTCATTCTGGTCCAGGCTGACCTGGAATTAGCTATGTAGTCTCAAGAGGGCCTGGAACCCTCAGCAGTCCTCCTACCTCTGCCTCCTAGGTGCTGGGATTAAAGGCGTGCACTACCACGCCCAGCCTGCTTTAGCGTTCTTATCATTAAAAAGTAAAAATACCTATCCTATATGGTTCTTGTGATGATTTAATGTAGTGTAGGAAAAACCCCCGCAGGGTCCCCCCACGCTCTGCCCGGATAAGGCGACACCCCAAATCACTCACGAGAAGCGGTCTTGATGCAAACTGCAAGAGGATTTTATTCCAAGCATGCTGGGACCCACAGTCGTACACTGCACAGGGGTAGAGGACTGCAGAGCCCCGAATGCAGGAACAGGACAGTTTTTATAAGGTTTCTAACAAAGCCTGTGCATTAGACCAATCATTTAACAATATCAGGAGCCTGCAAGGTGTTAGCCAGTCAGTTTGTGCCACCCCATAGTTTCTAAGCCAATTAGTTTACTTTGTTCAAGCCCCTCATGGACCAATCATTCTCTTGTGACTTTGGTGGTCAGCATTTGTGCAGGTCCTTGGGTGGGAGTAGCAGAGCGTGGTTCCAGTCTCCTATGACCTTGGAGGTCAGCACTTGTGCAATTCCTTAGGTGGGGGTAGCAGAGTGTGGTATCAGCCTCCTATGACCTTGGTGGTCTGAGGCAGGCTGCTACAGCTTATGGTGCGAGCTACTAAGGCTTACAGTGTGGGCTATTAAGGCTTATGGTGCAGGCTATTTACAGAAACCAAATAAGTGGTTCACTTTATTACTCATTTCCCATCCTTGAGGGCTATCTCATGCCCTTTTTACCTAGTTTTATATTAGGAGCGGGCTCTGATATAATGAGAAGAGGGATTCTTTACTTGCTTCTAACAGAGAGTAAAGCCTGGAGTTTGAGGTATGCAGGGGGCCCGCTTAAGCTCCCTTTGGAGTGTGATAGTATTTCTGAGCTTCTGAATTCTTGGGCCTTTCAGTAGCAAACCTTAGGCCTTATGTCTGGCATAGATGGTTCATAATATATGGTTTACAAGTTTTTCTTTGACTACTTGCTATTCTTCTCCCTTGTGTAGGCCGCAATGTTTATCGTATGCTTTTTAAGAGCAAAGCATATGAGCGAAATGAACTGTTTTTGCCAGGCCGCATGGCTTATGTGGTAGACCTAGATGATGAATATGCAGACACAGATATTCCCACCACTCTGATTCGCAGCAAGGCTGATTGCCCTACCATGGAGGTGAGTAACCAAATTTTGAGTGCCTGTCATAATCCTCAAGTTTGGGAATCTGCCTTACCTCTGTCCTGTTCACATCTAACATACCACCGAGATCTGTTCAGTTTTTAATCTCCTTAGTCTCAGTTGAATCCAGTTTACTTTTCTTCATCTCCCCTGCTAGTATTCTTATCTCAGCCACAGTCTCTGTTTTGTTTTTGGCTCTGAACTTTGATGTAGCTGAGGATGACCTTGAGTATCTGATCCTCCTCCTCCTACCTCCCAATTGCTGGGGTTATAGGCAGTCAATATACCTGGTTTACATGGTCGTAGGGATTGAATTGAGGGCTTTGTGCAGGCTAGGCAAACACAACCAACTGAGCTACATCCCCAGCCCTAAACCAGACTCCTGGAACTATCAAAAGATTACCCAGAGTTTGGGGAGATGGTTCAGCAGTTAAAGTTGCTTGCTTGTAAAGCCTACTGGCCTGGGTTCAATACCCCCAGCCACCCACATAAAGCCAAATAGGTATTTGTTGGCAGTGGCAAGAGACCGTGGCACACGCATCCATAAAACATACACACATGCAAGCAAATAAAAATCAAAACTAGGAGGCTGGAGAGATGGCTTAGCGGTTAAGCCCTTGCCTGTGAAGCCTAACCCAGTTCAAGGTTCAATTCCCCAGGACCCATGTTAAGAATAAACTAAAACTTTTTTTTTCTTCAAGATAGGGAGGGCTTCAGTCTACCAGGCTGACCTGCAACTCACTCTGTACTATGCCTAGCCTGGCTCAGACTCACAGCAATTTTCCTACTTCTGCCTTTTGAGTAATGGGATTAAAGGCATACACCACTGTACCCAGCTAACAAATTATTTATTTGCACTTGCTTATGTATGTTCATACGTATGCCAAGGCCCCTTGCTACTGCAAACACACCTGTTTTTTCCACTTTTTGCATCCATATTACATGGGTTTCTTGGAGTTGAACACAGCAAGCAAGTGCCTTTAGCTGCTGATTTATCTTCTTAGGCCCTTATATTGACTTTTAACTTTAAAAAGTTTTTATTTTAGAGCGAGAGAGAGAGAGAGAGAGAATTGGCGTGCCAGGGCCTCAGCCACCACAGTCAAACTCCAGACACTTGTGCTACCTAGTGGGCATGTGTGACCTTGCACTTGCCTCACTCTTGTGTATCTGGCTAATGTGGGATCTGGAGAGTAGAACATGGGTCCTTAGGCTTTGTAGTCAAGCATCATAACCACTAAGCAATCTCTCTTGGGGTCTTGTTGTATACTGTTTTAGTCTGGACTGTCCTTCTACTACACCCTATTTTCCATATTTTCTGCCCAGTTAATTGTATATAACTTGATTTTAAGTGAATGAAAAACATGAAGAGAATGCTCAGAGGGTTAATAGTCTTTATTTTTGGGGTTTTCCAGGCCCAGACTACACTGACGACAAATGACATTGTCATTAGTAAGCTCACTCAGATCCTGTCATACCTGAGGCAGGGTACCCGAAACAAGAAGCTCAAGAAGAAGGATAAAGGTACTGGAGGAATAAGGGGAGAAACCCTATTCCTGAAGGGGCACTGGATAGTTCCTAGGAAGCAGAGAAAAATGGGAGTACTAGAGCACTGGCAAGATATGTACCCAAATCATGGCTGCTGTTTTTTTTTTTTTTTTTTTAATCATTTATCTGAGAGAGAGAGAGAGAAAATGGGTATGTCAGGGCTTCCTGCCATTGCAGACCAAGACCAACTCTAAAAGCATGTGCCACTTTGCACATCTGGCTTTGCATAGATAGAACCCTGGCCACTAGGCTTTGCAAGCAAGCACCTTTAACTGCTGAGCCATTTCTCCAGCCCCCCAAATATCCTGGCTTCTTAACCCACCCAGAAAGCATTGGTTGGGTTTGAAGCACAAAGAAGGAAGCATGGGTTGATTTTGTCCATTCTAACAGAAGGTATTTAAAAGGAAATTGAAGCTAAGTGTAATGGCTCATGCCTGTAATCTCATGACTTGGGATGCTTAGGCAGAAAGATTGCCATGAGTTTGAGGCCAGCCTGGGCTACAGAGTGCGTTCCATGCCAGCCCAAGCTAGGGTCAGAAACTGTCTCCAAAGAACCCCCACAGTTAGGGCTGGGAAGATGGCTTGGCAGTTAAAGGCACTTGATTACAAAGCCTGTCATCTCAGATTCAATTCCCCAGCTACCTCACATAAAGCATTTATTTGTAGCAGCAAGAGACCCTGGCACACATACATGCAACTAAATAAAAATGCTTAAAATCCCTCAAGGATGGGTTGGGAGAGATGGCTCGGTGGTTAAGGTGCTTGCCTGTAGAGCCTAATGACTGGAGTTCAATTCCCCAGTGCCCACATAAAGCCTGATGCACAAAGTGGCGCATACATCTGGAGTTTGTAGTGGCTGGAGGCCCTGACATGCTCATTTTCTTTCTGTCAGTCTCTTATCTCGCTGTGCTTGCAAATAAGTGCAAATGTTTAAAAACTCTCAAAGGGTGTTGGAAGCTAGCTGTTCTTGATTCCTGTCTTTGCTTTGTAGGAAAGTTGGAAGAGAAGAAACCTCCTGAGGCAGACATGAAGTATGTATCTTAGCCCCAGCACTTCATGTGAGCAAGGGGATCAGTGTTTCTTGTCTTTTGCCTTTTTGGAGAGGCTATGGTGTGGTGTAAGAATCTGTAGAACTGACCAGAATAAATAGCAGTATGTATGACTTTAGCAACTAGTGATTTCTGTTTTCCTAGTATTTTTGAAGACATTGGGGATTATGTACCCTCTACAACCAAGACACCTCGGGACAAGGAACGGGAGAGATACCGAGAACGAGAAAGGGAAAGGGAGCGAGACAGGGACAGGGACCGGGAACGAGAACGGGAGCGGGACAGAGAAAGAGAACGTGATCGTGAGAGAGAGGAAGAAAAGAAAAGGCACAGCTACTTTGAGAAGCCAAAAGTGGATGATGAGGTGAGATGTGGGCCCTTGGTACCAGATGTTGAAGCTGCCCTCTCTGCCCGTGTTGCCAGGTGTAGGACCCTTCTGGTCTAGTTGTTTTGTGGCTCCACAATAGCAACTGAATCAACTAACCCCAGGTAGAAGCTGTCCTGGAAATGGCAGAAGGGTAGACTATGGAATTGATTCAGACTTGGGGAGGAATGAGTGCATTCCTTTACAATGACACTTACCTGAGTTTTTGTTTTCTTTTCAGCCTATCGATGTTGACAAAGGTGGGTTCCACAGCATCTTGCATTGGCTCTAACAGTCCTACTTTCTCTGTGGGGTCCTACCAGTCAGTGGTGGTAAAGGTGGGATGAGGGGACTTCCTAGTTCTGGGCTGTCATAAGAACCATGTCTTACTTTATGAACTAGGCAAGATAAATTTGTTGGGCAATGACAGGGAATATTTGCTTTTATATTTATGTATTTGCAAGCGGAGAGAGAGAGATACAGAGGAAAGAGATAGAATGGGTGTGCCAGGACCTCCAGCTACTGCAAATGAACTCCAGAAGCATGTACCACTTTGTGCATCATGGGGAATTGAACCTGGATCTTAAGGCTTCGCAGGCAAGCGCTTTAACTGCTAAGCCGTCTCTCCAACCCAATATTTGCTTTTAGATATAGCTCCTTCAGTTCTTTGGAGGTAAAGCTGAGTGTTATTTGTATATATTCTGGATATCCTATTGTCATCTCAACCAGTGTGGCTCGTTATTGGAGTTTGGTTAAAATTTTATTAGATAAAAGGATTCTGGCTGGGCATGGTGGCACACACCTTTAATCCCAGCACTTGGGAGGCAGAGGTAGGAGGAGGCCAGCCTAGGCTAGAGTGAGACCCTACCTCAAAAAACAAGCCAGGTGTGGTGGTGCACGTCTTTAACCCCAGCACTTGGGAGACAGAGGTAGGAGGATCGCCGAGAGTTCGAGGCCAGCCTGAGACAACATAGTGAATTCCAGGTCAGCCTGAGCTAGAGTGAGACCCTACCTGGGAATTCCCCCCTCCCCCACAAAAAAATAAAAGGATTCTGTTGCCTTAAAACATCTGAAGCTGGGTGTAGTAGTGTACACCTTTAATCCCAGCATTCAGGAGGCAGAGGTAGGAGGATTGTGATGAGTTCGAGTCTACCCTGAGACTACATGGTGAATTCTAGGTCACCCTGGACTACAGCGAGACTATACCTTGAAAAACCAAAAAAGAAGTTTGAAATTGCAAGGCATGGTTATGCCTACTTATAATCTCTGAATTCCAGAGGCTGAGGTAGGAAGCCAGCTTGTAGTACAGAGTTGTAAGTCTGCCTAGGCTACATGATGATACTCTGTCTGGAAAGGAAAGGAAAATAAGGGGTTGGGGAGGGTTTATTTTACTTTATTTTTTGGTTTTTCGAGGTAGGGTCTCACTCTAGCCCAGGCTGACCTGGAATTCACTATGGTGTCTCAGGGTGGCCTCGAACTCACAGCGATCCTCCTACCTCTGCCTCGCAAGTGCTGGGATTAAAGGCGTGTGCCACCACACCCGGCATGGGGAGGGTTTAATGAAGTTGGAAATGTTTCCTGGGAAGGAGGTTGTGAGAACATCAAATCAAGCTGAGTAGAGTTGTCTTTTCTTCTAGCACCTGGGTCTGCCAAGGAGTTGATCAAGTCTATCAATGAAAAATTTGCTGGGTCTACTGGTTGGGAAGGCACTGAATCATATCCTTTACTTAAAATTTGTATTTGGGTTTTATTTATTATTTTTCTTGAGACAGTATCTCTACATAGTTTGGGCTGGTCTGGAACTTGTAATCTCCCTGTATCTGCCTCCTGGGTGCAGAGATTACAGCATGCACTCCCATACTTGACTCTTTCTGGGTTGTAGAGAGCTGTTCTGTTTTCATTCCAACTTTGTCTGCTTCTCTTCTTTTTTACCTGTATGTACTTTTTTGAAGTAAGATCTCGCTCTAGCCCAGGCTGACCTGGAATTCACTCGGTAGTCTCAGGGTAGCCTTGAACTTAAGGCGATCTTCCTACCTCTGTCTTCCAAATGCTGGGGTTAGAGGCCAGCACCATCACACTTGGCTCTGCTCCTTCCTTTTTATGCTGGATTTTGGTCAGGATGAAACCATGTTCTCCATCTTTTCCAGAGGACCTATTCAAGGTCACAGATGGCTTCTGAATCTGTTTTCATTGTCTTGTTCAGGCCTCTAATTCTTGTTCCTCTTGCCTGAGGCTTTTCTGAAAGAGGTGAGTTTTCTTTAACATACATACATTGAAGAAGCCAGAAGACAAAAAACAGCTGGGCGATTTCTTTGGCATGTCCAACAGTTATGCAGAGTGCTATCCAGCCACGTATGTATGGCCCTATTAAGGGTTAGGATTACTGAGGGTTGAAGTAGAAATTTGACTTTTGGGACTGACAGGTACTTCTTACTTGGGTGAACACTTACTTGCTTCAAATTGAGGGAGCAGACATACTTAGTTGGGTGGGCTTATGGATTAAAATTCAGTCATCTATCTAAAGCTAAAGCATCTGTTTACCTGCTGTTTCTCTTTAGGATGGATGACATGGCTGTGGATAGTGACGAGGAGGTGGATTATAGCAAAATGGACCAGGTATGAAGTTAGAAGGATATTGGGATCTTTGAGCAGTCACTCTGTAAGCATATCTTTGCCTGCTCCCAAAATATGTCTCATTTCCTGGGCCCCACTCTCGCTCAACTGCAGTCATAGAAGCAGCATCTTAACTGTTTAGAGTCTACGTAAGATAATTAAGGTGGAACCCTAAAAATCTGTTTCCTGAAACCAAAGAATCAGGCTTTGATTCCCATCCTAGACAGTAAGCTAGCATTAATACTAAATAGAATTGCAAACTTTTTGTTTTCTTTTTCCTTTTTCCTTTTCCTTTTTCTTTTTCTTTTTCTTTTTCTTTTTCTTTTCTTTCTTTCTTTTTTTTTTTTTGAGGTAGGATCTTGCTCTAGCCTAGGCTGACCTGGAATTCAGTCTCAGGGTGGCCTTGAACTCATGTCAATCTTCCTACCTCTGCCTCCCAAGTGCTGGGATTAAAGGTGAGTGCCACCATGCCCAGCCAAGAATTGCATTCTTTAGTAGTAACTTCAGGATTGAAGCTTTCCTCTGTTGTAAACAAATAAAAATTAGAAAACCCTACCAGAGGGCCTGGGGAGATGGCACAACAGTAAAGAGTTGTTTTTTTTAATTTCTAAATTTATTTTTATTTATTTATCTGAGAGTGGTAGAAAGAGGCAGATAGAGAGAGGGAGAGAGAAAGGGCGCATCAGGACCCCCGGCCACTGCAAACAAACTCCAGATGCGTGCACCCCCTTGTGCATCTGGCTAACGTGGGTCCTGGGGAATCGAGCCTTGAACCGAGGTTTTTAGGCTTCACAGGCAAGCGCTTAATTGCTAAGACATCTCTCCGGCAGTAAAGAGCTTTCTGTGCAAGCATGAGGGCCTAAAACCACCAGAGTTCAATTTTCTTCTTCTTCTTCTTCTTCTTCTTCTTCTTTTTTTTTTTTTTTGTGCTGCGAGCTTGCTTTCATATATGTTTATTTGCTGTTGTAAAAACTGGCAAATTTTTTTAAAAAGTTTTTTAAAAATTTATTTATTTATTTATTTGAGAGCGACAGACACAGAGAGAAAGACAGATAGAGGGAGAGAGAGAGAATGGGCACGCCAGGTCTTCCAGCCTCTGCAAATGAACTCCAGACGCCTGCACCCCCTTTGTGCATCTGGCTAATGTGGGACCTGGGGAACCGAGCCTCGAACCGGGGTCCTTAGGCTTCACAGGCAAGTGCTTAACCGCTAAGCCATCTCTCCAGCCCAAAATTGGCAAATTTTAAGGAAAAAATTTTTAAATTCCAAGGGGCCAGAAACCTTTGTTCTTTGAAACCTAGCAAGAAACATTTTGTTAAACTAGTTACTAAGAAACTAACTTTGGGAAAGTAATCAGTAACTGCTAGTGGAATATTTGTCCTATTGGGGGAAAAATGTATTATTACAAATTATTGTGCCTAACTTTCAGGATGGTGGGAAAAGTCTATGAGGGAGAAGAGACACAAAGAAATGAATAACCTTGGTACAACATAAGAAAGCAGTGAGGTGTAATGTAATGAAAACAAAATTGGATTCTCCCCTCTCCCCCCACCAAACAAAAAGCAAAGATTACTTCACTTAGGTTCACTGAGCATTTTAGTCTTCACTAGCCTTCAAAAAAGAACAGCTTGAGCTGGAGAGATGGCTTAGCAGTTAAGGCACTTGCCTGCAAAGCCAAAGGACCCAGGTTCAATTCCCCAAGACCCATGTAAACCTGATGCACAAGGTGATGCATGTGTCAGAGTTCAATTTTCCAAACTCTTGTAAGCAGCTGAGCATAAATATACATGCTGGTAACCCCAGTCCTATAGGCAGTGGAGACCTGAGAATCACTGGGACTCATGAAAATGATAGCTCTAGGTTTAGAGAGAGACTCCATCTTAAGGAAATACATGGGTGAGTAGAGGATATCAACATTTTTCCTCTGGCACCACACTTAAGTGCATGAGGCACACACATCACACAAAACCCACTACCAACATCATTAGTTTGGAAGAAATCTCATGTACTTTTCTCCACTTCCCTTGTTCTTAGTGTACTGTAGTGGTTGGGTAAGAGGATGGCTTTTGTTTTGTCTGTATGTGGTTCCTTTTTAAACAAAAAACAACAACAACAAAAAACCCAGACTATCCTCAAACTCACTACATGGTTGAGGATGATCTTGAACTCCTGATCCCTGATCTCCAATCCCCGATTCTCCTGCTTCTACCTTCTACATGTTAGGATTATTGGCATGAACCATTATATATGGTTAAATGATTCTTTTTTTTTTTTTTTTTTTGGTTTTTCAAGGTAGGGTCTCACTCTAGCCCAGGCTGACCTGGAACTCACTATGTACTCTCATGGTGTCCTTGAACTCAAGGTGATCCTCCTACCTCTAACTTCCCAGTGCTGGGATTAAAGGTGTGCACCACCACATCTGACTCTCTTTTTGAAAATGGTTATAGTTTCTTCATTAGGAAAATAATAATATAATTCCCAATTTAGAGGTTTTTGTGAGAATCAAGGTATATGTTAGTGTTTAGAGTAATGCCTGCCTTATAAGTACATAGGAAACATAATATTTGTTAGGGTAGGATTTATTAATGGTAGTACCTGGGATTGTGGGAATCTCATTTTATTCAGAGATAAAATTCTTTTTCCACTGATGTCTTTTCCTTCCCATCTGCTTATTCTGTACTATCACAGGGTAACAAGAAGGGCCCCTTAGGCCGCTGGGACTTTGATACTCAGGAAGAATACAGTGAATATATGAATAACAAAGAAGCTTTGCCAAAGTGAGTTGATCCTAAGTATGAGCAGAGTGAGGAGGGTGGTAGGAGTTTGGTGATCTGGCCCACAGTCAGGTTAGAGGATGTAGTCTGGCTGTGAAGTCCTCAAATAGGGTACTCTGTGCAGGGTCCTTGCAAGAAAGCCTTTGTTTTGCTATGTAACCTCTAATGCCTTCTTTCCCCAATGGCCTTTTCAGGGCTGCATTCCAGTATGGTATCAAGATGTCTGAAGGACGGAAAACCAGGCGCTTCAAAGAAACCAATGATAAGGCAGAGCTTGATCGCCAGTGGAAGAAGATTAGTGCAGTAAGTGAAGTGGACTTCCTTAAGTGGAAGGTTTTCATCTGGGAAGAGATGCTAGCCCACAGATCCAGAAACAGGAAAGGAGGGGCATGAACATAGCTGTCACCTTAAAGGGGATAAGAGAATTTATTCTGGAGCCAAATATGAGTGGCCCTGGCCTGGAAGCACAGATTTAGGTTACTCCAAATTCCATATTCCAATTTCATGAAGGCTTTATAGTTACAGAAGAAAAAAAAAAGAAAGTCATAGCCAGGTATGGTAGCACATGCTTTTTGTCCCAGCACTAAAGAAACAAAGGTAGGAGGATTACTGTGAGTTTGAGGCCAACCTGAGAGCCTGAGACTACGTAGTGAATTCCAGGTCTGCCTGGGTTACAGTGAGACCCTACTTTAAAAAAAAAAGTCATAAATCAAGCCAAAATACTGGCTGGCCATCAGGTAGGCAAGTTATAGCAAAGTGAGGAAATTTCCATCTAAGGCCTCAGATGTTGTCTGACGACATTGTTAGCCCTTGGCTTGTTGGAAGCTGGGGCTCTACAAGCAAGCATCTTAACCGCTGAGCCATCTCTCCAGCCTTAAGCTGGGGATCTGTACTTGCATACCTGATCAACTGATAGTCATCAGGATGTTAGTTCAGACACAGAAGTGGGAATAAATGGCTATTATGGGGTTAAAGGCAGCTCAAGGTAATTTGGCTTTGATTTGGAACATTCCATCTCTCTCTGATCATGGCTTTATCAATCCATTCAGCCTTGCTGGAAGTAGGTGACGCCAGCTGTTTTCTGGGAGCTTTAGTTCACAATGCCTATAAATTACCATTTTGTTTTCTCTTCAGATCATTGAGAAGAGGAAGAAGATGGAAGCTGATGGGTGAGCAGCAGCATTCTTTTTCTTTGGTACTGGTAGGAACTGCTCAGTGTATTGCTCTTATGCTATCTTGTTTTTCCCTCCATTACAGAGTTGAAGTGAAAAGACCAAAATACTAATCTTCAGTTCCAGTGATGTCCATGTGGATGTTCTCAATTATTTGTTTCTACATTTCCTAAAAAGGTTGAAAGGTTTTTTTGTTTGTGAATGTTTACAAAATTTTATTGTACAATAATTTGTTTCATTAAAATTAGTTAACCTGCTACCTTGTCTTTTATATTGTGCATTTTCCTTTGATGGCTCCTAGAACAAGGCCAGTTACAGCACTTGTATAAAATCATAAGCAGAAAGGAACTCAGTTCTTCCTGAGCTGATTCTAGATTCATAAACACTAAGAATGTTTACTGGCCAGTGATTTTAGGGGAGAAGGGAAGAATGATTCACTGGTAGGTAAGAAGTATAAGCTTCAGGTTGCTGAGATAAGCTTCAAAACTAGGCACAGTTATGGAGGAAGAGATTTTATTTGAAGTTTATAGATCCAGGAGAAATTCTATAATGGCAAAAGAAGTTGGCTTCCTTTCACAGATCCAGGGTGAGAGATAGGCTACCAAAAGCAAGTAAGCACACTTTGGGAACTCCAGACAAGCTCCTTCACTTTGCATATCCTTAGACTGGAATTCTAAATCTACCCCACACCTTAGGGCTGGACCCTAGGATCCACCCACAGTTGTACCTCCTCCAGCTAGGTGGCTGGAGATCTAAGTTACAAGCTTTAATAAACTACTGAACATCCATTCACATGGCCACAAAGTAAGTGGATATAAAGATGATCTTAAGTGTCAGTACTCTTTCAGTCTCATTTGGGACTAGAGCCCAGGGCAGAGTGCAGATTCCTTGGGGATTAAGATCACCTGGTGAGCTGTCAGATTGATGTCGCAGCTGAACAGGACTGGGTTCTTGGTGAAGTCATATGATGAAAAATCACCCGTAGAAACAAAAACCTGAGTTTATACCTTCACAGGAGCTTCAGTAGTGCTGGCAGAAATCACTGCCTTCTGAGCAGGAATAGCCTGTATTTGTACCTGGAGGGTAAAACTGGTATAACCAGGCCGGTCCTGGTGGTGCACTTGGGAGGCAGAGGTAGGAGGATTGCTGTGAGTTTGAGGCACCCTGAGACTACATAGTTAATTGCAGGTTAGCCTGGGCCAGAGTGAGACTCCACCACAAAGAACCAAAACCAAAAAAAAAAAAAAGCCTGGTATACCCAAGTCCAGAAGCTATAGGAATCTTCCTCTGAGCTCAAAAGGTTTTGGGTACCTGTAACCATGTAAAGTTTGCCAAGGCCCGTGTTTGACTTATTTAAGCCTTTCTATCACTCTGACCTTGCCCTCCCCTTTCTGCTTATTGCTAGCTTGCTAGTGCTTGGGTTTTGTGTTCATTAGGGGTCTTTCTGGCTGTGTGCCAAGCTGTCATGTGAGCCCAAGATTTGTGGGTTCAGTGATGCAAGGGAAGCCATTTTTATTGAGAGAAAAAGAGAGGAGCATGGGCATGGCAGAGCCTTTTGCTGCTGAAAACCAACTGTATATGCATGTGCCACTTTGTGCATGTGGCTTTACATGGGTACTGAGGAACTGAAACGGCTAGCAAGCTTTTGCAAGCAATTGTCTTCAACGGCCAAGCCATCTCCCCACCTCTGCCTTGTTTTTTTTTTTAAGTTAAAGTTTTTTTTTTAAATTTTTATTTATTTATTTGACAGAAAGAGGGAGACAGAAAGAATGGGCACACCAGGGCCTCCAGCCACTGCAAATGAACTCCAGATTCTTGTGCCATCTTGTGCATCTGGCTAAAGTGGGTCTTGGGGTATAGAACCTGGGTCCTTTGCTGTGCCTTGGTTTTGAATGTTTTCACCTTGAAAGGAAAGGGCTTTTTGTTTCTTGTTCAGTGGTACTGGGCATCAAATTCAGCTTTGCATACTAGTTAAGCAATCCACCAGTAAGCTCTTTGAGGAAGTCAACTGTGTCAATAGCATTTAGAGGCAGAAGTTGGGTCCTATTTTCAGCAGTGCCTAAAACGGCTAATTCTGGACAAATTTGGTTGCAGGCTGTATCCAATTAAGGAAAAGGTCCCAGTGGCATGGCTAATACAGACACTTAGAATGTCAGTAAGACAAGATCTGAGGGTTGACTGCCAGTTTAAAATTTAGTTTCTCCAATTATCACCACCCCTCATGGAGGGACCAAGGGCTCCCTCCTGGTTGGCCATATTGTGAGTGGTAAGTACTTGATACCACACAGCTAACTTTTAGTTATTTAGCAAATGGGCCATTATGACTCTGAAACCCCATTTTGCCTCTCTTTTAAGGGTTTTATTTTAAAATACATATTTATTTGAGAGAGAGAAAGAGGCAGAGAGAGAGAGAGGGAATAGGTGTGCCTGGGCCTCCAGCCACTGCAAACAAACTCCAGATGTACGTGTCACCTTGTGCATCTGGCTTACGTGGGTCCTGGAGAGTTGAACCAGGATCCTTTGACTTTGCAGGCAAGTGCCTTAACCGCTAAGCCATCTCTCCAGCCCAAGGGTTTTATTTTATGCATCAGTATACAGCTGCAGAGTTGTAGGCAGGTTCTTTTCAGCCACAGGGACACCTGCTCATTGTCTGCCCACCACGTACAGTACATCGTTGGAGATTCAAACTGGGATGCCTAGTAACATGAACTGGTATGCTTATTTTCCTCTCCAGCAATTTCTTGGTAGCCACTGAAGGCAGAGTACTAAACTGTAGGAACCTTAGCAAGGCACTCCCTATTTGGCCATGGAGATGGTGTGAGGGTTGCCTCAGGCTCCTGATCCCTGTATGTCCAATGTCAGTTTTACTGCTTCTAAAACACCCTGCCTACAGCTTGCTGTAGTTTTGAGTTTGAGCAAGCCAGGGATGGTTGGCAACCCTCTTTCTATCTGTAAAGCATTAAATCCTGGTTGCAAGGAAGGAGCACCGGTCTAGATGGGGCAGCGTAGAGGTAAAGAATTTACCGCGTTCCCAGCTTTAGGTGGAGTAGGGAGGGAGTGCTGGAAGGCAACGAAGGTCTCAGCCCGCCCAGCCTTGCCAGCAGCAGTCAGCAGGACTGACCCGGCCTTTGGAGCGCGGCCTCGGAGCGGCTGCCGGCCCGCCTCTCTGACGTCGGCTCCAAGGCATTTCCGGCGCGGCCCCGCGCGGAAGTGGTGCGCTAGGTCCCTCCTGCTGTGTGGCTGGTTCCTGCGCTGGCTGCGGGGCCAGCATGGACCTGGACCACGTGTGTGAGGAGAAGTTCGCAGAAGATGGGAGCGACGAGGGAGACCCTGACCCCACGGAAGCTGCGGCTCGGATCCGGGACACCCCGGACGACATTGTGCTGGAAGCCCCTGCTAGCGGGCTAGCGTTCCATCCCACCCGAGACCTATTGGCGGCCGGGGACGTGGACGGGGATGTGTTCGTGTGAGTGAGGTGCGGGGCAGGGGGCGTGGTCGGTGCCGGGCACCTGGACCTTAAAGCTCCTTGCAGGTGGAGCTGGGAGGAGGCAATATTGCAAGATTCATCCGGTCCGATTCGTTCACTAACGTTCCACATTAAACAACTGATCGCACAAATCTGCCAGGAGGATAAAGCAGCTGGAATGTCGTTCTGAGCCCAGAGACCTTAGTAGAAGAGGCATCTGAGGCCCCCTTATTTCCCACCGATTGTATTGAGCGAATTAGAGTCAGTGGTCCTCTTGCTTTTGCCTCACGATTGCTCACTCATTTGGTTAAAATCAGGAAAGTTGTTCTGAGCTTTATTTAGTGAATTAAAAAAAAATTATTATTTCCAAGCAGAGAGAGAAGAGAGGCAGAGAATACAAATGAACTACAGAGGCATGTGCCACTTTGGGCATCTGGCTTTATGTGGGTACAAGGGAATCAAATTAAGTTGTTAGCCTTTGCATGCAAGTGCCTTAACTGCAAAGCCATCTCTTCAGCCCTATTTAATGAATTTAAGTCTGTAAAATGGAAATAACACCTACTTTGCAGAAGATGTGAGTGTTCAGTATCTGAGTAGTTTGTTTTGATTTTCTGAGATAAAGTCTGACTCTAGCCCAGGCTGACCTGGATTTCATTGTGTAGTCTCAGAGTGGCCTCGAACTCACAGGGATCTTCTCTACCTTTGTCTCCTGAGTGCTGGGATTAAAGGCGTACACCACCATGCCCAGCTAAATTTAATTTTTTTATAATTTGTTTTAGTTTTTCGAGGTAGGGTTTCACTCTAGTCCAGGCTGAACTGGAATTCATTAGGTAGTCTCAGGGTGGCCTTAAACTCAAGGAGATCCACCTACTTCTGACTCCCGTGTTGGGGTTAAAGACATGCGCCACCATGCCCGGCTAAATACAATTTTTTTTAAAAAAATACGTATCTGAGGCCGGGTGTGGTGGTGCATGCCTTTAATTTCAGCACTCAGGAGGCAGAGGTAAGAGGATTGCTGAGAGTCTGAGGCTACCCTGAGACTACAGAGTGAATTCCAGCTCAGTCTGGGCTAGAGTTTTCCTTGAAAACTCCACTTCCCCCATAAAAAAAATTATCTGAGAAAGAGACAGTCAGAAAAGGTATGGGTCTGCCAGGGCCTCCTACGCCCTTCAAATTAACTCCAGGTGCATGCACCACTTTGTGCATTTGGGTTTACATGGGGAATTGGACCCAGGTTGTGCAAGCAAGTGCATTTAACTGTTGAGCCATTTCTCTAGCCCTAAACTTAAATTTAAACTAAAAATTTCTTGGGGTTGAAGAGATGGCACAACAGTTAAAACGTTTGTCTGCAAAGCAAAAGGGCCAAGGTATAGTCCCCCAGGGCCCACATAAGCCAGATGCACAAGGCACATGCATCTGGAGTTCATTTGCAGTGGATAGAGACCCTGAAGCACCCATTCTTTCTCTCCCAAATAAACAAAACAAAACAAAACAAAAAAATCTTAGGCAGGCGTGATGGCACATGCCTTTAATCCCAGCACGTGGGAGGTAGGAGGATCCCCATGAGTTCGAGGCCACCCTGAGAATACAGAGTGAATTCCAGGTCTGTCCACAGTTTTTTTTTTTTTTAAAATTAATTAATTATTTATTTATTTGAGAGCTACAGACACAGAGAGAAAGTCAGATAGAGGGAGAGAGAGAGAATGGGCGCGCCAGGGCTTCCAGCCTCTGCAAACGAACTCCAGACGAGTGCGCCCCCTTGTGCATCTGGCTAACGTGGGACCTGGGGAACCGAGCCTCGAACCAGGGTCCTTAGGCTTCACAGGCAAGCGCTTAACTGCTAAGCCATCTCTCCAGCCTTTTTTTTTTTTTTTCCTGAGGTAGAATCTAGCCCAGGCTGACCTGGAATTCAACATGGAGTCTCAGGGTGGCCTCGAACTCATGGCGATCCTCCTACCTCTGCCTCCCAAGTGCTGGGATTAAAGGCGTGTGCCACCACACCCAGCTTTTTTTTTTTTTTTTTTTTTTTGACTCTTCAGCTTTTTTTTTTTTTTTAATAAATTTATTTGCTAGAGAGAGAACGGTGTGCCAGGGCATTCAGCCACTGCAAACAAACTCCAGAAGCATGTGCCTCCTTGTGCATCTGGCTTACATGGGTCCTGGGGAATTGAACCTGGGTCCTTTGGGTTTGCAGGCAAGTGCCTTATCCACTAAGCCATTCCTCTAGCCTTTTCTTTTTGTAAGAGTGCTTTATCTCCATTTGAATGCATGCATTAAGGATATATTCATGACAACTTCAAAGTTGTTTGAGATCTTTGGCATCTAATATTATAAAAAATATATTCACAAGTAGAAAGAGTTAAAGAAAGAGAATAGGCAGACACATGTGTCATTTTGTGCATCTGGCCATACATGGGCACGGGGGAATTGAACTAGGGCTGTCAGGCTTTGCAAGCAAGTGCCTATAACTGCCAAGCCATCTCTCCAGCTAATTTAAAAAAAAAAAACTTTTTAATTTTTTTAAACTTTATTTATTTATTTCAGAGACAAAGAGAGAGAAATAGGCAGAGAAGGGAGAGAGAAAATGGGTGCACCAGGGCCTTCAGCCACTGCAAATGAACTCCAGATACCTTGTGCATCTGGCTTATATGGGTGGGTCCTGGGCAAGTGAACCAAGGTCCTTTGGCTTTGCAGGCAAACGCCTTAACTGCTAAGCCATCTCTCCAGCCCAAAACTTTATTTATTTTATTTATTTATTATTATTTTTATTAACAACTTCCATGATTATAAAAAATACCCTATGATAATACTCTCCCTCCCCCCACTTACCCCTTTGAAACTCCACTCTCTATCATATCCCCTCCCCATCTCAATCAGTCTCTCTTTTACTTTTGATGTCATGATCTTTTCCTCCTATGATGGTCTTATGCAGGTAGTGTCAGGGACTGTGAGGCCGTGGATATCCAGGCTATTTTTGTGTCTGGACGGAACATGTATGGAGTCCTGCCCTTCCTTACATTCTTACATTCTCTTATAGTCTTTCTGCCACCTCTTCCGCATTAGACCCTGAGCCTTGGAAGGTGTGATAAAGACATTGCAGTACTGAGCACTGCGGTCATTTCTTTCCATCACTATGATACCTTTTGAGTCATCCCAAAGTCACTGCCATCTGAAAAGAGAACATTCTCTACCAAAAGTGAGAGTAGCATTAATATAAGGGTGTGAACATTAACAGAAGTGCTTACTGGGCAGTTTGATAATCATAGTATATACATTTAGGCAGACAACAGCAGACGTAGCACCCCTAGGGCTCATGACTACCCGTTTTAAGTTTTCAGTATCAGGGATATGTTCCCTTCCCATGGAGCGGGCCTGCAGTCCAATTAAGAGGGCAGTTGGTTTCTCCCATAACAGATGTGCCACTATTGCACCTGTTGGCTCATTTGGCCTTGCTGGCCAAATATAAGGCTTGCAGTGTCCACTGATGGTTATCTTCACTGGTGATTTCCCTTTCTCCCATTGAACTGCATGCAGAATGGATTTTCCCAGCCTTCTGTCAGCTGGTCTACATGGAAGAGGTTATCAGTTCAGTTCTAGCAAGATTTCTCAGTGGCCTGGCAGCCCAAGTATTTGGAGTCTTCAGCACTAGGGTCTTACCACCTATTCCTGGTGGGAAACCAAGGGCCTCGGCAATGGCCTATAATGTTTTGGGGGCATCAGGGACCTCCCTGGCCAACAACTCATTGGCAGATATACCATCCCTGGCACTGAAAATTTTCTAGCAACAATCTATGGCTCCTGAGTTTTGTATTGTCCAAAAAAGTAGGATTACATATATTTTATTTATATCCTCTTAGATTTTGATTAGCTGTCCCTCCACCTATCCTTTGCTCAGTCTCTTTCCTAGACCTCATTTTGGGCCCCAAAACTTTTAAAAAAAAAAATTTTTTTTTTTTAAATTATTTGAGAGCGACAGACACAGAGAGAAAGACAGATAGAGGGAGAGAGAGAGAATGGGCGCGCCAGAGCTTCCAGCCTCTGCAAAGGAACTCCAGACGCGTGCGCCCCCTTGTGCATCTGGCTAACATGGGACCTGGGGAACCGAGCCTCGAACTGGGGTCCTTAGGCTTCACAGGCAAGCGCTTAACCGCTAAGCCATCTCTCCAGCCCAAAACTTTTTTTTTTTTTTTTTTTTTTTTTTTTTTTTTAGGTAAGGTTTTACTCTAGCTCAGGTTGCTGACCTGGAATTCACTATGGAGTCTCAGGGTGGCCTTGAACTCATGGCAATCCTCCTACCTCTGCCTCCTGAGTGCTGGGATTAAAAGGCATGCACCAACATGCCTGGCCCCAAAACTTTTTAAATAAATATTTTTTTATGTTTATTTATTTGAGAGAGAGAAAAAGGAAGATAGAATGGGTGCACCAGAGCCTCCAGCTGCTGCAAACAAACCCCAAACACATGTGCCACCTTGTGCATCTGGATTATGTGGGTCCTGGGGAATTGAACCTCAGTCCTTAGGCTTCATAGGCAAGCACTTTAACTGCTAAACCATCTCTCCAGCCATTTAAATTTTTTTTTAATTTTTATTTTTTTTAATTTTTTAAATTTTTATTAACATTTTCCATGATTATAAAAAAAATCCCATGGTAATTCCTCCCTCCCCACCCTCACACTTTCCCCTTTGAAATGCCATTCTCCATTTTAAAAAATTTTATTTTTATTTGAGACAGAGAAAAAGAGACAAAGTGAGATAGAATGGGCGCACCAGGGCCTCTAGCCACTGCAAATGAACTCCAGACACATGCGCCACCTTGTGCATCTGGCTTACACGGGACCTGGAGAATCAAATCTGGGTCCTTAAGCTTTGCAGGCAATTACCTTAACCATTAAGGCATCTCTCCAACCCCCTTTTTAGGTAAACTTTATTATTGCCTATAGGAAATTCAACAGAATCCCAAACAATTGCCATTTCTAATGGCCTTAATGGAATAGCTCAGTTATTAAAGTTCCATAAGAAAAAACTGGAACATATTAATGACTTTAGGATGACAGAATGGGCAGAGGAAGACAGCACCACTGCACTACTTAGTGTCCACACTACCAAGGTTCCATGTTACAAGTGGAGGCTTGTAGGTCTCTGCTGCCAGGAAAAAAGGTCATGAACTGTATAATCTGAATTGCATTATGAGCAGCTGAACCTTTTGTAAGTCTCTTGAAGGACTACAGGGAGTGGCATTTGTGTGGAGACCCTGATTCATTTCCATAGCTCTCCCAGTGGCCTCTGTGCAGTGGTAAGGATGATGTCCTCACAGACTGCATGGATTTCTTTGTGGACATCCAGGCCTTTAAAAAAATTTTTTTTTAAATTTTTATTTATTTATTTGAGAGCGACAGAGAAAGAGGTACGGGGGGGGGGGGAGGGAGAGAGGGAGAATGGGCATGTCAGGGCCTCCAGCACTGCAAACGAACTCCAGACGTGTGCACCCCCTTGTGCATCTGGCTAACGTGGGTCCTAGGGAATCGAGCCTTGAACTGGGGTCCTTAGGCTTCACAGGCAAGTGCTTACCAAGTAAGCCATCTCTCCAGCCCTCCAGGCCCTTTTTAAAAGCTTTTAAAAATTATTTTATTTATTGGGCTGGAGAGATGACTTAGCAATTAAGGCACATGCCTGCAAAGCCTAAGGACCCAGGTTTGATTCTCCAGGTCCCATATAAGCCAGACGCACAAAGTGGTACATGCGTCTAGAGTTCATTTGCAGTGGCTAGAAGCCCTGGTGCACCCATTCTTACTCTCTCTGTCTCTCCCTCCGACAGTAATAAATAAAAAAAAATAAAATCTTTAGGGCTGGAGAGATGGCTTAGCGGTTAAGGCGTTTGCCTGCAAAGCCAAAGCATCCAGGTTCGATTCTTCAGGACCCATGTAAGCCAAATGCACAAGGTGGCACATGCATCTGGATTTTGTGTGCAGTGGCTGGAGGCCCTAGCATGCCTATTCTCTCTTGCTCTCAAATAAATCAATTAAAATATATTAAAAAAATAAAATCTTTAAAAAAAAGCTTGAATTATATAAACTTTAAAAAAAAATTATTTTATTTATTGCTGGGCATGGTAGCACATGCCTTTAATACCCAGCACTGGGGAGGCTGAGGAAGGAGGATTGCTCTGAGTTTGAGGCCAGCCTAAGACTACATAGTGAATTCCAGGTCAGCATGGGCTAGAGTGAGAGTCTACCCCAACAAACTAAAATAAAATTTTCAAAAATTTCGTTGGGCATGGTGGCACACACCTTTAATCCCAGCACTCAGGAGGCAGAGGTAAGAGGATTGCCATGAGTTCAAGGTCACTGAGACTACATAGTGAATTCCAGGTTAGCCTGGACTAAAGTGAGACATTACCTCAAAAGAAAAAAAAAAAAAGTCTCTTTGTCCTAGAGAGATTGCTTAGTGGTTAAGGCATTTGCCTGCAAAGCCTAAGGACCCAGGTTTGATTCCAGTACCCATGTAACCCAGATGCACAAGGGGTCGCATGCATCTGGAATTTGTTTGCAGTGGTTGGAAGCCCTGGTGTACCCATTCCCTCCTTGCCCACACTGGTGCCTCTTTCTGTCTCAAATAAATATTAAAAGTATTTCTCTTAATTTTTAAAAAAATGTATAAGCTGGGTGTGGTGGTGCATGCCTTTAATCCCAGCACTGGGGAGGTAGAGGGAGGAGGATCACTAAGTTCAAGGCCACCCTGAGACTACAGAATGAATTACAGGTCAGCCTGAGCTAGAGAAAGACTCTACCTTAAAAAACAAAACAAAACAAAACAAAAAGATTACAGAGACAAAGAGAATAATAGGCATGCCAGCTGCTGCAGACTCCAGATGCATGCACTACTACCTTGGTCATTTGGCTTTGCAGGTAAGTACCTTAACTGCTGAGCCACCTCTCCAGCCATATCTAATTTCTGAGAGCAATTTATTTTAGGATCCATTTTAAGATAGATGATCTGCCTGGGTCTCAACTGCTGACACCCACACTTCTTTTTGTTTTTCGAAGTAGGGTCTCGCTGTAGACCAGGCTGACCTAGAATTCACTATGTAGTCTCAGGGTGGCCTCAAACTCGGTGATCCTCCTACCTCTGCCTCCTGATTGCTAGGGTTAAAGATGTGAGCTACCATGCCGGCTTTTTTTAAACTTTAAGGCTACAAGAATTTAAAAAAAAATTTTTATTGTCTGCTTTCGTAAGTATAGACAACCATAATAATTCCCACCCCACTTCCATTCTCCCCCTCTCAAATACACCCTTCATTGAATCCCTTCTTTCCAATTAGTCTGTCTTCTATATTGGTATCAACTTTGCTTATTATGAAGGTCTTCTGTAGGTGGTCAGGCACTGTGAGAAGGTCAAGAATATCAAGGTCATTTTGTGTCAGGAAATTGTATTATAAGCAGTCTTACCCTTCCCTTGGCTCTTACATTCTTTCTGACACCTCTTCTGTAATGGACCCTGAGCCTGGGAGGGTGTGATAGATGTCTCAGTGCTAAACACTCCACTGTCAACACTTCTCAGCACTATGGTGAGTTTTGAGTTACCCCAGTGGTCACTGCCATCTGAAAAGAGAAGCTTCTCTGACCAAAAGTGAGAGTAGCATTAGTAAGTAGGTATAAACGAAAATGTGCTGGGCATGGTAGCACATGCCTTTAATCCTTGCACTTGGGAGGCAGAGGCAGGAGGATTGCCATGAGTTTGAGGACACTCTGACATTGAACTACAGCAAAACCTTACCTCAAAAAAGTTTTTTTTTTGTTTGTCAAGGTAGGGTCTTGCTTTGACCCAGGCTGACCTGGAATTCACTAGTCTCAGGGTGGTCTTGAATTCACCATGTTCCTCCTACCTCTCCCTCCCATGTTCCCATGTGCTGGGTTTAAAGGCATGCACAACCACGCCTGGCTGAGACCCTACCTTGAAGAAACAAAACAACAAAAGTGCTTACAGAACAGTTTTGGTGGGCATAATGTACATGACCTCCCAAGCCACAGGTTTTCAATACCACACATACATTCCCTCCCATGAAGTGGGCCTTCGGTTCCATTAGAGAACTGTTGATTTACCCCATAACAAACCTGTCACTATTGTACCAGTTGACCTGGCTGGCTTGCAGGGTCCATTGCTGTTTTAACACCATTGATGATGTCTCCCAAAAGGCTACATGCAGCATAGTTTTTTCCATCTTTCTGAGAGCTAGTCAACAGGAAGGAGGTTTCCAGCTCAGCTCCAGCTTGATTTCTGTGACCTGTAGCCCAAGCATGTGGAGCCTTTAGCAGTAGGGTCTTACTTTCTAGTTCTGTTGGCAAACAAACCTTGGCAATGGCCTTTAATGTTTTGGGGCATCCGAGACCTCCCTGGCCAACAATTCACTAGAAGGTATCCCAACTCTGGTGCTGAAATGTTTTCAACCACCTATGGCTTCTCAACCACAATTCTATTAAAAAAAATATATATTGCCGGGTGTGGTGGCACACACCTGTAATCCTAGCACATGGGAGGGAGAGGTAGGAGGATTGCCATGAGTTTGAAACCACCCTGAGACTACATAGTGAATTCCAGGTTAGCCTGGGGTAGAGTGAGATCCTACCTTGAAAAACAAATTATTGACAACTTCTATAATTACAGACAACAAACCATGACAATTCCCCCCCCCCTCAACACACACTTTCTCCTTCACAACTCCACTCTCCATCATATTCTCTCCCCCTTTCAGTCTCTATTTTGATGTCATCTTTTCCTCCTATTATATTGGTCTTGTGTACATAGTGCCAGGCACTGTGAGTTCATGGATATTCAGACCATTTTGTGTCTGGAAGAGTGCATTGTAGGGAGTTCTATCCTTCCCTTGGCTCTTACATTCTTCCTGCCACCACAATGGATCCTGAGCCTTGAAAGGTGTGATAGAAATGTGTCAATGCTGAGCACTCCTCTGTCACTTCTTTTTAGCACTATGGTGCTTTTTGAGTCATCCTAGAGGTCCTTGCCATCAGAAAAGAGAAGCTTCTCTAACCAAAAGTGAGAGTAGCATTAATGTATGGGTATGAACATTAAGTGTTTACTTGGTAGTCTGGTGAGCATAATGTGTATTTAGCCAGACACTAGCAGTCATTACACTCCTAGGGCTCATGACGTCCCCCATCATTGAATTTCAGTATCAGGCATATATTACCTACTGTGAAGCAGGGCCTCCAGTCCAGTTTTAGAGTGGTTGCTTTCCCCCATAACAGACATGCCACCATTGCACCCAGTGGCTCATTTGGCCTGGCTGGCCAAATTTAAGGCTTGTGGTATCCACTGTTATCTCCCTGATGACTTCGCTCTTTCCCATGGAGCTGCATGCAGCATAGCTTTTTCCAGCTTTCTGATAGCTGGTCTACAGGGAGCTTTTCAGCTCAGCTCCAGCTAGGTTTCTCTTTGACCTTGCAGCATAAGCATATGGAATCTTTAGCAATAGGGTCTGACCATCTATTTCTGGTGGGAAACCAAGAGCCTCGGCAATGATGTGTAATGTCTTGGAGGCTCACCCACAATTCTTTTTTTTAAAAAAATTTTTAAATTTTTATTAACATTTTCCATGATTATAAAAAAATATCCCATGGTAATCCCCTCCCTCCCCACCCCCACACTCTCCCTTTTGATCACCCACAATTCTTAACATAAGCAAGTTCAGATCATATTCAATCCTATGTACAACTACATAGTGCAGTTCTGTGGGATATGCCAATGCTACACTGAAACCATTATTCATTCATATTAAGACACCTATCTTCAATTCCAGACCTCATGTTCCAGACAGAAGTTTGGTATTAATACCATCATCACTTTGACATACCTTGAGTATCATAGTTGTTCCTTTTTTTAAAAGAACATTATTTATGGGGGAGACAGAGGAGTAAGAAAGAATAAATTGCATACCAGGGCTTCCTGCTGTTGCAAATGAACTCCAGATATATGCACTACTTTGTGCACCTGGGTTTTTACATGGGTATTGAGGAATCTGGGTCTCTTTTCCCGCTCCTTAGCTTTTCCTACTCTTGTCAAGAGGGAGAAAACAAGGAGCTATGGTCCTCAGGGCACCACCTCAAGTCCTGCCGAGCTGTGGTCTTCTCTGAAGATGGACAGAGTAAGTACTGGGGAACACAACCAGCTATGTGGTGGTGAGAAAGGGACAGTGAGCAGAACAATAATCTGGGTACCTTGTCTCCTAGAACTTGTTACTGTCTCCAAAGACAAAGCAATCCATGTTCTAGATGTGGAGCAAGGACAACTGGAAAGACGAATTTCCAAGGCTCATGGGTAAGGAGAGAAACTGAGGGTATGAGCATAGATGGGAAGAGTAAGGACCAGGAGATACCTGCTAAAACAAAAAATGCTCCAAGTTCTCCATCTGTGTTTCCAGGGCCCCTATCAATAGTCTGCTGCTGGTAGATGAGAACGTCCTAGCTACTGGAGATGACACAGGTGGTATTCGGCTCTGGGACCAGCGGAAAGAGGGTCCTCTGATGGATATGCGGCAGCATGAGGAGTACATTGCTGACATGGCTCTGGACCCAGCCAAAAAGCTACTGCTGACAGCCAGGTACAACCTCCAACCTCACTGTTGACGCTCTGCCCTCTAGAATGCTTGGCAATACAGGCATTCATCTGCTGTTAAGTGTTTCTCAGAGGTATTTCCCCACTAAGCTTGCTAGTTTGTTCTCTGCAGTGGTGATGGATGCCTTGGAGTGTTCAACATCAGACGACGACGGTTTGAGTTACTCTCAGAGCAACAATCAGGGGACCTGACCTCTGTCACCCTCATGAAAGTACAGCTGGGTATGATGGGAATGGGTGTGTGTTCTAGGGACTTGATCTGAGGCAGATCCAAAGACAATGGTTTGTCCCATTTTCCTGCAGTATGGGAAGAAGGTGGCCTGTGGCTCTAGTGAAGGGACTATCTATCTCTTCAACTGGAATGGCTTTGGGGCAACAAGTGACCGCTTTGCCCTGAGAGCAGAGTCCATTGACTGCATGGTTCCAGTCACTGATAGTCTGCTATGCACTGGATCCACTGATGGAGTCATCAGGTGAGGGAAGCCAGGATAGCCTCTTGGGCCACAGGAGGTGCACGTCAAGCTAGCTAGTTCCTAACACTTTTCTCTGCTCAGGGCTGTGAACATCCTGCCAAACCGAGTGGTGGGCACTGTGGGCCAGCATATTGGGGAGCCTGTGGAAGAACTAGCTCTCTCCCATTGTGGCTGCTTCCTGGCCAGTAGTGGCCATGACCAGCGCCTCAAGTTTTGGGATATGGCTCAGCTGCGAACTGTGGTTGTAAATGACTACCGTCGACGTAAGAAGAAGGGAGGACCACTATGTGCCCTGAGCAGCAAGGCCTGGAGCACAGATGACTTCTTTGCAGGGCTGAGGGAGGAGAGAGAGGATTCCAAGGCTCCAGAGGACTGCATGAAGGACAGTGATGATGACAGTGACTGAGAAGATAAGTGGAATGTCAGGACAGGTCTTTACCGAGCCTTGTTTCCTCAGATGGATCCCCAAAGAGATGAACTTTGTATTTTCTTTTGGCGTTGGGAGATTGAATCCAGGACTTTGAAAATCCTATGCTGAGCTTTACCACTGAGCTCTACCACCCTGCCCCAACCCCAAAACGGTGATTTTCAGTACCTTAATATGCCATGTAAGAAGTTGCACAAACTCAAGGTATTAAAGTACGGAAGCATTTGCTCTGTAGAAGCTGCATAACTCTACCAATGTAAGGCAAACATCTGTGGCAAGACAAGCAGACACGTATGTATCAACCAGGGGTTTAATATAAATACAACTAGCACAGACAAAAACCTCTGAACAATGTAAACCCAAACCAGAGTGACAAGTGAGGGATGGGATGAAGAGCAGAATTTCACCCTTTGGTTCCCTCAGATCTCCAAATAAAAACAAAGAGAAAGATTCATGCTAAGCTTGTGTGGGGGCAGGAGGGGAGAAGATGGACAGGGCAGGATGTATATATCACACTGGGGATGGCCAAGGATAAACTCAGGGTTAAGTTACACCCTCTGTGAGGGACAGCAACTGTTCCTCCCCACAGCTTAAGCCAAACCTGAGTAGCCCCTTGGTGTAACTCTGCAGGCCCTGACCCAGCAGGGTAGCTGTCCCAGGGCTCATGCCCCTCCCCCCTTTGGGATCATAGTGGCTGCCCAGGCCTGCTGGGCTAGGGTTTGACACCTATCCTTTTAAGGCTGCCTGTTGAGAGGAGGTGGGCAGGGAGGGAGGTCAGTGGTTAAGCATACCTACTTCAGCCCCAGGAGACCACAAGAGACTGGTCCCAGACTCACACAGTATTTCTAGCAGCTGTACAGACACAGCATCCTTGGCCACCTCATGCCTGTCCTGCCAGTCTGAAGTTAGCACAACCCAGATGAGCCCACTGAAAGGTACTGGATGCCCAGGGATCACCACTTGGTACCAGAAGCGGTGCCAGCCAGCAGGTCCTACGCCCAAACACTTGGTGAGAAACACTGGGCTTCCCAGCTTCATTCGTTGACACAGCAGCTGCAGAGCAGCCCTAGCCCCTTGGGACCCTAGCTTGTCCCTGGTCAGGGGCAGTTGGCTGCTGTCTGGCCATAGGCACCGCAGTGAGGGATTGGTAAGATGCTGGCGGAGTCGCTGCTTCAGGTCTGGCTTGAGCCACTCCACAGCTACCTGCTCTCCATAGAGTCGTGACTGGCCTGCAGGAAAAAGGCAAGAGACAAGGGCAGGTCTAAGTTCTGGGCACAAGCCAAGCTACTTGGAGTTGACTTGAGTCCTTTAGAGTGACTTGCCCCAGGCAGTTGTTTAATGGCTCCCACTTCCTGGTGGGATAACCCTGTGTAAATAACTTCATTGTGTTTATTTGTCAAAGGGGTGTGACAACAGCTACCTTCTAGGTGTCCCTGGAGGAATACTGGTTGATACAGATTTTATCTACCTAATAATCATAACAACAGCTAACTTTCAGGTCAACTGCAAGCTAAGAACCAGGAAATGTTAGGTACCATATGCACATTGCTACTTAAATTCTCAGAACAGTCTTAGCAAGCAGACCTATAGTAGAAAAAAGGTAGGCTCATTTGGTCCTTCTTGAGTATGTCAATTTTTCACTGGGATATTGAGGATTAAGTCAAGGAGACCATGCATGCAAAATGTTAAGTAAGTGGCAGCTGTTGCATCCAATAGTGGGTAGATAGCATCAGTTCGTGAACTCATGCAAGCTTCCTTATGCGAGTCTATGCTCTACCCCAAGCAGCCACCCTCCCACAGCCTCCACCCCTACCTTCCACCAGGGCCTTTTTGGCCATGGCAGCGGCGCGGTGCGAGCTGAATTTGAGCACCGCCATTTGTGCGGGGGCCGACCCGGGGCTGGGAAGCAGCAGCGCCTCCTGCAGACCAGGGCCCACGGGATGCAGCGCAAGCAGCAGTGTGTGGCGGTTCACCGTGGGCGGCAGGCCGTCCACGGTCAGCTCGCACTTCTCCGTGCTGCGGCAAACCAGCAGCTGGCAAGAGGGCCGCAGTGGGTGGTTGTGCAGCATGGCGATGGCAGCCTGCGCACCGCGCCGCGAGCTGTAGCGTGCATAGGCAAAGCCGCGGTTCAGGCCGCTGAAAGTCATCATCAGGCGGAACTCGTAGAGGCGGCCCACGCGCTGGAAGAGTGGGATCAGCTGGTGCTCATACACGTCCTGCGGCAGCCGTCCGATAAACACCTCCGACCCGGATGGCGGCGGGCTGCCCACCCAGCCTAGGGGAAGAGGGTGCAGAGGGGTACTGTCATCCCCGGGGGTGACCACGCCCCCGAGCCCACGGACCCCGCGAGGGAGAGACCATGGGAACCAACGTCTAGGAATAGAAACACCCCTAGGCACCCGAGGCGCTGGCATAATTGGGCGACTGAGCTAACAACCAAGTCTTGCTCAGTCCTGGACGGGGAAGACAAGTGGGGGGCCGAAGGTGAGAGCCGGGGTACTGGGGTACACCCCCTGCCCCAAAAGGTGCCGGCCGTCGAGGCTGGCGGAGTGCGACAGGCATAGGGGTTGGGGTTACTGTACCTGGGGGGGGGGCCGCCATACTTCCTCTGCCCGTTCACCTGCACCAGGCGGATGCCAGTCTCCCTGACCCACGCCTCCAGGGCTGCCTTGTTCTCTGGATTCACCCTCTCACACCATTGCTGAGAGGGAAAAGGCAGATTGGACTGTCGGATTGCTGAGCCCAGCCCTACCTCGCAGTAGGTGGTCAGGTAAGCACCCCCCACTGTGCAGGCCAGGCGCCGAGACCCCTTCCAGTCGCTACTTTCTTACCTCGCACTCTCGTTTGGATTGCATGGCTGTCTCTCAAAAGTTCGCAGGTGGCTTTTTAGAATTTCTTCTTGCGTGTTCCTCTGGAAGCTTCCCTGCCCTCCACCCCCCAAGCTCTCATTGGTTCTGAGTGCGACCCCGCCTCTCAAGGGTGGAGGTGTTCACTGCACGTGCGCCGGCCCAGGTGGAAAACTGGAAACCGGTGCTGCGAGGAGCCCCGCCTTCTGGGGAGTGGCTTGCACAGGGCGAGGGTGGAAGCCAGGGGCAAGAAGGTCTTGGGGGGGGGGCGGGTCACCCTGGGCATAACTTCCTTTACTGCCATTAAACTGGTTTGAACAAGGAAAAGCACCGCTTAGGCATCAGCGACACAGACAGGTTTCAGAGGTTGAGGCATTTATTGGACCTTTTGGTGATAGTTGTCATGTTTGGCCCTGCAAACGACAAACGAGGCCATCTCGGGCCTATCTCAGGAATTTAGGAGGCAGAGACTGAACTAATACATCCATAAGGCCCCTCCCCAGAGTGAAGTACTACCTGGCTATTTTTGCCAGTGATTATCAATAATAAGATAATAATAATAGTCTCTGTTCTGGTCATCCTTCAGCCAACTTTTGCTGGAACTTAAGTGTGCAAAATTATTTAAGTACATATGCAGTCTTGTTTCAGCCTCAAATAGTGCCAGACCAATTTCCTCTGTTAGTGTTGGTAGTTCAGCAGATGTGTAAGGGCTCACTTGTCCTCCTCCTGATCTCCTCCACAAGGTCTTCTCTTCGGACATCCACCTGGCCAGGATGAAGGAAGAGGGATAAGTACCTCTCATTCCATCCCTCATTGAGTGCTTGCTTCTAGTTATTAGCTTCAGCTCATCTGGGAACCATATCCCAATAAGACACCCTGGGATACACAATATTCATTGGGGGTGCCGGAAAGATAGGTGTATGTGGCGACTCCACAACCACAGTATTAGGTTAGCCCTTAGTCTCTGTATGAGTTGGTACTAAATGAAAGTTAGGTTTCTGTTTAGGTCTCAAATGGGCATGGGCCTACCAACATGCATACATTCCTTTGTTCCTTAGCCTTCTGTCTGCTCCCCTCACCTCTTCTCTGCTCGTCACTGAACGGAGCTTGATGACACCATCCTTGAGCTCTTGCTCGCCAATGATAGCCACCAGTGGGATGCCTGCTTCCTCACAGTAATGCAGCTGGTTCAGTAACTTTGGGTTCTTCTTGTAGAGCAGTTCAGCCTGCAAGACACCAAGGCAGAAGAAGAAGGCTGGCTCATGCTGTCCTCAGGGATAACTTCCTGGGGCTGCAAGCTTGCCTCTTGTTTTTAGCTCCACCCAAGAAGTCATGGTGGAAGGCAGTAGGGGTGAACTTCTATTTAGTTTGTGTCTAGTACTTCCAAGTTTGCTCCCACCCTGGGGCTTGCCTCTTGTACCTTGATCCCAGCATCCCACAGCTCAGAGACAAGTTTCAGTCTCTCCTCCAGCAGCTTCTTCTGTGCAGATGCCACAAGCACCTGTGTCTCTGTGGTGCGTACCTTTTCCTCCAAAGCCTGGGGAAAGGGCAGGAAAGAGTCAGCAGCACTAAACCATTAAGGAACAAACATGGAAGGCTATAGTCAGGATCCTGACAGATGAGGCCCAATCCAGTGATCTCCACCAGGAAAGTCGTCTGGTTCAGTAGCTGGACAAAAAAAGGTCTTAGAAGATATAAGAAACGACTGACTTGTACACATGACTTGCTAGAATTAATCATCAAAAGCTGAGGACTAGGGCTGGAGAGATGGCTTAGCGGTTAAGTGCTTGCCTGTGAAGCCTAAGGACCCCGGTTCGAGGCTCGGTTCCCCATGTCCCACGTTAGCCAGATGCACAAGGGGGCGCACGTGTCTGGAGTTTGTTTGCAGAGGCTGGAAGCCCTGGCGCGCCCATTCTCTCTCTCTCCCTCTATCTGTCTTTCTCTCTGTCGCTCTCAAATTAAAAAAAAAAAAAAGCTGAGGACTAGAGAGAGATGATTCAGCAGATAAAACGGCTTCTCATGCAAGCATGAGGGCATAAAGGGGCCTAGGACTATCAAAGTTCAATTCCACGGTCCCTGGTAAACAACTGGGCATGGCCATACACATCTGTAACCCCAGTCCTGTGGGAAGCCAGAGACCAGAGAATTGCTGGGGCTGAGAAAAATGGCAAGCTCTGGAATCAGTGAAAGAGTCCATGTCATGGAAAGACATGTATCTATGATGGAGCAAGGATACTCAATGTGTGTGCACGATGTGCACATATCTATATATATACATGCATACACCACACATACATATAAATAAATAAATAAAATCTGAAGTTGAGTGTTGTGATGCATGCCTGCAATCCCAGCACTTGCAAAGTAGAGGCAAGAGAATTAGGAATGAGAATCAGGAATTCAAACTTAACCTTTTATACATAGTTCAAGGCCAGCTGGTCTTTAACTACAAAATAATACTATGTTTATCAAACTGCTCAGTAAGCACTTTTCTTAATGTTCATACCCTTATATTAATGCTACTCTCACTTTTGGTAGAGAACCTTCTCTTTTCAGATGGCAGTGACCTTGGGACTACTCAGACGGTATCATGGTGCTGGAAAGAAGTGACTGGAGTGCTCAGTACTGTAATATCTCTATCACAACTTCCAAGGCTTAAGGTCTAATGTGGAAGAGGCAGTAGAAAGAATGTAAGAGCCAAAGGAAGGGTAGGACTCCTTACAATGTGCTCCCTCCAGATATAAAATGGCCTGGATATCCATGACCTCACAATGCCTGACACTACCTACACAATACCCTCATAATAGAAGGAAAAGATCATGACATCAAAATTAAAAGAGAGACTGATTGAGAGGGGGAGGGGATATGATGGAGAATAGAATTTCAAAGGGGAAAGTGGGAGGAGGGAGGGTATTACCATGGGATATTTTTTTATAATCATGGAAGATGTTAATAAAAATTTGAAAAAAAAAATACAAACAAACAAACAAAAAAAACCCAGGTAGCTTACTTACTAGTAGCTTTAAACTCATTTATATCTAGTAGGTTATAGGCCCACAAATACATTCACTGAGAAGTATTATTATGAGACACCCCAGCCTATTAAATCACCCCTGGAATTCACCTTCACTTTCTACCTGCTCATTCATGAGATTAAGTCTGCATGGATGGAGGGAGAAGGGAGAATACTCCTGCTGCCCCTTGACTTTGTCTGGAAAGCTGTTTTCAAAGTTCTTACATATAAGATGCTTACTGAAACAATTAACTTCACTGGGCAACATGGGAGTGTCCTCTCAGGAGAAAAGGGACAGGAATATTGGGAAGGCTGCCAGAACATTCCTCAGAATCAAATACAATGAGCAATTTAAGAGCAGCAACAATAATGAGGGGCTTCCTTGGTGTTATATAGGTACTAGAGTTAAAGAAGTGATGTGAGTATTCCTAGGCCCTCAGATATGCTTTTCACCAAGATGGCATTGCAATGTGGTTAGGGGTAAGACTGAATTTTTCTTTTTTCCCCAAAGGTAGGGTTTCACTCTTGTCCAGGCTGACCTGAAATTCATCATGTAGTCTCAGGGTGGCCTCAAACTCAAACTCACAGTGACCCTCCTACTTCTGCCTCCAAGTGCTGGGATTAAAGGCGTGAGCCACCACACCCAGAAAGATTTTGGAATTTTGATTTTGTGGATTCACATCTGATTCTGCCACTCATGATCTTGAACAGATTATCTATATCTATATATAGATAGATGATGTATGTATATAGTTTTTTTTTTTTTTTTTTTCCTGAGGTAGGGTCTCACTCTAGCCCAGGCTGACCTGGAATTCTCTCTGTAGCTTCAGGGTGGCTTTAAACTAATGGTCATCTTTCTACCTAAGCTTCCTGAATGTTGAGATTAAAGGCATACACCACCATGCCCGACTCTTTGCACTGATATTTAAAATTTTATTTATTTATTGTTATTTATTTATTTAAGAAAGAGAGGGCAACAGAGAGAATGGGTGCACCAGGGTCTTCAGCTGCTGCAAATGGCCCTGAAATGATATTTTTTAAAAAAATGTATTTATTTGCAAGTGTTTGTATAGCAATGCTAGGGCCTCTTGACACTGCAAATGAATGCTACATGCTTGCCACTTTTTGTGTCAAGCTTATGTGGGTATAATTGAACAAATGTCTTTCTGCGAAGCCACTTTCCCAGCCCTAAATTACCTGATCCTTAGTGTTTTAGTTTTCTCATATGAAAAATGCAACCAATGGGGCTGGAGAGATGGTTGGGTAGTAGAAGGTTCTTGCCTGCAAAACCTGCTAGGCTGGGTTCAATTCCCTGGTTACCCACATAAATCTGGACCCTGGCATGTGCCCCTCCCCCCCATAAATAGAATAAAAATTGCAAGTAACAAATCTGCTGGTCTTGGTGGATGTAATGCACTAAACACATGGCAGATAAGTGTTAAACATGCTATAAAAGTGGTGTTATATGACTTTAATTCTGCACTCAGAAGGCAGAGGTAGAAGGATCACTGTGAGTTCTAGGCCATCCTGAGACTACATGTCGAAGTCCAGATCAGCCTGGATTAGAGTGAAACCCTACCTCAAAAAACCAAAAAAAAAAAAAAAAAAAAAAAAAAAAAAAAAAAAAAAAGGAAGGGAGTGGTGGCTAGCAAGATCGCTTAGTGGTTAAGGCACATGCCTACAAGGCTGAAGGACCCAGGTTTGATTGATTTTCCAGTACCCATGTAAAGCCAGATACACAAGGTGGCACATGCATCTGGAGTTTGTCTGCAGTTGTTGGAGGCCCTGGTGCACCCATTCTCTCTATCTGCCTCTTTCTCTCCTCTCTTTCCCTCAAATAAATGAATAAACAAATAAAATATTTTTAAAAAGTTATAAAATCCATAAAACTGTCTTGTAAGCCAGGACTGGGAGGAATGCAAGTTCAAGGCTTGTCTGGGCTACATGATGAGATCAAGGCCAGCCATAGCAACTTCGTGAGACCTTGCCTCCAAAACAATCAAAAAGAGGGCTGGGGATATCGCTTAGTGGTAAAGTGTTAACATACATGAGGTCCTAGGCTCAGTCCCCATTGCTCCTTCCCAACTCTATACAATTGGCCTGTAAAAGTGAAAGACAGTGAACTCTTCATGTCTGCATTTTTCTGGGAGGTCCCTGCCCAAAGCAGCAACACTTATTTTCTTGGAGATCAAAGGGAGCCAAGACTAGGGCTTACCTCCAGTCTCTGCTCCACGATGGAGAATATCCGCTCCACCCCAATGCTGAGGCCAACACATGGCACTTTGCGCCCTTTGGGGTCAAACATGCCCACTAGCCCATCATAGCGACCTCCAGCGGCTACACTGCCCACACCCAGGGGCTCTTCTCCTGCCTGGGTTGGGGTCTGTAGTAGCACTGCCTCATAGATGACCCCAGTGTAATAGTCAAGCCCTCGAGCAAGGCTCAGGTCAAAGGAGATCTGTGGAGGTAAGGACATGGTTAGTATTAAATTAGGATCAGTGACCTGAATCCCCATAGGCCAGGCAGGGTTCCTATCCTCAACTTGACTCACCTTGTCGTCAATGCCAAACAGAGTCAGATATTCAAACAGCAGCTTCAGGTCTCCCAAACCCTCTAAGGCCTGCTTGTTTTGGGACAGTTTAGGATCCTGGAGCAGTTGCTCCACTAGAGATACTCCACCTAGGGAAACAGAGTTGTAGGCCAGAACAGTAAGTTGAAAAAAGCAGTGGGTACACTTTTTTGTCTGGACTGCAATTACATGTGCATGTGAACACCTCCTACTCCCAACACTACACACAGAAGAGTTTCCTTTTTAGGACTGATAGTCTTCACATGGATGTTGAGTTCTGTTCCTTACCATGCTGCTGAACATAATCCCCAATGCGGTCGGCCACCTCAGGTGCAAGGCCCTTGTCTCCCACCATCTCATTCTTCACTTCCTCCCAGCAGACCTGGACAAACCACATCAATCAGAGACCACTGGGCAGCTACCACAGAACCAGTATGGACCCTTCTCAGGGTACAGTATTTTTTTTTAAATCTGAATTCTTTTCTTAATTTTTTTTCTCAATTTTTATTAACATTTTCAATGATGATAAAAAATATCCCATGGTAATACCCTCCCCCCACCACTTTCCCCTTTGAAATTCCATTCTCCATCATATCCTCTCCTCAGGGTATAGTGTTAATGCTTAGAGCAGAAACTTCTCTTCAGCCTACATGCTGTGGCTAATCCTCCTCCTGTAGGCACAGAGATAGGTGCACCTCTCCCTGATCTTTCCTGTTGTCCAAGGCAGAGTGGGAGAAGAGTCAGGTAACTGGGTCACTACCTTGTCCAGCTTGTCCACTGAAGAGCAGATGGTACGGAACTTGCTATCAGGAACACCACAGATGGCAAACATACCATCCAGGATGCGCCGATCATTTATCTACAGGGAAAGAAGGCACAATCAAGAGGGAATCTCTTTCTTTTACCTGTCCCTCAGTAGCCCTTGTCACTTGGGCTACTGGTCCCTCTGCACAAGGACTTTCTCTTGTGAGAAGTCAGACTCTACCTTCCCCTCCCAGCCCGTACTAGCTCTGACCTTGACCAGGAAGTCGCCTATCTGAAGTGAACTTAGGATCTCACACATGATCTTCAGGCACTCTGCATCAGGGATCATGGGGTCAAATTGGCCAGCAATGTCAAAATCCTGCAGAGAGAGGATTAGTGAGAGGTTTTCATGGACTGAACCATCTTTGGGGACAGGGGGAAACTCGTGGGAGTTTATCTCAAATAAATGAATAAACAAATCTACTTCATCATCTTAATTCCTCCTACTGTTATAGGGCAATTTCCAGGTCACAGTCTTTTGCTATTTTTTTCGATCTGTCCTGCCACCAGTCTGGATGGTTTGAAATCTCACAGAGAATTTCTTCAATCCTGCTGTAATTGTAACACTGTGGTTTAATATAAAGAACAGGTATGTTGCTCAGTGGTAAAGCACTTGCCTAGTGTCCTAGTATGTACAAGGCCCTGGATTCAACCCCAAGCACTGCAAAACAAAACAAAAAGTGATTTTTTTTTTCTTCCAAATACAAAATAAAATAAAAATAAAATGAAACACTGGACCAGAACTGCCTATCATGCCTATGATCTCTTCATCTGCTGAGCATTAACTTTACTCAAGTAAAGTGGAGAAAATCCCTCCGTTCCCCAGAAAGTTATTGTGAAATGTATACGAAAACACCATGGAAACCCAAGATTATTATTTGGGGCAATCTAGTTTGCTCAGGACATAACAGTACTAAGTAGATTCTACTGGAGGGAAGGTCTGGGCTACTCTCCCTGCCCTACAGTTTTCCAACACTCACACACTGGTAGAATTCACGATAACGGCCTCGGGTCATGGCTGGATTATCCCGTCGATACACCTTTGCTATGTGGTAGCGCTTGATGTTGGACAGCTTGTTCATTGCCAAATATCGAGCAAAAGGGACCTGATAACAGAGTTAAGGAGAAAGTTCCTTCTGTTGTTTGGAAGTTATCAATGCCAACAGAAGCTGGGGTCTAGCCCCTCCCTGTATGGCTAAAACCACCGCTCATAAGATTAACAGTATTTCTGATTGTCAAAAAGAATTAACTGGGGCTGGAGAGATGGTGTAGTGGGTAAGTGCTTGCCTGTGAAGCCTAAGGACCCCGGTTCGAGGCTTGATTCCCCAGGACCCACGTTAGCCAGATGCACAAGGGGGTGCACGTATCTGGAGTTCATTTGCAATGGCTGGAAACCCTGGCGCACCCTTTCTCTCTCTCTCTCTGCTTCTCTCTCTCTCTCTCTCTCTGTCACTCTCAAATAAATAAATAAAAATGAACAAAAAATTAAAAAAAAAAAGAATTAACTGTGTAACCACAAGCAGCACCTGAAGTCTAAAAAAAATTAAGGCACCTTCCTTCTTGGTGCTCTCTCTCCTAGACTATGCTGAGTAGGGGACAGCACGGGGGCTGAGCAGAGACAGAGTGAAAAGGGCCATGTGGGATCCCTGAGTAGATGATTCTCTATGGAGCTTGGAGATATAGGAGACATGCTATCTGTCAACCAAAAAGAATTTTGTCTACTAGCAGGGCAGAGGAGAGGTATTTTGGAGAAGAGGACTGCTGTAGAACCAGGTACAGGACTCTCACAGAAAGCTGAAGTTTCATTTGGGACATATAAGACGTTAGGGCTAAGCTCTGTGTAGCCAAAGTTCTATCCTGGTTCAGAGAAATAATTCCCATAGTTGCCAAAGGCATCGTATTTAATCTTAGCTATGTCTGCCTCTTCCTAAGCCTGAGCTTCCCCAAAGTGAGGGGCTACTCCATTCAATGTCTTAAGAACCCAAGATTAGAAAGATACAGTGAGGTCATAACGAAGGGACAGCAGCTCCCCACCCTGGTCTTTCAGGTCATAGATAAGCTTTGAGTCTTCTCCATACTTTCCAGTTAGTGTCTCCTGAAAAAACAAAAACAAACAAATAAAAAAACAGAAATAAATATGGTCACAATAATAAATACAACATTTGAAAAAGAACTTTTTTTTGGTGGTGGTAGGGGTGGAACCCACATCATGCACATATTAGGCAAGTATTCTACCACTGAGCTACCCCTTCAGCCCCTAACAGATTATTATTCAGGGGCTGGAGAGATGGCTTAGCAGTTAAGGTGCTTGCCTGCAAAGCCAAAGGACCCTGGTTTGATTCCCCAGGACCCACGTAACCCAGATGTACAAGGTGGCGCATATTTCTGGAGTTCATTTGCAGTGGTTAGAGGCCCTGGTGCACCTATTCTCTCTTTCTCTCTCTTAAATAAATTAAAAAAAAACAAACAAAATTAAATCATGACTAATTTCAACTTGTCTATATTCCTTCTGCCTTTTTTTTTTTTTTTGAGGTAGGGTCTCACTTTAGCCCAGGCTGACCTGGAATTCACTATGTAGTCTCAGGGTGGCCTCAAATTTACAGTGATTCTCCTACCTCTGCCTCCTAATTGCTGAGATTAAAGGTGTGTGCTACCATGCCCACTCTTTCTCTCTCTCTCTGTTTTTTTGAGGTAGGGTCTCACTCTGGCTCAGGCTGACCTGGAATTCACTATGTAGTCTCAGGGTGGCCTTGAACTCATAGCAATCCTCCTACCTCTGCCTCCCAGGCGTTGGGATTAAAGGTGTGTGCCCTCTTTTAACCATGGACTTTTTCCTTATGCATGTCTCACCTTTAGTTCAAAAACAGGTGTATCTATCACTTCTGCTCCATGGCGTTTGAAGCAGCGGATGATGACATCAAATACTTTCTCACGAACTGCCATCTGCCGGGGACTATAGTCTCTTGTGCCCTTGGAGTAAAAATCAGCCAAAGAGTCAAGAATGATATTTTAAAAAAAGAACAAGACATTTTGGAAATATAAAAGGGTGATCTCAACAGTGAGAAAAACAAATCCTACATTTTCCTATAGGCCACTGAGTGTGGTAAAATAAATACAAACAATTACCTATTAATTCCTATAGCCATTTGCTATCAGCCTTCTAATCCATCCCCTTTAAGTTTGGTTCTTTTTTTTAGAATTCTTCAGCTCTGGTAAACTCCCCGTAGAGCAACAAAACAAACAAACCCTATCTGACAAACACATAAGCAACTCAAAGTGGTTCAATAAGTTGAGCTCTAAAGTTTACAGGCAATGTTTTACACATAAATTACTTTTTAAATTCTGTTTAACATTATTATTTACACTCTAATTGTTCCTGATAATACATAGACATGGGAAACATGTAGATAAATCACAGGTCTTAACAAGTTAAGTCACTACCTAAGCCCACTCAGGAAGTTTGTCACAGACCTCTGTTCTTCCAGGTCACAGCTTCTAGCCTGAGCTTGTACACCCTAGTGCAAAGTCTTTGTAAGCAAGTTCCTTTAGCCAGTGAGCCGTCTCTCCAGGACCTTTTCATATTCTTACATATTCTTACTACTAATTATACAAAGTGGATTATACTTATCAATATTTGCCATGCTAGAAGTTAAAACTGCAAAAATGTATAAGAACTCAATATATATCCATTACACATTAACACAAACAATATGTTAGAACATAAGTGGTTTCCAAAACACATTTTTCTTTAGAGGTAGGGTCTCACTCTGGCTCAGGCTGACCTGGACTTCACTATGTAATTTCAGGGTGGCCTGGAACTCATGGAGATCTTCCTACCTCTGCCTTCCGAGTGCTGGGATTAAAGGCATGTGCCACCACACCCGGCTTTTTTTTTTTTTTTTTTTGGAGACAGGATCTGTCCCTGGCCTGGAGCTTACCAAATAGGCTAGAATGGCTAGCCTGAGAGCCTCCAGGATCCATCTGTGTCCACCTTCCCAGTGCTGGGATTACAAGTGCAAACCACCACACCAGGCTGACATTTTTTTCCTAAAGTGTTTTAGAATAAATTCCAGATATCATCATATCATCTTCATCCATAAATATTTCCATATGATTTTCAAACACATAATGGCTTCAAGAAGTCTTGAAAATTGGGACTGGAGAGATGGCTTAGTGGTTAAGACACTTGCCTGCCAAGCCAAAGGACCTCAGTTCAATTTTCCAGAACTCACATAAGCCAGGTGCACAAGGTGGCACATGTCTCTGGAGTTCGTCTGCAGTGGCTGGAGGCCCTGGCATGCCCATTCTTTTCTCTCTCTCTCTGCCTCTTTCACTTAAATAAATTTCAAAAAGACTTAAAAAAAAAAATTAGGTTGGAGAGATGGCTTAGCAGTTAAGGCACTTGCCTGCAAAGCCTAAGGACCCAGGCTAGATTCCCTAGTACCCATGTAAAGCCAGATGCACAAGGTAGTGCATGTGTCTGGAGTCCATACCTTGTAGTGGTTAGAGGACCTCGTGTGCCCATTCTCCCTCTCTTTCTTTCATATATAAATGTCTTTTTAAAAAGATGACTGAAAAATTATAGTACATTTATTATAACAATACAAATAGCAATCCCTTAATATTATCTAATACCAATTTATGTTCAATTTCTTCCAACTGTTGTCCTTTTATGATTGGCTTATTTTATTAGCTTCTAAACAAAGGCAATACAATTTGGTTGCAAATGTATTTGTTGATATGTCCATTTAAACTACAATAGCTCTCTCTTTCCCTCTGTCCCCATTCTCTCCAAACCTTTGAGCACAAACTAAGGCTTTCACACTGGGCCACAAACCCATCTCTCCTTATACTTAAAAAAAATATATATAAGCCAGACTGGAGGGATGGCTTAGCAGTTTTAAGGCACTTGCCTGCAAAGCCAAAGGACCCAGGCTTAATTCTCCAGGACCCACAAGGGGGTACATGCATCTGGAGTTCATTTGCAGTGGTTGGATGCCCTGGCGTGTCCATTCTCTCTCTGACTCTAATAAAGAAATAAAAATTAAAACATTATATATATATATATAAGCTGGGCGTGGTGGTGCACACCTTCAATTCCACCATTCGGGAGGCACAGGTAGGAGGATCGCTATGAGTTCAAGACCACCCTGAGACTCATAGTAAATTCCAGGTCAGCCTGGACTACAGTGAGACTACCTCAAAAACCAAAAACAAACAAACATACACACACACACACACACACACACACACACACACAATTTGAGAGAGAGAAAGGGGGAGAGATAGAGAGAGATTGGGCATGGACATGCTAGGGCCTCCAACTGCAAACGAAGTCCAGAAACATGTGCCACCTTATGCATATGGCTTATGTGGAATCTGGGGAATCAAAACCTTGGTCCTTTGGCCTTGCCGGCAAACACCTTAACCACTAAACAATCTCTCCAGCCCTAACTTTTTAAAAAATGTTGTTTTGAGGTAGGGTCTCACTCTACACCAGGCTGACCTGGAATTCACTATGTAGTCTCAGGGTGACTTCAAACTCATGAAATCCACCTACCTCAGCCTCCCAAGTGCTGGGATTAAAGGTGTGCACCACCGTGCCTAGCAGGTTAACAACGTTCTTGATGTGTCATTTAACATGTTGCTCCATTTTGTATTTTGTATAAACTGATACCTAGTTTGAAGGCCTAATTAGATTCAAATTCAAGTTAGCTTGGCAAGAATTCATAGGTGGTGCTGTATACTTCTTATTGCATCATACCAGCAGGCATGTCTGGTTGATTACCTTGCTTTTAGTGATATTAAGACTGATCATTGGATTTAGATAAGCATGGATTGAATCTATCCTAAAGTCTCCATAAGTTTACCATTTATTCAACAGTCTAAATAACTATAGGTTAATATTTCAGTGGGATTTTATACTGTTTTATTTATTTCTGAAAAAGAGTTGTGTAAGCCATATGTGGTAGTGTATGTCTGTAATCCCAGCACTTGGGAGGTGGAGGCAGGAAGATCAGGAATTCAAGGCCAGTCTCTGCTACACAGGAAGTTTGAGGCTGACCTGGTCTGCATGAGTCCTTGTCTCAAAAAAACACAAAACAACAACAAAAACGATGTGCAGAAAAGAACAGCTCAATGATTTTAAGCACTCAAAGAATTAACCTTTACACAGGAGGGCAAACTGTTTTCTCTCTCCCTTGGAATACAGCTTAAAACACATTCATTACCTGGAGACTTATTTTCAGATACCTAGTTTCAGCCTCAGGTAAATAAACCACAGGAAAAAAGACTAGAAATCAGCACAATAAGAGAAGTGTCATGGGAACCCAGATGAAGGGGTTCTGAGGATAAGCTAGGAATCTCCAGCTTAATTAAACTCTATTCTCTATCCCTATTTAGTTCTAGCTGGGTAAGTATTCCCCTGGTTCATAGAAATCATAAAAGTTCTTTTGTTTCAGGGTTTTCACACTTCACTGGATCTATCTTCCTTACACTTTTCTCCTGGCTATCCCACAGGACCCTGAGTATATCACTTTCTCAGTCTGGTTTTCTCATAATTCCCAGCTCCCCTTTACTTTTCTCAGAGCACCTGTGTCAGTTTTATTTACATCACTAATTACAATTTGTTATTACATATTCATGTATGGGATATTTGTTGTAAATATTTCCTTGAGTGGAATGTAAGCTCTATGAGGGCAGGTCATATTGTCCACCATAGTATGTTCAGTGCTTTGTTAAAGACATAGGAAGCACTCAACAGCAGCAGGCTGACTTCTGAGCACCCAGCTGGTTTCATTTCTGTCACAACTTTCCTTAATGACTCAGGTGGGGTTCCATCCAGCCCAGTGCTTACAGCAACTATTGTTTCCTTTGCAATAATTCAGATCCTCCTCAATGACTTGAAGAAGCACCCACGACACTTAGGAGTGGATTAGGGACGCTCTCAGAGGACCTCATAGGCATCTTACCTTGGGGGTTTTAAGCACAAACTTCTGTCTGCTTTCATGAGGATCCAGCTGTGCCTTCAGTTTCAGGAGTTTTGCCACTTCTTCCTCGATCTGTGGGAGAAAAACATCTGGGCTATATCCATTGGTCACTTCCCTACCTCCCTTGCCATTATGCTACCTTCATCAAAAATTATGGCAGGTCTCAGACGTGCGTGGTGGCGCACGCCTTTAATCCCAGCACTCAGGAGGCAGAGGTAGGAGGATCACCACGAGTTCAAGGCCACCCTGAGACTACACAGTGAATTCCAGATCAGCCTGAACTAGAGTGAAACCCTACCTCGAAAACCCAACAAAATTATGGCAGGTGTCTGCCTAGGCTTAGCCTCGCTCCTCTGAGATTCCTCCTGGTTACCTCTCCGTCCTGCCCATCCTTCTGTCTGCCAGCCCAGCTCCTACCTCCACTTCCCTGTCCTCTGGACAGCCCACCCCTCTTTATTCTCTTGCTCTTGCCTATCCTTCTCCTGCCGCCTGAGTCGCACCTGGTCGGCGCTGGCCTTCTGCTGCTTGAGGCCCCGCACATGCTCTCCCTGAAGCCGCACCAGCTCCTCCAGCGCGGCGCGGTCGGCCATCCCGGCTGCCACCCGCAGCTCGCCGCGGCCCGCACCCGAATAGGCGTACTCAGGAGAGCTCGGGCGACTTCCGGCTATGGAGTCCCGGGCTCGCACGCCTAGAGAGCCTCCCGAGCGAGCAAAAACCGCTTCCGGGTCAGGAGGCTCGGGCGCCACCGGAGTCTAAGGTGCTCAACTAACCCGGAGCCGAGCTCACGCTTCGGTCCTCGGGTAGTCTTCGCCCCTCCTGAGGCCCCGCCGTTCTCGTTCACAGCCCTGTGGCTCCTGGTCCTGGAAGCCGGCGTCCTGCTGCACGATGTTCCACCTCGGCCTCGTGCCCGGGAGGGCCTGGGGTGCCCTGCTCTGCCAGCTCCTGCGACCTCCCCGCACGGTGTGCGTCCGGGCCGTGGGCTGTCACGGCCAGGTGAGCCAGACTCGGGTAGCTCCTCTCTGCCAGCTCGGTCGCACGGTCTGAAAGCATAGACTCGCTCCTGTACTCTGAGTACTGTTAGTCTTTTATTGAACAGCCTCTTTGTACCTGCACTAAACGAAGCATTTTGAATGCTTCTGTCATTTAATACTTAGAGGGAACTTGAGCATTTGAGGGTCTGATTTCCGTTTTCTGTTATGAATTGGAGGCTGCAAAGATTAAATGATTTAATGTATAGATGCATCGCAACTATTTTAATAAGATCCACCCTTAATTATTTGAAATGCATGCAATTGAATACGTTAGAATTTCAACAAAATCAATGAATATTCCCATTTAATGAGAGATAAAAACCACAAGTGGATTGAGTTCACTTTAGGATTTATCCTTAAATGAATCTCTGAAAAACATTTTTAGAGATTGTTGGATTTTGGAATTAAAGGATTGTGGACTTGAACTCTTTGAGAAAAGAGTTGTCAAAATATGGAACTACCACACCTGGTGTTTCTGGAAGGGTATGCAGCCTGCTAGTATTTAAGGCAAGTATTTTTTTAAATTATTCTTTTAAAAATATTTCATGATTTCAGTATTTATTTGTAGTCTAGTTTATGTAGGTGGTTTGCGACTGGCAGTCTTTTTTATTTTATTTTTAATATTTTATTTTTATTTATTCATTTATTTGACAGAGAAGAGGGAGAGAGTGGGGGGAGGGAGGGAGAGAGAATGGGCACTCCAGGGCCTCCAGGCACTGCAAATGAACTCCAGAGGCGTGCGCCCCCTTCTGCATCTGGCTTACATGGGAATCAAACCTGGGTCCTTTGGCTTTGCAGGCAAATGCCTTAACTGCTAAGCCATCTCTCCAGTACCATCACTACTTTTTATTGTTGTTGTTCTGGTTTCTGTATTTGTGGTGTATTCATGGATGTGTGTCTTTGCAGGGTCCCATGTGCTGGCCTGTGATGGGCATTGCTCACCTGCCATGGCCAGAATGGAACATTAGATCCAGCTCCACCGCTCCTTGTTTTGAGCTGGAGTCTCTTTTCACTGACTCTGAGCTTGCATGATTCTTGGGTCTCTGCTCTCCTGAGGGGACTGGCAGTCTTTGCAAGCAAGCAGCTTTAATTGCTGAGCCATCTCTCCAGCCATTACACACACACACACACACACACACACACACACACAATATTTATCTATTTATTTGAGAGAGAGAAAGAAGTAGATATATAGAGAGAATGGGTGTGCCAGGGCCTTAGCCACTGCAAATAACAAACTCCAGATTCATGTGCTGCCTTGTACTACATCTGGCTTTATGTGGGCACTGGGGAACCAACTAGGGTCCTTAGGGTTTTTGCAGGCAAGTGCCTTAATACTGAGCCATCTGTCCAGCCCTATTTTAAATAATTTATTTGTGAGAGAGAGAGAGTATAAGCAAGCCAGGGGCTCTTGCTACTGCAAACCAATTTCAGATGCATGCACCATTTTGTGCATCTGTTTTTATGTGGGTACTGGGTAATCAAACCTGTGCCAACAGGCTTTGCAAGCACCTTTAACCACTGAACCATCTCTCCAACCATAGTCTGGGGTTATTTATTTGCAGTGAGACAAAGAGAAACAGAGAGAGGGAGAGAGAAATGAATAGGTGTGTCAGGGTCTTATACCATAGCAAACACACTTAAGATTCATGTGCCACTTTGTTCATCTAGCTTAATGCAGGTACTGGGGAATTGAACTTGGTCCAGCTGGCTTTTCAAACAAGCACGTTTAATGGCAGGACTATCTTCCCAGACCTGGTTATTTTTTGGGGGGTGGGTGGTTTCGAGGTAGGGTCTCACTGTAGCCCAGGCTGACCTGGAATTCACTATGGAGTCTCAGGGTGGCCTCGAACTCACGGCAGTCCTCCTACCTCTGCCTCCCGAGTGCTGGGATTAAAGGTGCGTGCCATCATGCCCAGCTCAGGCAGACCTGGGTTTTTTAATTCATCATAAAATTCATTTCTGGGCTGGGGAGATGCTTAGGGATTAAAGGAGCTCGCTCCCAAAGCCTGCTGGTCTGGGTTTGGCCTGTTCAAACCCATGACCTACATAAGAGCCAGATGCATCTAGAGTGAGTTTATAGCAGCACAAGGCCCAGGCATACCCATTCTCTCTCTCTCTCCTTCCTATTTCCTCACAGATAAATAAATAATAAAATATATTAAAATTTTTTTTTCTTTAGCTAGGCATCACTGGCAAACTCCTTCAATCCCAGCACTTGGGAGGCAGGGGTAGGAGGATTACTGTGATTTCAAGGCCACCCTGAGACTTCATAGTAAACTCCAGGTCAGCTTGGGCTAGAGCTAGACTCTACCTTGAAAAACAAAAACAAACAAACAAATTTGTTTCTTGTTACTTCGAAAGCTTGTTTGTTCTTGGGTTCATTCTCTTCTCTCTCCAAGTTACATTTACCCTATCTGCAAGGCTGATAAATTATGGTACCTTATTAAGAATTTTTTTTTTTTTTCCTGGGCTGGGGAGATAGCTCAGTGGTCAAAGGTGCTTACTTGCAATGTCTGCTGGCCTAGATTCAATTCCCCAGTATCCCATCTGCCCACATAAAGACAGATGCACAAAATGGGACATGCATCTGGAGTTCATTTGCAGCAGCAAGAAGTCCTGGCACACCTGTTCTCTCTCTCCTTGCAAATAAATAAATAATGCTTTTTTTTTTTTTTTTTTTTTTGGTTTTTGGAGGTAGTGTCTCACTCTAGTCCAGGCTGACCTGGAATTCACTATGGAGTCTCAGAGTGGCCTCGAACTCACTGGCAATCCTCCTATCTCTGCCTCCTGAGTGCTGGGATTAAAGGCGTGTGCCACCATGCCTGGCGGTTTTTTTTTTTTTTTTTTTTTTTTTAATGGCCTAGGGAGGAGGGTCTGTGAGTTCAAGGCCAACCTGAGACTCCATAGTGAAGTTCAGGTCAGCTTGGCCTAGAGCGAGACCCTACAGCACAACACAACACAAAAACCAAAAAGGCTGTTTTTCTGTTTGAGTAGGAACTGAGAAAAAATTCTTCCTGGTATCTGTCCCCTCATTGTTATCAATGTGCTTAAACTTTTCTAGACATTTATAAACTGCAAATATAGCAAAGAAGCTTGTGCAGTGATACCTAGTTCCATTTTATTGTATACATGTAGGTATGGTGTTTAGGAATCCTCTTGCTTAGAATCAAAGGTCTTTGCAGGTTGGTGGTCCATAGGGGTAAATATGTTATGGGTCTCCAGTATCCAGAGAGGCTGCATCTCATATTTTTTCTCACAGGTTGCAGAGGCAGTGTTAACCTCCCAACTTAAACCACATCAAGAGAAACCAAATTTCATCATCAAGGTTCCAAAGGTAATACCTTTTGTTCATATCCAATAAACTATATTTTACTTTTTTTGGCATAGCATATGTGTGTTCTGTGTGTTTAGGTATATATGTGTATGTATGTGGGTGCAAGTGGGTGCTTGTGCACCTGTGTGTATATGTGTATGAAGACCATAGGTTGACATTTGATGTCTTCCTTGATCACTCTCTACTGTTTTCATTTATTTATTTTAATTTTTGTTTTTTCAAGATAGGGTTTTACTCTAGTCCAGGCTGACCTAGAATTCACTATGTAGTCTTCGGGTGACCTCAAATTCACAGTGATTCTCTCAACTGTTTTTACTGAGGTAGGGTCTCACACTTGTATCCAGGGCTTGCTGATTGAGCTAGTCTAGGTAGCCAACTTGTTTTAGAGTTACCCTATGTAGGTGGGCTGATTTATGCTTTCATGGCAAACACTTTATCCCTTGAGCCACCTCCCCAGCTCCTTATTTTACTATTCTTGAAATTATAGGTAGAGCTCAGGATTACCATGTTATTTATTTACTTTAAAAAAAACTTTTATTTTTATTTGTTTATTTGACAGAGAAAGAGGGAGAGAGAGAGAGAGAAAAAGAGAAAGAATGGGCATGCCAGGGCCTTTAGCCACTGCAGACAAACTCCAGATGCGTGCGCCACCATGTGCATCTGGCTAATGTGGGTCCTGGGGAATGGAACCAGGATCCTTTGGCTTTGCAGGCAACCACCTCAACCACTAAGCTATCCCTCCATCCCTATTTACTTATTTTTTGAGCTAGGGTTTCACTCTGACCTGGAATTGACTATGTAGTCTCATGGTGATCCTCCTACCTCTGCTCCCAAGTGCTGGGATTAAAGTCATGCATCACCATACCCAGCTTTGATTTTTATTCTTATATTGTGATTGCTTTTGTTTTCCAGGGCACCAGGGATCTTAGTCCTCAGCAGATGGTTGTGAGGGAGAAAATTCTTGATAAAATTATTAGCTGCTTTAAACGTCATGGGGCAAAAGGGTTAGATACCCCAGCATTTGAACTGAAGGTAACGTGAGAAGAGTGCCTGGTAGCCCACTTTTTACCTGCTTTCACTGTCTCACAGTTTCTCGTTTTGATCTGTAGTCTGAGTCGTGGCTCTTTCTGTTTCACCCCTGCAGGAAATGCTCACTGAGAAATATGAAGAGAATTTGAGGCTCATGTATGATCTGAAGGATCAAGGTGGAGAGCTCTTGTCCCTCCGCTATGACCTTACTGTATCCTTTTGAGTGCTAGAGCTTGACCTCTCTCTTCTCACAACTAGAAGGCTTTTACTGACAGAAGAGAGGAGAGGAACTTTGGGGCACTGTTGCATTATTGGTAATACACTTTACTTCCAGTTTCTCCCAGAAGCCAATTAATTATGTCAGAATCCTTGGGGAAGTTTATAGAAAGGCAGGTTCCTGGACACAGCTCCAGAAATTCTTCTATTTAATATTTTGCTTATTTGTTTAGTTAAGAGAAAGAGGCAGATAGAGAATGGGTGTGCCAGGGTCTCTTGCCATTGCAAATGAACTCCAGACACATGTGCCATCTTGGACATTTGGCTTTATATGGTTACTGGGGAATCAAACCTGGATCCTTTGGCTTTGTAGGCAAGTGCCTTAATTGCTAAGCCATCTCTCCACCCAGATTCTTTCATTTGACACTATTCAGTGCATAAGCACTGGTAGGCTTCAGGGCTAGTGGGAAACAAGCCAGAGAAGGTCTTGTTCTCACCCTGTAGGATAAAATCCAATTTATAGAGTCTGAAAATTGGGTCTAAGCTTTGGATGCAATATCTTTCTTCCTTAATCTGTTTATGTGAGGTTCCTTTTGCTCGTTATCTGGCCATGAATAAATTGAAGAAGATGAAACGCTACCAAGTTGGAAAGGTGTGGCGGCGGGAGAGCCCAACCATAGCTCAAGGCCGCTATAGAGAGTTCTGCCAGTGTGTAAGTGACCTGATATAGAGAGCATAGTTTATTGGTTGACTTGGGAACAGGCTGACCAATGGAGGTTATTCCCCACTTCCATGACTCTTCTCTTTTGTTTTCCTGTAGGATTTTGACATTGCTGGTCAGTATGATCCTATGATCCCTGATGCAGAATGTTTGAAGATCATGTGTGAAATCCTAAGTGGATTACAACTGGGGGACTTTCTCATTAAGGTGAGGCTGTACCTTAAAACTGGGGAAGTCTGGATTGGGCCTGTGAAATTTTCTTTCTAGTTTTTTTTTTTTTTTTTTTTAACTTATTTCGATAGGGTCTTGCTTTAGCTTAGGCTGACTGGAATTCATTATGTAGTCTCAGGGTGGTCTCAAACTCATGGTGATCCTCCTACTTCTGCCTCCCAAGTCCTGGGATTAAAGGCATGTGCCACCATACTACACTTGGCTCTTTCTAGCCTTTTTAGAGTCAGAAGATTAGACAAGGGGCTGGGAGATGGCTCAGTGGTTAAAAGCACTTGCTTGCAAAGCCTGCTGTCCCTGGTTTAATTCCCCAGCCATCTACCTAGAGTCAGCATTAGCAAGAGACCCTGGTGTCATGCCATTACATACACACACACACACACATATGCAAGTAAATAAATAATTAAAAGCAGAGAGACAGAGAGAATAGAAACTAAGAGTATGAGCATACAATAGGGCCTCTTGCCATTGCAAGCAAAGTCCAGACACATGTGTCACATTGTGTGTCTGGCTTTATGTGGGCACTGGGGAATTGAACTCAGGCAGTCAAACTTTGCATGCAAGTACCTTTAACCACTGAGCTGTCTGTCCAGCCCCAATAAACAATTTTGTCTTAAAGATTATATGGACATTGTTGGAAAGGGCATTGATTGACAGGACACTTGGGCTACTTACATTGAGTTCACAGGTCAATGACCGACGGATTGTAGATGGGATGTATGCTGTCTGTGGTGTTCCTGAAAGTAAATTCCGTGCTATTTGTGCCTCGATGGACAAACTAGACAAGGTAAAGAAGGCATGCTTTAGTACACGCTGTCTAAGTTTCTGCCTCAAATACATGCCATTAGAGAAGAATGAGGACACTGTGGCTGAAAGTGAAGTATTTATGAGAGAAAAGTAAGGGGACATTCTGAAGCAAGGTCCAAGTTACATTAAATAGTGAGGACTATGGCTGCCCTTCTTAAGTTGCTTCTGATATTGCTGACTACACTATTAGATAATCATGACATACATAGTGAATGAGAGTGTGATGTCCCTATTCAGTTAGAGAAAGAATTTGAGCCTGTGCTAATGTTTGGGTATTTATGCAGATGTCTTGGAAAGATGTGAGACATGAGATGGTGGTAAAGAAAGGCTTGGCTCCTGAGGTGGCTGATCGAATTGGGGACTATGTCCAATGTCATGGTAAGAACCAGAGTTTTTAGAGTTGTGATAGAACTAGGTACAGGACAATGTTAATCTTTAACTTGTGAATCAGGTCTTACTATAGATGTATTAAGGTTCAGAGCCTTGTGAATTTTCCTTTTATTTATTGTGACTACTTTGTATCTGTAGATAGCAAAGGAAGAAGCTGGCATGGTGGCACACACCTTTACTCCCAGCACTCAGGAGGCTGAGGGAGGAGGATCACCATGCGTTCAAGGCTAGCCTGGGACTACAGAGTGAGTTCCAGGTCAGCCTGGACTAGAGTGAGACCATACCTTGAAAAAAAGAAAAAATAAAAAGAATAGCTAGCAAAGGTAGAGGCATAAGAGGAGGGTATGGTCATATGAGACCAAAATTATCATTTTTTAAAAGAAGATGAGGAGAACTAGCTAAAGCATGTTATAGAGATTTAGATGAAACACATCTGGGTAAATAGCACAGATCTTTTACCTTACTTTTCTCCCCAGGAGGGATATCTCTGGTAGAGCAAATGTTCCAAGACCCTAGACTGTCTCAGAGCAAGCTGGCTGTGGAGGGCCTAGCAGACCTGAAGCTGCTTTTTGAATATTTGACTTTATTTGGAATTGCTGAAAAGGTAAGCTGATTTAAGAGTGGATCTCCTTCTAAACGTTAGGGTTCTCAGAGTCTGATCTGAGACTGAATATAGCTTTGTCCTTACAGATTTCCTTTGACCTAAGTCTGGCTCGGGGCTTGGACTATTACACAGGAGTAATCTTTGAAGCAGTACTGCTACAGTTGCCTGCTCAGGCTGGGGATGAGCCTCTGAATGTGGGCAGTGTGGCTGCTGGTGGGCGCTATGATGAACTGGTTTCTCAGTTTGATCCCAAAGGCCACACAGTGCCATGTGTGGGCTTGAGCATTGGAGTAGAGCGCATCTTCTACATCGTAGAACAGAAGATGAAGGTAGGTTGTAGGTAGAGATAACATGGGTCTGGTAGCTAATTACCTGTTTCTGGAGGTGTACTTGCAGTTTTAGTTTTCCTTTTTTTTTTTTAAAGTGTTTTGAGATAGGGTTTCACTCTTGTAGCCAAGGCTAGTCTGAAGCTCATTATGTAGCCCAGGTGAGCCTTGACCTTATTCTTCTGTTTCAGCCTCCTGAGTGGTAGGAATACACCATAATCTTGACTCTGTTTTGTCAGACTTCTGGTGAGAAGGTACGGACCACAGAGACCCAAGTATTTGTGGCCACAGCCCAGAAGAATTTTCTTCAAGAACGATTGAAGCTAATTGCACAGCTTTGGGATGCTGGGATCAAGGTAGAGTGATATTTGAACAACTAGGTGTAGATAGAAGTGATGAGCATGGCTCATTTCTACTTTGTGCCTAGGCTAGTACTCAGGACTTTTTAGCTTATCACTAGAGGGCTAGCCTCCTATTTCTGGCTTCCTTGGAAATGATATATACTATGATAAAATATATACTGTGGTCACTCTTCAGTCCCTTACTCTTATCTTTACCCTTTTTAGGCAGAAATGCTATATAAGAATAACCCTAAACTATTAACCCAGCTGCACTATTGTGAGAACATGGGCATTCCACTGGTGATCATTATTGGAGAGCAAGAACAGAATGAGGGTGTCATTAAGCTTCGTTCAGTGGCCAGCAGAGAAGAGGTGAGTGGGAGCTGACAGAAATACAAGAGATAAAATGTTTCTACCTTAAATTTAAAAAAAAATTTTTTTTTGAGATAGGCTCTCAAATATAGCCCAGGTTGGGCTTTTTTCTAATCCTTTTCCTGCTTAGCCTCCTGAGTACTGGGATAACAGGCGTCATACCTTGCCCTCTGGTTTTTTTTTTTTTTTTAAATACCTGGTGCCTGGGAGGCATTTATTTATTTATGTTGATTTATTTATTTGAGAGAGAGAGAGAGGGGCAGACAGAATGGGCATGCCAGGGCCTCCAGCCACTGCAAATGAACTTCAGATGCATGAATCACCTTGTACATCTGGCTTATGTGGACCCTGAAGAATTGAACCTGGGTCCTTTGGCTTTTCAGACAAGCACCTTAACCACTAAGCCATCCCACCAGCCCACTCTTAGGTGATTGTAAGAAATCTGTTCTTTGCCTGTGGAAATATCTTCCTGGTTAGTACTGACAGGAATGAACAAAGACTTACCTCAAGCAACCACTGCAGAGCATTGGAGTAGAGTGTATCTTCTACATCATAGAACAGAAGATGAAGGTAGGTCGCAGGTAGAGATATTGGCTGTGTGGACAGAAGGACAAATGAAGTCTGACTTGGTGTTTTGACACTAAACAAATAAAAATAGATCATGAGTTTAGATCTTTTTAGTCCTTTTTTGTTGTTGTTGTTTTGAGGTAGGGTTTCACTCTGGTCCAGGCTGACCTGGAATTTGCTATGTAGTCTCAGGATGACCTCAAACTCATGGTTATCCTCCTGCCTCTGCCTGGTTGGATCTCTATAATCTTAAAGGTGTATAATTTCAGGCCAGCTTGAAGCCTACACTACTCCCCAGCTGGCTGTCTAAATAGTGGGAATTTGGAAAAGCAGTGGCTAAGGAACTAGGATTCCATTCTGATTTGTCACATGAGGATTCTCTTATGTTTCAGGTGACTGTAAAGCGGGAAAATCTCATCACTGAAATTCAGAAGCGGTTGTCTGAATGTTGATCCTTGCCTGATTGGCAAGTGCTGCCCTTTGCAGAAACGATTTCATTTAGGACTGGGTTCTGATGAACTTGACAGCAACTGACCGGCATGAATGACACGTGCCTTCTACCTCCTCTATCCTTCCTGGATATAGAATGGTAGAAGGCCCTGAGGATTCATGGGCTGGTATCACCAGCTACTCTGCATGGGTACTGGGGGCTGGCATACAAAAGAGACCTGCTGTACCCTGAGGATTCATGGGCTGGTGCCAGCACCTACTCTGCATGGATGCTGGGGGCTGGCATGCAAAAGGGACCTGCTGTACCTTCAAAGCAGATCTGAAGTGCCTCTGAATGATGGCAGGAAGTGTTGGGAAGGTTGTGAACCAAGTTCTAGAGAATTTGTCCACATCAGACCACAGACTGTCCATGGAGTGTTATTAAAATGACAAGAATGGACAATGAATAGAAATGCTGTTTCAGGAGCTTGACAGTACTTGGTACTGATCTCATTCAATTTGCAGAAGGATGGCATTGCCCATTTAATAATCTTGAGCACTGAACTTAATAGATGACAGTTGGACATCTGGTGTTTTAAGATTTTGGAGACCATTCCCTGTACCACATCACTGTTCTGATTATTCCATATCCTACCATGGAGGCTGTTCTAGAAGTGTTTAAATAATAAGTTAAATAGAATATTGTACTGGTTTGGGTAATTTGTTACCAAGGGATTAATTTTCATAGACAATAAAAAATGTGTGCACTGGATAATACTGTGAGCTATGTGTAGCCTTCCTGTGATGCTGCTTTTGCTGTTGCTTCTGTTTTCTGTAACAGGAACAGCCAGAGGTACCCCGACCCCACCGCCAACTCGGAGATACAGTCTTAAAAATGAACATGAAGTGAGGGCTAGGGTTCTAACAGTTGCTAGATGGGAGGCAGAGGTAGGAAGATCACTAGGGAGTTCAGGGCGACCCTGGGAATTCTAGGTCATCCTGGGCTACAGTGAGATTCTACCTTGAAACAACAACAAAAAACCAACAAAACAGTTGCTAGAGTGCTTGCCTAGCATGCATGAATCCCTGGGTTATCTCCCCAGCACTGTGTAAATGGACATGGTAGCACACTCCTATAATCCCACCACTGAGGATATGGAAGTGGAAAGAACAGAAGCTCAAGTCAGTCTCCCTTATATAGGAAGTTACAGGACTATGCCTCAAAAAAAAAAAAAAAAAAAGAAAAAGTGAGCTGTTTACTAGAGTACTGCATTCTAGTGTGTTGCTAATGCAAATCTAATCATGTTGTTTTGTGTCCTGCAGATTGGGTGGTTGTAAATAATTCTCAGTTGAAGGGAAAAGTTAGTTTAACCAAAGGATGGTATAATCATTTTAAGAAAAAGAGCCTAGATGTACTTTATTTCAGTGCCTTGGGAAGGGTTCAACTGTTAGCAAACATTGGTGTAGTCATATCTGTAAATGCATGTTGGTGAACGCGACATCTAGCACTTCACAGCACTGTAGTCTTTAAAATAAAGTTTAGAAAATCTTGGCAATGCAGATAAAGTTGATTAGATTATAGCGGAGGGCACAGTTTCCGAACCTCTGCTCTTCTACGGATCCTTCAAGCTTGTTTTGCAAGCCAGAGGGAACATTTGCAGGCGCCCTTACTTCCGTGTTGCTTCACACTACCCTTGCGCCTGCGCCATCACCTTGGAGCAGAGGCGGGGCCAACAGTCCTGCGGGTTGACTTCTCCAGTCCTCAGCGAGGTTACTGAACGAGACGCTAACCTTATTGGAGAGCTGTTTTGCCTTACGGCTCCAGGACGCTTTTTACGACATTTTCCGGCTTCCCATTCACTTCGCCGTGAAGATGGCGTCGGGCAGCGGGGTAGGTGTTGTGTGTGAAGAGGAGGTTTGAGAGGTTGTGGGGGGTGCTTTCTCCGCACTGGAATAGGGACAAGCTCTAGCACCCGACTGACTTCCTGATCCCTGGTCGCGATCCCAGGGTCCAGGTTCGAGAACTCCCCTGACGGGCCCTCGGGGGTGGAATGTCGGAGGTCGCTGGGGTCGGGGTCCTGAGTTCACCGCAGCCTCCTGGGCGATCCCGAGAGGCTTCGCTGCCGGAAGGTCGGGGCCGCCGTGCAGTGGTGGCGGTTAAGCGGGTCCCTGGCTCCTCTAGGTGTCTGGACGTCTTGATGCATCTCGAGCACTTTCCCCCACTACAGGCAAAAAACTTGGACTTTCGCAGAAAGTGGGACAAAGATGAATACGAGAAGCTCGCGGAGAAGAGGCTCACGGAAGAAAGAGAGAAGAAGGATGGTGGGTGCTCTCTTCTTCAGGGCTCCGGGGGTCGTGGAGGCGATGCCGTGGCCGAGGGCGGGTAGGGAGTTCAAGTGCGCTGTCCTACCTGGTGTCGTTCCCGTCAGAGTCGCCCCTCTGGCCCGGGATGTCTGCATTTAAAATAACGAGCGAGGAAGTGGACCGAGGTGGTTTTAAGGTGCTCTTCAGCTCTGTTATCCTCTGCTTTCTTTGCTCTCCTTTTGCTTGGCCCATTCAGTTTAGAGAAGAGACTGAACTACTTAGTGACAGTTAAGTGGAGTATTTTTTTCCAATTTTTTTTGTTTATTTTTATTTATTTATTTGAGAGCAACAGAGAGAGAGAGAAAGGGAGAGGGGCGTGGGGGGGATGGGCACGCAGGGCCTACAGCCACTGCGAACGAACTCCAGACGTATGCGCCCCCTTGTGCATCTGGCTAACGTGGATCCTGGGGAATTAAGCCTCCAACCAGGGTCCTTAGGCTTCACAGGCAAGCACTTAACTGCTAAACCATCTCTCCAGCCCTCAATTTTTTTTATTAACAACTTCCATGATTGTAAACAATATCCCAAGGTATTGCCCTCCCTCCCCCATTTTCCCCTGTGAAACTCCATTCTCCATCATATCCCCTCCCCCTCTCAGTCTCTATCTTATTTTGATGTCATGATCTTTCTCTCCTATTATGATGGTCTTATGGACGTAGTGTCAGGCACTGTGAGATCATGGATATCCAGGCCATTTTGTGTTTGGAGGAGCATGTTGTAAGGAGTCCTATCCTTCCTTTGGCTCTTACATTCTTTCCGCCACCTCTTCCGTATTAGACCCTGAGCCTTGGAAGGTGTGATAGGGTTAGTGCAGTGCTGAGCACTCTTGTCACTTCTTTCCAGCACCATGTTACCTTCTGAGTTGTCCCAAGGTCACTGCCATCTGAAAAGAGAAAGTTCTCTACCAAAAGTGAGAGTAGCATTAATATAAGGGTATGAACATCAAGAGAAGTGCTTACTGGGCAGTTTGATAAGCATAGTATATACATTTAGCCAGACAGCAACAGACGTTACACCTCTAGGGCTCATAACTACCCCTGTTTAAAGTTTTCAGTATCAGGGATGTATTCCCTCCCATGGATTGGGCCTCCAGTCCAATTGGAGTGCAGTTGGTTTCCACCATGACAGACATGCCACCATTGCACCTGTTGGCTCATTCGGCCTGGCTGACAAAATTTAAGACTTGCAGTGCTAAGTGGAGTATTTTGAGGCCAAACATTCCTGCTAAGGAAGGCATGCTCTGTCCTTTGAAATTTCTTAATGGGGAGGAGTAAGTTCTTGGCTCATTTAAAAATGTGAGAAAACAGAAATATGCAGAGGACAAGTGAGTATTTCATCTAGTTCTTATTTATTTATTTATTTGAGACAGAGAGAGGGAGAGAATGGGTGCTCCAGGACCTCCAGCCACTGCAAATAAACTCCAGATGCGTACACCACCGTGTACATCTGGCTTACTTGGGGCCTGGAGAATCAAACCTGAATTCTTAGGCTTCGCAGGCATGCACCTTAACTGTTAACCCATCTCCCCAGCCCTAGTTCTTAGTTTCTCTGTGCCTTGAGGTGACAGGGTGCTTCTTCGTTCCTAGATAAATTCTGTTCTTTAACAAGGTTTTGTGTGTGTGTGTGTGTGTGTGTGTGTGTGTGTGAATACATTTTCACGGTAAGGTTCCACTCTAGCCCAGGCTGACCTGGAATTCACTCTGTAGTCCCAGGCTGGCCTTAAACTCATAGTGGTCTTCCTACCTCTGCCTCCGAAGTGCTAGGATTAAAAGCATATACCACTACACCCGGCTTGAAATTTATTTTATTTTATTTATTTGAGAGAGACCGAGTGAGTACGGCTGCCCCAGGGCCTCCTGCCAGTGCACATGTACTCCAGACACATGCACCACTTTGTATATCTGGCTTTACATGGGTACTGGGGAATCAGCCAGGGTCATTAGGCTTTGTAGATAAGAGCCTTAACCACTGAAGATCTCTCTGCTTTGCTCGCTTCCTTCCTTTCTTCCTTCCTTTCAGAGCAACAGACAGAGAGGAAGAGGCAGGAAGATAGATAGAGAATGGGCATGCCAGGGCCTCTAGCCACTGCAAAGGAACTCCAGACACATGCGCCCCTTGTGCATTTGGCTAACTGGGTCCTGGGGAATCGAGCCTTGAACCAGGGTCCTTAGGCTTGACAGGCAAGCGCTTAACTGCTAAGCCATCTCTCCAGCCCCCAAACTTGCATTCTTATTTACTCCTTGCACATCACTTTGCATACTGTAACCTTTTCAGGCTTTGTTGTTATTTATTTATTTTATTTTATTTTATTTTATTTTATTTTATTTTATTTTATTTTATTTTATTTTATTTTATTTTTTGAGGTAAGATCTCTCTAGCCCAGGCTGATGTGGCACTCACTCTATAGTTGCAGGTTGGCCTCAAACTCATAGTGATCCTCCTACCTCTGCCTTCTGAGTGCTGGGAGTAAAGGCATGTACTACCATGCCTGGCTAAGTTTTTTATTTATGTAACATAAATAATAAACTGTAGTGCTTATGTGTACAGTCATTGGTGAAATATTGGTTCCCCTTAAAATTTGGTCCAGTGTCCAGAAGCTTATCCTTTTGTGTTATCTTTAGGGTATCTGCATAAAAGTATTATTGTACATTGCCCTAATGAGCATCCATGCTCCTCTTTTGAAAAGGCTGCTTCAGGTGAAAGCTCAGAACTCTAGTTCAGTTCAGTTAATGAATAGGAACTCTATTGTGTGTTTGTTTACTTGTTGGTTTTAAAGTGGAGAAAAACTTTGGAGAGTTGAGGATTACCATTTTCCCTGTGTTCAGATTCTTCCTATCTGCTACTAATTGCCTCTTTAAAGAGTTGAAAAAGGAATGGGGGTGTTTGTTCTTTGAATTTGGAGTTTCATACATTTCTTTTCCTCTCTGGTTGAGGGCCTATAATGTTGAAGGGACTTTCTGCCCCTTTATGTTCCAGGAAAACCAGTGCAGCCCGTCAAGCGGGAGCTTCTACGGCACAGGGACTACAAAGTGGACTTGGAATCCAAGCTTGGAAAGACAATTGTCATTACTAAGACCACTCCACAGTCTGAGATGGGAGGGTGAGTAGTGTCTTTCTCTAAAGCCAAGGGGAGCCTAATAAACTACTTAAGTTGATTTTAGGAAGTGTTGAGAGTCCTGGGCCCAATGATAACTAACAACTCTGTTGCTTATAAATATTTTCTTACATTTGTTTTTCTTTGCCCCTTATGGTCTCAAGTCAATGCATATCTCTAAGAGGGCTTGTTTTATGGTTTACTTTATATTGGTAGTAGTATAACCTTTTTCTTAATTAAAAAAAAAAGTTTTTATTTTTATTTAAGAGAAAGAATGAGAGGCAGATAGAAAGAGAACGGCCTCTAGCCACTGCAAACGAATTCCAGACGTATGTACCACCTGTACATCTGGTTTATGTGGGTCCTGGGGATTCAAACTGGGGTCCTTTGGCTTTGTAGGCAAGTGCCTTAACCACTAAGCCATCTCTCCAGCCCTGTATTTATTTATTTATTTATTTTGGTTTATCAAGGTAGAGTCTCACTCTAGTCCAGGCTGACCTGGAATTCACTGTATAGTCTCAGGGTGGCCTTGAACTCATGTTGATCATCCTACCTTGGCCTCCTGAGTGCTGGGATTAAAGGCGTGTGCCACCACATCCCGCTCCTGTTTTTGTTTTTATTTATTTATTTATTTTTGGTTTTTCAAGGTAGGGTTTCACTGAGGCCCAGGCCGACCTGGAATTAACTATGTAGTCTCAGGGTGGCCTCGAACTCACTGTGATCCTCCTACATCTGCCTCTCAAGTGCTGGGATTAAAGGCATGTGCCACCACACCCAGCACATTTTTATTTTTATTTATTTTTTATTTTTTTAACAAATATTTATTTATTTATTTATTTGAGAGAGAGACAGACAGAGGGAGAGAGAGAGAGAATGGGCACACCAGGACCTCCAGCCACTGGAAATGAACTCATATGCGTGCACTCCCTTGTGCATCTGGCTTACGTGGGTCCTGGGGAATCAAACCGGGATCCTTAGGCTTCACAGGCAAATGCCTTAACTGCTAAGCCATTTCCCCAGCCCTCCTGTTTTTATTTTTATTTATTTATTTATTTTGTTTTTTTGAGGTAGGGTTTCACACTAGTCCAGGCTGACCTGGAATTCACTCTGTTGTCCTCTCAGGGTGGCCTTGAACTCACAGTGACCCTCCTACCTCTGCCTCCCAAGTGTTGGCCACCATGCCTGGCTATTTTTATTTATTAACTTGTAAACAGAGAGGAAGAATGGATGCTCCAGGCATTCTGCCTGCTAAAATGAACTCCAGATGCATGCGCCACTTTGTACATCTGGCTTTACATGGGTACTAGGGAAACAAACATGGGTCATTAGGCTTTGTAATTCAGTGCCTTAACTGCTGAGCCATCTTTCATCCCTTTTTCCTTAATTTTTAAAAGGGGAATTATATTTTGTATCAGAATAAATGAAGGGATATGTCTAGAGAAGTTCAGTGGAGCTGAGGGGCTACTAGGGGTGAAAGAGTTGAGTTCTGCACTAGCAAAGGTTGTAGTAGCTGTCATGTGTTGTTAGGGAAGGTGCTTGGTTGTGTGCTTCCTTTCAAGACTAAACTATAGGAAGGGCTTAGTAAGGTAGTGTGGCTGAGCCATTTTAGGTGCTAGATTAAGGAAACTTGTCACTTTTCCTACCACTCCTTCTCTATCAAGTTAGAATTTCCAATAGAAGGGCAACGTAAATAGCCATTACTGATATTTCTGAACTGTTTAGTATGCCACTGTTGTGATTCCTCTCTTTGTGAATTATCTTTTTCTGTATAAATTAAAAGTTCGATAGCATAAAAGAACAAATAGCTCATAATTTCTATGAGCAAGGAATCTGGGAGTACTTTACTTATGTGGTTCTGGTTTAGGGCATTTCCTGAAACTGTAGTCACAGATGCTTAAAGGAAGTTGAAGGATTTTCTCTCTCCTAAACTCTCACACCTACATTTTGTAGGCTGAAGTTCTTGTCTTCGTGAGCCTCTATATAGTGTTGCTCACAATTAAAGCCACTAGGTTCCCCAGAGAAAGTGATCTACACAAATACATAAGCCACTTTAGAAAAAAGTAGCCAGGTGTGGTGGCACACGCCTTTAATCCCAGCACATGGGAGGCAGAAGTAGGAGTATCACCGTGAGTTCAAGACCAGCCTGAGATTACAGAGTGAGTTCCAGGTTAGCCTGGGCTGGAGTAAGAACCTCTGTTGAAAAAACAAAAACAAATGTAATGATGGATGTGGCATAATACTGTTTTTTTTTTTTTTAAACACTTTTGACACCTTTTGTTGGTCACAGACTGTCCTAATACATATTGGAAGACGGCCCTACAGGGTAGGAATAATCTGACAATTTGGCTGTCCTGGAGGATGGCCAACATCTTTCTCTTTAGTAAGGTTTTATGGAAATGGAGCCTTAAATAAAACCTCTAATAAGATGCTAGGAGCTAGATGTTGTGGATCATGACTATAATTTCTTGGGGAGGAATTATACTTGTGAGGTTGAGACTGAAAGGTTATTGTGAACTTGAGGCCTGTTAGGGCTATGGAGGGATATCCTGTCTCAAAAAAAAAAAAAAGTTAAAAAAAATTTTTTTTTCTTTACTTTTTTAAAAGTTATTTTATTAGAAAGAGACAGTGGGGGGGGGGGGAGAGAATGGGCACTCCAGGACCTTTAGCCATAAGGACCTTTAGCCACTGTAAATGAACTCTAGACCTATGTGCCACCTTGTACATCTGGCTTACATGGGTCCTGGGAAATTAAACCTGGGTTCTTTGACTTTGCAGGCAAATGCCTTAACCGTTAGGCTATAGCTTGATTGATAGAATGCTTGCCTAGCATGCACAAAGCCCTGTACTGCATAAGCCCTATACTACATACTGGGCAAGTGGCATACATCTGTAAATCTAGCACTAGAGAGTTAGAATAAAGATGATAAGAAATTCAAGGTCATTCTCAGGTACATAGTTAGAGCCAACCTAGGCTACATGAAACCCTATCTGACCGTGCCCCACCAAATAGTTTTCAGGCTTGGTGGGACATGCCTGTAATCCCAGCACTTGGGAGGTAGATACAGGATGATGAGGATTTCAAGGTCAGCCTTATTTAAGACCCTGCCTCAAAGAGAAGGGGGCTGGGGAGATAGCTCAGTGACTGTAGGTGCATATTTGCAAAGCCTGCTGGTTTGGGTTCCATTCCCCAGTACTCACACAAAGCCAGATACACAAAGTAGTACATGTATCTGGAGTTCGTTTACAGTGTCAAGTAGCCCTGGTGTGCCCATTCTCCCCCCACCCCCAATCTTTCTCTCTCTCACCTTTTTCTTTTTTTCTTTTTAATTTTTTTGTTCGTTTTTATTTATTTATTTGAGTGTGACACAGAGAGAAAGAGACACAGAGAGAAAGAGACACAGAGAGAGAGAGAGAGAGAGAGAGACAGAGAGAGAGAGAGAGAGAGAGAGAATGGGCATGCCAGGGCTTCCAGGCACTGCTAACGAACTCCAGATGCGTGAGCCCCCTTGACTGTCTCAATACACAAAACCAACAACAAAAAATCCTGAAAAGATTATTTAAAAATATGAATTTCTTGAGCTGGGTGTGGTGGCACGCATGCCTTTAATCCCAACACTCAGGAAGCAGAGGTAGGAGGGTCACCATGAGTTCAAAGCCACCCTGAGACTACATAGTGAATTCCAGGGCAGCCTACCTTGAAAAACCAATTAAAAAAAAAAAAGAAGAATTTTTTCATTGAAAAACTAAAATCTGGGCTGGAGAGATGGCTCAGCAGTTAAGCCCTTGCCTGCAAAGCCTAACGACACTAGTTCGATTCCCCAGTACCCATGTAAAGCCAGGTACATAATTGTGCATGCATCTGGAATTTGTTTGCAATGACTGGAGGCCCTGGTGCATCCATTGATTTTTCCCTCTCTGCTTGCAAATAAATAAGAGTATAAAAAAGGAGCTGGGTATGGCAGTACATTCACTCATTTCCCAGGCAGAGGTAGGAGGATCACTGTGAGTTTGAGGCCATCCTGAAACTACATAGTGAATTCTAGGTCAGCCTGGGCTAAACTGAGAACTTACCTTGAACCCCCCCCCCAAAGTAACAAAGTATATAGATAAAAAATAAAAAATAAAATCCTTAAGAAGTAAAATCTTAAAACCAGATTTACCCATATGCTTTTTCTTCCCATCTATCAGATATTACTGCAATGTCTGTGACTGTGTGGTGAAGGACTCAATCAACTTTCTGGATCACATTAATGGAAAAAAACGTAAGGCTTAGGGGTAGTTTATGACTGGAACTGGGAGTAGGATTTGGAGGTCTCGTAGAGATGAAGGTTGGTTTCATTTGGGCCTTTTGTTGATGTTGCTTTTGATATCTAATATTTTGGGGGGGGGCATGAATTAAGATACTGTTGTAGGTTCTCAACAAATGCAAACCATAATCTTTTTGGCTAAGGTGGTCTTACTGGTTGCTAATCTGCTCTGTAAATGCAGTTGAAAGCCATGGTGTTATCTGTGGCTGCTAGAAACCAGTGAAGCCAAGAGTTTGTTTTAGCCATAGTTATTTTTCCTGGTGTTCTCTGAAAAGATTAAGGCAAATAAAAAGCCAGGACTGAACTTTTGAGAGCCTGAGGATGTTGTAATGACCTGCCTTCTATGTTAACCCCACTCAGATCAACGAAACCTGGGCATGTCTATGCGTGTGGAACGTTCCACTCTGGATCAAGTAAAGAAACGTTTTGAGGTCAACAAGAAGAAGATGGAAGAGAAGCAGAAGGATTATGATTTTGAGGAAAGGATGAAGGAGCTCAGAGAAGAGGTGAGGAGGCTCTTTCTTAGCATTGAATATTAGTTTGGACATCTTGGGTGGCCCTCTTCCTCATCTCAATTCCTTGTCCCTGAATTTCTGTATACTAGAGAAATGACTCTAAATCTATCCTTTTCTCATGAGATTTTTGAACCATACTTGTTTGGGGTAGTTCTTTCATTTGCTTTTAAAGACTCTCCTTCCTTCCTTCTTTTTCCTTTTCATTTTCCTTTCCTTCTTTTTTTGTTTTTTTTTTGGTTTTCCGAGGTAGATTCTCATTCTAGCTCAGGCTAACCTGGAATTCCCTGTGTAGTCTCAGGGTGGCCTTGAACCCACAGCAGTCCTCCTGCCTCTGCCACCCAAGTGCTGGGATCAAAGGTGTGCCCTACCATGCCCAGCTCACTCACTCTTGCTTCCTCCTTCCTTCCCTCCCTCTTTCTTTTCTTTCTTTTTTTAGTTATTTGAGGCCGGGTTTACTCTAGCCCAGGCTGACCTGGAATTCACTATGTAGTCTCAGGGTGGCCTTGAACTCATGGCAGCCTTCCTATCTCTGTCTCTTTGAGTATTGGGATTAAAGGCATGCCCACCACGCCTGTCCTTTTTTTGTTTTTTAAAGCATAGTTTCACAGCAAAATTAAGATTGTACAGAATTCTCTTTTACTTCTTGCCTCCATGCATGCATATCCTCCCCCATACATTTTTTTTTTAACTTTTTAAACTGTGAGAGAGTAACTAAATATAACTGTTGGTCCCTAGTTGTCCCATACATTCAAGCTGACAGAGTCAGATTTCTGTTTTTTTCCACTCACTAGTTATGGATTTTGGGCAAGTTATATAACCTCACTGTCTTTATATTAGAGATCTTAGTATAATATGTAAAGTACTCAGAAAAGTTCTGTTCTTGCCATATCCTGCATGTCTGTTAGAACTGAGATACACAGTTGGGAAGAAAACAAACAAAAACAGTAATTTTGTCCCTTACAATCAGTCTATCTTTCCCTTCCTCCCTCCTTCCCTCCCTCCCTCCTGTGCTGGAACACAATTTCAGGGTTCCATGCATGCTGGACAAGTGCTGTACCACTGACCTTTCAAGTTTTACTGTGGTTTTTGTTATGTCTTTAAGATTTAATGTGTCTCCTAAAGATAGGAACGAATTTCAAAGCTCATATGTCTCTTTCAACAATATCATCTCAGAAGTCAGAACTGATTCGGAGTGATTTCCTCTCCCTCACCCCTCAGGAAGAAAAGGCTAAAGCATACAAGAAAGAGAAACAGAAGGAGAAGAAAAGGAGGGCTGAGGAGGACTTGACATTTGAGGAAGACGATGAGATGGCAGCTGTGATGGGCTTCTCTGGCTTTGGTTCTACCAAGAAGAGTTACTGAGGCTTTTTGTTTGGCCTAATTTTGGCCTATATTGGACCTAACTCTGCGTGTGTGTGTGTGTGTGTGTGTGTGTGTGTGTGTGTGTGTGTTGGGGGTGGGGTGTCATTTCTTTTTTGGGTACTGGAAAAAGTCCTTAAGAGTGCTAATAAGCAGGGCTAGAGGGTGAGTGTTTGTGGTTTCCCTCTACCTTGGCAGAGGATACAGGATGTAGAGTAATGCTGCGGCATATTCCCTAAGCCTCAGTATATCACTGGAGTCACAAGCACTGCCCCTCTGAGTTCCCGGTAAAGAAAGACCTCCCCCGCCGAGGCTGCTGTTCCGAAACTCCCCTGCATCATTCCCTCTTCATGTGTCCAACTGTTTGTCTGAGCATCCTCCTCTTTCCTGTGTTTAGCTTTTGGTTCAATTTTGGCTCTTTGAAGCTTTCAACAGAAGGGCTCTCTGGGTCCCCAGCTTCCAGTTGCTGGCATATCCTTGCCCAGCATCTCCTCTCTCACCCAGTGGTTCTTTGGCCACTTGTGCATGCATGTGTACTTCTGCCTGGGTCAATAGTGTGTGTGGGTACGGGTGCACGATCTGTCACCAAGAAGGGACCTGAGCTAGAATCTCAGAGCATGGCTGCCCTGAGGCTTGATGTTCCTGGTTTCCTGGATGCATGTAACAGGAAATTAAATGGGATGAGTGTTTGGTGTGGTTTGTGTCTTTTGAGTTTTTTAACATTGTTCTTCACATACAGGCTGTTTCAGCTCCTGTTTCACTTTACTGAAGATTTCTCTGTTTTTGTTTTCCTTGTGAGTAGGCTCTTGAAAGAACCTGTTTGATGCAAAACAAACAAACAAACAAAAAACTATGAAACTGAAAACAAACAGCAAAAACCCCAAACCAACCAACCAAATTCACTCTTGGAACTTTTGAGTCTTAAAGGCTGTTCGACCTGTATAATAAATGACACTGACTGGTCCTGTTTTGCATTCAGTGGGAATATTTCCATCTTCACTTGTTTGATATGCTTCCTTCCCACACAGGATTTTCATATAGAACCTTTCTCTTTTTAGTTGACCTCTGTCACTATTTTAACCTAGGTTCCTGTGGTGTTATTTGATAACATTGGATCTTTGTCCACAGAACTCTGGACAAAACTGTTCAGTCTCCTGTAATTTCAGCCTCCTTTGATTTTTAAATAGCAGAACTCAGGGTTGCACTTAATGTTTTCTCAACTATCTGCAGTTGAGCTAGGCACTGGGTTACTCAGTCTTGGCACTATTGATGTCTTGAGCCATATAAGTCTTTGTCTTAAGGGGCTGTTAGGTTCATTGTAGGATGTTTAGCAGTATTCCTGGCCTATTAGATGCCAGTAGCACTCCCTTTTTCTGTTTGTGGCAGCTAAACATGTCTGTCCCTAGGGAGGGAACAAATTCCATCCTTCCCATTAAGAACCACACAAAAAAAAGCTGTCTTCTCTCCTGTTGTGTGAGTAGTTGGCCATAGATTGGTTAACTAAAAACATAATTCTCCCAAATTCTTACATCTTCTGGATCAGGTATCGTGCCATGTCTAAGGAATGTTGGGAGGGGGATATCAAGTACTTCCCATAAAGAACAACAGTTATGTAAACTTGACCTCAGAATCTCCCTTTGCTAGTTCTATACCCTGAATAAAGGGACCATTTGTGTTAACAAGGCTGCCGCCATATGGCTTATTTTCTTTGACCCATCAAGTTCTTCATCTTTCTCTAAACCACTGGGTTTTGCAAAACACTATTCTTCCTTTGGATCTGTATATAAGATTACCTTGCTCTCAGGCATAGTTTTTGCCTAATTAATTCTGATACATGAGGGTCCCAGATGTCATGGAATTTACATTCTGGTGGAATTGCTATTTGAAGTCCTTAGGTATCCTTATGGCAAATTTGGGTGACTGTGGTCTCAGGTATAGTCAGGGTTTCTTATATTTGTCTAACTCCTTCCAAATATTTTTTTTGTTTTTGTTTGTTTTGTTTTTCGAGGTAGGGTCTCACTGTAGCCCAGGCTGACCTGGAATTTACTATGTAGTCTCAGGGTGGCCTTGAACTCATAGCGATCCTACCTCTGGCTCCCCGGTGCTGGGATTAAAGACGTGCCACCATGCCCGACCTCCTTTCAAAAATTTACATGATTCAATTATTTCCTTTAGCTTTTTTTTTTAGAAAATAATTTTTAAAATTTTATTTAGTTATTTGAGAGAGAGTGAATGGGCATTCCAGGGCCTCCAGCCACTGCAAACAAACTCCAGACACATGCACTACCTTATGCATCTGGCTTACATGTGTCTTGGGGAATTGAACCTGAGTGCTTTGGCTTTGCAGGCAAACATCTTAACTGCTAAGCCATCCCTCCGGCGCCCCCTCCCCTTTTTTAAAGGCAGGTTCTCATGCAGCCCAGGTTGGTGTTTAACTCCTAATAGTCCTGCCTCCACAGCCCAGGTGCTGGGTTACAGACATGTGCCACCATGTCTGGCATAAGGAGATTTTATATATATATACATATATATATATACATACACACACATACATACATATATATTTAAATATTTTTCATTAAATTAATTTGAGAGAAAAAGAGAGAATGGGCATGCCAGGGCCTCCAGCTACTACAAATGAACTCCAGACACATGCTGCATTGTGCAGCTGGCTTATGTGGGTCCTGGGGAATTGAACTGAGGTCCTTTGGCTTTGCAGGCAAGTGCCTGAACTGCTAAGTCATCTATCTCTCCAGCCCAGGATCTATATTTTTACTTGAAAATTTCATAGGTGTATATAACGTATTTTGATCACATTCACTCCCCATTTACCCTCTCATCCCAATTCCCCCTGAATCTCTTCCTCTTAATTGGTACCCAATTTATGTTTTTGTGATCCAATGAGTTCTGTTAGGATTGCTTACATGAATATGGGTGAGGAAGTATTTACTCGAGCATGAACAACTTACCATTGTTAAACCACTGAAGAAAATGTCCCCAGCAACCATTAACTGTCTACAAATCCTCAGGGAGGATTAGGCCTTACAAATCCCCATCCATGACAGAATGTTAACGGGCCCAGTTGTGTGCAGGTCTTCACAGCTGCAACAAGTTCAGGACTGCAATGGCTATATCATGTCTGGAAGAGTTCTTCATCCACTTGCCCTTTTAAATTCTATCCCCTCTTTCAAGATATTACCTAAGACACAGGGGGGGGGGGGTGATAAGAGGTTCCCCTTAGGGGCTGAGCTCTCAATAGTCACTTATTTTTCATCACTTTGACCAGTTCGGAGTCTGTTCCTCTGACCAAAGCTGATAGCAGTGTTAATCTATGGGCATAACAAGTATTTAGAAGACAGTTTGTTGGGCACCACATGTCCATTTTGCAAAACAACAGTAGTAGCTCCCACTTTAGGCAGTGTCTGTGGCATGGATTCTCTCCTGTGGAGAGGGCCTCAAATCCAATTAGCTATAGATTATTCCCATAATAGTTATGCCACTATGGCGCCAGTGGGCACACATCTTTCCTTGGAGGCTGGTAGTGTATCAAAGCTCTGTCTTTAAATACATACTTATGGCATGCTGAGCAAGCACAAGGCCCTGGAGTTGGTCCCCAGAACCACAACAGCAAAAAACAGTTATGTGTGGTACACTCTGTAATCCCATACTTGAGAAGCTGAAGCAGGGGTTCAAGGCCAGCCTGGGCTACTTAATGAGAACCTGTCTCAAAAACAAAACAAACTGGGCATGGTGGCACACGCCTTTAATCCTAGCACTCGGAAGGCAGAGGCAGGAGGATTGCAGTGAGTTTGAGGCCACCCTGAGGCTACATAGTGAATTCTAGGTCAGCCTGGGCCAAGGTGAAACCCTGCCTTGAAAAACCAAAAAACCAAAGGCCATTATGCAAATAGCATTCTTGTGTATGTATCCATTGTTGTGCCAAAATGCTACGACAGCTTTGTGATATTTACACATTTAAAACTAGTACATTCAGGGTAAGTTAAATCTATGTGAAGAGGAAAGCTTCCCCAAGACTTTTTTTTTCTCAATTTTTATTAACATTTTCCATGATTATAAAAAGTATCCCACGGTAATACCCCCCCCACCACCACTTTCCCCTTTGGTATTCCTTTCTCCATCATATCCCCTCCCCATCTCAATCAGTCTCTCTTTTATTTTGATGTCATGATCTTTTCCTCCTCTTATGGTCTTGTGTAGGTAGTGTCAGGCACTATGAGGTCATGGATATCCAGGCCATTTTATGTCTGGAGGGAGCATGTTGTAAGGAGTCCTACCCTTCCTTTGGCTGCTACATTCTTTCTGCCCCCTCTTTCGCATTAGACCCTGAGCCTTGGAAGGTGTGATTGAGATGTTAGTCAGTACTCCAGTCTCTTCTTTCCAGCACCATGATACCTTCTGAGTCATCCCAAAGTCACTGCCATCTGAAAAGAGAAGATTCTCTACCCAAAGTGAGAGTAGTGTTAATATAAGGGTATAAATATTAAGAGAAGTGCTTACTGGGCAGTTTGATAAGCATAGTATATACACTTATCCAGACATCAGCAGATGTTACACCCCTAGGGCTCGAGACTACCCCTGTTTTAAGTTTTCAGTATCAGGGATGTGTTTCCCCCCATGGAGTGGGCCTCCAGTCCAATTGGAGGGCAGTTGGTTTCCACCATGACAGACATGCCACTGCTGCACCCATTGGCTCATTTGGGCTGGCTGGTCAATTATAAGGCTTGCAGTGTCCACTGTTGATTATCTTCACTGGTGGTATTTCTTTCTCCCATTGAACTACATGTAGAATGGCTTCTTCCAGCTTTCTGTCAGCTCATCTACATGGGGGAGGTTATTAGCTCAGTTCCAGCAGGATTTCTCAGTGGCCTTGCAGCCCAAGTATGTGGAGTCTTCAGCAATAGGGTCTTACTGTCTATTCCTGGTGGGAAACCAAGGGCCTTGGCAATGTTCTATAATGTTTTGGGGGCATCAGGGACCTCCCTGGCCGACAACTCACTGGAGGTATCCCATCTCTGGCATTGAAAATTTTCTAACAACGATCCATGGCTCCTGAGTGTTCCATTTTCTGAAACTGGAGGATTCCATATGATTTATTTGCGTCCTCTTAGATTTTTTTTTTGTTTTTTTTTTTTTTTGTTTTCAAGGTAGGGTCTCACTCTAGCCCAAGCTGACCTGGAATTCACTATGGAGTCTCAGGGTGGCCTCGAACTCAAGGCGATCCTCCTACCTCTGCCTCCTGAGTGCTGGGATTAAAGGCGTGCGCTCCCATGCCCCGCCTCCTCTTAGATTTCGATTAGCCCTCCCTCCACCTTTCCTTTACTCAATCTCTTCCCCTGACCTCACTTTGGGCCTTTTCACCCCCATTAATCTATTCTTCTACCTAAATATATACAATACCAACCCATTAAGTACCCTCCTCCCTTCCTTTCTCTCTTTTTTTTAATTTTTATTAACATTTTCCATGATTATAAAATATATCCTATGGTAATTCCCTCCCTCCCCACCCCCACACTTTCCCATTTGAAATTCCATTCTCCATCATATTACCTCCCCATTACAATCATTGTAATTACATATACAATATCAACCTATTAAGTATCCTCCCCTCTTCCTTTTTCTACCCTTTATGTCTCCTTTTTAACTTACTGGCCTCTGCTACTAAGTATTTTCATTCTCACGCAGAAGCCCAGTCATCTGTAGCTAGGATCCACATATAAGAGAGAACATGTGGCGCTTGGCTTTCTAGGTCTGGGTTACCTCACTTAGTATTATATTTTCCAGGTCCATCCATTTTTCTGCAAATTTCATAACTTCATTGTTCTTTACCGCTGAGTAGAACTCCATTGTATAAATGTGCCACATCTTCATTATCCACTCATCTGTTGATGGACATCTAGGCTGGTTCCATTTCCCAGCTATTATAAATTGAGCAGCAATAAACATGGTTGAGCACGTACTTCTAAGGAAATGTGATGATTCCTTTGGATATATGCCTAGGAGTGCTATAGCTGGGTCATATGGTAGATCAATCTCTAGCTGTTTTAGGAACCTCCACACTGTTTTCCACAATGGCTGGACCAGATTGCATTCCCACCAGCAGTGCAGAAGGGTTCCTTTTTTTCCACATCCCCGCCAACATTTATGATCATTTGTCCTTCTTTTTATATTTCCTTTTTAACTTACTGGCCTCTGCTACTGAGTTTTTTCCTTCTCACACAGAAGCCCCAAGACTTTGTTTTGTTTTGAGATGGATTTCACGTAGCCTAGGCTGGCTTTGACCCTTCTATCTTCACCCCTCTAAGGATGATTCCAAGACATTTAAGAAAAAGAACACTCAGTACATACTTATGGCAAATCAACAAAACAAAAACCTTTCCTTGGGGTGGAGAGATGGCTTAATGGTTAAAGCGCTTGCCTGCAAAGCCAAAGCACCCAGGTTTGATTCCCCAGGACCCATGTTAGCCAGATGCACAAGGTGGTGTGTGCGTATAGTGTTTATAGTTCGTTTACAGTGGCTAGAGGCCCTCGTGTACCCATTCTATCTGTCTCTTTCTCTCTCAAATAAATAAAAGTAAAAAACTTTCCTGTGTAATTTGTATATAGATTGAGGACAAGGACAGTAGGATCCTTACTGAAATAATATTGGCTAACTGGAGAAATGTAGGAATTTTGAGAAAAATTAGTGACTTTCAGTATATGAAAGAAGAGGTTCATTCATGTGCTTTTGAAATTTAAAAAGTAACACGCCGGGCGTGGTGGCGCACGCCTTTAATCCCAGCACTTGGGTGGCACAGGTAGGAGGATTGCCAGGAGTTCAAGGCCATCTTGAGACTCCCTAGTGAATTCCAGGTCAGCCTGAGCTAGAGTGAGACCCTACCTCAAAAAACCAAAAACCAAAACAAAACAAAAAATCAAAAACAGGAAACATCAATAACATCTGGGGGAGGGGGGCTGTTGGTTATATATGGCTTAAGCAGTAATGTTCTAAGCTAAGGTCTGAAACAGGTTGCATTTTGTGAAGTGTCCATTTCTTGAGCGGCATAAGGCTCATACTCTAAAAAGTGATGATCGCAGCGCCCCCGTGTGGCTGCTGCGCGAGACCTTAGGAGAGGACAGGGATAAACCGGACTCCACAGCCTGAGTCCTCGCTGCCGTCCTCTTTGGCTTACAAGTGGGTGGAGCTGGAGTTGATAGGATATCGTCAAAAGCCTTGTCATCCGGGAACATTCAAAACGTGATTTATTCTTGGTGACGTATATTTTGCTCACAGTCATTATAATAAAATCAGGAAGTTACTGTCGGACTGGCTCTAGCTCAGCGGTTCCTTCGCTCCAGTTGTCATTACATCCCCACTTGGGGTTCGAGACCCGCGGGCGCTCTCCAGTCTTCTTGCTGCTGTGCGCCAGCTATCTTTTATACAACAATCAATTCTGGAGAGAGAGTTTTGACATTTCTCCTCGTTCTTCATTTTCGGGGTAAACAACCTTGGAAAGAGCTTTTAGTACCAGTCCTTTTCTCTCTTTCCTTCGTTTCTCCCTCATTCCCTCCCTCCCTTTCTTTCACACTTATTTATTAGAGACATGCTAGGGGCTCTTGCCGCCACAAACTCCAGGCACACAGAGCACTTTGTGCGTCTGGCTTTACAAGGGTACTGGGCAATAGAATCTGGGCAGGGAGGCTTTGCAAGCAAGTGCCTTTAATCACTGACTAATCTCTGAACTCCTGAGGACTCTTTTTATGTTCAGATTCAAATTTTATTTCCAGAAAAATTTCTAGTATTATAATTTTGGGTATTATATTTGTTCCATTATTTTCTTCAAGAACTGTAATACATGTTGGATTTTCTTTGGCACTACATTTACTGCTTCCTCCAAGACACTTCTTAATACTCTTCTGATTTTATTTTCGTTTTCTTAGCTATTTTAATTCCTTTCCTCAACACCAGCTAATATATTTAAAGCAAAGCTTTCCCTGAACTGGGGAAATTGCTTAGTGGTTATAGGTGCTTGCTTGCAAAGCCTGCTGGCTGGGGTTTGATTCTCTCTCACATAAAGCCAGATGCGCAAAGTGGTGAATATGTCTGGAATTTGTAGTGGCAAGAGGCCCTGTCATGTCCATGATCATATATTCATTCTTTCTCTTAAATAAATAAGTATTTTTAAATTTTCTCTTTGGATGTTTTACAAATTTAGTCCTCCATTAAAAAAAATACCGTATATTGAGCCGGGCGTGGTGGTGCACGCCTTTAATCCCAGCACTCGGGAGGCATAGGTAGGAGGAGTGCTGTGAGTTCAAGGCCACCCTGAGACTCCATAGTGAATTCCAGGTCAGCCTGAGCCAGAGTGAGACCCTACCTCAAAAAACAACAACAACAACAACAACAAAAATACTGTATAATCCCAGCACTTGGGAGGCAGAAGTAGGCCACCCTGAGGTTACATAATGAATTCTAGGTCAGCCTGAGCAAGAGTGAGATCCTACCTCGAAAACTAAAACACAAAACAAACAAACTCCAAAAAAAAAAAAAAAAACAAACAAAATGAAAAAAAAAAAAAACAACCCTGTAGTTATTTATGAGAGAGGCAGATAGAATGAGTGCACCATGGCCTCTAGCCACTGCAAAGGAACTCCAGAAGAAAGCACTACCTTGTGCATCTAGGCCTCTTTTTCTGTTCTTTTTATTTTTTTGATTAAAAATTTATTTTTGTTTATTTATTTGAGAGTGACAGACAGAGGGAAAAAGAGGCAGATGGAGAGAGAGAATGGGTGTGCCAGGACCTCCAGCTCCTGCAAACGAACTCCAGATGCATGCGCCACCTTGTGCTTCTGGCTAACTTGGGTCCTGGGGAATCAATCTCGAACCGGGGTGCTTAGGCTTCACAGGCAACAGCTAAGCCATCTCTCCAGCCCTTTTATTTTTATCTTTTTGAGGTAGGGTCTCACTCTAGCCCATGCTGACCTAAAATTCACTATGTAGTCTCAGACTGGCCTTAAACTCACAGTGATCCTCCTACCTCTGCCTCCTGAACCTGGGTCCTTAGGCTTCACAGGCAAGTGCCTTAACCACTAAGCCATCTCTCCAGCCGAAGTCAATTTTTTTTTTTTTAAATGAATTGATTTGTTTTCTTTAGTGTCTCCTGAGTTTGACAGACTCTGTACTTGTTTTTTTTTGGTCAATTTCTGCTTCATAAATTTGTTTTTTTTCAAGTCACTAAGTGAATGTTGTGAATGTTTAAGGATATTTAATTTAGGTTAGTATTTTCAGCTTTCCTGTTTGATGATTAGCTTTCTTGTTTGTTTGTTTGTTTTGTTTTGTTTTTCAAGTAGGGTCTTGCTTTAGCCCACACTGACCTGGAATTCACTATGTACTCTCAGGCTAGTCTTGAACTCACGGCAATCCTCCTACCTCTGCCTCCTGAGTGCTGGGATTAAATGTGTGTGTCACCACGCCCTGCATGATTACCTTTTTTAATATTGACTTTTATTTTTTACGTTTTTTTTTTTTTTTTTAGGTAGGGTCTCATGCTAGCCCAAACTGACCTGGAACTCACACTGTAGCCCCAGGCTGGCCTCGAATTTTCAACAGTCCTCTTATATATGTTGGGATAAAGGTATGCACCACCACACTAGACCTTGGTTTTTTTTATTTTCTTCATATAATAGTAAGTGCCATTTCTGTGCAATTTTCAATTTATTTTCCTGTTTCATCAATGGCAAGTGAGATAGTTTAAGAGGCTTCTTAGTTTAACAGTGCCCTCTTGTGTTGATAAAACAAAATTCACCCTCATATAATTCCTTTCTGGTTGGATAAGAACTCATTGACCTTTTTTTTGTTTTAATTTTTTAAAATTATTTACTTATTTGCAAGCAGAGAGAGATAGAGAGAAGAGAGACAGATGGAGAGAGAATGGGCATGCCAGGGCCTCTAGCCACTGCAAACAAACTCTAGACACACGTGCACCTTGTGCATCTGGCTTACGTGGGTCCTGAAGAATTAAACCTGGGTCCTTTGGCTTCGCAGGAATACGCCTTAACTGCTAAGCCATCTCTAGAGCCCTAACATTTTTTTCCCCAGGTTTTTCTTTTTCTTTCTTTCTTTTTATTTTATTTATTTTTGGCTTGGTTTTTCGAGGTAGGGTCATGCTCTAGCCCAAGCCGACCTGGAATACACTATGTAGTCTCAGGGTAGTCTCAAACTCACAGCGATCCTCCTACCTCTGCCTCCTGAGGGCTGGGATTAAAGGCGTGCGCCACCATACCCGGCTTCTAATTTTTTTTTTTTTTATTAACAACTTCCACGACTGTAAAAAATGTCTCATGGGCCGGGTGTGGTGGCTCACACCTTTAATCCCAGCACTCGAGAGGCAGAGGTAGGAGGATCGCTGTGAGTTCAAGGCCACCCTGAGACTACAGAGTTAATTCCAGGTCAGCCTGGACCAGAGTGAGACCCTACCTTGAAAAACCAAAAAAAAAAAAAATCCTCCCATGGTAATGCCTTCCCTCCCCCCACTTTCCCCTTTGAAACTCCATTCTCCAGACGCGTGCGCCCCCTTTTTTAAAATTTTTTTTTTTTTTAATTTGAGAGCGACAGACACAGAGAGAAAGACAGATAGAGGAAGAGAAAGAGAATGGGCGCGCCAGGGCTTCCAGCCTCTGCAAACGAACTCCAGACGCGTGCGCCCCCTTGTGCATCTGGCTAACGTGGGACCTGGGGAACCGAGCCTTGAACCGGGGTCCTTAGGCTTCACAGGCAAGCGCTTAACCGCTAAGCCATCTCTCCAGCCCTGAAACTCCATTCTCCATCATATCCTCTCCCTATCTCAATCAGTCTCTCTTTTATTTTGATGTCATCATCTTTTCCTCCTATTATGATGGTCTTGTGTAGGTAGTGTCAGGCACTGTGAGGTCATGGATATCTAGGTCATTTTGTGTTCTGGGGAAGCACATTATAAGGAGTCCTACCCTTCCTTTGGCTCTTACATTATTTGTGCCACCTCTTCCGCAGTAGACCCTGAGCCTTGGAAGGTGTGATAGAGAGATTGCAGTGCTGAGTACTCCTGTCACTTCTTTCCAGCACCATGATGCCTTCTGAGTCATTCCAAGGTCACTGCCATCTGAAAAGAGAAGGTTCTCTACTAAAAGTGAGAGTAGCATTAATATATGGGTATGAACATCAAGAGAAGTGCTTACTGGGCAGTTTGATGAGCATAGTATATACATTTAGCCAAACAGCAGCAGACATTACACTCCTAGCACATTTGTTTGATGAATTTGGGAAGCCCCATGTTAGGTGCATATATGTTTAGGATTGTAATGTCCTCCTGCTGGAGTGTGCCTTTAATCAATATAAAGTGACCTTTCTTATCTTTCTTAACTAATGTTGGACTGAAGTTTACTTTCTCAGATATTAGGATAGTGAACCCTGCTTGTTTTCTAGGCCTATTTGCTTACAACACCGTTTTCCAACCTTTTGCCCTAAGATGGTATCCATCCTTTGTAGAAAGGTGAGTTTCTTGGAGGCAACAAATTGAAGGATCTTGCTTTTTAACCTAGTCTGCAAATTCATGTCTTTTGGTTGGGGCATTGAGGCTGGTGATATTAAGAGTTACTATTGGAGCTGGACTTGGTGGCACATGCCTTTAATCCCAGTACTCGGAAGGTAGAGGTAGGAAGATCACCATGAGTTCAAAGCCATCCTGAGACTACACAATGAATTCCAGGTCAGCCTGGGCTAGAGTGAAACACTACCTAAAAAAAAAACCCAAAAAAACCCAAAACAAAACAAAAATTATTATTGGGCTGGAGAGATGGCTTAACTTTTAAGCGCTTGCCAGTGAAACCTAAGGACCCTGGTTCAAGGCTCAATTCCCCAGGACCCACGTTAGCCAGATGCTCAAGGTGGCGCATGCATCTGGAGTTTGTTTGCAGTGGCTAGAGGTCCTGGTGGGCCCATTCACCATCTATCTGTATTTTCCTCTCTCTGTCACTCTCAAGGAAATAAATAAATAAGAATGAAGAACAACAACAACAAAACATATCCTTGGTGCTAGGCACAGTGGTATATGCTTTTATTCCCAGCACTTGAGAGGCCGAGGTAGGAAGATGGCTGTGATACTGAGGCCAGCCTGAGACTGCATAGTGAATTCCTGGTCAGCCTGGTCTAGAGCCAGACACTACCTTGAAAAACAACAAAACAAAACAAGAAAAAGTTATTATTGAAAGGTGTGTATTTGGTTTTATCATTTTTCTTGTTTTGTACTTCTTCCGGTTTTACCTTTGCTCTCTTATATTAGCTAGTATGTGAGTATGGTTTGTTTTTTTCCAGGTTCCTTATATGTGTGCTTTTCTTTCTCTTTAGCATGGATGATCCTGTCAAATCTTTTCTGTAGACCTAATTGTGTCTTCAAATATTCCTTTAGCCTGCTTTTGTTTTGGAATGTCCTTATTTCTCCATCTATTTGAATGGTTAGCTTTGCAGGATAAAGTAACCTTGGTTGACAGTTGTTATCTTTCAGAACTTGGAATACATCATTCTAAGCTCTTCTGGTTTTTACAGTTTGTGTTGAGTAATCTGCTGTGGTCCTGATGGATTTTCCTTTGTATGTAACCTGATTTTTCTCTCTAATGGTTTTCAATATGTTTTCTTTGTTTTATATATTTGTTAGTTTAATTATAATATGGCAAGGAGAGGTTCTTTCCAGGTCTTGTCTGTTTGGTGTTCTAAAGGCTTCTTGTATCTGCATTGGCATCTCTTTCCCAATTTGGGGGAAGTTTTCTTCTATGATTTTGTTGAAAATGCCTACTATGCCTTTGGAGTGAAATTCTTCTACTATACCATGAATTCTTATGTTTGATCTTTTCATAGTGTCCTGAATATCTTATACTTTCCTATCAGTTTGTCATTTTTCTTGGTTAGACTGTGTTAGATCTGCCACTGGGTCTTCTAGTTTAGATATTCTGTCCTTTCCTTTATTCTACTGGTGAGATTTTCTACAGAATTTTTACAATTTAACTCACTGTGTTCTCCATTGCTAGTATTTGTGACTGGCTTTCTTTATTATTTCTATTTCCTTTTTTATGTCTTATATTGGCCTCCTTATTTCATTAAATTGGTTTCTTGTGCTTTCTTTGATTCCTTTCATTTTCCATTTTATTTCTTTCAACATATTTATAATCATTCTTTTGAAATTTTTCTCAGGCATTTCCTCTAAATCAGTCTTGCTGGAGGTCATTTCTGATGCATTAATACTTTTTGGTGGATTTATATTGTCTCAATTTTTTTGTGTTTCTTGTATTATAATGCAGCAATTTTTTCATCTTGGATTAATTTAATGCTTGGATTTTCTAATTATTTGCAGTATTATTAGATGTATCAATCAATCTGATGTTATATATCTTCAGGGTAGGAGTTTAAGGTGCTAGGTGTGGCTCTTAAGACTCTCAAAATAACCATAAAAGTGACCCTAGGTGTTGGGTTTGTCTGCTATGAGATTACTCAAGTAGGCTGAGTGGAACTAAATACAGGCAGATGCTAAAATTTATCTAAACAATGTACACATTCTATGAAAAACAGTACAAAGTATTTATCAAGAGTAGGTATTATGACCTACTCATGGATAAAAACTCTGAGAGTCTTGAGAGCCACACCTAACTCCTTAAGCTCCTACCCTGAAGTTATATAACATCAAATTGTCTGATACATCTAATAATATCCAGATAACTAGAAAATCCAATCATTAAATAATCCAGGATGCAAACATATATCCACTCATTATAACACAAGAAACACCAAAAATCAAGACAATATAAATCCCCCCAAAAGTATTAATACATCAGAAATGACCTCCAGTGAGAATGAGTTAGAGGAAATGCCTGAGAAAGACTTCAAAAGAATGATTATAAATAAGTTCAAAGAAGTCAAAGAAGAAATCAAAGGAATGAAAGAGGAAATCAAAGAAGATACAAGCCACCAATTTAATGAAATAAAGAGGTCAATACAAGACATAAATAAGGAAATAGAAATCATAAAGAAAAATCAGTCAGAATTACTAGCAATGAAGAACACAGTTAATGAAATAAAAAACTCTGTAGAAAAATCTCACCAGTAGGATGGATGAAGGAGAGGACAGAATATCTAAGCTGGAAGACCAGGTGGCAGATCTAATACAGTCCAACAAAGAAAAAGACAAATTAATAGAAAAGTATGAGTGGGAATTTCAAGATATTCAAGACACTATGAAAAGATCAGACATAAGAATTCAGGGCATAGTAGAAGGAGAGGAATTTCACTCCAAAGGCATAGGAGGCATCTTCAACAAAATCATAGAAGATTCTAAACTTCCCCCAAATTGGGAAAGAAGTGCCAATGCAGATACAGGAATCCTTTAGAACCCCAGTCAGAAAAAACCTGGAAAGAACCTCTTCTTGCCATATTATAATCAAACTACCAAACACACAAACCAAAGAAAAAATATTGAAAGCAGTCAGAGAGAAAAATCAAGTTACCTACAAAGGCAAGCCTATCAGGATTATAGCAGATTACTCAACACAAACTTTAAAAGCCAGAAGGGCATGGAGTGATGTATTCCAAGTCCTGAAAGATAACAACTGTCAACCAGGGTTACTTTATCCTGCAAAGCTATCCATTCAAATAGATGGAGAAATAAGGACATTCCATGACAAAAGCAAGCTAAAGGAGTATTTGAAGACAAAACCAGCTCTACAGAAAATACTTGAAAGAATCCTCCATGCTGAAGAAAAACAAAAGCACATATATAAGGAACCAGGAAAAACAAACAATACTCAAATACTAGTTAGCGCAAGAGAGCAAAGTAAAACCAGAAGAACTACAAAAAAATGGCAAAAATGAATACACACCTTTCAATATTATCTCTTAATATCAATGGCCTCAATGCCCCAACCAAAAGGCATAGGTTCACAGACTGGGTTAAAAAGCAGGATCCTTCAATTTGTTGCCTCCAAGAAACCCACCTTCAACAAAGGATGGATACTATTTTAGGGTGAAAGGTTGGAAAATGGTGTTTCAAGCAAATGCACCTAGAAAACAAGAAGGGGTTGCTATCCTAATATCTGACAAGGTAGACTTCAGTCCAACATTAGTTAAGAAACATAAGGAAGGTCACTACATATTGATTAAAGGCACCCTCCAACAAGAGGACATTACAATTCTAAACATATATGCACTCAGTATGGGGGCCCCCAAAGTCATCAAACAAACGCTATTAGAACTAAGGTCACAGATAACACGAAACACAGTGATAGTGGGTGACTTCAACACCCCACTCTCATCAATTGACAGGTCATCTTGAGAAAAAATAAACAGAGAGGCATCTGGACTAAATGAGGTCATAGAAGGAATGGACCTAACAGATATCTACAGGATATTTCATCCAAATGCTGCAGAATATACTTTATTTTCAGCAGCACATGGAACATTCTCTAAAATAGACCATATGTTAGGTCACAAAGCAAATTGTAACAAATACAGGAAAACTGAAATAATTCCTTGTAGTCTATCTGACCACAATGGAATCAAACTACAATTCAATAGCAAGAAAGGCTATAGAGCATACACAAAATCATGGAAACTAAACAACACACTAATAAATGATGAATGGTTCAATGAAGAAATCAAGAAGGAAATAAAAAAAAATTTATAGAGTCAAATGATAATGAGAACACAACATAACAAAATCTCTGAGACACAATAAAGGCAGTCCTAAGAGGTAAATTTATAGCTTTACGTGCCTATGTTAAGAGATTAGAAAAGTCGCAAGTAAATGACCTAATGCTTCACCTTAAAGCCTTGGAAAAAGAAGAACAAGGCAAACCAAAAATCAGTAGAAGGGAAGAAATAATAAAGATTAGAGCAGAAATTAATGAAATAGAAACAAAAAAAAAAAATCCAAAGAATCAATGAAACAAAGAATTGGTTCTTTGAAAGGATAAACAAGATTGATAAACCCTTAGCAAATCTGACCAAAAGAAAGAGAGAAGAGACACAAATTAATAAAATTAGAGATGAAAAAGGCAACATCACAACAGATACCAGAGAAATTCAAAAAATCATAGGGACTTACTATAAAAGCATACTCCACAAAGTATGAAAATCTGAAAGAAATGGATGATTTCCTTGATTTATATGACCTACCTAAATTAAATCAAGATGAGATCAATCACTTAAATAGACCTATAACAAGTATGAAGATCCAAACAGTTATCAAAAATCTCCCAACTAAAAAAAGCCCAGGCCCAGATGGATTCACTGCTGAATTTTACCAGACCTTCAGGGAAGAACTAACGCCATTGCTTCTTAAGCTTTTCCATAAAATAGAAAAAAAGGAATCTTACCAAATTTCTTCTATGAAGCCAGAATCACCCTGATACCAAAACCAGGAAAACTTTTAAAAAAAAAAAAAAAAAAAAAAAAAAGAAAAAGAAAAAGAAAATTACAGACCAATCTCCCTCATGAACATAGATGCAAAAATTCTCAACAAAATATTGGCAAACAGAATACAAGAAGATATCAGAAAGATCATTCATCCTGACCAAGTAAGCTTTATCCTAGAGATGCAGGGATGGTTCAGCATACACAAATCGATAAATGTAATACAATATATAAATGGACTGAAGGACAAAATTCATATGATCATCTCATTAGACACAGAGAAAGCATTTGACAAAATCCAACATCCCTTCATGATAAAAGTCCTACAGAGACTGGGAATAGAAGGAACATATCTCAATATAATAAAAGCTATTTATGACAAGCCTACAGCCAACATATTACTAAATGGGGAAATAGTAGCAGAGGCCAGTAATTTGAAAAGGAGATATAAAGGGAAGAGAAAGGGAGGGCTGAGTGTACTTAATAGGTTGGTATTGTATATATGTAAGTAAAAAAATAGATTAACGGGGGTGAAAAGGCCCAAAGTGAGGTCAGGGGAAGAGATTTAGCAAAGGAAAGGTGGAGGGAGGGCTAATCAAAATCTAAGAGGATGCAAATAAATCATATGGAATCCTCCAGTTTCAGACAATGGAACACTAAGGAGCCATAGATTGTTGTTAGGAAATTTTCAGTGCCAGGGATGGGATACCTCCAGTGAGTTGTCTGCCAGGGTGGTCCCTGATGCCCCCAAAACATTATAGGCCATTGTGAGGCCCTTGGTTTCCCACCATGAATAGATGGTAAGACCCTATTGCTGAGGACTCCATATACTTGGGCTGCAAGGCCACTGAGAAATCCTGCTGGAACTGAGCTGATAACCTCCCCCATGTAGACCAGCTGACAGAAAGCTGGAAGAAGCCATTCTACATGTAGTTCAATGGGAGAAAGAGATACCACCAGTGAAGATACCCAACAGTGGACACTGCAAGCCTTATAATTGGCCAGCCAGGCCAAATGAGCCAATGGGTGCAATAGTGGCATGTCTGTCATGGTGGAAACCAACTGCCCTCCTGTCCTGGCCAGCGGGGAGTTGAACAAGGACTTGAGGAGAAGCTAACCTGAATGGGGGGAGACAGACAGACACAAAAAGGAGACCAAGCTAGGTATTTGTCAAAGTCTCGAAGTTTATTTATTTATTTTTATTTTTTATTTTTTGTTTTGTTTAATTAACTTATTTTTTATTGACAACTTCCATGATTGTAAACAATATCCCATGGTAATGCCCTCCCTCCCCCACTTTCCCCTTTGAAACTCAACTCTCCATCATATCCCCTCCCCCTCTCAGTCTTTTATTTTGATCTTTTCCTCCTATTATTGTGGTCTTGTGTAGATAGTGTCAGGCACTGTGAGGTCATGGATACCAGGCCATTTTGTGTCTGGAGGAACACGTTGTAAGGAGTCCTACCCTACCTTTGGCTCTTACATTCTTTCCACCACGTCTTCCGCCATGGACCCTGAGCCTTGAAAAGTGTGATAGAGTTATTGTAGTGCTGAGCACTCCTCTGGTCACCAAGTAGACAAATTTTTAATCCACTTAAGGCCAAAGTAAGTTTCCTTTGAGGGTGGAGGAATATTCAAGGTCTGCATGTGAGTCAGGTTTCTCCAGCGGCACTGCTGATTGGCAGCTGCCTGTGAGGCATCACAGAACCTTTCCCACTGGATATGAGTAGCACCCTCTCCTACACTGCCCGCAGTTCAGGGTCAGTGGGGAGGGGTGAGTGCCACTACGGCACAGCAGCAGGAGGGACTCCCGGGCACCAGATCCACTCTTCCCTTTCCTCCACTCGGAAACCAACATATGCAACAGACATAAATATAGAAATAAAAGAATCATTTTATGCTGTGGGAAAGAGGCAGGTAGATGACAGTCAGTGGAATAAAAACAAATAAAAGAATATAGACATCACAGTGAGGCATTTCCAAAAAGGTAAAACAGATTTGCATTACACAGGAACATTTGTAAACAAGATGTCTTGGTATTAACAAACAATCCATATTCGTTAGGTTTCCTCAGCTCAAGAACACTTAAAAAGAAAGACAGAACTACTAGTTTACTGCTGAAGCTTTTCTGCTTTTTAATGAGATTTTCTGTCTGATTCATTTACTGTCCCATCTCATTCCCTTCAGAAGAGATGAGACACTCACCATGTGTTAAACATTTTAGGGTGTCACTGTGCATCACAGTTAACAAACTGCCCTGCACGGCGTGACAAAGATCCTGAGACTTATGTGAATGAAAGAAAAGGGAACATTTCTGTGCTGAAGGGAAGATGAAGGTCCTATCATCATGTGCCATCTGAGGTGGGACTTGCTCTTGGAGCCCCTTAGATGTGGGGGCCTCCTCTTCTGCCCTTCCACTCACTGTTCTGGGCTTCCACCCAGCATCATTCATTAGCGCAAACATCCTCTTTTGAAACGGTCTGAAGGAAACTGTGGACACAGAGCAGCCTTTTGGCACTAAAACAGCAGACCTGGCCTTCAGTAACATGCATTTGTTGTTTGTTTTTGTTATTTTGTTTTTCAAGATAGGGTCTCACTCTAGCTCAGGCTGACATGGAATTCACTATGTAGTCTCAGGGTGGCCTTGAACTCACGGGGATCCCCCTACCTCGGCCTTCCGAGCACTGGGATTAAAGGCGTGCGCCACCACACCCAGCAAGATATATTTGTTAACAATGTCAAAAAGAAGCTTAAAATTCAGCATCCAGGCAATTCCTAACACTCCTTCTGTAGCTTTCAATTCTATAAACAATACAGAATTCATGCAATGCATTGGAGAATTCAAACTTGGTAAGTTATATCCAAGCAGGTTATTAAGTTATATACACAGAAATTAAATGAGAAATACAGCAGTTAGGACTCAAGGAGCATCTGGCATTAACAGAGACAAATGGCATTTAAACTGCTCTGCCCTTCCCCTGGTGCCGCGCTTCATCTGGCAGCCCTCGCTGGGGTGGGTCCTAAGGAAGCTGTGGCATTAAGACAGACCTAGACATGAACTGTCCCCTCTCAAGAGCCCCAAGGGACTGCTGGGCACACAGCAAAGAAGTCCTTGTGTTTTTCCCCATCATCTTGAAAATGGACAAATTTTTTGAGGTCAGGGCTGCAAACATGAGATTTAAAACAGAATGGCTTTGTGGTGTTTACTACAATTCAGCTTGTGGCTAAGAGCATAAGATAACATATAATAAAAATAATCTTATCAACTGACCCAGAAGTCATCAGTATAATCTCCCAAACCTGCCTTTTAAGTGAACATCAACCATTTATTCAAAGTTATACAAGAACTTGAAGAGGTGAGGTCTCTGGGACACAAAGCCACGTAAGATGGCTTCATGCCTCAGCTGAGCATGTGCAGGGAACAGGCTGAGTCAGCAGCCTCCTGGGGTAGCAGCATGTTGAGGGCCAATGTTAATGCCAACTGCCTCATTACTAATGTCAGGATCCTTCTGAATGTTTTCAGTAGTTTCTCTGCTGTGCTGACAGTCTCTTTTACACTGGAGCCATCCTAGCAGACATTTCTTTGAGATACATCCGCGCTCTTGTGGTAAAGCTCTGCCCTCTTTTGAACTCCTCGCCTGGACTGTAAGCCACTTTTATTCCCAATGAGCATAATGGTTATGTTGAACTGGAACATGGTGGGCACCTTCTAACCAAAGCTGTCAACAGGGTGACAGCATCTGTCCACGAGTCACGATGCTCTTGAGAAAGGTGTGTGTGTGCCCCAGCCAGGGATGCTCGGTGCTGGCGTGCACTGCCTCCTCCTGCTGCTCATAGCTTTGGGTTAACACCAGACAGACAGCTGCACGCACACCACTCACTCACATAAAACTTTGCAGGGCTCTTGGGTATATCATCTCTTTCTAGCATTATTTTCCCTCAAGGTCTAAACTGCCCTATCTCATATTCCCAGTAGTAATCACACAGGCTAGTCAACTAGGAAAGGATCATTCTTTCTATAAAGGGTTCACAGAAAAAAAAGAAATGAATATGCAACCATCTCATGCACCTGCTGCTGAAAAACAGTGAAAACAGCTCCAGCAGGACACTTACTGAAGAAAAGGCGCAGCTCACAGAAGCACGCGTGAAGCTGCAGCAGCGCAACGCCACAGCAGCGGGCAGCGGCTCTGCGTTTCTGCAGGCCTAGCGCATGCCCAGGATTTGTCTGCTCTTCAGCTGATAGTTCTTTTCCATATCCGACAAGGCTTGAGCCCGCAGCTGCGCAGCATGCAGCCTCTTCTTCAGGTCCTTGCACTTGGATTTGGAGGAGAGCTGACTCTCGTAATTCTCTCTCTGCAAGTTCTCTTTACTCTCCCTGCCGAAATAAACTTTCTTTTTGATCAAGGAGGATGGGAGATTAAATAGCCCTGGACCACTTGCCAGAGACAGCAAGCGCTGCTCCTTCTGCAGGCCGCAGCTCCTCACCAGACTCTTGGCTCGGGCCAGCTTGTCCTCGGCCAGTCTCTCTTGGACACAGAGTTCACGCTCCTTCTTCTCCAGGCTCTCCTCCCGTGCTTGGAGGGCCCACTCCCGCTCCTGCAGCCGGATCTCCATCAGCTTCAGCTCACTCAGCACCGTGCTGGAGTCCTGCAGCTTCGAAGGCTCTCCTGAGCGGCGGCCCCTCCTCTCAGGATTCTTCTTTGCTCTTCTGCAACCAAATCTGCTATCAAAGGATTCTCAAGAATCTCTTCAACGGAAGGTCGCTGGTAATCCTTTAAACTTAACATCCTTGTAATAATGTCATTCAATTCATCAGAATATCGGTATGGAATTCGTCTGAATCTGCCTTCTCTGATTTTCCCAGCTAATTCTTTTTGGTTAAAAGCTGTAAATGGAGGCATCAATGCACAGAGCTCATAGAGCAGGCAGCCCAGGGACCAGATGTCTGACTTCTCATTGTAGGACATGCGGTTCATTTGTTCAGGAGACATGTAATAAGGTGTGCCAACAAAAGTTTTGGCAAAACTTGTATCATGGTTTAATATTCTAGCTAGCCCAAAGTCTCCAAGCTTGACGTTCTGCTTGCCATCCAGGAAGACGTTGGCTGGTTTCAGATCCCGATGCAGCACAGTATGACCACCGTCACTTCGCCTGTGACACTCTTTCAGGGCCAGAGTCAACCTAGTCATCACTCGAAGAACAAACTCTTCATCTAAGTATTGTCTGTCCTTGGTCCCCTTTGTAATTACACTTGCCAGGTCCCCTCCTTCACAATATTCCATTACAATGTACAGGGTAGTGTTGGTCCGATCTATGATTCGATCATAGTAACGGACGATGTTTGGATGTTTCAATTCACGAAGCAGATTGACTTCAGAGAGGAGCATCTGCTTCTCAGCTTCTGTCATGGAGCCATAGTCTAGCTCTTTCCAAACTAGTATCTTGCCGTCGCTCCTCCTCCGGATCTTCCGGAAGCGGCCGTAGGAACCCGGGCCGATGCGATGCAGCACCTCGTAGTCCTCCACCCACACCCCCCCCGCCCCCCCCCCGCATGGCTGGCCGTGCGGAGCCGAACCAGCCGAGCCGAGCTGGGACCGGCAGCGGGCAGCGCCCTCGAAGATTATTTTTACACATAGGTTTTTATAGGGTTGTAGGGGGAAGGAGTCATAATCAGGCCAGAGATCATCACAGGGTTACTGTGTAAATGCAATTTCTTTGTTTCTTCATCAATTACTGGCAGCACCAGGAGAGGCTATCATCCAGGCATAACGGCTTCTTCATTTCTGGTAATAGATCATTAGATGAGGAAATAGAAACTTAACTTGCTATATGGAGGTTTCTGTCAACATGGCAGAGGTTTGGTTCATAGCTCCCAGCACCCTCCAATTGGACTGGAGGCCCGCTCCATGGAGGGAAACACATCCCTGATACTGAAAACTTAAAACAGGGGTAGTCATGAGCCTTAGGGGTGTAACATCTGGATAAATGTATATATTATGCTTATCAAACTATCCAGTAAGCAGTTCTCTTAATATTTATACCCTGATATTAATGATACTCTCACTTTTGGTGAAGAATCTTCTCTTTTTAGATGGCAGTGACTTTGGGATGACTCAGAAGGTATCATAGTGCTGGAAAGCAGTGACTGGAGTACTGAGTAACATGTCAATCACACCTTCCAAGGCTCAGGATCTAATGCAGAAGAGGGGGCGGAAAGAATGTCAGAGCAAAGGGAAGGGTAGGACTCCTTACAACATGCTCCCTCCAGACATAAAATGGCCTGGATATCCATGACCTCATAGTGCCTGACACTACCTACACAAGACCATCATAAGAGGTGGAAAAGATCATGACATCAAAATAAAAGAGAGAGTGATTGAGATGGGGAGGATATATGATGGAGAATGGAATTTCAAAGGGGAAATTTGGGGGTGGGGTGGGAGGGAGGGTATTATAATGGGATACTTTTTATAATCATGGGAAATGTTAATTAAAATTTAGAAAAAATAAAAATAAATAAAAGAAATAGAGAGAAAAAAAAGAGTAGGTATTATGATTCTGGGCTTGGTGGCTCAGGCCTTTAATCCCAGCACTCGGGAGGCAGAGGTAGGAGGATTGCCGTGAGTTCAAGGCCACCCTGAGACTACAGAGTTAATTCCAGGTCAGCCTGGACCAGAGTGAGACCCTACCTCGAAAAACAAACAAACAAACAAACAAACAAACAAACAAACAACAACAAAAAAAGAGAGTAGGCATTATGACAACCAGATCTTCTAACAAAGTCACAGTCCCTAAAATGTCTTTTGCCCTGCACCCTTAATCCTGTTAACTGGGAGGCTAAGATTAGTGGTGTGTAGATGGCTCTAAGTCAGCTTGTGACCAAGTGAGACCCTTCCCTAATGAATGACAGAAGAGGAAACAAAGGCACTATAAATCAGGAAGCAACAAATTACAGCCCCAATATATAGCTTATTTAAGAATGGCAAATTTAACCGTCCATCAGATTTAACATAATTTACCCTGACATGGAAGATGTAATTAGCACTTCTGATTCAAACCTATATACCAGGCTTATTCAGTGGGTACTGACCTGCTGTAATCCCAGTTACCTTTTGGGATGGTTTTGGTCTTAATTATGCTGTGCTCCTGCTTGGATCTCTCTTTGCTGTGCGTGGGCTCAGAAACGTGTCTGAGTTGCTGGGTCACTGTTCTGATTGCCTGGGCCAGGTGCTGTGTAGGTGAGCTCCCTTCCCCAGATCTCTGGTGCTTGCTGGCAGGTGCTTTCTGGTGCTAGTGGTGGGGGAGGGGAGGCTGTGGATGGTGGCTGGAGTTCCCCCGCTGGTCCTCATGGTCCTCTTCCTCACTAGCCACTCTACTGGTTTCTGTTGTCCTCCCTTCATGTTTCTTTCTCTTTTGCTTAAAAATTTAAATTTATTATTATTTTTTAAATTGACAACTTCCAAGATTTTAAACAATATCTCATGGTAATTCCCTCCCTCCCCTCACTGACCCTTTGAAACTCCACTCTCCTTCATGTCCCACCCCTCTCAATCAGTCTCTGTTTTATTTTGGTGTCAGCATCTTTTCCTCTTATTATGATGGTCTTGTGTAGGTAGTATCAGGCACTGTGAGGTCATGGATATCAATGCCATTTTATCTCTGGGGGGAGCATGTCATAAGGAGTCCTACCCTTCCTTTGGCTCTTACATTCTTTCTGCCACCTCTTCCACAATATACCCTGAGCCTTGGAAGCTGTGATAGAAATATTGCAGTACTGAGCACTCCTCTGTCACTTCTCAGCACCATGGTGCCTTCTGAGTCACAGGTCACTGCCATCTGAAAGAGAAGGTTCTCTAACCAAAAGTGAGAGTAGCATTAATATATGGGTATGAACATTAAGAGAAGTGTTTACTGGGCAGTTTGGTGAGCACAGTACATACATTTAGCCAGACAACAGCAGACGTTACATCCCTAAGGCTTATGACTACCCTTGTTGTAGGTTTTCAGTATCAGGGATGTGTTCCCTCCCATGGAGTGGGCCTCCAGTCACACTAGAGGCAGTTGGTTTCCCCCATAACACACATGCCACTATTGCACCTGTTGGCTCATTTGGCCCGGCTGGCAAAATATAAGGCTTGCAGTGTTCACTGTTGAGTATCTTAACTGGTGATTTCTTTCTCTCCCATTGAAATGCATGGAGTGTGGCTTTTTCAGCTTTCTGTTAGCTGGTATACTTGGAGGAGGTTTTCAGCTCAGTTCCAGCAGGATTTCTAAGTGACCTTGCAACCCAAGAATGTGGAGTCTTCAGCAACAGTGTCTTACCATTTATTCCTGGTGGACAACAAAGGGCCTCAGCAATGGCCTATAATGTTTTGGGGGCATCAGGGACCTTCCTAGTCAACAACTCACTGGAAGGTATCCCAACCTTGGCACTAAAAGTTTTCTAGTAACAATTTATGGCTTCTGAGTGTCCGAGATAGGGTCTCGCTCTAGCTCATGTTGACCTGGAGTTCACTATGTAGTCTCAGGGTGGCCTCGAACTCATGGCCATCCTTGTACCTCTGCCTCCTGAGTGCTGGGATTAAAGGCATGTTCCACCATGCCTGGCTCCTTCATGTTTCTTGAGTTTGCGAGGAGGCTGGGGTGAGTGGAGAATCTCCTCACCCGGTTCTTCCTGTGACTCAGGCCGAGCCTTACATCTGTGGCTACGTGGACCTGGTTCCACCACTGCTGAAGCCATTTCTGCCTGCTTCTGTGGGCTCTAGATGCTCTGAATCTCTTCTACTTCTCTGCTGCAGTTGATAATTGCTTATATACCTCACTTTGTAGTAGAAGAATGTATTTTGCTGTTTTTTTTTCCTTCTTTTTCTCTGCTAGGCTACTTTGCCATGGTTCCTATGCTGCCATCTTAACCAGAAATCAGTTATTCTCATCTTGATTTAATTCTGGTAGGTTATATGAATGAAGGAAATCACCCATTTCTTTCAGGTTTTCAGGCTTAGTGGAGTATATGTTCTTATAGTATGTTCCTAAGTTTTTTAAAATTTGTCTGGTATCTGTTGTGATGGTGCTTTTTTCATCTCTAATTTTATTAATTTGTGTCTCCTTTCAATTTCTGCTGGTCAAATTTGCTAAGGGTTTATTAATCTTGCTTACCCTTTCAAAGAACCAACCATTGAGCCTTTGGATTTTTTTATTTTTTATTTTTTGGTTTCTGATTTGTTAATTTCTGCCCTAATCTTTATTATTTCTTCCTTTCTACTGATTTTTGATTTGCCTTGTTCTTTTTCCAAGGTGAAGCATTAACTTGTTTAGTTGTGGCCTTTCTAATTTCTTAGAATAGGCACGTAAAGCTATAAATTTCCCTTTTAGGACTACCTTCATTGTGTCCCAAAGGTTTCGGTATGCTATGTTCTCATTATCATTTTGGTTCAGGCTGACCTGGAATTCACCATGTAGTGTCAGGGTGGCCTTGACCTCACAGCAATCTTCCTACCTCTGCCCCCAAATGCTGGGATTAAAGGTGTGTGCTACCATGCCTGGATGAGTCTATGAATTTTTTGATATCCTTTTTGATTTCTTCATTGGTTCATTCATCACTTAGTAGTGTATTGTTTAGGTTCCATGATTTTGTGTATGCTCTATAGCTTTTCTTGCTATTGATTTGTAGGTTGATCCCATTGTGATCAGATAGGGTGCAAGGAATTATTTCAATTTTCCTGTATTTCTTAAGATTTGCTTTGTGTCCTAATATATGGTCTATTTTAGAGAATATTCCATGTGCTTCTGAAAATACTGAAATTCTGAGAAGAATGTGTATTCTGCAGCATTTTGGATGAAATGTCCTGTATATATCTGTTAGGTTCATTTCTTCTATGACCTCAATTATTCTAGATGATTTGTTTATTTTTTGCTGGGATGACCTGTCAATTGATGAGAATAGGGTGTTGAAGTCACCAACTATAACTGTTTGGTGTTATCTGTGATCTTAGTTCTAATAGCATTTGTTTGATGAAGTTGGGAGCCTCCATGTTAGGTGTATATATGTTAAGAATTGTAATGTCCCCCTGTTAGAGTGTGTCTTTAATCAATATAAAGTGACCTTCCTTATTTTTCCTAACTAATGTTTGTCTGAAGCCTACCCTGTCCAATATGAGGATAGTGACCCCTGCTTGTTTTCTAGGCCCATTTGCTTGAAACACCATTTTTCAATCTTTCACCCTAAGATAGTGAGTGTCCATCCTTTGTAGGAAGGTGAATTTGTTTTTAGGCAAATTGAAGTATACTGCTTATTTACTTATTTATTTATTTATTTATTTTTGCTTTTCAAGGTAGGGTCTCACTCTAGCTCTGGCTGACCTGGAATCCACTATGTAGTCTCAGGCTGGCCTTGAACTCATGGTGATCCTCCTACCTCTGCCTCCTGAGTGCTGGGATTAAAGGTGTGCACCATCACGCTCAGCAGATCCTGCTTTTTCAAATTTTTATTTTATTTATTTTATTATTAACAACTTCCATGATTATAAAAAATATCCCGGGCTGGAGAGATGGTTTAGCGGTTAAGCGCTTGCCTGTGAAGCCTAAGGACCCCGGTTCGAGGCTCGGTTCCCCAGGTCCCATGTTAGCCAGATGCACAAGGGGGCGCACGCGTCTGGAGTTCGTTTGCAGAGGCTGGAAGCCCTGGCGCGCCCATTCTCTCTCTCCCCCTCTATCTGTCTTTCTCTCTGTGTCTGTCGCTCTCAAATAAATAAATAAATTTAAAAAAAAATCCCATGGTAATACCCTCCCTTCACCTACTTTCCCCTTTAAAGCTCCATTCTCCATCATATCTCTTTCTCTCTCAATCAGTCTCTTATTTTGAAGTCATCATCTTTTCTTCCTATTCGGATGGTCTTGTGTAGGTAGTATCAGGCACTGTGAGGTTATGGATATACAGGTCATTTTGTGTCTGGAGGGAGCACGTTGTAAGGAGTCCTACCCTTCCTTTGGTTCTTACATTCTTTATGCCACTTATTTCACAATAGGCCCTGAGCCTTGAAAGGTGTGATAGAGATATTGCAGTACTGAGCACTCCTGTCACTTCTTTTTTTTTAAAATATTTTTCATTTATTTATTTATTTGAGAGTGACAGACACAGAGAGAGAGACAGATAGAGGGAGAGAGAGAGAATGGGTGCGCCAGGGCTTCCAGCCACTGCAAACGAACTCCAGACGCGTGCGCCCCCTTGTGCATCTGGCTAACGTGGGACCTGGGGAACCAAGCCTCGAACCGGGGTCCTTAGGCTTCACAGGCAAGCGCTTAACCACTAAGCCATCTCTCCAGCCCTCCTGTCACTTCTTTCCAGCACCATGATACCTTCTGAGTCATCCCAAAGTCACTGCCATCTGAAAAGAGAAGATTCTCTACCCAAAGTGAGAGTAGCATTAATATAAGGGTATAAATATTAAGAGAAGTGCTTACTGGGCAGTTTGATAAGCATAGTATATACACTTATCCAGACATCAGCAGATGTTACACCCCTAGGGCTCGAGACTACCCCTGTTTTAAGTTTTCAGTATCAGGGATGTGTTTCCCCCCATGGAGTGGGCCTCCAGTCCAATTGGAGGGAAGTTGGTTTGCACCATGACAGACATGTCACTATTGCACCCATTGGCTCATTTGGCCTGGCTGGCCAAATATAAGGCTTGCAGTGTCCACTGTTGAGTTTCTTCACTGGTGTTTTCTCTTTTTCCCATTGAATTGCATGCAGGGTGGCTTCTTCTAGCTTTCTGTCAGCCGGTCTACATGGAAGAGGTTATCAGCTAATTTCCAGCAGGATTTCTCAGTGGCCTTGCACCCCAAGTATGTGGAGTCTTGGTGGGAAACAAAGGGCCTCAGCAATGCCCTATAATGTTTGGGGGGCATCAGGGACCTCCCTGGCCAACAACTCACTGGAAGGTATCCAATCCCTGGCACTGAAAATTTTCTAACAACAATTTATGGCTCCTGAGTGTTCCATAGTCCAAAAAAGTAAGTTTCCATATGATTTTTATTTTGTTTTATTTTTAATTTTTTTCTCTCAATTTTTATTAACATTTTCCATGGTTATAAAAAATATCCCATGGTAATACCCTCCCTCTCCCCACTTTCCCCTTTGAAACTCCATTCTCCATCATATCCCCTCCCCATTTCAATCAGTCTCTCTTTTATTTTGATGTCATGATCTTTTCTTCCTCTTATGATGGTCTTCTGTAGGTAGTGTCAGGCACTATGAGGTCATGGGTATCCAGGCCATTTTATGTCTGGAGGGAACACTTTGTAAGGAGTCCTACCCTTCCTTTGGCTCTTACATTCTTTCTGCCACCTCTTCTGCATTAGACCCTGAGCCTTGGAAGGTGTGATTGAGATGTTAGTCAGTACTCCCATTACTTCTTTCCAGCACTATGTTACCTTCTGAGTCATCCCAAGGTCACTGCCATCTGAAAAGAGAAGATTCTCTACCCAAAGTGAGAGTAGCGTTAATATAAGGGTATAAATATTAAGAGAAGTGCTTACTAGGCAGTTTGATAAGCATAGTATATACATTTATCCAGACATCAGCAGATATTACACACCTAGGGCTCATGGCTACCCCTGTTTTAAGTTTTCAGTATTAGGGATGTATTCCCTCCCATGGAGCAGGCCTCCAGTCCAATTGGAGGGCAGTTGGTTTCCCCCATGACAGATGTGCCACTATTGTACTCGTTGGCTCATTATGCCTGGCTGGCCATTATAAGGCTTGCAGTGTCCGTTGTTGAGTATCTTCACTTGTGGTATCTCTTTCTCCCATTGAACTACATGTAGAATGGCTTCTTCCAGCTTCCTGTTAGCTGGTCTACATGGATGAGGTTATCAGCTCAGTTCCAGCAGGATTTCTCAGTGACCTTGCAGCCCAAGTATGCAATAGAGTCTTACCATCTATTCCTGGTGGGAAACCAAGGGCCTTGGAAATGGCCTATAATGTTTTGGGGGCATCAGGGACCTCCCTGGTCAACAATTCACTGGAGGTATCCCATCCCTGGCACTGAAAATTTTCCAACAATGATCTATGGCTCCTGAGTGTTCCATTGTCCCAAACCAGAGGATTCAATATGATTTATTTGCATCCTCTTAGATTTTGATTAGCCCTCCCTCCACCTTTCCTTTATTCAATTTCTAACCTCTGACCCTACTTTGGGCCTTTTCACTCCCCTGTTAATCTATTATTCTACTTACATGTATACAATACCATCCTATTAAGTACCCCTCCTTTCACTTATCTTTATATCTCTTTTCTAGCTTACTGGCCTTTGCTAGTGAGTTTTCTTCCTACTCACACAGAAGTCCAGACATCTGTAGCTAGGACCCATATATGAGAGAGAACATGAAATGTTTGGCTTTCTGGGCCTGGGTAATCACTTGGCATAATCCTTTCCAGATCCATCCATTTTCCTGCAAATTTCATAACTTCATTTTTCTTTACTACTGAGTGGAACTCCATTGCATAAATGTGCCATATCTTCATTATCCAGTCATCAGTTGAGGGACATCTAGGCTAGTTCCATTTCCCAGATATTATGAATTGAGTGGCAACAAACATGGCTGAGCATGTACTTCTAAGGAAATGGGATGAGTCCTTAGGATATATGCCTAGGAGTGCTATAGCTGGGTCATATGGTAGATCTATGTTTTGCTGTCTTAGGAACCTCCACACTTATTTCCACAATGGCTGGACCAGATTGCATTCCCACGAACAGTATAGAAGGATTCCCTCTTTTCCCACATCCTTTAATGGCTTTCAATATATTTTCTTTGGTTTGTATATTTGGTAGTTTAATTATAATATGGCAAGGAGAGGTTCTTTCCAGGTTTTGTCTGTTTGGTGTTGTAAAGGCTTCCTGTATCTGCAGTGGCATTTCCTTCCCAGTTTTGGGGAAATTTTCTCCTATGATTTTGTTGAAAATGCCTACTATGTCTTTGGGATGAAATCCTTTTCTTTCTATTATACCCTGAATTCTTATGCTTGATCTCTTCACAGTGTCCTGAATATCTTGAACCCATTCATACCTTTCTATTAGTTTGTCTTTCTCTTTGTTGAACTGTAATAGATCTGCCACCTGGTATCCTAGTTTAGATGTTCTGTTCCCTCCTTTTTCCATTCTACTGGTGAGATTTTCCACAGAGTTTTTTATTTGACTATATTTTTCATTGCTAATATTTCTTATTGGCTTTTCTTTCTTTTAATTTTATATTTATTTATTTATATATTTTACAGATAGTTATGGGGGTGCCAGGGCCTCCAGCCACTGCAGATGAACTCCAGCCATGTGCAACCCCTTGTGCATCTGGCCTATGTGAGTCCTGGTGAATCAAACCTGTGCCTTTGGCTTTGCAGGCAAATGCCTTAACCACTAAGCCATCCCTTCAGCCCCTTTCTTTTCGTTTCTTTTTTTTAGAAATTTTTATTAACATTTTCCATGATTATAAAATATATCCCATGGTAATTCCCTCCCTCCCCACCCCCACACTTTCCCATTTGAAATTCCATTCTCCATCATATTACCTCCCCATTACAATCATTATAATTACATATATACAATATCAACCTATTAAGTATCCTCCTTCCTTCCTTTCTCTACCCTTTATGTCTCCTTTTTAACTTACTGGCCTCTGCTACTAAGTATTTTCATTCTCACGCAGAAGCCCAGTCATCTGTAGATAGGATCCACATATGAGAGAGAACATGTGGCGCTTGGCTTTCTGGCCCTGGGTTACCTCACTTAGTATAATACTTTCCAGGTCCATCCATTTTTCTGCAAATTTCATAACTTCATTTTTCTTTACCGCTGAGTAGAACTCCATTGTATAAATGTGCCACATCTTCATTATCCACTCATCTGTTGAGGGACTTCTAGGCTGCTTCCATTTCCCAGCTATTATAAATTGAGCAGCAATAAACATGGTTGAGCACGTACTTCTAAGGAAATGAGATGAGTCCTTTGGATATATGCCTAGGAGTGCTATAGCTGGGTCATATGGTAGATCAATCTCTAGCTGTTTTAGGAACCTCCACACTGTTTTCCACAATGGCTGGACCAGATTGCATTCCCACCAGCAGTGCAGAAGGGTTCCTTTTTTTCCACATCCCCGCCAACATTTATGATCATTTGTTTTCATGATGGTGGCCAATCTGACAGGAGTGAGGTGGAATCTCAATGTAGTTTTAATCTGCATTTCCCTGATGACTAGTGACGTAGAACATTTTTTTAGATGCTTATATGCCATTTGTATTTCTTCCTTTGAGAACTCTCTATTTAGCTCCATAGCCCATTTTTTGATTGGCTTGTTTGATTCCTTACTATTTAACTTTTTGAGTTCTTTGTATATCCTAGATATTAATCCTCTATCAGATATATAGCTGGAGAAGATTTTTTCCCATTGTCTAGGTTGCCTCTTTGCTTTTTTCACTGTGTCCTTTGCAGTGAAAAATCTTTGTAATTTCATTAGGTCCCAGTGATTAATCTGTGGTTTTATTGCCTGAGCAATTGGGGTTGTATTCAGAAAGTCTTTGCCAAGACCAATATGTTGAAGGGTTTCCCCTACTTTTTCCTCTAGCAGTTTCCAAGTTTCCGGTCTGATGTTAAGGTCTTTAATCCATTTGGACTTAATTCTTGTGCATGGCAAGAGAGAAGAATCTATTTTCATCCTTCTGCAGATATATATCCAGTTTTCAAAACACCATTTGCTGAAGAGGCTGTCTCTTCTCCAATGAGTATTTTTGGCATTTTTATCGAATATCAGGTGGCTATAGCTACTTGGGCTTACATCTGGGTCCTCTATTCTGTTCCACTGATCTACATGTCTGTTTTTGTGCCAGTACCATGCTGTTTTTGCTACTATGGCTCTGTAGTATAGGTTAAAATCAGGTATGGTGATACCACCAGCCTCTTTTTTGTTGCTCAGTATTATTTTAGATATTCGAGGTTTTTTGTGATTCCAAATGAATTTTTGGATTGTTTTTTTCTATTTTCATGAAGAAAGCCTTTGGAATTTTGATAGGGATTGCATTAAATGTGTAGATTGCTTTAGGTAATATTGCCATTTTCACAATATTGATTCTTCCAATCCAGGAACAAGGGATGTTTCTCCACTTTCTAGTGTCTTCTGCAATTTGTCGCTTGAGTGTTTTAAAGTTCTCATTGTAGAGCTTCTTTACTTCCTTGGTTAGGTTTATTCCAAGGTACTTTATTTTTTTTTGATGCAATTGTGAATGGGAGTGATTCTCTGATTTCATCTTCTGTGTGTTTGTTGTTAGCATATATGAAGACTACTGATTTCTGTGTATTTATTTTGTATCCTGCTACATTGCTGTAGGTTTTGATCAGCTCTAACAGCTTGCTAGTAGAGTCTTTAGGGTCCTTTATGTATAGAATCATGTCATCTGCAAATAATGATAACTTGATCTCTTCCTTTCCAATTTGTATCCCTTTTATGTGTGTCTCTTGCCTTATTGCTATGGCTAAGACTTCCAAAACTATATTAAATAAAAGTGGGGACAGTGGACACCCTTGTCTTGTTCCTGATTTTAGTGGAAAAGCTTCCAGTTTTTCCCCATTTAGTAATATGTTGGCTGTAGGCTTGTCATAAATAGCCTTTATTATATTGAGATATGTTCCTTCTATTCCCAGTCTCTGTAGGACTTTTATCATGAAGGGATGTTGGATTTTGTCAATTGCTTTCTCTGCGTCTAATGAGATGATCATGTGATTTTTGTCCTTCAACCCGTTTATGTAACATATTACATTTATAGATTTGCATATGCTGAACCATTCCTGCATCTCTGGGATAAAGCCTACTTGGTCAGGGTGAATGATCTTTTTGATATACTCTTGTATTCTGTTTGCCAATATTTTGTTGAGAATTTTTGCATCTATGTTCATGAGGGAGATTGGTCTGTAATTTTCTTTTTTTGTTCTATCTTTGCCTGGTTTTGGTATCAGGGTGATGCTGGCCTCATAGAAGGAGTTTGGTAGAATTCCTTCTTTTTCTATTTTCTGGAAAAGCTTAAGAAGCAATGGTGTTAGCTCTTCCTTAAATGTCTGGTAAAATTCAGCAGTGAATCCATCCGGGCCTGGGCTTTTTTTAGTTGGGAGATTATTGATAACTGTTTGGATCTCCATGTTTGTTATAGGTCTATTTAAGTGATTAATCTCATTTTGATTTAATTTAGGTAGGTTATATAGATCAAGGAAATCATCCATTTCCTTCAGATTTTCATACTTTGTGGAGTATATGCTTTTATAGTATGTCCCTATGATTTTTTGGATTTCTCTGGAATCTGTTGTGATGTTACCTTGTTCATCTCTGATTTTATTAATTTGTGTCTCTTCTCTCTTTCTTTTGGTCAGATTTGCTAAGGGTTTATCAATCTTGTTTATCCTTTAAAAGAACCAACTCTTTGTTTCATTAATTCTTTGGATTGTTCTTTTTGTTTCTATTTCATTAATTTCTGCCCTGATCTTTATTATTTCTTCCCGTCTACTGATTTTTGGTTTGCCTTGTTCTTCTTTTTCCAAGGCTTTAAGGTGAAGCATTAGGTCGTTTACTTGCGACCTTTATAATTTCTTAATATAGGCACTTAAGGCTATAAATTTACCTCTTAGAACTGCCTTCATTGTGTCCCAGAGATTTTGGTATGTTGTGTTCTCATTATCATTTGACTCTATAAATTTTTGATTTCCTTTGTGATTTCTTCATTGACCCATTCATCATTTAGTCGTGTATTGTTTAGTTTCCATGATATTGTGTATGCTCTATAGCCTTTCTTGCTACTGATTTGTAGTTTAATTCCATTGTGGTCAGATAGAATGCAAGGAATTATTTCAGTTTTCCTGAATTTGTTAAGATTTGTTTGTGTCCTAATATATGGTCTATTTTAGAGAATGTTCCATGTGCTGCTGAAAAGAATGTATATTCTGCAGCCTTTGGATGAAATGTCCTGTATATATCTGTTAAGTCCATTCCTTCTATGACCTCATTTAGTCCAGATACCTCTCTGTTTATTTTTTCCCGGGATGACCTGTCAATTGATGAGAGTGGGGTGTTAAAGTCACCCACCACCACTGTGTTTGGTGTAATCTGTGACCTTAGTTCTAATAGTGTTTGTTTGACGAATTTGGGAGCCCCCATGTTAGGTGCATATATGTTTAGGATTGTAATGTCCTCCTGTTGAAGTGTGCCCTTAATCAATATAAAGTGACCTTCCTTATCTTTCTTGACTAACGTCGGACTAAAGTCTACCCTGTCTGATATTAGGATAGCAACCCCTGCTTGTTTTCTAGACCCATTTGCTTGAAACACCGCCTTCCAACCTTTCACCCTAAGATAATGTCTATCCTTTGTAGAAAGGTGAGTTTCTTGGAGACAACAAATTGTAGGATCCTTCTTTTTAACCCAGTCTGCAAATCTATGTCTTTTTGTTGGGGCATTGAGGCCATTTATATTAAGAGATATTATTGAAAGGTGTGTATTTATGTTTGCCATTTTTTTTGTGTGTGTGTGTGTTTCTGGTTCTACCTGTGCTCTCTTCTGTTAACTAGTATTTGAGTATTGCTTGTTTTTTCTAGGTTCTTTATATGTGTGCTTTTCCTTTTCTTCAGCATGGAGGATTCTATCAAGTATTTTCTGTAGAGCTGGTTTTGTCTTCAAATACTCCTTTAACCTGCTTTTGTTATGGAATGACTTTATTTCTCCATCTATTTGAATGGATAACTTTGCAGGATAAAGTAACCTTGGTTGACAGTTGTTATCTTTCAGAACTTGGAATATATCACTCCAAGCTCTTCTGGCTTTAAAAGTTTGTATTGAATAATCTGCTGTAATCCTGATGGGCTTGCTTTTGTAGGTAACTTGATTTTTCTCTCTAACTGCTTTCAATATTTTTTCTTTGGTGTGTGTGTTTGGAAGTTTGATTATAATATGGTGAGGAGAAGTTCTTTCTGGGTTTTGTCTGGCCGGGGTTCTAAAGGCTTCCTGTATCTGCATTGGCACCTCTTTCCCAATTTGGGGGAATTTTCTTCTATGATTTTGTTGAAGACGCCTATTATGCCTCTGGAGTGGAGTTCTTCTCCTTCTACTATGCCCTGAATTCTTATATTGAATCTTTTCATAGTGTCCCGAATATCTTGAAATTCCCACTCATACTTTTCTATAAGTTTGTCTTTCTCTTTGTTGGACTGTATTAGGTCTGCCACCTGGTCTTCTAGCTTAGATATTCTGTCCTCTCCCTCATCCATCCTACTGGTGAGATTTTCTACAGAGTTTTTTATTTCATTAACTGTGCTCTTCATTGCTAGTAATTCTGACTGGTTTTTCTTTATTATTTCTATTTCTTTATTTATGTCTTGTATTGCCTTCTTTATTTCATTAAATTGGTGTCCTGCATCTTCTTTGATTCCTTTGATTTCCTCTTTGATTGTTTTGATGTGTTCTTTGACCTCTTTGAACATATTTATAATCATTCTTTTGAACTCTTTCTCAGGCATTTCCTCTAACTCTTTCTCACTGGAGGACATTTCTGATGCATTAATACTTTTAGGTGTATTTATATCGTCTTGCTTTTTAGTGTTTCTTGTGTTATAATGTATATATTTTTGCATCTTGGATTAAGTTAATGCTTGGATTTTCTAGCCAGCTGTGTTATCTTAGCTGTATCAATTGATTTGATGTTATATATTTTCAGGGTAGGACCTTAAGGTGTTAGGTGTGGTTCTTAAGACTCTCAGAGTATCTACAAAGGTGTTCCTAGGGGTTGAGTTTCCCTGCTATGGGAGTATTCAAGCAGGCTGAGTGGAATAAAATACAGGTAGATTCTAAAATTTAACTAAACACTGTACACATTCAATCAAAAACAGCCCTGAGTATGTATGCCAGAGTAGTTATTATAACAACCAGATCCTCTAGCAACATAGAGGTTAAGATTTCTGGTCTTTTGAGGGATCCAAGTCAGCTTGCGACCAAGTGAGACCCTTCCCTGGTGCAATCCCAGTTACCTTGGATGATTTTGATCTCAGTCAAGTTGCTGCCTGGGTCGTTGGGCTGCTGTTCTGAGTTCTGGAGCTGGGCACTTGCTTTTCCTGCGGGGCAAACCGAGCCTGGCAAGTGTGGCCCTGCAGATCAGCACCCCTGCTGCTGGAACTGCTGCTGCTCAAGCTGCCCCTGCTGAGTTTGTAGCCACTGCTGCTGAAGTTGTTGCTGCTGGACCCACCGCTGCTGCTGCCTCTGATGCTGCTGTAGCTGCCACTGCTGGAGCCACCACTGCTGCTGAAGCTGCTGCTGCTGTGTCCACTGCCGCTGCTCCCCCTGAAGCTGCTGCTGCCAAGTCTGCTGCTGCTGCCACTCCTGGGTCTGCTGCTGCTGGGGCCGCTGTTACTGGTGCTGGAGCCGCTGATGTTGCTGCCGAACTCTGCTCCTGCTTGGGTCCTGCTGTCAGCCCAAGTTGGCGTGGCCGGGTCCTGGGCCGCTGCTCTGTTTGCAGGAGCTGGGCTCAGGTGGTGGAGGAGGGGAGGGAGCCGCGGCTGCTCTGGTTGTCTCGCTGCTCCACGTGTGCTTCTACCTCGCGGTCTGCTCCTCTGTTGCTCACTGCTGCTCTCCCCTCACGTTTCCTGAGCTGCGGAGAGTGCGGTGTGAGGGAAAGCTCCCGCACCTGGCTTTTCCTGCGGCTGGAGCTAAGTCTGGCGGCTTTCTGGTGCGCCGCGGCAGTTGGCGGAGCTGCCAGAGCCGCTTTTCCCGCCTGTGCAGGCTCTGGGTGCTCTGGAACTCTTCTACTTCTCTGCTGCCACTTCAATTTCCTATACACCTCATTTTTAGTGAAAGTGTGTATTTTGCTGAGTTTTTTTGGTCTTTTTCCCCCCTAGGCTGCTTTGGTGTGGTACCTACGCCGCCATCTTAACCAGAAGTCTTTTTTTTTTTTTTTTTTAAAATATATTTTATTTAGTTGAGAAGTAGAGAGATAGAAAGAGGGGGTTGGAGAGAGCACACCAGAGCCTTGAGCCATTGTAAATGAACTCCAGATGCATATGTCACCTTTTGCATCTAGCCTACATGGGTACTGGGGAATTGAACTGGGTCCTTTGGATTTTCAGGAAAATTCCTTAACTGCTAAGGCATCTCTTCAGTCCCATTTAAAAAATATATTATTTATTTATTAATTTTTTTGTTTATTTTTATTTATTTGAGAGCAACAGAGAGAGAGAGAGGCAGAGAGCATGAGAGAGAATGGGCATGCCAGGGCTTCCAGCCACTGCAAATGAATTCCAGACGCGTGCGCCCCCTTGTGCATCTGGCTAACGTGGGTCCTGGGGAATTGAGCCTCAAACTAGGGTCCTTAGGCTTCACAGGCAAGCGCCTAACTGCTAAGCCATCTCAACAGCCCTATTTATTTATTTGAGAGAGAGACACACACACACACAGAGTATATGTGGTTTTTCTTTATAATTTTTATTTCCTTATTCATGTCTTGTATTGACCTCCTTATTTCATTAAATTGGCTTCCTGTGTCTTTTTTGATTCCGTTGACTTCCTCTTTAATTTCTTTGAGCACATTTTAATCATTCTTTTGAAATCTTTCAGGCATTTCCTTTCAGTCAGTCTCACTGGACATCATTTCTGAAGGAATTATACTTTTTTGGTGGATTTATAGTGTCTGGACCTTTTGTGTTTATTGTATTATAATGTAAAGATTTTAACATCTTGGATTAATTTATTGCTAGGATTTCCTAACTATCTGCATTATTATTAGATGTATCAATCAATTTGGTGTTAAATATCTTCAGGGTAGGAGCTTAAGGTGCTAGGTGTGGCTCTTTAGTATCTCACAGTAAACACAAAGTGACTATAGGCTTTTAGTTTTTCTATTAGAGTTTTCATTTAGGCTGGGTGGAATAAAACACAGGAAAATTCTAAAATTTAACTAAACAATATGTACATTCAATGAATACCAGCACATATATTCAACGCAGATGTTCAGTGGAGATGCTGGGACCATGAGATGGCTGCCAAGGAGCTGCCGGCCCTGATGAAGTTTCCCAGTACTGTGAGTAGCCTAGCTGGAGGGGCGGAATTGGAACACCAGAGACTTGTTGCTGGTTAGAATTATCGGACTTGAAGATTTGTCACTGGCTAGAGTTGCTGGACTTGAAGCTACAGAGTTTGATGTTTGCCCTGGTTGTTTTAAATCTTGTAAAATGCCTACTAAGCTTCTGGATTGAAATTCTTCTCCTTCTTCTATACCCTGAATTCTTTTTCAAAAATTTTTTTTCTTTATTTTTATTTACTTGAGAGTGACAAAGAGAAAGAAGGAGGCAGATAGAGAGAATGGGCACACCAGAGCCTCTAGCCACTGCAAACAAACTCCAGATGCATGCACAACCTTGTGCATCTGGCTTATGTGGGTCCTGGGGAATCAAGCCTCAAACCAGGGTCCTTAGGCTTCACAGGAAAGCAGTTAACCACTAAGGCATCTCTCCAGTCTCTACCCTGAATTCTTATGTTTAATCTTTTCATAGTGTCCTGAATATCTTGAAATTCTCATCCATACCTTCCAATTAACTTGTCTTTCTCTTTGTTGGACTGTATTAGATCTGCCACCTGGTCTTCTAGTTTAGATATCCTGTTCTCTCCTTCATCCATTCTACTGGTGAGACTTTCCACAGAGTTTTTTTTATTTCACTGTGTTTTTCAGTGCTAGAATTTCTATCTGGTTTTTCTTCACTATTTCTATTTCATTACTCATGTCTTGTAATGACCACCTTATTTCATTAAGCTGGCTTCCTGTGTTCTCTTGGAATTCCTTCAGGAGCTTATTTTCTTCTTTAATTCCCTTGTTTCCTTCTTTGATTTCTTTGAGTATAGATAAAATCAGGTTTTTGAAATCTTAGTCAGACATTTCATCTAAAACAGTCTCCTTGTGGGCCATATCTGATGGATCTATACTTTTTTGTGGGATTGTATTTTCTTGATTACTTTTTCTTGTATTATAATTTGGTGATTTTGCATCCTGAGTTGATTTGATGCTTGGGTTTTCTAATAATCTAAGGTACTTTTAGACATGGAAGTTCAACTTTATGTACCATCAGAATAGGAGTTTGTGGTGGTTTGTTTTGATTCAGGTGTCCCCCTAAACTTAGATGTTCTGAATGCTAGGTTCCCAGCTGATGGAGATTTGGGAATTAATGCCTCCTGGAGGAGGTGTATTGTTGGGGGCAGGCTTATGGGCTTTATAGCCAGTTTCCCCATGCCAGTGTTTGGCACACCCTCCTGTTGCTGTGGTCCACCTTATGTTGGCCAGGGGTGATGTCCATCCTCTGCTCATGTCATTTTCCCTGCCATTGTGGAGCTTCCCCTCGAGCCTGTAAGCCAAAATAAATCTCTTTTTCCCAGAAGCTGCTCTCGATTGGGTGATTTCTACCAGCAATGCGAACCAGGCTGCAACAGTAAAGTGGTACCAAGGAGTGGGATTGCTGCTAAACACTTGACTGTGTGGCTTCAGCCTTTTTGGAGCTGATTTTTCAAGAGGAAAGTGGAAGGAGTTGAAACCTTGGCCTAAGAGATGCCTTACAGTGCTGTAAGTACAGCTCGATGGACTATTCTGGTCAGAACTATGGACTGTGAGGTTTGGCTCACGAAGGTGAGAAAGAGCTTTGCTTGGACTGGGCTAGCAGTTTGTGTGAGAAGCTTGCTCTTATGCCTGTGTGCTGAAAAGTTGTGCAGGGTTTCTTTGCATAGAAATGAACTGGTGTGTGCAGAGGGATATGGCACAGAAAGAAAACCCTTTGGGTGAACTGTTGCCTGTTCAGCTGCAACTGAGAGATTACAACCTTTGAGACTGGGCTAGCTGACCTGTGCTGGGGTAACAGGAAGAATGTAGACTCTTTTGAAAGGCCCTGAATGCTCAAGGAGTATCCTGTTCTTCAAAGTCTGCTTTATTCCCCCCTGGATTAACAAATTGGCACCCTACCTGGTATTGTGGAATATAAGAAATGCTGGAAAGAGGGTCATTGAGTTTGCAACACGGTCTTTTGTTTTGGAAATGGCCATGGGCAGTGTGAAGCGGGTTTGCTGGTTGCCTGCATAGAGACCCCATGGGGCCATGAGGATGAACCATGCATTGCAGTGGAGACCCAGTGGAGATGCTGGGACCATGAGATGGCTGCCAAGGAGCTGCCGGCCCCGATGAAGTTTCCCAGGATTGTGAGTAGCCTAGCTGGAGGGGCAGAATTGGAGTGCCAGAGACTTGTTGCTGGTTAGAATTATTGGACTTGGAGATTTGTCACTGGCTAGAGTTGCTGGACTTGAAGCTACAGAGTTTGATGTTTGCCCTGGTTGTTTAAATCTTGTATTGGTTGAATGTTTCTTTGCTATGCCCAATGCCATTTATTGCAGTGTGAATATTTATTCTGTGCCATTATGGGGTTTTTGAGGTTATTTTTTGGTATTATGGCTCAGTTAAAAGATCTTGGACTATGGGGATGTATGAACATCATTGGGATTGATAAAAACTATGGGGACTTTTAAAGTCAGACTGAATGCATTGTATTTTACATCATGTATGGATATCAGTTTATGGGGGCCAGGGGCAGAATGTGGTGGTTTGATTCAGGTGTCCCCCATAAACTTAGGTGTTCTGAATGCTAAGTTCCCAGCTGATGGAGATTTGGAGGAGGTGTATTGTTGGGGGCAGGCTTATGGGCTTTATAGCCAGTTTCCCCATGCCAGTGTTTGGCACACCCTCCTGTTGCTGTGGTCCACCTTATGTTGGCCAGGGGTGATGTCCATCCTCTGCTCATGTCATTTTCCCTGCCATTGTGGAGCTTCCCCTCGAGCCTGTAAGCCAAAATAAATCTCTTTTTCCCAGAAGCTGCTCTCGGTTGGGTGATTTCTACCAGCAAGGCAAACCAGACTGCCACAAGGACCATGCAGATAGCCACATTTAATTAAGGATTAGTTTTTGAGGTCTCTAGTGGCTCTCCAAAGAGACCTTAGGGACACAGAAGTAGCCCCATAGCTTACTGGTGTTTTTTGTCTATTAGGATGAGTCAGGGCCATGCTGGCCATGTAGTTTTCCCTTCTTTGGGAAGTCAGGAGGACTGATTGCTCCTCAATTGTGACTCTTCTGTTTCAGACTGTACACCAATTTTGTTTGTGTCTCCATATCCTCCCTGCTCAGGAATACAGGTGACTTACCAGGGGGGCCAGTGTAGAAGTGTCCCATCATCTCCAGTGGCCTAATGACCTGGGAGCACAGGTCAAAATATTGGCACTTCTTGCTCTGATGATTCCAATTGGCTTTGGCTTCTACATAGGTCGTTAACACACTTAGAAAGGAAGTTACACCAGCCTGGATGTATGTACATATAGAGCACATTTGATTACTGAAATAGACTTAGTTAAAGAATGGCACAAGGGCTTCTAAAATCATTTTGTCCTATCTTTAGAATTTTAGTTGTACTATGACAGCATAAGCCTTATATAATGAGGTATAAAAAGAAGGCACATCTCACATTTTAAATGTCTAACATTTATAAATATAGGCAGAACCTGCTAACAGTCTTGAAAACAGTACCAGTTGATTTACAGACTAACTAATTTAACCTAGAAATTGTCAGAAAAGGACAAGTAAGACAGTATAAAGTCTTACCATCTGTGTTTGAAAACATCTTTGGTTAGTTCTGATACCTGTGTAGGTACAAACTACCCAGAGAACACTGGAAACAGAACCACAGAGCTTGATTTTTTTTTTTTAACCAAAATAGCTAGCTAAATTCTAATATAATCTTTGATAAATCATTGTTTTTGAAATATAATTTTTTAAAATTTTTATTAGCATTTTCCATGATTATAAAAAATATCCCATGTTAATTCCCTCCCCCGCCTACACTTTCCCCTTTGAAATTCCATTCTCCATTATATTACCTCCCCCTCACAATCATTGTACTTACATATATACAATATCAACCTATTATGTACCCTCCTCTCTTCCTTTCTCTTCCCTTTATGTCTCCTTTTTAACTTACTGGCCTCTGCTACTAAGTATTTTCATTCTCATGTAGAAGCCCAGTCATCTGTAGCTAGGATCCACATATGAGAGAAAACATGTGACGCTTGAAACACCGTCTTCCAACCTTTCACCCTAAGATAATGTCTATCCTTTGTAGAAAGGTGAGTTTCTTGGAGACAACAAATTGTAGGATCCTGCTTTTTAACCCAGTCTGCAAACCTATGTCTTTTTGTTGGGGCATTGAGGCCATTGATATTAAGAGATATTATTGAAAGGTGTGTATTTATGTTTATCATTTTTTTTTTGTGGTTCCGGTTCTATCTGTGCTTTCTTGTGTTAACTATTATTTGAGTATTGCTTGTTTTTTTCTAGGTTCCCTATATGTGTGCTTTTCCTTTTCATCAGCATGGAGGATTCTATCAAGTATTTTCTGTAGAGCTGGTTTTGTCAAATACTCCAAATACTCCTTTAACCTGCTTTTTTTTTTCCTGTAGAGCTGGTTTTGTCAAATACTTCAAATACTCCTTTAACTTGCTTTTGTCATGGAATGTCCTTATTTCCCCATCTATTTGAATGGATATCTTTGCAGGATAAAGTAACCTTGGTTGACAGTTGTTATCTTTCAGAACTTGGAATATATCACTCCAAACCCTCTGGCTTTAAAAGTTTGTGTTGAATAATCTGCTGTAATCCTGATGGGCTTGCTTTTGTAGGTAACTTGATTTTTCTCTTGAACTGCTTTCAATATTTTTTCTTTGGTATGTGTGTTTGGAAGTTTGATTATAATATGGCGAGGAGAGGTTCTTTCCATGTTTTGTCTGGCTGGGGTTCTAAAGGCTTATTGTATCTGCATTGGCACCTCTTTCCAAAATTGGGGGAAATTTTCTTCTATGATTTTGTTGAAGACACCTACTATGCCTTTGGAGTGGAATTCTTCTCCTTCTACTATGCCCTGAATTCTTATATTGGATCTTTTCATAGTGTCCCGAATATCTTGAAATTCCCACTCATACTTTTCTAAAAGTTTGTCTTTCTCTTTGTTGGACTGTATTAGATCTGCTACCTGGTCTAGCTTAGATATTCTGTCCTCTCCTTCATCCATTCTACTGGTGAGATTTTCTACAGAGTTTTTTATTTTATTAAGTGTGTTCTTCATTGCTAGTAATTCTGACTGATTTTTCTTTATTATTTCTATTTCCTTATTTATGTCTTGTATTGCCTTCTTTATTTCATGAAATTGGTGTCCTGTGTCTTCTTTTATTCCTTTGATTTCCTCTTTAAGTTCCTCTTTGACTCCTTTGATTTGTTCTCTGACTTCTTTGAACATATTTACAATCATTCTTTTGAAATCTTTCTCAAGCATTTCCTCTAACTCATTCTCAGTGGAGGTCATTTCTGATGCATGAATACTTTTAGGTGGATTTATATTGTGTTGCTTTTTAGTGTTTCTTGTGTTATAATGTATATATTTTTGCATCTTGGATTAAGTTAATGCTGGATTTTCTAGCTAGCTGGGTATTCTTAGCTGTATCAATTGATTTGATGTTATATATTTTCAGGGTAGGACCTTAAGGTGTTAGGTGTGGTTCTTAAGACTCTCAGAGTATCTACAAAGGTGTTCCTAGGGGTTGAGTTTCCCTGCTATGGGAGTATTCAAGCAGGCTGAGTGGAATAAAATACAGGTAGATTCTAAAATTTAACTAAACACTGTACACATTCAATCAAAAACAGCCCTGAGTATGTATGCCAGAGTAATTATTATAACAACCAGATCCTCTATAAACATAGAGGTTAAGATTTCTGGTCTTTTGAGGGATCCAAGTCATCTTGTGACCAAGTGAGACCCTTCCCTGGTGCAATCCCAGTTACTTTGGATGAGTTTGGTCTCAGTCAAGTTTCTGCCTGGTCATCGGGCTGCTGTTCTGACTTCTGGAGCTGGGCACTGGTTTTTCCTGTGGGGCAAACTGTGCCTGGTAATTGTGGCCCTGCAGATCAGCACCATTGCTGCTGGAACTGCTGCTGCTAAAGCTGCCTCTGTCGGGTCTGTCAGCAGCTGAAGCTGCTGCTGCTGGGCCCATTGCTGCTGCTGCCTCTGCTGCTGCTGCTGCTGTAGCTGCCACTTCTGGAGCCACTGCTGCTGCTGGGTCTGCCGCTGCTGCCGCTACTGGGTTTGCTGCTGTTGGGGCCTCTGTTACTGGTGCCGGTGATGTTGCTACCGGACTCTGCTCCTGCTTGGGTCCTGCTGCCGGCCCAAGTTGACGTGGCTGGGTCCCAGGACTGCTGCTCTGTTCACTGGACCTGGGCTCAGGCGGTGGGGGAGGGGAGGGAGCCGCATCTGCTCTGGTTCTCTCACTGCTCCACGTGTGCTTCTACCTCGCGGTCTGCTCCTCTGTTGCTCACTGCTGCTCTCCCTTCATGTTTCCTGAGTTGTGAAGAGCACCGGTGTGAGGGGAAGCTCCCGCACCTGGCTTTTCCTGCGGCTGGAGCCGAGCCTGGCGGTTTCTCTATTTTGAAAAAAGAATAAAAAAACATTATTTGACAACCAATGATTTTGGCTTAAACTTGATAGCTATTGATTTTATGTACCTCAGAAATTTTTATTAACATAAAACAATTTTATGTTTTACCCATGACTTAAATTTGATAGAGCTTAAGCAAGCTATCCCAATATATCCCAGGAAGATGAAAGTTATCATTACTGAAATTAAATCACTTTTAAACCTAAGTGATTAAACCTGGTTATGACCATTCAATAGAATTAGTATAAATAAGACAGAAGCTATCTGTAAAGTCACAATGTCTTTAGGTATGAGTACTTTACCTTTGGAAATTAACCATTTCTATGTGAGCCTTTATCTTTAAAACATTGATGAAAAGAGGAACCTAATTTACTTTACTGAGAGTCTTAAAGCCAGTTTTATAACCCTTAAATCATAATTAAATCATAATCAAAATTAGCATCAGTGACCTGTTAATTAGCATGGCCTTATCATAAGACTCAGTTTCTCCACTTATTTTTTTTTTAATTTTTTTTTTTTATTTGAGAGCAACAGACACAGAGAGAAAGACAGATAGAGGGAGAAAGAGAGAATGGGCATTCCAGGGCTTCCAGCCTCTGCAAACGAACTCCAGACGCATGCGCGCCCCTGTGCATCTGGCTAACGTGGGACCTGGGGAACCGAGCCTTGAACCGGGGTCCTTAGGCTTCACAGGCAAGCGCTTAACCACTAAGCCATCTCTCCAGCCCAGTTTCTCCACTTATTAAAACCTTTGCATCAGGTAAACATTAGATTTAATCCAATTAAATGTTTCAATGAAGGGGCCCTTCCCCTGATATACACATTAGGTAAGTTTGATGCTTATCTTATGTAAGGGGTTTGTAACTTGATCAAATACCTTGACTCAGTTGACCTATTTAATTTTTGTCTAGTGAGAAATTTTATCTAACAGATGTGACTTTAGGTGTTCAAAAGAGAAGAACTAAAGAAAACCACAGTTATATGCTGTACTCCTTTTTCCTTGTCAGAGACAATTGGCCATTTTATCTCTAGTCAGTCTGGGGGACACATGGCTTAAACTTGCATGGGGTCTGAGATAAAGGGGGTTCCATCTGTTTTTTCAGAGTCCAGCTTTCCATGAATTTAAGTAGCATATGTTGGAAAGCAAGAGCAAAATGAAATTACAGAGCAGAGAGATAAGCATCTTGACATTACTTTCCTATTCCGAAGTTGTTTGTTTTTACATAGTAAATTTACCCATTTGCAAACCACAAGGTGATAGACTCTTGTCTATGTTTAACCTGGTTAAACCTCCAATTACATCTGTACTTATGACTTTGTGACCCACCTAACATAGACATCACCTGTGTCTAATGTAAGATGAATTTAGATTAAGGCTGTGTTCCTATATAATACTGAAGGAACCCCAGGAGGGGGGCCCCACGCTCTGCCCGGATATGGCGACACCCCAAATCACTCATGAGAAGCGGTCTTGATGCAGACTGCAAGAGGATTTTATTCCAAGCGCACTGGGGCCCACAGTCGTACACCGCACAGGGGTAGAGGACTGCAGAGCCCCGAATGCAGGAACAGGACAGTTTTTATAGGGTTTCTAACAAAGCCTGTGCATTAGACCAATCATTTTTTTAATATCAGGAGCCCGCGGGGTGCGAGCCAGTCAGTTTGTGCCACTCCATAGTTTCTAAGCCAATTAGTTTAATTTGTTCAAGCCCCTCGTGGACCAATCAGTCTCTTATGACCTTGGTGGTCAGCATTTGCGCAGGTCCTTGGGTGGGAGTAGCAGAGTGTGGTATCAGTCTCCTATGACCTAGGAGGTCAGCATTTGCGCAGGTCCTTGGGTGGGGGTATCAGAGTGTGGTATCAGTCTCCTATGACCTTGGTGGTCTGAGGCAGGCTGCTACAACTTATGGTGCAGGCTACTAAGGCTTACAGTGTGGGCTATTAAGGCTTATGGTGCAGGCTATTTACAGAAACCAAATAAGTGGTTTACTTTATTACTCATTTCCCATCCTTTAGGGCTATCTCATGCCCTTTTTACCTAGTTTTATATTAGGAGCAGGCTCTGATATAATGAGAAGAGGGATTCTTTACTTGCTTTCAACAGAGAGTAAAGCCTGGAGTTTGAGGTATGCAGGGGCCCGCTTAAGCTCCCTTTGGAGCGTGATAGTATTTCTGGGCTTCTGAATTCTTGGGCCTTTCAATACTTTTAGAGTATTCTTAAGAGTCTATAAACAGTTGAAAAATCTCTAACTTTAGGCATGGCATTTAGGTTTAGCCTGAAAATTTTTTCCTACATACACACATCTTTATCCACATACTTTAACATCCAAGTACTGTTGGGCCCTGAAAGGCCCAGGCGTGAGGCCTAGTGGAACTTCCTGAGCCTAGCTAAAGTTTGGCGACCTGTCTCTGGCCAGCTATGACTCAGCAGGATGCCTAATGGCTTCTGGCCTGCTACTTCCGTGTGTTAATTATAATTACCATTTCAATAGTTAAAGTTTACTATTGGCCCTTACCTCTTCCCCCACCCTAAAATCCCCGCCTTTGTCCCCAACATGATATAGGCAGCTGCTCAGAGTAATAAAGCAAGTTGTTTCTGCATGGAAAAGACTCCCGACTCAGTGTGGTTTGTCTCCGGTGGCCAGGAGAAGTTTCTGAGTCGTCCGACACTCATCACCCCCTCAACCCCTAGGGAGGAACCAGCAGGCCTGGTCCTTCCCTCGGCACTACCTGAGCGGAAAGGAGCCCCGCAAAGTACCACTCAAAAAGCATTTTTAATGAGCATTCTATGTCCCAACATTGAAAAATTCCTTCCCATTTCCTTCAATCAATTCATCTCATCCCATAAGGCTATTATGAAAAACTACACCAAATTAATTAATCCTATTACTCACTAACAAGTGAATAGTTTAAAGACAATTTTATGTCATTAATACCAATAAGACACTAAACTAAGGTAAATGTTGCTATCTTGAGGCAGGCTGGCCTAGAAGTCAGGTCAGTTGCCTCCTCCTTTTAAGTACTTTACAATTTTTTTTAATACCTGACAAATTATAAGTTACCACTTTAGAGAGAATTCTGTTGTTTTTAATAATCCTCCTCTATGAAAGATGAAGTTGACCTAGAACATAAATTCAGTAATTATACTTGTGATATCATGTAACAAAGTTGACACCTTTTTTACATAAAACTTTAGTTCTTTATAGGTTGTAGTTAAACGTGACCCTTTTTTTTTCTTGCCACTTTTTGGTGCACTGTTGCGGCTGGGTGGGGCTTGTATCACCTTAGATCAGCCTTGCCCTACTCCTGGCATTCCCCAGGGATCCGTCTAGTACACGTGGAGGTAATGGCCAAGAAGACTGCTGGGAGGCCAAGGTTTCTGACTACCTGAAGGGGAAAGGGTGGGGGGTGTTCCAGAACTGCCAGGAGACCTCTGAAGAAGGCAGCCCATTGGGAGGCCACTGAAGAAGGAGTGGGCCTGCTCAGAGGCCACTGGGAGAGGAGGCGGAAATATGGCACCTGCATGGGCAGAGGCACCATTGTCTGTCTGCCCCCTGACTCTGACCCAAGCCGCTTTGGAGCACTTGCAAAGCTGGCTTGTAATTTTGCTGCTTAAAGGGAGTGAGGGGAAATTTCCTTCCTGAGCTTTTCATTTCTTAGCCAGATGAGCTGTACAGGTCCACATGGATACCCAGAAATCCAGAAATGACCTGGAGGACTTCTTCCCAAAAGGAGCCTGCCTCCCTCTGTGAGAGCTAATTCCCTTAACCTTCAGAAGAGCTCTTATTCCATGGATCCGAGTTATCTATCTATCCATCCATCCATCCATCCATCCATCCATCTATCTATCTATCTATCTATCTATCTATCTATCTATCTATCTATCTATCTATCTATCTATTGGTAAGATTAGAAATGCCAAGACCAGGGGGCAACATTCCTGAGGGCTGATTAGCACATGGGGGATTCCCCAAAGCTCCGGGTGTGAGCCTGTCCACAAATTTAAGAGGCCAGCAAACTGCCCTATAGGCTTTTAAGAGGTTGTTGTGTTACAGTTTTTTTTTTTTTTTTTTTTTTTTTGTGTGTGTGTGTGTGTGTGTCAGAGAGAAATAGATAGAGGGTTTTTACCAACATCCAATGGGCTGTCGGGGTCCAGGCAGAGGACAGCTGACCTTCAGTCAATACCAAAGAGTGGCCTTGGCCAAGAGACATCAGTTGCCAGTTCATCGTGTCTGTTCCCACACAATGGCATGAACCAAAAATAAAAGAGGAGAAAGAGAGATCTGCCAGCCCTCAAAAACATGGAGGCAAGGCTGCATGGGCCGATGTCTCCCAGTCTCTCTGGGAGAGCACTCACCCACCTGGTCCATCTCATAAGGCACCGGCTATGGGTTTTTGGATTTTTGCTGGGGGTGGGGGCACCGCGGTTTACCCTGAAGGTTTCCAGGCAACCGGGGGAGCTGTGAGCGTGTGAAGAGAGAAAGACACTCCCAGGAGAAAGTGAGCAGCTCTCTCCTTACCTGCTGCCATGTTGAAATCCCAGTCTGCTCTAGTCAAAGGGGAGAACGTATCAGTGATAGCCTGATTATTGCTGGGATTCCCATCAGTGCCCAGAACCAGTTTCTTAGCTTCAGTCTAGCTTCTCTCTTTCCTCTGTAGTAAAGATAATCTATAGCAATTGTTGACAATCATCCTAAATTGATTACCATCTTGATCTGGGGGCCCCATAACCTGGAGGGGGAATGCTGTGACTCTAAGGGGCCCTAATTTTAACCTCCTGAAAGTGGTCCATCAGTAAAGAAAGTGGGGTAGTCTGCGTCTGTCCCATCTGTCCAAGCACACAAATAGTAATTCCAACAAAGAAAAGGAAAAAAGAGACAGCAAAAAAAGTTCAGCTGGCCAGCAACTACAAACTGAGACAACAGCCTCTTGGGTTGTCTCTACAGATAGGGGAATGAAATCCCCTCCAGGCGGGCCTGGGGCACCCAGGACCTGTCTGAACAAAGTGGCCAGTTACTACAAAACCGAATGAGACCACAGCATCTCGCGTTCCGTGGTAGTGACCCGCATTGTCTCTACTGATGGGGGGATGAAATCCCCTCCAGGCGGGCCTGAGGCACCCAGGACCTGCCGTCAAAACAAAAGTGGCCTCCTGGGGTGCGTCTACCCCAACCACCATTTTCTAATGAACAAAAGAATGAAGGACAGGTTTTCAGGAAAGACAAAACACAGAAGCACAAGACAGAAGCACACTTACCAGCTGGCGACCTGAGCTCCACATGTTGGTGGTCCTCAGCAGTCTCTGAGGATATCTGGGATGAGCCCCCAAATGTTATGCTCAGTTCTTGACCACCAAGGAGAACCAAACACGTATGCAAGGGCAAGGAGCTTTAATTCGGGTTTAAGCTCGGTCTCTTGACTTCACCAACGCAGTGGATCAGTGCCAAGAGCCTTTCTGCAGTTTTCTATTTGGTTTATTCTGTTTTCCCATTTCAAGTATTTCTGTTTGGTATTTTTTCATGTTTCTATTTTTTTACTCATGTAATAACCTACTTATTTCATTAAGTTGGCTTCCTGTGTTTTCTTAGGATTTCTTCAGGAGGTTTTTTTTCTTTTCTTTGATTCTTTTGATTTCTTTGAACATAGATAAAATCATTTTTTTTAATCTTTGTCAGGCATTTCATCTAAAGCACTCTCACTTGAGACCATTTCTGATGGATTTAAGTTTTGGTGGAATTTTGTTGTCTTGATTTTTTTGCGTTTCTTGAATTGTAGAGATTTTTGCATCTTGAGTTAATTTGATGCTTGGGTTTTCTAATTATCTGCAGTATTCTTAGCTGTGTGAATCTGACTTTATATCTCTCTAGTGTAGGGTTTTAAGATCCATGGGAAACAATAGAAGTGACCCTAGGTGTTGAGTTTGCATCCTATTCAAGAATTGTAGTAGACTGAGTGAAGCAAATTACTGGAAAATTGTAAAATTCAACTAGGCAATATAGACATTCTATCAAAACCAGCAAGCATGGGGATTAATCTAAATAGATAATCTAGTAAAACCAATGTCCCTAAGGGTGTGTGTTGCCCCACAATCTTAATCCTATCAACTAGGAGTTTGATATTTCTAGTCTGAAATGGGTTCCAAGTCAGCCTGGGGCCAGTCAGTCCCTGTCCCCAGTAATTACAGAAGGAAAAGACAAAGGCTCTAAAAATTAGGAAATATCAAAGGCAACATAGTCAACAGAAAAATACCACTTATTTGAGAAGGGTAAATGCAACCAAGAATGTATCATTCAAGTGTCATACATAACCTTTCCTGACATGGAAAGAGAGAGATACACTTCCAGTGCAGACTTATGTATCTGGCTTTGTATAAATAGGCCTTGTCACCTTTTGGGATGGCTTCCAATCCCACCAATGCTGAGTGTCCACATTGATCCCTCTTGGTGCTGGGCATCTGGTTGTGAATGAGTTCTCCAGATGTTCATGGCCCTGATGGTTGGGAGCTGGGAGACTTTGCAGGGTGCCAGAGTTGTACTGGAGCTGCTCAGCTGGTCCTGTTTGTGTTCTCCTTTTTCAGCTCCTCGGCTTGTCTCTTATGTTTTACCTTTCAGGTTTCTTCCCTTTGTGAGGAGGCTGATGTGAATGGAAAATCCCCTCGCTTTTTTTCGGCTCTGCCACTGTGGTCTGCTGGCTGGGTGGGCTTGCAGATTGGGGCTGCTGGTGCCTCAATGGGATTTTTTTTGCCAGTTTCGTCATTTCTGGAAGATCTTGGTCTCTCCTGATTCTCTTCTATGGTTGATAATAACTTATACATCTTCCCTTTTCAGTAGAAAAATGTATTTTGCTGTGTTTCTGTTTATTTCCCTCCCTAGGCTCCTTTGGTGTAGTTAGTATGCCACCATTTTACCCAGATGTCCCTTCAACAACTGGTCTTTAAGGTTTTTAATAGCTAAGAGAACCAGGAATGAACTGATAGATGGGGCAGAGACAAACAAAAATATCAGCTCCTTGCTACAACTTTTCAGGTTCCTCCAGAGAAGACATTGGGACCTCAGCAATCTCCACAAGAACCCTGATTTAAATGTGGCACCTCCAGACACTGGGCCAGAGCTTGCCCCAATCCATGCCTGCCACCAGGACACTGCCCTCACTGTGGACTCTGGGGACACCAGAAAGTCAACTGTCCCTCCCTTCCTCACCAAGGTAGAACAGCCCCTTCCCTTAGCCTCCCCCACAGCATCCACTCAGATCTCTTTGGCCTAACAGCTAAAGACTGGTGGTGTCCTTGGACCTTGGTCCCCAACAGGACTCTCCAGACCTAGATGGAATCTGGAAGAGTCAGTCCCTAGACAATTAGCTTGTCTAGTGCCAGAAGGTGCTACATGAGTGACTGGGGAAAAATGGCCAACGTCTGTCCAAGCAACTTGTGATATAGGCTACTCAGCAGCAAACAACCTGACATGATGCTCACCCAAGTGCAATAGTGGCACACAGCCATGATGGGTAACCAACTGCTCTTGAATTGGCTAATGGATCTGCTCAGTGGAACAGAACCCATTGCTGGAACTGGGAAACAAGTCAGAACCATATCCAAAAAATGAGTTTGCTCTCCAATATCAAGCTCCCACCAATCTTGCACTACAAGAGGGCCTACACCTATCAAATTCTCTCTAAAATAATATTGGGTGCCCCATTTATCCAGTGCTGACTTCACTCTCCATTGGAGAATCTGCTTCTCTTTTTCAGATGGACACAGAAACTGATGAGAGAATCAGTCTACCACTCCTCACCAGGGCTCCCAGCTAATACCATAGAGTAATTGGGGAAATGAGCAAGAGTGCTGCTTTCATGGTGAGCCTGGTACCAGCACAAGGGTGAAGGAGATAGACACAGAGAACACTCAACACCTACCAAACAAGATACTCAGAGACACAGAGGCTCCCAAGACTTCATCACTGAAGTAGACCTAAAACGAACCCAACATGGATCAGGGAAATTCACTGAAGAGGGGGTAGAAAGATTGTTAGAGCCTCAAGTTGGGACATTATGCACAGAGACATTGATTCTGCCCCATAACTGATGTCTACCCTCAGTGCATGACCCACATTCCCCAACAAGGAGGGTCCCTTTGGAGGGGTGAGAACAGGGAGGAGGCTAACAATGGTATCAACATGGCTGTTTACACACTGAGTATATACATAACTAATAAAGAAAAAAGATCTCCACATCTCAATGGAGGAGCCCAGGGCAACAGTCCAGGTAGCATGTAGGTCTGTGGGCCCCTGGATCCTCAAGGGCCACAGTTACCTGAAGGCATCCAGGCAACTGTGAAGAGTGAGCATGACAAAAGAATCACTTTTGGGAGGTATTCTCTGTGGACAGCTCATATATTTGTCAAGGAAATGGGTTTATAAGCAGTTGAGAGGGGGAAGAGGGTCCTAAGGGGATTGGTGGGTTCAAAGGCTGCTAGCTGATGCCTAAAGACATTCATTCCAGCACAGTAGGGAGAAAGTCAGGTGATCTACAGTGGCAGGAAGAGGGTCGTAGGGGGATGGGCTATGTGAAGACTGATGCTCTTATCAAAACCCCTAACCTTCCTCTTCTGAGGTTGATCCCTGGGTGTGGGACCCTGTTTTTTTTTTTTTTTTTTTTTTGCCTGCTCTAGCCTCACATCATCTGCTTGTTCATACCAAGCCCTACAGTGTTCCCCTATTGGTTCCAATACCCGATCTCACTTAAACACTTTCAGGGACTTAAATCCATCATTTCTCCCCTCCTAGAGGCTGGCCTCTTCCACCCTACTCATTCCCCCTACCATAATTTCCATCCTGTCCACCAGTAACCTGATGGAACCTGCTGTTTAGTCCAAAATCTTTGCTTAGTCAATGCTGCTATCCTACGCATTCACCCGGTAGTGCCTAACCCATACACCCTTCTCTCCCACATTCCTTCCTCTACCACTCATTTCTCAGTGCTTGACCTCAAGGATACTTTCTTCTCTGTACCTCTCCACCTTGACTCCTATGATCTGTTCACTTTCATCTGGGAAGACCTTGAAACCTACACTGCAACTCAACTAACCTGGACTGTCCTCCCCCAAGGGTTTAAAGACAGCCCTTACTTCTTTGGCCAAGCTGTATCTACTGACTTCTTAAACCTCAACCTGTCACCTAGCACATTTTTACAGTATGCTGATGACCTTCTGCTCTGCTAACCCTTTCTTCCAGACTCCAGATGACACAGGAACAAACTTCTCAACTTTCTAGGCTCCAGGGGTTACAGAGTTTCCCCCACTAAGATTCAACTCTTTCTAACCCAAATTAAATACCTTGGTTTCCTCCTTACACCTACCTGATGACAACTAAACCTAGACCACAAACAGCATCTTGCTCTCTCTCCCTCCTCCCTCTAAGGAAGAAATACTATCTTTTCTTAGCTTCATTGCATCCCTCAGAACTTGCCTTCCCAATTTTTCCCTCTTGGCAAAAATCCCTCTATGACAAAGATAAAGGGGACCCACATGAACCTTTTAATCTCCAGCCTGAGATAGATGCTGCTTTTTCTTGCCTAAAGGACACCCTTTTTAACAGTACCAACCCTAGTTTTCTCCAGTCTCCAACAGGCATTTCTCCTTTATAGCACTGAAAAGAGAGGAATGGCACTGTGAGTTCTGGAACAGATGAAAGGCCCCTCTTTTGCCCTGGTGGCCTACCTGTCCAAACAATTAAAAACCTCTCTTCAGGGCTGGTGTGATGGTTAAGATATTGCCAACTTGATCTGTTTAGTAATACACAGATATTCTTTTTGGTGGGTCTCTGAGGTTTCTTACAGGAAGAATTAACTGAAAGAGGAAGTAATTCTCTGAAGGGTGAGCCCTTCCCCCAGAATGGGTGGCTTTTCTCAGAGGAGGACTTATATAAGGAAGCTCTGGGTGAAAAGAGCCTTCTTCATTCCACTTGGCTGCCAGAACTGCTTGATGCCTTCCAGCATGGACTGAAGACCAGCATGGATTGAAGACCTGGCTTCTCAGGAAGCCTACAACTCTTCAGTGCTGGATTGGGACTGCTGAGGCATGTAGCCATGTGGACTGAGCAGCTACCGTGTCCCTTGATTCTCAGGCCTGCAACTGCTATTGGACTGCATTTTTTTGCATATTTTTTTCTTCAAAATATGTTTTTATTATTAACAGCTTCCATGATTATAAAAAATATTTCATGTTAATACCCTCCCTCCCCCCACTTTCCCCTTTGAAACTCCATTCTCCATCATATCTCCTCTCCCTCTCAGTCTCTCTTATTTTGATGTCATCATCTTTTCCTCCAATTATGATTTTCTTGTGTAGGTAGTGTCAAGCACTGTGAGCTCATGGATATCCAGGTCATTTTGTGTCTGGGGGAAGCAAGTTGTAAGGAGTCCTACCCTTCCTTTGGCTCTTACATTCTTTTTTTTTTTTTTTTCTTTTTTTAAATTTATTTGAGAGCAACAGACAGAGAGAGAAAGTGGCAGGTAGAGAGAAAGAGAGAGAGAATGGGCCCACTAGGGCCTCCAGCCACTGCAAACGAACTCCAGACATGTGCCCCCTTGTGGATCTGGTAACGTGGGTCCTGGGGAATCTAACCTCGAACCTGGGTCCGTAGGCTTCACAGGCAAGTGCTTAACCGCTAAGCCATCTCTCCAGCCCTCATCTTTACTTTCAAGTTTTCATCTCTTTTGGCTTTTTGCCTTCTGAAGTTTATTTATTTGTTTATTTTCATCTTTGGATTTGACTTTCCAGCTTCATTTCTTTGGGTTATTGTGGGTGTGCGAATTTGTTTCTTTTGTGATTTTGTGTATACTTTTGATTTTTATTTCGACTTCTTATTTTCATTTCTCTTATTAACTACATATTTACTTTTGTCTTTACTTTCGAGTTTTCATTTCTTTTGGCTTTTTGACTTTTGAAGTTTATTATTTTGCATCTTCTGATCTTACTTTCTGATTTCATTTATTTGGGGCGTCTGGTGTAGGACTTGTTTTTTTCTGGCTAGAGTTTTAATTTTGAATTTTTATTTTATTCTTTTATGAGTTACATATTTTATTTAAATTTTTCTTTATCTCTTTATTTGGCATCTGTAGCCTTGCTATGATGTCTCTTCACTCTGATGAATTACCACCATATTTAGGTCAGGGGAGAATTTCCCAGGTACTGTGGGGGGTTCTCATATATTCCACCAGAATTTTTCAAGGGTCAACACTATGATGCCACAAAAAAAAAATGTGGACTTTGGGTGTCCTGTTATATCATATGATTACTGGCATTTGCCCATTCGAAAAGGACAACTACACAGAAGGCACAGAGACAGAAGATAATCAAAGGGAAATACAATGTACCCAATCATGTTTCAGAAGAAGTAAAAGAGCTGATAAACCACCTACTAAAAGTTCGTCCGGATCAGAGGAGTGCAGCAAATGAGGTGATAAACCACCCATGGCTCCAGTGAGGCCAAGAGGCTTCCCCTCAAATAGAGAAGACATTCTGCAGGAGGCTGGACCCTGCCATCCTGGTTGCCCTGAAATTTATTGGATTAAGTACAAAGGAGACTTGTCTTTCAATTGTGCAAAGAAAATTCAACAACATGATGGCTCTCTTTTGAGCAGCAGGCCAGCAGGGAGTTTGAGGACAAGGCCCGAGACACACCAGCACGTCCTGGAAACGTGTCTTTCCCCACCCCTACTCATCCTTCTCATTTCCCTCTGTGCCTGAAGCCAATAAAATCTCAGCCCAGTCTTATTACACATGAGCAGCCCAAGGAAGGCCAGCAGTCAAAACTCAGTATGTGAAGAACATCCAGTGTACCCACTATACTGAACATGTCCACTCTCACCCAAGGTTCCAATTCTTTTTGTACCTTGACTGCTCAAAGCATACCCACCCGCCTCACTATTCTCAAGTTTAGCGAGGCCATCAAAACCTCCAAGAGCAGAGCAGATAAGCCTGTAGCATCCCCCAATGGAACTCATGGCCAAGGGAGCAGACTGGAATTCTAGAATTCACAGAAGTGAGAGAAAAGCCTGCAGGCTCTACCCAAGGCCCAGGCAGGAAATGGGAGGTGTGGCAATGCATACAACAAAGCCTCAGCCAACTATGTTCCTGTGTCAGGCCACACCAGGACTAACCTAAAAGAAATCACGTATTCCCAGGGTGAGTGCCAGGGCACAATTGGAACACGAAGCAAGTAAGGACAGAGAGGTGTGTATACCCTGTGCTTGTGGCAGGAAAGGGGAGAAAAACCACTCCTGAGCAGTCTTCATATTACACCTTTACTACAACCTGCCCTCCTCCTCCTTCTGTAGTCTCCTCTCCGTCTCTGCTCCCACAACAGTGAGGGAAAAAGAATTAAGAGGAGCCTTATATGGAGCCATCATTTCTCTCCTCCCTGCCCCCATTCCACTCAGTGCCCTTCTCAGCAGGATTGCTGGTGCTCACCATGGAGTTATAGGTGCTGAATTGTGAGAGCAGGCAGTCACTGGGTTGGGGGGGGACAATGCCGGATCTTCTCTCCCACCCTGTGGCTTAGTCTTTCTTCCCACTGTTCTGCAACATTCCCTGAGCTCTGGTGGTGTGTTAAGTCTACTTTAGTGTTGAGCTCTCAGGAGCTTCTGGCTTTCTGTCTTTGTACATTCAGAGTATCATCAGGATCTGTCTCCACTCCCCTGACACAGGGGGTCAGGCTCACATGGAAGCAGCACTCTTGCTCATCCTGTTAATTCCTCTGTGGTTCCATCTGGGCCCTGGCTGATGTGTGAGGGGTGATGCATCTCCTGCCAGGGAGTCAGCTGTCTTGTGTTGTTGACTGAGTTTGGTTTGCCGCTGTTCTCACTGCCTTCTGAGAAAGAAGAGTAGATACTCCAATGGAGAGTGAGATCAGCATAAGTAAAATGGGTTAAACATTGTTAATTTGGTGAGATTTTGATGGGTTTAGCTCCTGATTTGGTAAAAAACTTATGGAAAATTCTGCTTGGTATCCATAATCTTGGTCCCATAGGATTCTGACTCAGATCCCAGTTCCAGCTATGTGTTCCTGTCCACGGAGTGGATCTCTTAGGCAATCAGAAAGCCATTGGTTCCACACCTGGGCTTGGTTCCCCCACTGCACAGCTGTGCACATCTTCTCAGGCCGGGTGCCTTTATATAGCAGTGCCCCCTGCTTGCTCACAATCATGTTGTCCATATTCTCCAGCAGCTCATGTAGCACTTTCCAGCACTATAGAGGCTAAGCATCTGGGAAATGGCTTCCTCCCAGATCCAGCCAGGTCTCTCCTTCATCTGTGTTGGCAGCAACAGGGACTTACTCACTTTTTTACTTCAGGTGGATAGAAAGAAGCCAGACTTGTTTTGAGGGCTTCATAGGTCTTTTCAATAAACTTTTCAATATAGGTTGGGACCAATTTCTGTACTGGGAGTTACAAGCAGAGCCAAATATTTTAGGGTTATGCTTCATCTGATCCCCTCCATGACCCTTCTCATCACATGATCCCTGGCACAGGACAGACTCCAGGTAGGACTGCCAGCCGCGGGGAGGAGAAGTGCGCCAGGTGTTTAAAGCAGCTATTTCTAGTTGATTTCTTTGTCTTCTTTTTTTCTGGAGATTTCACCAATAAGCACACACAGCCAGCGCGTGCGCTTTCCTGGCACAACTGCTGGCGAGTTCAGGCCTCTGTTAGTTGCTGGCAGGAGTGGTGGGGACATGTGACCTGGCCTGGTTCTACAGGAGACTTCTGATTGGCTGTCCCCGCTGGGGACGCCCCTCCCCATTCCGAAGATCACTTTAGAGAGGGTCACGTGACCGTCATGGGCCTGGAGACAATGGAAGGGATTTGGTTGAAAAGCCTCTTTGCTCTTGAGAACAACTGAGAGTAAAGAGCCTATTCTTTGTGTCCCACGATGTGTCTGTCTATGTGAGACTCCCAGGTCTGTAGCCCTCATGGGTCAGCGAGAAACGGTCTTGATGCAAACAGCAAGAGGATTTTTATTCCAAGCACGCTGGGGCCCACAGTCGTACACCACACAGGGGTAGAGGACTGCAGACTGGCTCTTACATTCTTTATGCCACCTCTTCCACAATAGACTCTGAGTCTTGGAAGGTGTGATAGAGATATTTCAGTACTGAGCACTCCTGTCACTTCTTTCCAGCACCATGGTGCCTTCTGAGTCATCCCAAGGTCACTGCCATCTGAAAAGAGAAGGGTCACTACCAAAAGTGAAAGTAGCATTGATATAAGGGTATGAACATTAAGAGAAGTGCTTCCTGAGCAGTTTGGTGAGCATAGTATATATATTTAGCCAGACAGCAGTGGGCGTTACACCCCTAGAGCTCATAACTAACCCTGTTTTAAGTTTTCAGTATCAGGGATGTATTTCCTCCCATGGAGCAGGCCTCCAGTCCAATTAGAAGGCAGTTGGTTTCCATCATGACAGATGTGCCACTATTGTACCTGGTGGCTCATTTGGCCTAGTGGACTGCATTTTTAGTATAATTTATCTTATCAGTTTTGTTACTCTAGAGAACCCTGATTAATACAGCTGGCAGCCTTGCCTATGTGTCTTAGCTTCAGCAGCACTCTTGGTCCAGGAAGCACAAAAACTCACCTTTGGTGAAAAGCTCACAGTTCTTTCACCTTATAGGCTCCTTCAGATCATTTAACTGTCTTTGGGACCCTTCCTGGTTCTTTTATATTAGGTCTAATCTGTCTAATCTAGCAAGGATAGTGTGGTATTTTGAATAGATGGCCCCCAATATATTCAATGTTTTATTAATTTGTAGTTTGTATCTGCAGCCACCTGGCTGGAGGCAGTGTCACTGGGTGGATCTTAAGGCGTGGTAGTGGGTTTGAGATTTCAATCTAAAGATATGTAAATTATGCTTAGCTGGAGTTCCTGAAGTGTGCTGTGCTGTGTGGCTTTTTGACTTTTTTTTGGCTTGTGCTTTTCTCTCTGTTTGGTCCTGTGAAAGCAGGCCAACTTCTGCCATTATGGAGCTTTCTCTGGATTTGTAAGCTTCAATAAATATCCCTTCCTCCATAACTGTGCCTGGTCTGGAAGTTCATCTCAGCAAACCCGAGGCTGTCTGCTACAGACAGCATTCATACAACTATTGGATTTTTGTTGATTTTCTGCAAGATCTGCTAATTGCTTGGCCAGGGTTGCATAGCTTGTATCTTCATTTTGGGATTCTGAGCCTATTGTCTCTTCTATATTTTGATTAGAGACATCCATTGTGGGACTGGGCAATCTTGTTGGATTTACTTGCATTTGATTTTTCATGTTATTCATTTTGTGCTGTGGTCTACCCATCACAGTGTAGGAATTTTATTTAATTTAGGAGGAAGCTGTAGTTTATCCTTCAAGTGTCTTTAGTAACTATTCCCATTTATGTTTGCTTTGATTAGGCTTCTGATGGCAATGGGGCCTGTCTGCTTAGAGTGGCAGAGCCCATGAGGCTCTGGTGGGGACCTGAAGACCTGATGAAGGGATTTATTAGTTAGTGGTTTGGGGTATGGGACTGTGTGGTCAGGTGGTCTGAGGGGACTGGGGGTAGGAGGGAATGGGACAAAGCAGACTGGTGTGGCTAGGCTGTGGGATGGGGTAGGATGGGATTGCATGGTGGTTCTGTGATGCTGAGGGTGAGGGGATGGGACTTCAGGGTCTGTTGGGACCATGTAGCAGGGGGTGTATAGGACTCCAAGGTCCTGTGACAAGGTGGGGTGGGGAAATGGGACTGCTGTGGGTCAGGGTGATACACAGGGGTGGGATGAGCAGTGATCATGGTGGGGTACTAGGAAGGGGAAGGGAGGGATGAACAATAGGCTGCTGGCTTGGTTCCTAGTAGCCTGCAGGAAGTGCAGTAGGACCTGGTTAATGAGATGTGTGGGATGGTGGTCACGTGTGGAGGTCCTTCATGGCAGGAAAACAGAAGGGGGGAGGGAAGGGCAATGCTAGTCTGTTGGTCTGGGTCCACACACAGAGGGGCAGTGGGTGAGATGGCATCGTGCGTGGAGGCCTCTGGTGGCAGGAAAGCCTAGGGAGGGGGGATGCTAGCCTGCTGACCTGGATCCTCTTAGCCTGCAGTTACAGGAGGAACCTGGTGTTGTGTGGCTAGGACAACATCTGGGATGGCTGCTTGAGGGCATTGTGGGACTGGTGGCCTACCTGAAAGTGAGGGAATCAGCAGATTCCCTACTTTGCTCCTCCATGCCCTCCCATTGGAGGACTACTAGGACCTGCAAAACCATAAAAACCCCAAGGAACCTCAAAGATCTTGCCTTTCCTTTCCTTTGAGGCGATGCATGGTTAGGAACATGCCATCTCGACTGGAAGTCCCTCAGCTCTTTTTCTTGCCTCAGCCTCCTTTACCCCTTCTTATATTCCTGAACAATATCAGACTCTCACAGACAGGGTTCTGTCCTGGGCCCACAGGGCTGGTTACTCTTGGGAGACCTCTACCACCTGCCTGATGATCCCCAACAACTCTAGCCAGTGACAAATCTCCAAGTCCAATAATTCTAACCATTAACCAGCAACAAATCTCTGACATTCCAATTCCACCCCTCCAGCTAAGCTACTCACAGTCCTGGGAAACTTCATTCGGGGCTGGCAGCTCTCCTTAGCAGCCATCTCATGGTCCTGGCAACCCATGGTCCATTCTCATGGCTCCACTGAGTCCCCATGCAGGCATCCAGAGAACTTGCATCATACTGCCCATGGCATTTTTCAAAACACAAGACCATGTTGCAAATTCAATGACCCCCTCTTTCCTGCATTTCTGTAATCCATAATACCAGATGGGGTGCCAATTTGTTAATCCAGGCAGAACAAAGCAGACAGAAGAACAGGATACTCCTTCAGCATTCAGGCCCCTTCAAAAGACTTCTTTCTGTTGTCTCAATGCAGGTCAGCTGGCCCAGTCTCAATGGCTGTAATCTCTCATACAATTGCTGCTGAACAGGTGGAAGTTTTGGCTCAAAGGTTTCATTTTTTTCTGTGCCATATCCCTCTGCTCATAGCAGTATGTTTCCACAAAAACAACCCTGCACAACTTCTCAGGACACAGGCATAACAGCAAACCTCTCCCACAAACTGCTTCTAGCCCAGTACAGGCAAAGCTCTTTCTTATCCTCACAAGCCAAACCTCACAGTCCATAATTCTTAGTACATTCAGGTATTTTAATTCTGACCAGAATAGTTCATCAAGCTGTACTTATAAAACTGCAAGGTGTCTCTTAGGCCAACATTTCAATCCTTCTACATTTCTCTTGAAAATCAGCTCCAAAAGGCCAAAGATGCACAGCAAGGTTTCAAGCAGTAATGGCACCACTCTCAGTATCAACTTTATTGTTGCAGTCAGGTTCACATTGCTAGCAGAAATCACTTGACCAAGAGAAGCTTGTGGGACAAAGGATTTATTTTGGCTGACAGACTAGAGAGGAAGCCCCATGATGGCAGGGGAAAATGATGGCATGAGCAGAGGGTGGACATCACTTCATGGCCAACATCAGATGCACAATAGCAACAGGAGAATGTGCCAAACACTGGTGTATTAGTAAGGGTTCTCTAGAAGAACAGAACTGCTAGAATGAATTATACTAAAAAGGGAATTTATTGGATCAGCTTATAGTAGTCCAATAGCAGTTGCAGGCTTGAGAATCAAGAAATCCAGTAGCTTCTCAGTCCATGTGGCCAGATGCCTCAGCAGTCCCAATCTGGCACTGAAGGCCTGTAGGCTTCCTGAGGAGCTCCTGGTTTTCAATCCACATGGGTTTTCAGTTGATGCTGGTGTTCAGTCTGTTCTGGTCTTCAATCCAAACTGGAAGGAAGCAAGCAGCTCTGGCAGCCAAGTGGAAGGAAGGAAGAGGCTCTTTTCACCCAGCGTTTCCTTATATAAAGTTCCCATCTGAGAGGAGCCACCTGCAAATGGGGAAGGGCTCACTACAGGGGAAGGACTTCCTTCTTCAGTTAATCCTTCCTGGAAGCAATTCACACCCACCCCAAAGGGATTTCTGTGGATTACTAAGCAGTTCAAGTTGACAACACCTTAAATCATCACAAGTCTACCCCTTGTAAACTTGACACCAAACTATATCTCCTTACATCATACTTAATTTCCAAATGAAAACAGTAACAAGCTCATAATTCCACTTAACATGGTATAACTATCCCATGTACACTCAGAAAGGCAACTTCCTCATGTAACTTACTCATACCTTCAGGGTCTGCTTGAGCCTGATCATGTATACACCACTTCCACTTGATGAACTGTTGCTGTGCATGTCCAACTTTATGGCCTGGTGGGTCAGATAACACCCAGCTCATAATGGCCAGCTCAGGTCACATAGTAACTTGATGGCTCATTGTCAAAAGTTCAGTTTCCTCTAAGGCCCAATAGTAGGCCAAAGACTGTCTGTCAAAGGGAAAATAATTGTATGCAGATGATGGCAGGGCCTCGATCCAGAATTTGAAGGGCCTATGCTGTGATTCACCTATAGGGGCTTGCTAAAGGCTCCAAGTGGCATCTCTATCTGCCACCAACACCTGAAGTACCATCGGATCTACTGGATCATATGGCCCAAGGGGCAGAGCAGTCTGCCCAGCAGCCTGGACTTGTTGAAGAGCCTTCTCTTGTTTTGGGCCCCACTGAAAACTAGTAGGTTTCTGAGCCACTTGGTATATGGGGCTGAATAAGACACCAAAATAAGGAATGTGCTGTCTCCAGAATCCAAATAGGCTTACTAGATGTTGTGCTTCTTTCTTAGTGATAGGAGTGGCCAGATGCAACAATTTATCCTTCACCTTAGAAGGAATATCCCTGCATGCCACATACCACTGAACTCCTAGAAATTTCACTGAAGTGTAAAGTCCTTGAATTTTGGATTGATTTATTTCTCATTCCTTAATGTGCATATGCTGTACCAGCAACTCCAGAGTGGCTGCCACCTTCTGCTCATTTGATCCAATGAGAAAAATATCATTGATATAATGGACCAACATGACACCTTGTGGAAGGGACAGGTGATCATGATCCTTGCCAACTAAGCTATGACATAGGGCTGGAGAGTTAATATAACCTTAAGGTAAAACTGTAAAGGTGTATTGCCGACCTTGCCAGCTGAAGACAAATTGCTTCTGGTGGTTCTTATAGACAGGTATGGAGAAGAAAGCATTCACACACTCAGGAGGCATAGATTGTTACTAGAACTTTTTCAGTGCTAGGGATGGGATACCTTCCAGTGAGTTGATGGTCAGGGAGATCCCTGATGCCCCCCAAACATTACAGGCCATTGTTGAGGCCCTTGGTTTCCCACCAGGAATAGATGGTAAGACCCCATTGCTGAAGACTACATATTTGGGCTGCAAGGTCACTAAGAAATCCTGCTGGAACTGAGCTGAAAACCCGCTCTATGTAGACCAGCTGACAGAAATCTGTAAAAAGCCATGCTGCATGCAGTTCAATGGGAGAGAGAGAAATCACCAGTGAATATACTCCACAGTGGACACTGCAAGCCTTATATTTGGCCAGCCAGGCCAAATGAGCCAACAGGTTCAATCGTGGCCCCTCTGTTATGGGAGAAACCAACATCTCTCTAATTGGACTGGAGACCTGCTCAATGGGAGGGAATACATTCCTGACACTGAAAACTTAAAACAGGGGTAGTTATGAGCCCTAGGGGTGTAACGTCTGCTGCTGTCTGGATAAATGTATATACTATGTTCACCAAACTACCCAGTAAGCACTTCTCTTAATGTTCATACCCATATATTAATGCTACTCTCACTTTTGGTTAGAGAAGGTTTTCTTTTCAGATGGCAGTGACCTTGGGATGACTCAGAAGGCACCATGGTGCTGAGAAGAAGTGACAGAGGAGTGCTCAGCACCTAAATATCTTTATCACACCTTCCAAGGCTCAGGGTCCATTGTGGAAGAGGTGGCAGAAAGAATGTAAGAGCCAAAGGAAGGGTAGGACTCCTTACAATGTGCTCCTCCTGACACAAAATGACCTGGATATCCATGACTTCACAGTGCCTGATACTACCTACACAAGACCATCATAATAGGAGGAAAAGATGATGACATCAAAATAAAAGAGAGACTGATTGAGAAGGGGAAGGGATATGATGGAGAGTGGAGTTTCAAAGGGAAAGTGGGGGAAGGGAGGAAATTACCATGGGATATCATTTACAGTTATGGAAGTTGTCAAAAAAAAAAATTTAAAGGGCTGGAGAGATGGCTTAGCAGTTAAGCACTTGCCTGTGAAGCCTAAGGACCCTGGTTCAAGGCTTGACTCCCCTGGACCCACGTTAGCCAGATGCACAAGGGGGCTCATGCGTCTGGAGTTTGTTTGCAGTGGCTGGAGGCCTTGGTGCGCCCATTCTCTCTCTCTCTCTCTCTCTCTCTCTCTCTCTCTCTCTCTCTCTCTCTGTCTGCCACTTTCAAATAAATTAATTAATTAATAAAAAAATTTTAAAAAGAGAAAGCATTCATAAGATCAATAGCTGCATACGAGTTACTCAGAGATGTGTTAATCTGCTCAAATAAAGAAACCACATGTGGTACAGCAGCTGCAATTGGAGTCCCCACCTGATTAAATTTCTGATAATCCACTGTCATTTTCTAGGATCTGTCTGTCTTCTGAACAGGTCCGCAGTGCACAGTACCCTAGCAAAAGGCAGCAGGTACTTCTGAGTAAGGATAGGAGTAAGCTTAATACTGAAACTTTTGTAGGTTGTAGAAGAGTCCTTCCTCAAGGGGACCTGGCCACCCCTTCAATCAATGGGCTCTGGATCTGTAAACTGGCTCAAGTCTGGAAATTGATTAAGAGGCTTTGATTCTCTGTTGCAATAATTCAAAGTGGCTTTATGTTCCTTTGCTCTGGAACTTTTCTGCTTATACATATCAAGCAAGAACTCAGTAGGCTTCTTACCTATTTGACCTCATGGGAACACTATGATTAATCAGCTAGTGCCAAAGGTCCTTAAGAGTCTTACCTTTATGTGCATAACTTTGCTTACTCTGTCTATTATGAAAAACATGTTTTCCTCACCTTTGGCAATTCAGCGCTGCCACCTGGCCCTTGTTACCCTGAGATCCAGTTCGACCCATTGCATCTAAGTCACCTAATGCAGCAACTGCAGCTCCCACTGTGATGTCTTCTTTATACAAAAGTTCAATGATTAGGCACTGTAGCAGACAGCTTCAGGTTCGCTGAGCTGAACTTCTAGACCAGGCACAGTTATGCAGAAAGGGATTTATTGAGGCTTTCAGATCCAGGGGAAGTTCCATAATGGCAGAAGAAGCTGCCTGCTTTCATACGACCAAACATAGACAGAGAAGCACAAGCCAAAAAGCCAAAAGCCACACAGCATACATCAGGAACTCCAGGTAGGCACACTTTGCATATCTTTAGGTTGAAATCTTTAACCTACCACCATACCTTAAGATATGCTCAGTGAAACCGCCTCCAGCCAGGTGGCTGCAGATGCAAACTACAAACTAATAAAACACTGAATATATTGTGGGCCATCTATTCAAACCACCACAAGCACTTTAAGTATGCTGCTGTTCCCCTCACCAATCTGTTTCTTAGTCTTACTGAAGGCTGCATCTTCTGGATGCTCCCATTGTGGGGGAAAAGATGAATTTACATGGCAAATCCACACCAGCATTCCAAGTTCTCTGAGCTTTTTAGTCCTTTCATCAACTTTAGCCAAGGAATATCAGGCAGCTCAAGCTCATTCACAGTAGGCAATCTTTGGATCCATACTTCAGCCAACCAATCAAATAAACTCTTGGCATCTCTTCCAACTGCATGAACTGTAGTGTTAAATCTAAAATCTCTGATCAATGGGCCCATTTAAGTAAATTCAGCCTGACCTAATCTTATGTTCCTTCCTCCATCATCCCACACATATTCCCCATGCTTTTGCCTGTACAAGTTAGAAAACCCCTGAAGTCTTTAGGGGTATACCTCACCTCCTCTTGTGTCACACTTTCTATCTCACCTTTAGGGGCCTGCCTACCCTTAGGTCTGGTTATAGGCCTAGAGGCAAAGATGGGTGGGAACTGAGAAGCACCTCCTGATAATTCCTCAGACAAAGAGGGATTAATTCCCTCAGGCAAGGGTGGGGAGGTGGGGATACAACTGCTGCTAAGGGAGGGGAGGTCATATTTTCATCCAAAACAACTTTTCAGAATCTGACACTTCAATGTCCTCAGGTTCTTCAGGGTCTTCCCACACATCACCGACCCAAGTCACAGGATCCCACTCTTTTTCAATTAGTGCCCTCACCTTAACTTCTGGTAGCTAGTGAGGCTGGGACTTGAGTTTATATTGCAAGTTAGCCAATCTCACAATGAGAGCTTGGGTTTGGTTTTCTGCAATCTGAGCCCTGTTCTGGCTAGAGAGGAGACTCTCCTTCAGGGCACCCTTAGAAACCTTGAGGTCATGTATGTGGGTCTTAAGCTTGGAATTTTCCTTTTTGAGCTTCTGCTGTTCCATCACTAGTTTGTCCAGAGATGCTAAAAGCAACCAACCAGCCACATCATTTGTCTTACTTTTCCACAAATATTCAAATGTTTAAGTACAGAGTGACTAACTCCTTGCTCTTCATAAGACATGACTCAGAGTCACCAAATACATATCTCATGGAGTTCTTTAAATAGTTCATACCATGGATTTTTAGTGCCCTCCTTATTTCCAGTAAAAGCACTGTCCTTATTGCCAGTAGGGCCTTTAGTAGCACTGAAGTTGGAAAGCCAAGCCCGGATAGCACCAAGCCCACTATAGAAATCCATCCTTACAATTCTGTTTCTCTAGAACCATTTCTAGTACCAAAATCAGTCTTAGTCAGGGTTCTCTAGAGGAATAGAACTGCTAGAATGAATTATATTAAAAAGGGAATTTATTAGATTATCTTGTGGTAGTCCAACAGCAGTTGTAGGCTTGAGCATCTGGTAGCTGCTCAGTCCACATGGGCAGATGCCTCAGCAGTCCCAATGTGGCATTGAAGGCCTAGAGGCTTCCCGAGGAACCACTGGGTTTTGATCCACGTGGGTCTTTAGTTGATGCTGGTCATCAGTCTGTGCTGGTCTTCAATCTACACTGGAAGGCAGTAAGCAGCTCTGGCAGCCAAGTGGAAGGAAGAGGCTCTTTTCACCCAGAGCTTCCATATATAAAGTTCCTATCTGAGAGGAGCCACCCGCTCTGGGGGAAGGACTTCCTCCTTCAGTTAATCCTTCCCAGTCACTTGAAAGGGATTTCTGTGGATTACTAAACAGATCAAGTTGACAACAATTTAACTATCACAACTGGCAAGGGGAAACTGGCTATAATACCCATAAGCCCACCCCCAACAACAGTCTCCCTCCAGGCAGCCTTAATTCCCAAATCTCCATCAGCTGGGAACCTAGCATTCAGAACACCCAAGTTTATGGGGGACACCTGAATCAAACCACCAAAACTTCTGGGCTCCATCCGCCTTAGCACCTCCTCCCACTTGCCCTTATATAAACCAGATCTATCCCACAAGCTCCCTCTTTTCTCAGCCACTTTGAACTCATTTATGGCTGCTCTTTCCTCCAGGGAAACCTTCCTACCCTAACGGACACTCCTCTCCATGAGTACTTACAGCATTCACTCTTGTTCAATATCTTTTCCAAGAACATGCTGACTGTCTTCTACCTCAGCCATCAAAAGAACCCATTTCTCCCCCCCCCCTCTTCCTCTTTCTCTTAACCCCAGTGATCAGATATATCTGAAGCAATCTTGCCCTCAGAGCCTCATGCCTCACTGGACTGGGCCCCACTTGGCGATTCTTACCACCCCTACAAGAGCGAAGCTCCAAGGCATCACCAACTGGATCCATCTATTCCAACTCAAATGGGTCAGAATGCCACTGCCTGACTCCAGCCCAATAGTGAATAAGTACTCCTCTACTTTGACTTGTCCCCTTAAACTCAAAATCTCCCATATCCCCACACTCCCTACCATACCAGAATATTTCCCATAGGGGCACTAATAACTCCTTGTCTAGTTTATCTTATTTTTTTTTTAGATTTTTTCCCCTCAATTTTTATTAACATTTTCCATGATTATAAAAAATATCCCATGGTAATGCCCTCCCTCCCCCCAACACTTTCCCCTTTGAAATTCCATTCTCCATCATATCACCCCCCCATCTCAATCATTCTACTTACATATATACAATACCAACCTATTAAGTACCTTTTTCCCTTTATCTTATTTTTTTTATTTGAGAGAGAAAGAAAGAAGGGAGGGGAGAGGGGGAGAGAGAGGGAGAAGGAGGGAGAAAATGGGCATTCCAGGGCCTCTGGGTTCTGTTAGTGAACTCCAGATGCATGCATTACCTTGTGCCTCTGTCTTATGTGGATCCTGGGGAATTGAACCTGGGCCCTTAGGCTTTGCAGACAAATGCTTTAACCACTAAGCAACCTCTCCAGCCCTAGTTTTTCTTCTGATGTATTCTTTCTCCCTGGCCTCCAATTGTTCGTCCCCACCTTGTGCTTGGTGTTTTGACATCTTAACTGCAGACAAAGATGACAAACTCCTTATATCTATCTTTTGCCCTATCTTAGGATGCACAGCACCCATCTCCCTTTCCTTCTTATTCTCTGATGCTTCCACTGTCCTGGTTGTGTTTTTAATTCCTGTAACCTCAACCCATCATGGCCTAACTTTCTTTACCTGATTTAGGACCAGATTAACCATGACTGCAGGAAAAGCACCCAATGAGGAGGGTGTCCCCAATGGAGTTGTATATATCATTATACTAGGCCATGCTATGACATCACTCCATGACAACTCAAATCAATGAGGGAGAAATGTTACTTTTACAATTAATGATCCTTGGAACCAGAAATGGGCAGATAGAATGGAAGGAGTGGTCTACACAGTTTACACATTTGACAAAGCCTTCTGTGGGGGGGGGGGAAAGATTTTCAGGTCACTCCAAACAGTGCCAATGACAACCCAAAATTCCATCATACATGTGATCTGAGTTATACAGCAGGCTCATGATCTTCAACATAACTTCTATGACCTTTCCTTTCCACCACACCTTGGCTATCCTAAATTTCTCACTCTCCCTGCTCAACTATGTCAATTCAACAAGCCATACTGCCTGTTTTCTTTGTATCTGTCTTCAACAGCCTTTTATTACTGCAAAACTTCTATTCAATGTCACCTCCATTTTAGGCTCCATTTGTCCCTGGGAACCTATTTCTTCTTTTTCTGTTCTTTTTCTTTCAGGCTGTCTTGACTGCTGGCATAAGGACACTTCCAAGTGCTGGCCAGGGATATTAAAAAACATCTCTATCTCTAACAGTCACACCCTGCCAGTAGGAATTTATTTCTAGTGTGATTCTGCTCTGTACACTTGCATCTCCCCCATAAAACATGCAGGTCACCATGTCCATGTCACCTTGCTACCTAACTTCAACCTCTATACAAAGGGTGAACTATCCTACTTTCTACTACAACACCCAAACTACTACATTAGGAGAACAATTAATTTACCTAGGAATAAGCCTTGCCTCCTCTATAGCATCTGCAAATCTGGCTGCAGTGGGACTGGGACACAGCCTAATCTCTTATCAACAGATTTTCACAGAATTGAGTACAGCCATTAAGGACTCTGTTGTGGCCCTTCACCTGCTGCAGCAGCAGCTCACCTCATTGGCATTAGTAGTCCTTCAGAACTGTCAATCCCTCAACCTCATCATAGCTAAAAAGGGAGGAACCTGTCTTCCTAAACTAGAAATGTTGCTATTATATAAACCAATCAGGTAAAGTAGAATTAGAGACAAAATGCTCCAAACTCTGGCTGATAGACTCTATCTTGGTGTCCTACTGTCCTTAGGACGATGGGGTATCTTTAGAACTATTTGGCCTTGGCTACTACCATTACTTGGGCCATTAATGGGGATATTTCTTTTACTCTTGATAGCCTCCCATCTTTGGAAATACATCAAAAGCCAAGCATATAATCTCACACATCACTCATTCAACCAACTGTTATTAACACTCAGTACCAACTGTTAGCATCCTCAGACTTGACTCCCCATCACCTGCTCTGAGGGGACTTGCCAGCTGCTGACACCAGCATCCCCTGAAACACCTGACCACACCCCCTCACAGCAGGAAACAGTAATAAAGACAACTATGCCCCTTATCCTTAACAAAATGCTAGAATGTTAGGTAGGACACGTGTCCCAAGATGGAGTCAAGATGAAGGAACAGAACAACAGTAGCCTGATTGATGCGAGTTTAGATGTTTACATTGCCTAACCCTTACTCCCCTGACCTAACAATGCACTTGGCCATTTACTGCCAATCTTATCTTACAGACAATCTGGCTCCTGTTCTGATGGCAACTCATTCTCTGATTGTTTACATTCTCTGTTTGGTTTCTGTCCCCCTGGTTAATTAGCTTCTCCATTTGGTCCCTGCTCTTCCTTGAAATTTTCAGTCCTGTTTTCTCTGTATACTCCTCCCAAAGGAAGAAACTATAAAAACCCAAACTATCTAGACTTACACTGGCTGTTCTCTCTCTCACCTCCCATGAGAGAACCCGGCAGCCTACGTCCCTAATAAATAGCTATTTTCTTGCCTCAGAGTGGTCACCCGTGGTTTTGGGTCATTCATGAGCCTTACAGTATGAGAGTGGGAGGGCATGTCACTGGGGCAGATCTGAATTCAATCCCAAAGGTATGCAGAGGAATTTTGAGCTCTGGTGGGTTTTTTTGTGTATTGGTGTTGGTGCTTGCTGGTGGTTCTGGTTGCTGGGTAGTGTCACTATTGAAGGAATACCATATATATAATGTTTCTAGCTTATATTCGTTTAGATCAAATATCAATGTATCTATAAGGAATGTAAATGTGCCTAGGACTTTCAGCGAAGCAATAGATGTTGAACTTCCCCTCCTCTGAAACTGCAGCAGGGGATATTCCTTTGATGGTAGCTAACAATAATTCTGTGACTCTGAGCCTAGCCCCTTGTGACAGTATATAACTACCTTATCTCAGGAAATAGATGCCTGTACTTAATTTTATTTGACAGAACTCTACACTGATGGAGGTTGTGGTGGTTTGATTCAGGATTCTGTTCCTCTAGAGAACCCTGACTAATACAGAGGTAAATCTCTCTCTAAATGCAGGCAAATTCAGACAGGGAAATGGATGGATCTGGAAAGGATTATGTAAACGAGGTCACCCAAGCCCAGAAAGTCAAATGCTGCATGTTCTCTCTCTTATATGGATTCTAGCAATAAATGTTAAACTAGTATGTCAGTTGGAGTAAAAATCATTAGCAGAGGTCAGTAAGCTAGAAATAGGCTATATGTGAAGGAGTTGAGGGGACGACTTAAGGAGAAGGTATTGTATATATGTCAGTGGATAAACAGATTACTGGAGATGCAGTGATCTAAGTGAGGTCAGGTGAAGGGATTGAGTAAAGGAAGGGTTGGAGGAGGGCTAATAAAAAATTAAGATATTATGAATAAGCCATATGGGAACCTACATTTTTGGATAGTGGCACACCCAAAAGCTATAAATATATTTTTTATTTTTATTTATTTATTTGAGAGTGACAGAGAGAGAGAGAGAATGGGCACACCAGGGCTTCCAGCCACTGCAAACGAGCTCCAGATGCGTGTGCCCCCTTGTGCATCTGGCTAACATGGGTCCTGGAGAATCGAGCCTCGAACTGGGGCACTTAGGCTTCACAGGCAAGCTCTTAACCACTAAGCCATCTCTCCAGCCCCCCCAAAAGCTATATACGTTGTTACTAGAAAAGTTTCAGGGGGTCTTCTGGATAAGATGACTGCATATGAGTCATGCCAATCCAGCCTAGGGAAGGATTTAAGCAAAACCACAGCAAAATACACTCTTTATTTAAAAAGTGAAGGTGTATAGGTTTTTATCCACCACAGTGGAGAAACAGAAGAGACTAAGATCTATCAGAAAGGAGTAAATAAACCAGAATCCCACTGAGGAGCTTGCAGACCTGGACCCACGTGGATCCACACATCCACCCAGCACCCAGCTGCAGGAGCACAGACCAAACAAGGGGATTTTCCAACCTCATCAGCCTTCTTGCAAAGTCAAGAAATCTAAAGGGGAGATAGTGGGAAGAGGCAGGACCAGGTGAGCAGTTCCAGTACAACCTCAGCTTCCTGAACTTTCCTATCTCCCAACAGACAGAACTGAGACCCTCTGGAGAATACATTCAGCTTCTGGTGGCAGGGCATCCAGCACAGCTGATCAGAGCACCAAATTCACAGCACAACATGGAGGGATTGAGGTGGGCACTCACATTGGTGAGATTTGAAGCCACCTCAAAATGGAATAAGGCCAACTGACACAAATTCAGGTAGATATACCTGCACTGGAAGTGCTCCCCTCTCTTCCTATGTCAGGGCAGGTTATGGGTTACATATTCTTGGTTTGCTTTACCATTATCAATTAAGCTGTATTTGGGGGTTGACTTTAATTGCTTTCAGATTCTTAGGGCCTTTGTATTTTTCTTCTGTCATTATTGCGGGCAGGGTCTGATTCAGACCCAGTCTAACCTGGAACCCATTTAAGAACAGAAATCTCAACCTCCAAGCTGACAGGATAACAGGTGTAGAGCAACACACACCCTTAGGTATTTTGGCTTTACAAGGTTATCTGTTTGTTTCAATCCCCACACTTGCATAGTCTATACTTTTTCTTTCAAATGTTTTGTTTTTCCTTGAGAGAGAGAGAGGGGGGGGGGGGGAGAGAGAACACCAGGGCCTACAGCCACTGCAAACAAGCTCCAGATGTGGCACCACCTTGTGCATCTGCTTAATGTGGATCCTGGGGAATTGAACCAAGGTCCTTTGGCTTTTCAGGCAAGCAAGTTAACCACTAAGTCATCTCTCCAGTCCATGTGCTGGTTTTTATTGAATATGTCACATTGCTAAATTGAATTATAGAATTTTCCAGTAAATTGCTCCACCCAGCCCACTAGAATACTTGAACAGCAAGCAAACACAACAAATAGGATTGTTTCTGCAGTTGGATTGGAGTACAAGAGCTATAGTTGGCACCTTAAACTCTGTTGCAGCCCGGTTCACATTGCTGGTAGAAATCACCCAACCGAGAGCAGCTTCTGGGAAAAAGAGATTTATTTTGGCTTACAGGCTCGAGGAGAAGCTCCACAATGGCAGGGAAAATGACATGAGCAGAGGGTGGACATCACCCCCTGGCCAACATAAGGTGGACCACAGCAACAGGAGGGTGTGCCAAACACTGGCATGGAGAAACTGGCTATAAAGCCCATAAGCCTGCCCCCAACAATACACCTCCTCCAAGAGGCATTAATTCCCAAATCTCCATCAGCTGGGAACCTAGCATTCAGAACACCTAAGTTTAGGGGGACACCTGAATCAAAACAAACCACCACAAACTCCTATTCTGATGGTACATAAAGTTGAACTTCCATGTCTAAAAGTACCTTAGATTATTAGAAAACCCAAGCATCAAATCAACTCAGGATGCAAAATCACCAAATTATAATACAAGAAAAAGTAATCAAGAAAATACAATCCCACAAAAAAGTATAGATCCATCAGATATGGCCCACAAGGAGACTGTTTTAGATGAAATGTCTGACTAAGATTTCAAAAAACTGATTTTATCTATACTCAAAGAAATCAAAGAAGAAATCAAAGAAGGAAACAAGGGAATTAAAGAAGAAATAAGCTACTGAAGGAATTCCAAGAGAACACAGGAAGCCAGCTTAATGAAATAAGGTGGTCATTACAAGACATGAGTAATGAAATAGAAATAGTGAAGAAAAACCAGATAGAAATTCTAGCACTGAAAAACACAGTGAAATAAAAAACTCTGTGGAAAGTCTCACCAGTAGAATGGATGAAGGAGAGAACAGGATATCTAAACTAGAAGACCAGGTGGCAGATCTAATACAGTCCAACAAAGAGAAAGACAAGTTAATAGGAAGGTATGGATGAGAATTTCAAGATATTCGGGACACTATGAAAAGATCAAACATAAGAATTCAGGGTAGAGACTGGAGAGATGCCTTAGTGGTTAACTGCTTTCCTGTGAAGCCTAAGGACCCTGGTTTGAGGCTTGATTCCCCAGGACCCACATAAGCCAGATGCACAAGGTTGTGCATGCATCTGGAGTTTGTTTGCAGTGGCTGGAGGCTCTGGTGTGCCCATTCTCTCTATCTGCCTCCTTCTTTCTCTTTGTCACTCTCAAGTAAATAAAAATAAAGAAAAAAAATTTTTGAAAAAGAATTCAGGGTATAGTAAAGGAGAAGAATTTCAATCCAGAGGCTTAGTAGGCATTTTAAACAAAAGCATAGAAGAAAAATTTATCCAAATTGGGAAAGAAATTCCAATACAGATACAAGAAGCTTTTAGAACACCAAACAGACAAAACCTGGAAAGAACCTCTCCTTACCATGTTCCAATTAAACTACTAAACATACAAACCAAAGAAAATATACTAAAAGCAGTTAGAAAGTAAAAGCAAGTCACCTATAAAGGTAAGCCCATCAGGATCACAACACATTACCCAACATAAACTTTAAAAGCCAGAAGGGCTTGGACTGATGTATTCCAAGTTCTGAAAGATAACATCTGTCAACCAAGAATACTTTACCCTGCAAAGCTATCTATCCAAATTGATGGAGAAATAAGGACATTCCACAATAAAAACAGGCTAAAGGAAATTATGAAAACTAAGCCAGCTCTACAGAAAATACTTGAAGGGATCCTTCATGCTGAAGAGAAAGCAAAGCACACACATGAGGAAACAGGAAAAAATAAACCATACTCAACAGTTAAAACAAGAGAGTAATGGAAAACAGGAAATACTACAAAACAAGAAGAATGGTGAAAACAAACATATAACTTTCAATAATAACTCTGAATATCAACTTCCTCAATGCACCAACCAATAGACATAGGCTTTCAGACTGAATTAGAACACAGGATCCTGGCATTTGTTGCCTCCAGGAAACTCATCTTTCACTAAAAGATAGACATTGTCTTAGGGTGAAAGGATGGAAAATGGTATTTCAAGAAAATGGGCCTAGACAACAAGCAGTGGTAGAAATTAATGAAATAGAGACAAAAAATAAAAAACAAACAAACAAAAAACCATACAAAGAATTAATGAAAGAGTTGGTTCTTTGAAATGATAAAGAGATTGATAAATCCTTAGCGAATCTGACCAGAAGAGAGAAGACATAAAAATTAATAAAATTAGAGATGAAAATGGCATCATTATATCAGACACCAAAGAAATCCAGAAAATCATAATAACATACTTTAAGAATATATGTGCCTCTTCATCCAGAAGCCATAGATTTTTACTAGAAAATTTTCAGCACTAGGGATGGGATACCTTCCAGTGAGTTGTTTGCCAAGGAGGTCCCTGTTGTTCTCCAAATCATTACAGTTTATTGCCCAGGCCCTTGGTTTCCCTTGAAAAACAGATGGTAAGACCCAATTGCCAAAGACTTCACATGCCAGAGAAGCAAAGTCACTGAGAAATCAAGCTGGTGCTGAACAGAAAACCTTCTCCCTGTAGACCACCCAACTGAAAGCTAGAAAAACCTGCACTGTATGCAGTCTTTTGGGAGACAGAAGTCATCAGTGGTGAAAACAGTGGACACTGGAAGCCTCTAGTTTGGCTAGACAGTCCAAATGACTGAACTAGTGCAATAGTGGCATGTCTGCTCTGGGGAAAACCAAGTGCTCTCTAATTGGACTGAAGGCCTGCTCTATGGGATGGAATGCATGCCTGGTACTGAAAACCTAATCAAAAACCTATAGTAGGGGAGGTCATGAGCCTTAGGGGTATAAAGCCTGCTCTTGTCTGGATAGATGCATATATTATTCTCACCAAATTGTCCTGAAATCACTACGCTTAATGTTCATATTCATATATTAATGTTCCTTTCACTTCTGGTTAGAGAAGCTTCTCTTTTCAGATGGCAATGTCCACTGGGATGACCCAAAAGGCAACATAGTGCTGAGAAGAAGGGATGGAGGAGTGTCCAGCACTGAAACATCTCTATCACACCCTCCAAGGCTCAGGGTCCATTGTGGAAGAGGTGGCAGAAGGAATGTAAGAGCCAAAGGAAGGGTACCACTCCTTAGAATACAACTATTAAGACAGAAATTGGTCTTGATATCCATGACCTCACAGTGCCTAGCAATACCTTTATAAGACCCTCATAATAGGAGAAAACTATGATGACATCACAATAAAAGAGACTAATGGAGAGAGGGAGGGGATATGATGGAGACTGGAGTTATGAAGGGGAAAATGGGGGAGGGGGGAAATATCATCATGCTTTATTGCCTGTAAGTTAGAAATTGTCAATAATAAAAAGAATATATGCACTTCTAAATTTGAAAATGTGAAAGAAATGGATGATTCCTTTGATTCATATGACCTATCAACATTAAATAAAGATGAGATAAATCATTTAAATAGACCTAAAACAAGTATGGAGATCCAAGCAGTTATAAAAAGTCTCCCAACTGGGGGACTTCTGGATAAAATGGCAGCATAGGAGCCATGTCAAACCAACCTATGGAGGGATTTAAGCAAAACCACAGCAAAATACTCTTCTTCTGGAATGTGAAGGAGTATAGGTTATTCTTAGACACAGCTGAGAAGCTGGAGAGACTAAGACCCACCAGAAAAGAATAAAGAGGAAAATGTTCAGAAACGCATTGAGGCACTTGAGGCCTGCCTATCTGTGGGATCTGCACACCCACATGGCACAACCCTTCCAGGCACAGCAAGCAGCAACAGCAGCAGCAGCGACCAAACAAGGGGATTTTTCAACTTTATCAGCCTCCTTGAAGTTAAGAAATCGGAAGATCAACTAATGAGCTACTGAAAGGGATACAGATGGAATTGCATGAGCAACTACAGACATCTTCACTCTCCCATTCCCCAACCATCAGAACTGTGAACCTCCAGTATTCAGCCCTCAGTGGCAGCTCAGCCAGCACAGCTGATCAGAGTTCCAGCTCTACAGCACAATACAGAGGGATCGAGGTAGGCACTCAGCATTGGTGAGATTGGAAGCCACTCCAAAAGATAACAAGGCTGACTGACAATAAAAACAGGTAAATAGGCCTGCATTGGAAGGGCTAATCTCTCTTTCCATGTCAGGGCAGGTTATGGGTTATAAATTCTTGGTTGGCTTTACCATTTTCAAATAAGCTGTATTTGGGGGTTGACTATTGTTTCCTTTGATGCTTTCAGATTTATAGGGTCTTTGTCTTTTGCTTCTGTCATTACTGGGGGCAGGGTCTGCTCTAGATCCAGGCTTCCCTGGAACCCAATTCAGAACAGAAATCTCTGTCTCCCAGCTGACAAGATTAAGGGTATAGAACAACACATACCCCTAGGGATTTGGGCTTTATAAGACTATCTGTTTGTTTTAATCCCCACAATTACATACTCTGTGCTGGTTTTTATAGAATGTGTATATTGCTCAGATGAAGTTTAGAATTTGCCAGTAAATTGTTCCACCAAGTCCACTAGAATACTTGCTTTGCCAGCAAACTCAACACCTAGGATTACTTCTGTGGCTGGATTGGGGTACAAAAGCAACACCTGGCACCTTAAACTCATATCCTGAAAGTACATAAAGGTGGATTGCCACATCTAAGAACACAGCAGATAAGTAGAAAACCCAAGGATAAAATAAATTTAGGATGTAAAAGTCATTATATTATAATACAAGAAACACAAAGAATCAAGACACCACATTTCCACCAAAAATTATGAATCCATCAGAAATGATCACCAATGAGACTGTTTTAGATGAAATGCCTGACAAAGATTAAAAATAAATGATTGTATCTATACTCAAAGAAATCAAAGAAGAAATGAAAAGAATAAAAGAAAACAATGGAATTAAAGAAGAAACTCCTGAAAGAGAACATAGGAAACCAGCTTAATGAAATAAGGAGGTCATTATAAGATATGCGTAAGGAAATAGAAATACTGAAGAAAAACCAGGCTGAAATTCTAGCTCTGAAGAACACAGTCAGTGAAATTAAAAAAAAAAAAATTCTGAGGAAAGTCTCCCCAGTAGAATGGATGAAGGAGAGAACAGAATATCTAAACTAGAAGACCAGGTGGCAGACCCAATACAGTCCAACAAAAGGAAAGTTATGAAAGATATGATAGGAAGTTATGAATGGGAATTTCAAGATATTTGGGACACTATGAAAAGAGCAAACATAAGAATTTAGGGTATAATAGAAGAAGAAGAATTTCAACCCAGAGGCTTAGTAGGTGTTTTCAAGAAAAACATAGAAGAAAAATTTCCCCAAATTGGGAAAGAAATGCCAATGCAGATACAAGAAGCTTTTAGAACAACAAACAGACAAAACTTGGAAAGAACCTCTCCTCACCATGTACTAAACATGCAAACCAAAGAAAATATATTGAAAGAAGTTAGAGAGAAAAAAGCAAGTCACCTACAAGGCAAGCCCATCAGAATAACTGCAGATTACTCAACACAAACTTTAAAAGCCAGAAGGGCTTGGACTGATATATTCCAAGTTCTGAAAGATAACAACTGTCAAAGTCAGATTATTTTATCCTGCAAAGCTACTTACCCAAACTGATGGATAAATAAGAACACTCTACAACAAAAACAGGCTAAAGAATTTATGACAAATAAACCAGCTCTACAGAAAATACTTGAAGGAATTCTTCATGCTGAAGAGAAAGCAAAACATACACAGGAAGAAATAGGAAAAAATAAACCACACTCAAATAACACTTTACACAAGCGAGTAAAGGGAAAACAGGAAACATTTTAAAAAATAATGGTGAGAATAAATGCATACCTTTCAATAATAAGTCTCAATATCAATGGCCTCAATGCACCAACGAAAAGACATAGTCTTGCAGACTAGATTAAAAGGCAAGATCCTGCCATTTGTTGCCTCCAGGAAACTCATCTGTCAGTAAAAGATAAACACTGTCTTAGAGTGAAAGGATGGAAAATGCTATTTCAAGCAAATGGGCCTAGGAAACCAGCAGGGGTTGCTATCCTAATATCTCATAGGATAGACTTCAAACCAATGTTAGTGAGGAAAGATACAGAAGGTCATTTTATACTGATTAGAGGGAAACTGTAACAGGAGGACATTACAATCCTAAACATATGTGCACCTAAAATGGGGGCTCCCAGTTTCATCAAACAAATACTATTAGAGTTAAGGTCACAGATAATATCAAACACAACTTTAGTGGGTGACTTCAACACCCCACTCTCAATTGACAGGTCATCCTGGCAAAAAAGAGAAAAAAAACCCAAAACAAAAAACAGAGAGACCTTTGAATTAAATGATGTCATAGACCAAATGGACCTAACATATCTACAGAACATTCCATCCAAATGCTGCAAAACATACATTTTTCTCAACAGCACATGGAACATTCTCTGAAATAGACCATATATTAGGACACAAAGCAAATCTCAACAAATACAGGAAAATTGAAATAATCCCTTGTACTCTACCTGACCATAATGGGATTAAACTGCAAATCAGCAACAAGAAAAGCTACAGAGCATACAGAAATTCATGGAGATTAAACAGAACACTATTGAATGATGAATGGGTCATTGAAGAAATAAAAAGGAAATCAATAAATTCAGAATATCAAATAATGATGATAATACAACATACCAAAACCTTTGGGACACAATGAAGACAGTCCTAAGAGGGAAAGTTACAGCACTAGAAGCCTATATTAAGAAATTAGAGGGCTGGAGAAATAGTTAGTGATTAAGGTACCTGCCTGCAAAGCCAGAGGATCCAGGTTTGATCCCCCAGGACCTGTGTAAGGCAAATGCCTAAGGGGGTGCATGCAGCTGGAGTTTGCAGCAGCTGGAGGCCCTGCTCTGTCCAGTCTCTCCCCTTGCCTATTTCTCTCTCAAATAAATAAGGAAAAATAAAATGTTAAAAAAGCAATTAGAGAGTTCACAAGTAAACAACTTAATGATTCATCTTAAGGCCTTGTGTAGGGAGCCAATGCAGACGCCATTACAAAATGGCGCTGGCTTCCTGCCAGTCTTTAGGTAAACAATTCCACTGCAGGGGGCTAATGCAGACGCCATTACAAAATGGCGCTAGCTTCCTGCCAGTCTTGAGGTAAACAATTCCTTATTTGGGCAGCACCTTGTCCTGAGCCTATCCCGTGGCTCCTGTTTGGGTGGGTGAGCCTATGGCAGCCAATCAGCAGGCGCCCTATAGTCTTCTGCCCTATAAAAGCAGCTACACTCCTGTACCCCTTGCCCCTCGCCATCAGCTTTCCTGTTAACCAAGAGGCTCTCCAATAAAGTGTGATCAAGAAGGATCTTCGTTTGCTGGTCGTTCTTATCCTGCTGGTCAGGGGGTGCCGCACCTTGGAAAAAGAAGAACAAGGCAAACCAAAAGTCAGTAGATGGAAAGAAATAATAAAGAGTAGGGCAGAAATTAATGAAATAGAAACCAGAATCAAAAGAATCAATGAAACAGAGTTGGTTCTTTGAAAGGATAAACTATATTGATAAGCCCTTAGCAAATCTGACCAGAAGGGAGAAGAGACAAAAATTAAGAAAATTGGAGATGAAAAAGGTACCATTACAACAGATACCAAAGAAATTCAGAAAATTATAAGGATCTACTTTAAGAATATATATGCCTCTACATTTGAAAATCTGAAAGAAATGGATGGTTTCATTGATTAATATGACCTACAAAAATAAATCAAGATTAGATAAACCATTTAAATAGACCTATAACAAATATGAGGATCCAAGCAGTTATAAAAAGTCTCCCAGATAAAGAAAGTTCATGCCAAGATGGATTCATTGGTGAATTTACCAGACCTTCATAGAAGAACCAACACCACTGCTTCTTAAACTTTTCCATAAAATAGAAAAGGAAGAAACTCTACCAAAGTCCTTCTATGAAGCCAGCATCATCCTGATCATCCACCAAAATCAGTCAAAAACAGAACTAATAAAGTTACAGACCAATATCCCTCATGAACATAGATTCAAAAATTGTGAACAAAATATTGGCAAACAGAATAGAAGAATATCTCAAAAAGGTTATTCACTCCAATCAAGTTGGTTTTATCCCAGGGATGCAGGAATGGTTTAACATATGCAATTTGTTAAATATAATACATCATATAAGTGGTCTGAAGGACAAAAATCACATGATCATCTCAATAGATAGAGAAAAGGCATTTGACAAAATCCAACATCTTTTCATGGTGAAAGTATTACAGAAACTGGGAATAGAAGGACCATATCTCAACATAATAAAAGCTATTTATGACAAACCTATAGCCAACATAATACTAAATGGAGAAAAACTTGGGTTTTTCCAATAAATTCAGGAACAAAACAAGTATGTCTACTGTCCCCACTTTTATTTAATATAGTATTGTAAGTCTTAGCTATAGCAATAAGGCCAAAGATGCTCACAAAAGGGATACAAATTGGAAAGGAAAGATCAACTTATCATTATTTACAGATGATATGATTCTATACATAAGGGACCCTAAAGAGTCAACCAGCAAACTGTTAGAGTTGATAAACACTTTTAGCAACATAGCGGGATATAAAGTAAATACACAGAAATCAGTAGCTTTCCTATATACTAACAACAAACATGTGGAGAATGAAATCAGGGAATCCTTCCCCTTCACAATTGCCTCAACAAAAACCAAACAAACAAAAAACCTTGGAATAAACTTAATCAAGGAAGCGAAGGATCTCTACAATGAGAACTTTAAAATATTCAAGTGAGAAATTGCAGAAGACACAAGGAAATGGAAATACATCCCACGATCTTGGATTGGAAGAATCAATATTGTAAAAATGACAGTCTTAACAAAGCAATCTACACATTAAATGCAATCCCCATTAAAATTACCATGGCATCCTCCACAGAAATATAATAAACAATCCCCAAATACATTTGGAATACAAAAAACCTTGAATAGCCAAAACAATTTTGAGCAACATGAATAAGGCTGGTGGGATCACCATACCTGACTTTAAGCTATATTACAAAGCCCTAGTAACAAAACAGCATGGTACTGGCACAAAGACATGTAGATAAATGGAACAGAATAGAGGACCCACTTGTTAATGCAGGCAGATACAGCCATCTGATTTTTGACAAAAATGCCAAAGATATTGATTGGAGAAAAGACAGCCTCTTCAACAAGTGGTGCTGGGAAAACTGGATATCAATATGTAGAAGGATGAAATAGATCCTTTTCTTTTGCCATGCACAAGAATCAAATCCAAGTGGATCAGGGACCTTAATATAAGACATGAAACTCTGAAATTGGTAGAGACAAAGGTAGGGGAAACCCTTCAACATATTGGCATAGGTAATGATTTTCTGAATATAACCCCAATTGCTCAGAAAAATAATACCACTAATCAACCACTGGCATCTCCTGAAACATTACAAGGTATTGCCTCTAGTTTGGCCAGACAGGACAAATAACTGAATGAGTGAAATAGTGGCATGTCTGTTCTGGAGAAAACCAAGTACTCTCTATTTGGATTGAAGGCCCACTCTATGGGAGGGAACACATGCCTGGTACTAAAATCCTAATCAAAAGCCTATAGCAGGGGAGGTCATGAACCTTAGGCATATAAAGGCTGTTCTTGTCTGGATAAATGCATATATTGTTCTCACCAAATTTCCCTTAAAGCACTACACTTAATGTTCATGTTTAAATATTAATGCTACTTTTACTTCTGGTTGGAGAAGCTTCCCTTTTCAGATGGCAATTCCCACTGGTATGGCCCAAAAGGCAACATAGTGCTGAGAAGAAAGGATGGAGGAGTGTCCAGCACTGAAACGTCTCTACTACACCTTCCAAGGCTCAGGGTCCATTGTGGAAGAGGTGGAAGAAAGAATGTAAGAGCCAAAGGAAGGATACCACTGCTTATATACAACTGGTCAGACAGAAATTGGCCTTGATATCCATGGCCTTGCAGTGCCTAGCAATACCTACACAAATCCCTCATAATAGGAGAAAAAGATGATGACATTAAATTAAAAGAGAGACTAATGGGGAGAGGGAGGGATTGTAATGGAGAGCAGAGTTATGAAGGGGAAAGTGGGGATAGGGAGGGAAATACTATGGTTTGTTGTCTGTAAGTTTGGAAGTTGTCAATAAAAAATACATATGTATTAAAAAAAAAAGAAGTCTTCCAACTAAAAAAAGTCCAGGCCCAGAAATTCACTGGTGAATTTCACCTGACTTTCATCAAAGAAATAACAGCATTGCTTCTCACACTTTTCCATAAAATAGAAAAGGAGGGAATTCTACCAAACTCCTTCTATGAAGTCAGCATCATCCTGATAGAAAACTAGACAAAGACAGAGCAAAAAAAAATTACAGACTATTCTCCCTCATGAACATAGATGCAAAAATTTTCAACACAATATTAGCAAACAATACAAGAATATATCAGAAAGATTATTTACTCCGACAAAGTTAGCTTTATCTCAGACATGTAGGGAAGGTTCAACATATACAAATTGATAAATGTAATATGCTATATAAATGGACTGAAGGACAAAAGTCACATGATCATCTCAATAGATGCAGAAAGGGCATTCGACAAAATCCAACATCCATTCATGGTAAAAATCCTACAGGTCCAGAAAGCCAAGTGTCACATGTTCTGTTTCATATGTGGATCATAGCTACAGACAATTGGACGTATGTGTGAGTAGGAAGAAAACTCAGTAGCAAAGGCCAGTAAGCTAGAAAAGAGATAGAAAGGGAAGAGAAAGGAAGGGAGAGGGATACTTAATAGGATGGTATTGTATATATGTAAGTAGAAGAATAGATTAATGGGGATGAAAAGGCCCAAAGTGAGGTCAGAGGAAGAGATTGAATAAAGGAAAGGTGGTGAGGGGGCTAATCAAAATCTAAGAGGATGCAAATAAATCATATGAAAAGCTACTTTTTTGGTTGGTGGAACACTCAGGAGCTGTAGATTGTTGCTAGAAAATTTCAGTGGCAGGGATGAGATAACCTTCCAATGAGTTGTTGGCTGGGGGGTTCCTGATGCCCCCAAAACATTATAGGCCATTGCTGAGGCCCTTGGTTTCCCACCAGGAATAGATGATAAGACCCTATTGCTGAAGACTCCACATACTTGGGCTGCAAATCCACTAAAAAATCCTGCTGGAACTGAGCTGATAACCTCCTCCATGTAGACCAGCTGACAGAAAGCTGGAAGAAGCCATTCTGCATGCAGTTCAATGGGAGAAAGAGAAATCACCAGTGAAGATACTCAACAGTGGACACTGCAAGCCTTATTAATTGGCCAGCCAGGCCAAATGAGCCAATGGGTGCAATAGTGGCACATCTGTCATGGTGGAAACCAACTGCTCTCTAATTGGACTGGTGGCCCACTCCATGGGAGGGAACACATCCCTGATACTGAAAACTTAAAACAGGTGTAGTCATGAGCCCTAGAGGTGTAACATCTGCTACTGTCTGGCTAAATGTATATACTATGCTTATCAAACTGCCCAGTAAGCATTTCTCTTAATATTCATACCCTCATAAGAATCTTCTCTTTTCAGATGTCAATGACCTTGGGATGACTCAGAAGGCATCATGGTGCTAGAAAGAAGTGACTGGAGTGCTCAGTACTGTAATATCTGTATCACACCTTACAAGGCTCAGGGTCTAATGCAGAAGAGGTGGTTGAAAGAATGTAAGAGCCAAAGGAAGGGTAGGACTCCTTACAATGTGCTCTCCCCAGAGACAAAATGGCATGGTTATCCATGACCTCATAGTGCCTGACACTACCTGCATAAGACCATCATAGTAGGTAGAAAAAGATCTTGACATCAGAGTCAAAGAGAGACTGATTGAGAGGGGGAGGGGATATGATGGAGAATGGAGTTTCAAAGGGGAAAGTGGGGAAGGGAGGGCATTACCATCAGTATTTTTTATAATCATGGAAGTTGTTAACAAAAAGAAATTGAGAAAAAATATCCTATAGAAACTGGGAATAGGAGGAACATATCTCAACATAATAAAAGCTACTCACGACAAAGCTAATATTAAATGGGGAAAAACTTGAAGCTTTCCCACTAAATTCAGGAGTAAGACAAGGATGTCCACTGTCCCCACTTATTTAATATAGTACTGGCAGTCCTAGCTACTGCAATAAGGCAAGAGTCTTTCATAAAAGGGATACAAATTTGAAAGGAAGAGATCAAATTATTATTATTTACAGATGATATAAATCTATACATAAGGGACCTAAAGACTCTACCCAAAAACTATTACAGCTGATAAACAGTTTTAGAAACATAGCAGGAAACAAAATAAGTACACAGATGTCAGTGGCTTTCCTATATACTGACAACAAACATGAAGAGTGTCGGGAGCTGTGACTGTTCTTTGACTGCTGGCCTTCAAGGTTGAGGCCCAGAGATACAGAAGCACTGATGTATACAATGTTCCTGGCACAGTATGTCCTCCATGGCCCTGGGCTGTGAGAAAGTTCTTGTTTGGAAAGTTTTAGCTATGATAAGGATGTCTTGTGACTATCGCATGACTGCTGGTATTGTCTGTAAGAGGTAGTGCTTATGCTTAAAAGCTTGCAGCTGCCTGAATAAACTTGAGCCTTGATCAGAACTTGTCTTGGCTCCATTCCTTGTGTTCTTGTCCCAGGTTCATTCCTGCTCCTTCCCTCGGGTACTGTTCAACTCTGTGCGGAGGGTCGGCACAGCGTGGTGCCTGAACAGGGGCCGGAGAAGGAGAGATTCAGTGAGGAACGCTAATGTGAAAAACAAGGAGCCGCGCGGAGATAAAGTAAACTACGAAGCCTGAAATTTCCCACTTCGGTCTTCTAGGAAAAGGTCAGTTGGAGATATGGGACAAGCAAAAAGTAAAAAGGAGCTAATAGCTGTAGCTAAAGATATTCTAAAGGCACAGGGAATTGGGATTGCTTCAAGTTCCTTAAGTAATGTTTTTGACTTTGTAAACAAGACAAGCCCTTGATTTATAGAACAGGGAAATGTTGACTCAGATGTGTGGGACAAGGTGAGAGGTGAGCTAAATGATTATCTACATACTCATGGCCCTACCAAAGTTCCTGTGATTGCCTTCTCCCTATGGTCTTTAATAAAGGATGCTTTAGAATCTGGCACCAAGGACAGTTTGGTAAAACAGATGTTAGATCCCACTAAGGATGTTATGGAAGATATTAGAAGACAGACTTCTGAGCAAGAAAAACCGGTGATATATCAGGAGGTAAATAGGACATTGCAAACTCTAAAAGTCTCTAAGGAAGATAGTGATGAAGGAGACGAATTAGATACAGAGGAGGAGGCAGACTTAGAGGATGAAGCGGCCAAATATCATTCAGATTGGGAGCCGCCACTTCCATCCACCCCACAGCCCTCTGCTCAGGTTTTTGTGGCAGATTTGACGGAGGAAGTTGCAGCTCTAAAAGAGAGAGTGCTTTTGGAAAAGGAGAAACAGAAATTAAAAAGGGAGTTGGATAACATTCATAAGAACAGAGACACCGGGAATGTTCAAATATCTTCCTTACACCCTGCTCAGCCCGTTTTTGTCATACCATGCCACCCTGTGCAGACCCTATCTGTTGGAAGTTTGATGTTCCTGTATGGGTGGATCAGTGGCCTTTGACACGGGAAAAGCTACTTGCTGCTCAAACCTTTTTTTTTTTTAAATTTTTATTAGCATTTTTCCATGATTATAAAAAAATATCCTATGGCAATTCCCTCCCCCCCACACTTTCCCCTTTGAAATTCCATTCTCCATCATATTACCTCCCCATTGCTCAAACCTTAATACAGGAGCAACTGGAGGCAGGACATATAGAAGAGTCCACTTCATCCTGGAATACTCCCATATATGTTATTAAGAAAAAATAAAAAATTGGCATTTATTGAAAGATTTAAGGGCTGTCAATGCCACCATGCACTTAATGGGGGCATTGCAACCTGGGCTCCCTAGCCTGGTGGCCATTCCAGCTGGTTATTCTAAAATAATTATAGACTTAAAAGATTGCTTCTTTACTATTGCTTTACATCCACAGAATTGCCATCACTTTGCCTTTAGTGTTCCTTCTAGTAATTTCCAAAAACCTATGAAAAGATATCAATGGGAAGTTTTGCCACAGGGTATGGCTAACAGTCCTACCTTATGTCAAAAGTTTGTGGCCGCTACTTTGGCTTCTACACGAAGCAAGTTTCCTCAAATCTATATTATTCATTATATGGATGATATCTTAATAGCAGGAAAAGAGAAGGGTGATGTCTTAACCTGTTTTTCTCATATGACTCAGCAGCTTGTTGCATGGGGACTACAAATTGCCCCTGATAAGGTGCAGCAAAATGCGCCTTTCTCCTATCTTGGATTTCATTTATTGTACAATAAAATTTTGTAAACATTCACAAACAAAAAAACCTTTCAACCTTTAATGAAACAAATTATTGTACAATAAAATTTTGTAAACATTCACAAACAAAAAAACCTTTCAACCTTTAATGAAACAAATTATTGTACAATAAAATTTTGTAAACATTCACAAACAAAAAAACCTTTCAACCTTTAATGAAACGAATTATTGTACAATAAAATTTTGTAAACATTCACAAACAAAAAAACCTTGGATTTCATTTATATCCAAAACCAATCATACCTCAAAAAGTTGTTCTCAGAATCCAAAATCTTACTACATTAAATGATTTTCAAAAATTATTGGGAGATAACAACTGGATTCAGCCCTATTTAAGACTTACAACTCATGAGTTGAAGCCCTTGTTTAATATTTTACAAGGAGACTCCAATCCATCTTCTCCTTGTTCCCTCACACCTGAGGCTTTAAAGGCCCTGAATATTGTCCAAAAGGCCATAGAGGAACAGTTCATTAATTATATTAATTATGATAAGGAGTTATACTTATTGATATTTCCTACTCCATATACTCCTACAGGATTGTTATGGCAAGAGGCTCCTATACTATGGGTACATCTTGCATCCTCTCCACCTAAAACTGTCACACCTTATTATTAAGAGGTTGCTGAGGTGGTTATGGAAGGACGAACTGAGGCTATTAAGTATTTTGGTATAGAACCACAAATTATTTGTCATCCTTTGTGGTGGTTTGATTCAGGTGTCCCCCATAAACTTAGGTGTTCTGAATGCTAGGTTCCCAGCTGATGGATATTTGGGAATTAATGCCTCCTGGAGGGAATGTATTGTTGGGGGCGGGCTTAAGGGCTTTATAGCCAGGTTCCCCATGCCAGTGTTTGGCACACCCTCCTGTTGCTGTGTCCCACCTTATGTTGGCCAGGGGGTGATGTCCACCCTCTGCTCATGCCATCGTTTTCCCCTGCCATCGTGAAGCTTCTCCTCAAGCCTGTGAGCCAAAATAAACCTCTTTTTCCCAGAAGCTACTCTTGGTTGGGTGATTTCTACCAGCAATGCGAACCGGACTGCAACAGTAAAGTGGTACCAGGAGTGGGGTTGCTGCTAGACACCTGACTATGTGGCTTCAGCCTTTTGTAGCTGATTTTCAAGAGGAATATGAAAGGAGTTAAAACCTTGGCCTAAGAGATACCTTGCAGTGCTGTAAGTACAGCTTGATGGACTATTCTGGTCTGAGCTGCAAGACCTGAAGGCAGTAAGAACTATGGACTGTGAGGTTTGGCTTATGAGGGTGAGAAAGAGCTTTGCTTGGACTGGGCTAGCAGTTTGTGTGAGAAGCTTGCTCTTATGCCTGTGTCCTGAGAAGTTGTGCAGGGTTGCTTTGCATAGAAATGAAGTGGTGTGTGCAGAGGGATATGGCACAGAAAGAAAAATCTTTGGGTGAACTCTTGCCCGTTCAGCTGCAACTGGGAGATTACAACTTTTGAGACTGGGCTAGCTGACCTGCGCTGGGGCAACAAGAAGAATGTCAACTCTTTTGAAGGGGTCTGGGTGCTCAAGGAGTGTCCTGTTCTTCAAAGTCTGCTTTATTCCCCCCCTGGATTAACAAATTGGCACCCTACCTGGTCTCATGGAGTATAAGAAATGCTGGAAAGAGGGTCATTGAGTTTGCAACACGGTCTTGTGTTTTGGAAATGGCCATGGGCAGTGTGAAGCGGGTTTGCTGGTTGCATGCATAGAGACCCCATGGGGCCATGAAGATGAACCGTGGCTTGCAGTGGAGACCCAGTGGAGATGCCGGGACCATGAGATGGCTGCCGAGGAGCTGCCGGCCCCATGAAGTTTTCCAGGACTGTGAGTAGCCTAGCTGGAGGGGTGGAATTGGAATACCAGAGACTTGTTGCTGGTTAGAATTATCAGACTTGAAGATTTGTCACTGGCTAGAATTGCTGTACTTGAAGCTACAGAGTTTGATGTTTGCCCTGGCTGTTTTAAATCTTGTATTGGTTGAATGTTTTTTTTTGCTATGCCCAATGCCATTTATTGCAGTGTGAATATTTATTCTGTGCCATTATGGGTTTTTTGAGGTTATATTTTGGTATTATGGCTCAGTTAAAAGATCTTGAACTATGGGGATGTATGAACATCATTGGGATTGATAAAAAACTATGGGGACTTTTAAAGTCAGACTGAATGCATTGTATTTTACATCATGCATGGATATCAGTTTATGGGGGCCAGAGGTGGAATGTGGTGGTTTGATTCAGGTGTCCCCCATAAACTTAGGTGTTCTGAATGCTAGGTTCCCAGCTGATGGATATTTGGGAATTAATGCCTCCTGGAGGGAGTGTATTGTTGGGGGCAGGCTTAAAGGCTTTATAGCCAGTTTCCCCATGCCAGTGTTTGGCACACCCTCCTGTTGCTGTGTCCCACCTTATGTTGGCCAGGGGGTGATGTCCACCCTCTGCTCATGCCATCGTTTTTCCCTGCCATCGTGAAGCTTCCCCTCAAGCCTGTGAGCCAAAATAAACCTCTTTTTCCCAGAAGCTACTCTTGGTTGGGTGATTTCTACCAGCAATGCGAACTGGACTGCAACATCCTTACACTATGAAACATGTTTCCTGGCTGTTTGCTTTTTCTGATGTTTGGGCATTGGCTATGGCAGGCTTTGCAGGCCAGATTGATAATCATTACCCCAAACATAAACTGATTCAGTTTTTTGTTCAACATCAAGTTATTTTTCCTGCCCATACCCGTTTTTCTCCTATTAAAGATACCATGCTAGCTTTTACCGATGGGTCTTCCTCAGGCACTGCAGCTTACACTCTAAATGGGAAAACCTACACCTCTACGACTCTTTATAAATCTACACAAGTTGTAAAACTAACAGCTTTCCAAGCTCTATTACAACACACTATTAATACACCTGTTAACATTTATACTGATAGCCAATACATTGTGCATTCTGTCCCCTATCTGGAAACTTATAGTAGAATTAACCCCTCTTCCACTGTCTTTGATTTATTTGCTCAGGCTCAACTCTTAATTACTCAACGCTCTGCTCCATTTTATGTGGGACACTTTCATGCCCATTCTGGTCTCCCAGGATCTTTGGCTCTGAGTAATACTAATACTGATGAAGCTACCAGCGCTTTTTCTGTCGAAGAAGCTGTTACCGCTCATAAGCTTCATCATCTTAATGCCAACACTTTGCATCTTAAGTACCATCTTACATGTAAACAAGCCCATCAAATTGTAAAAAATTGTCAAACATGTCTCACTTTCTACCTGTGCCATACTATGGAGTTAATCCTAGGGGTTTACTCCCTGGCCATTTATGGCAAATGGATGTAACACATGTGTCTGAATTTGGAAAAATAAAATTTGTACATGTTTCTATTGACACTTATTTGGGGTTTATGTGCGCTTCTACACAAACAGGAAAAGCCAGTAAACACATCATTGCACATTGCCTCCATACTTTCAACATATTAGGGGTCCCCAAGCAAGTAAAAACAGATAATGGTCCCGGGTATACAAGTACCAGCTTCAAGCGTTTCTGCTCTGCCTTTAATATTGAACACATAACAGGAATACCTTATAATCCCCAAGGGCAAGGTATTGTCGAAAGGGCTAATGGCATGTTAAAAATTTGGTTACAAAAAAACAAAAAAGGGGGAATTGACACAAGGATCTGTCACCAAATGGTTGAATCATACTCTTTTTATTTTAAATTTTTTGCTTTTGGATGTAAAAGGCCTTTCTGCAGCTTATCGTTTTTGGCATGCACATACCAAGCAGGGTTATGCACAAGTTCTTTGGAGGGATCCACTAACTAATGACTGGCACGGGCCTGACCCTGTATTAATATGGCGACGAGGATCTGTTTGTATCTTTTCACAGAAGGACCAAGACAACAGTCATGAAAATGCTGCTGGCCTTGATGATGTGCTGCCATCGACATCTCACAAACAGTGAAACCTATTGGACTTATGTTCCTGACCCTCCACTTTTGCATCCTGCTATTTGGGAAGAAAGGGAAATTATGGTTCTGGTTAATAATACCCGATTGTTGGGTACCCCCTCTAGCAGGCATATAAGGATGAATGAGAAAAGCATGAACATGAGTCCATATTCAAGTCGAGGTCTTGGCATCCCTATATGTTTCTCTAAAACAGATCGGTCAGGATGCCTTAAGGTGGAGGGTGTGCAGCACCATCTTGGGAGAAAGAAGAAGGTAAGAAATAAAATTTCTATTTGGCTTCCCAAAGGAGAGCAGGTTTCAGGAGAAAGCCCTCTGGAGGACTTTATTCCCTGTGAAGGTAACACCCCTTGGTTCAATAAGTCATTACATTGGAGTAAATGTGTAGGGGATAAATATATCAGATATAATGTGACAGGTTCTGACAGATATATCAGGGATTTGTCAGGATCAACAGGTGCCATAGGGAGTACAATGGAGTGGCAAAATGATTGGCTGACTGGACTATTCTCAGGACTGTGGTGGTCGGATAACGGACCTCAACAAACATATGTGTGGAAGCTTGCTGCTGCTATGGGAGGAGTAATGGCTAGTACTACAGGAACTGAGAAGTATTCTGGGACTCTCCCGAATGGAACTGTTATGGCGTGTGTAACACCACCCTATGCTGTAATGTCCAGGAATCTCAATTTTACTTGGATTAATGATACTGAGTCAATGTTCAATGTTACATGTAATAATTGTACCCTCACTATTGTGTAACTTCTTATTTTAAGACTGTGATGATAGTTAAACAACCTACCTTTGTCATGATCCCTGTTAATCTCACTAAGGCTTGGTATTCTGAAAAGGGAATGCAAGTTCTAGAAGAAGTTAGAAATAGTCTAAGTAGACAAAAGAGAGTTGTGAGTGGTAATTGCTGGAATTGTTGCATTTATTACATTATTAGCTTCTATTACTACAGCTGCTGTTGCACTCACACAGGAAGTCCATACTGCACATTTTGTTAATACCTTAGCAAAAAATGTCTGTGCTGAAGCTCATGGTATTCATCTTCGAACACGTCCCTGGTTCCCTCAAACTTTGTCTTAAAACTCCCTTGGGCTGCTCGGCTGGTAGCCAGAGACGGGTAAGACCAGAGGAGGGGACGTTCAACCTAAGACAGGGAGCATATCGTCAGCTACATGTTATCCCAATGACGGGTAAGAACGTCACTCTGCCTCTGGTAACCTAAAACAGGCACAGTCGCTTTTTGTTTATAATAAAGAAGGGGGAGATGTCGGGAGCTGTGACTGTTCTTTGACTGCTGGCCTTTAAGGTTGAGGCCCAGAGATACAGAAGCACTGATGTATACAATGTTCCTGGCACAGTATGTCCTCTATGGCCCTGGGCTGTTGGAAAGTTCTTGTCTGGAAAGTTTTAGCTATGATAAGGATGTCTTGTGACTATCATATGACTGCTGGTATTGTCTGTAAGAGGTAGTGCTTATGCTTAAAAGCTTGCAGCTGCCTGAATAAACTTGAGCCTTGATCAGAACTTGTCTTGGCTCCATTCCTTGTGTTCTTGTCCCAGGTTCATTCCTGCTCCTTCCCTCGGGTACTGTTCGACTCTGTGCCACGGGTCGGCACAGCAGAGGATGAAATCAGGAAATCTCTCCCATTCATAATTGCCTAAAAAAAATGTACCTTGGAATAAACTTAACCAAGGAAGTAAAGGATCTCTACAATGAGAACTTTAAAACACTCAAGTGAGAAATTGCATAAGACACTAGGAAATGGAAAGACATCCTATGTTCTTGGATTGGAAGGATCAATATTGTGAAAATGTCAGTCTTACCAAAAGCAATCTACACATTTAATGCAATCCCCATCAAAATTGCAATGGCATTCTTCACAGAAATAGAAAAAAAAATCCTGAAATTCATTTGGAAACACAAAAAACCCTCAAATAGCCAAAACAACTTTGAGCAACATGAATAAGGCTGGTGGGATCACCATTCCTTATTTTAAGCTATTTTTTTTTTTGAGGTAGGTTTTCACTCTGGTCCAGGCTAACCTGGAATTCACTATGGAGTCTCAGGGTGGCCTCGAACTCACGGCAATCCTCCAACCTCTGCCTCCCGAGTGCTGGGATTAAAGGCGTGCACCACCACGCCTGGCATTTTAAGCTATTTTACAAAGCCATAGTAACAAAAACAGCATGGTACTGGCACAAAGACAGACATGTAGATAATGGAACAGAATAGAGGACCCAACCTAGATGTCTCTCCACAAATGAATGGATAATAAAGATGTGGTAATTTACACAATGGATTAAAGGCATGCACCACAATGCTTGGCATTATTTGTTTTTCTTGTCTTATTGCTTCAGCTGAAAGTTCAAGTATGAAAATCAATGGTGAGAGTGGGCATCCCTGTCTTGTTGTAGACATTAATGAAAATAATTCAAGTTTTTTCCCATTTAGTGTAATCTGAGCCTTTGGTTATTATTGGTTATATTATAATAAATAGCCTTTATTATGCTGAGATATGATTCCTCCATCCCTAATATCTGCAGTGTTTTTTTTTTTTAAATTTCATTATTTATTTATTTGAGAGAGGAAAAACGGGCACACCCAGGGCCTTCAGCTTCTGCAAATGGAATTCCAGACTAAGGCACCACCTAGTGCATCTGGCTTACGTGGGTCTCGGGGAATCAAACGTGGGACCTTTGCTTTTGCAAGCGAACACCTTAACAGCTAAGCCATCTCCCCAGCCACCAGAGGCTTGTTTTTAACTCAGGCAACGGACTCGTCTTTGTTGAACGGTTAACGCTCTGACCACATCTGTATGTACGTATTTCATCATGGGATATTTCCCAGCGGCCTTTTCCTTCAAGGTGCACAGAAAGGATCTGGTGTGTGCATGAGGGTGGGCTACGGCAGGCACGTGGGTGCAGACCGGATGCAAGGGAATTTCAATGTCAAAATACACGGGGGGGGGGGGGAGGGGGCTGGAGAGGCGGCTTAGGGGTTGAGACACTTACCTGCAACGTCAAAGGACCCAGGTTTGATTCCCTAGCACCGACATGAGCCAGATGCACAAGGGAGCGCATGCACTTGGAGTTGCAGTTGGCTGGATGCCCTGGCACACCCATTCTCCCTCCCTCTTTCTCTCTCAAATAAGTTGAAAAAGCAAAAAGCAAGCAAACCAAAATTTCCCTGGACTGTGACGGCTGTGGAATCCTGGGCAGGGTCAGCGTCAGGTGTGGTAACCCGGTGGGCGGAGTGTGACTTGACAGCGCTGGTTCACACACACCATATATACCTGTGGATAACTGGGGACAGCCGCATCCAGGTCTCTGCGCTCCTCACCTATGCTGCGACGCCCTGCCGTTGCCATGGGAACCACGGGGCACGTAGGCCAAAATCCCCGGACACACTCTCTCTTTTTCTCTCTCAGGACTATTTCTTCTTCGGGTTCCGTGCTCCCTCAGTGTCTTCCCTCTGTCTTCCCTCCATTCTGTTCTGTAAGACCCTTTCCCTTTTCCCTTCCCCACACTACTTCCCCTCTCGCCGAGCACCCATCTTGATGCCTCTGCAGTGTTTTAATTATGGAGTGTTGTATTTTGTCAAAGGCCTTTTCCGCATCTATTGAAATAATCATTTGATTGTTGGGTTTATTTATGTAGTAAATTACATTTATTAATTTCCATATGTTGAACCATCCTTGCATCCAAGAGATGAAACCTACTTGGTTGAGGATGATGATGCTTTTAACGTGATCTTGAATTCAGTTTGTGAAAATTTTAGTTTCTAATTTAATTAGGAATATTGGCCTATAATTTTATATTTTTTTGTTTTAGACATTAGGGCAATGCTATTTTCATAGAAGGCATTTGGTAGCATACCATTTTTTCTCTTTTTTCTTTTGGTTTTTTGAGGTAGGGTCTCACTGTAGGCCAGGATGACCTGGAATTCACTATGTACTCTCAGGCTGGCCTTGAACTCACAGTGATCCTCCTACCTCTGCCTCCCAAGTACTGGGATTAAAAGTGTGTGCCACCATGCCTGCCTCATTCCTTCTTTTTCAATTGTGAAAAATAACTTGAGAAGAAGTGGTTTTTGTTATTGAATGAAGGTTTGGTAAAACTCAGCAGTGAATCCATTTGGGCCTGGGATATTTTGTTGTTGTTGGGAGTTTTAAAATTACTTTTTCAATTTCATTAGAAGTAATAGGTTTGTTTAGGAATTCTATCTAGTCTGGATTATTTTTGGAATGTGATATGGACCAAGGAATTCATGCATTTCTTCCAGGTTTTCCTAGTTTATGGAATGCAGATTTTCATTTAACTTTTAAATTTATATATATATTTTTGGTTTTTTGAGGTAGGGTCTCCCTCTAGTCCAGTCTGACCTGGAATTCACTGTGTAGTCTCAGGATGGCTTTGAAGTCACAGCGATCCCCTCCTACCTCTGCCTCCTGAGTGCTGGGATTAAAGGTGTGCACCACCATGCCCAGTGTTCTCTTTCTCTCTCCCCCTCCATCTATCTATCTATCTATCTATATATTTTTTTTTTACACAGGCTTTAGTTTTATATTCCCTTATCCTATGTCTTCATTATCCTGAGAGTCCTCCTCAGTAAGTTCCTTGGTGTTCATTGTGAAGTAATTAGGACCTCAGTTTCTGAGGGGACGGGGGCGGGTGTTGTGCCTCTGGGCATTTCTACACATTCTGTGGCTCTTACCATCTTCTTCCTCTCTCTTCTGTAATAGTCCCTGAGCCTTGGGTGTGCTAGCAGATTGTTTTTAGTATTGAGTTTACTGTAGACTCTGTATTTCTGTTACAATGTGTTTCAGCTAATCTCCATGTTTGTTACTATTTCCCTGGAGGTGGTTGTTGGGCTAGCATTCAGAGCAATATTCATGTTGCTGCTTCCTCTATGGTTTCTTCTGGACCCTGGTAAATGTGGTAGAGGTAGAATATCTTGTGGTGAGCAGTCAGATGTCTTGTATTGTTGAATTTGGTACATCTCTGGTCTCCCAAGTATTCTCTACCATGTTTAACATGAAACAGATTCTCCAAACAAAGATGAGAGCAGCTTTGATTAAGGGGGTGTGCTTGTAATTTTGAGGTACAATTTGATGAGGGTACTCACTCAATTTGTCCAGTGACCAATGGGGGCTTCTCTCTGGGGGTTGTGAGTTTCTTATTTATGGGGCACTGGCTTGATTTCCAGAACCAGATATGAGCTCTCTCCCCCTGAGTGGGCCTCATGTTCAATCAGAGGGCAGTTGGTTACCCATGTAAGCTGTGTGCCACTGTTTCACAAGTGTGTGTTTCTTGTCTATTGATGGGTTGCATAGTTTTCAGGGTCTCCTGCTTATTTATGCTATTGGTGATCATTCTCTCATAGTAGCTCCCCTATTACTTTTCAGTGATATGAGGGTTTATCAAGAAGAGAGCACTGGCTTTGCTCTTGGTTTCCATGTGGTTTCTTAGTGTCCTGAGATGGCAGCCTGTGGTGTCGTCAGCAACAGGGTCTTACATTTTAGCTCAGTTGGGTAACCAAGTGCTTGGCAAAGGCCTACATTGTTTTGGGGACATGATGGATTTCCCTTGACAACTGCTTTTTGTGTGTTGTAGGTAACCCAGTTCTGGTCCTGGGATTCTCAAGCCATAGTCTATGGTTTTATGATTAAATTTCCTCCATCTTCTACTGGGCATATCCTACAGATCCATCTCCCTCCCTTCATTGGGAGTTATATCTTGTGTACTGGTATCCCAGAGGGCAGTTCCTAATGTACTAGCCACTTTAGTCTTCAGTTTTATGTAGTACCCCCATCCTCCCACCCCAATATTTTTTTCTCTATTAGTTTGTCTGTTATCCCCTCCTCTTCCCCTCCTTTTTTGCCTTTCTCCTGGCATCATTCTACTTATATTCCCATATTCTTAATGTTTAGTGCTTTTTGCCCTCCTCTTCAGTTGGCCCATTTTAGGAGCCACATATGAGAGAGAACATGTGGTGGTTGACTTTCTTAGACTGTGTGATTTCACTTAGAATGATATTATTTTATTTTATTTTATTTATTTGAGAGAGAGAAAGAGGCAGATAGATCGTTCGATAGAGAGAAAATGAGCACACGAGGGCCTTTAGCTGCTGCAAATGAATTCCAGGTGCATGCATCACCTTGTGCATCTGTCTTATGTGGGTCCTGGGGAACCTAACCTGGGTCCTTTGGCTTTGCAGGTAAATGCCTTAACTGATAAGCCCTAGAATATATTCCAAGTCCATCCATTTTCTTGCAAACTTCATTATTTCATTTTTCCTTGCTGATGAGTAGAATTCCATAGTCTTTATGTGCCACATCTTCATTATCCATTTGTCTGTGTATGGACATCTGGGTTTTGGAATAGAGATTTTTGAAATTTGCCTTGATTATTCTTCCAATTTCATTGATATCAGTTGTGATGTCATAATTTTCATTTCTAATCTTATTGATTTGAGCCTTATATTTTATTCTTTTGGTCAACTTGGCCAGTAGCTTATTAAGCTTGAAGAACCAGTTCTTCATTTTATCAATCTTAAAATTGTTTTATTAATTTCTAATTCACTGATTTCTTCTTTGATCTTGATAATTTCTTTCTATCTTATACTTTTGGGCTTGGACTGTTCTTGTTTTCCCAGTGCCTTCAAATGGCTATTTATTTGAGATCTCCCTGTTTTTGTATTATAGGCATTTAATACTATGACCTTGCCTCTTAAAGCTGCCTTCATTGTGTCCCATGAGTTTTGGTATGTTGTGTTTTCATCGTCATTCAGTTCAATCAATTTATTGATTTCCTTTATGATTTATTCTTATTTTGAGAGAGAGAGAGAGAGAGAGAGAGAGAGAGAGGTGGAGGGAGAGAAAGAGATAATGGGTGTAGCAGGGCCTCCAGACACTGCAAACAAATTCCAGATGCATGTGCCACATTGTTCATCTGGCTTTATGTAAGTACTAGGGAATCAAACTCAGACTAATAGGCTTTGCAAGCAAGTGCCTTTACCAACTGAGCCAAACTTTGGACTTCTTTTATAGTGTGAGCCCTACCCCCATTTGGTTGCTCTACCTTAGTTTTTTTAAAAATATATATATGTAAAATGTGTGGTGGTTTGATTAAGGTGTCCCCCATAAACTTAAGTGTTATGAATGCTAGGTTCCCAGCTGACAGAGATTTGGGAATTAATGCCTATTGCAGGCAGTGTATTGTTGGGGGCAGGATTATGAGTATTATAGTCAGTTTCCCCTTGCCAGTGTTTGGCACACTCCCCTGTTTCTGTTGTCGACCTGATGTCTACCCTCTGCTCATGCAATTGTTTACCCCTGCCATCATGGAGCTAACCCTCTAGTTTGTAAGCCAAAATAAACCTTTTCCCCCCAACAAGTTGGGTGGTTGGGTGATTTCTGCTAGCAATGTGAACGTGACTGCAACACAGACAAATATATATATAGAGAGAGGCATGCCAGGACCTCTAGCTACTGCACCCAAACTCCAGACACATGTGCACCTTGTGCTTCTGGCTTATGCAGGTACTGGGGAATCAAACCTGGGTCCTTAGGCTTCATAAGCGAGTGCCCTAACTGTTAAGCAATCTCCCCAGCCCCAGGCTTTGGACTTGTAAACAGTATTGGCATTGATTAAAAAACTATGGAAAAAATGAAATTATATATTTAAGTATATCTAGCTGATTAGATTTTGACTGTTCCCAACACAACAAAATGATATTTTCTTGAGTATTTTGTCACAGTGCTATAAAGCTTCTAACATGGAAAGCAGTACCATAAGTGGGTTTGTTGCTATTACTATACCAAGATAATGTTCTTCAGAAGTATTTGGAATTGGTTTGTGGAAGTGATTTGAAAAGATTTGGAAAAATAGGATAAAAAGAGCCTAAAATACTTGGCTCTACAGATTAGTTGGTTAAAGTGCGTATCTCAAAAAAAAAAAAAAAAAAAAGCCTAGAATGGGGCTAGAGAGATAGATAACAGCTAAGGCACTTACCTGCAAAGCCTAATGACCAGAGTTTAATACCCTAGTACCCACATAAAGCCAGATGCATGAAGTGGCGCATATATCTGGAATTCATTTTCAGGGGATCCTGGCACACCTAGTCTCTATTTCTCTCTGATGGACATGGTGGTGCATGCCTTTAATTCAGCACTTGGGAAACAGAGATAGGAGGATTGCTATGAGTTTAAGGCCATCATGAGACTATATAGTGAGGCCCTGGGCTAGAGTGAGACCCTGCCTCAAAAAAGCCTAGAGTTGGGGCTGGAGGGATTGCTTAGTAGTTAAGGCATTTGCCTGCAAAGCTAAAGGACCCAGTTTCAATTCCCCAGGACCCACGTTAGCCAAATGCACAAGTGGGCGCATGCATCTGGAGTTCATTTGCAGTGGCTGGAGGTCCTGTTGTGCCCATTCTCTCTCTCTCTCTCTCTCTCTCTCTCTCTTTTTCAGTCCCAAGTACAAAGTCCTTCCACATTTCTCCAGCACACAATTTCCAATATCAAAATCCATAAGGTCAGATTCATCACAGCAACAATACCAGTTCTCTGGTATCAATTGACTGTTGCATTCAGCTTTTCATCGTTGGAACAAACACCCAACAAGAAATAGCTTATTGGAGGAAGGGGTTTATTTCAGGTTTACAAATTCCTGGAGAACACCATCAATGGCAGAAGCGGGCTCACTTCCATAGATGCATAGTTGAGAAACACCATCGAACAGCCAGCAAACACTATAAAACATGAACACTCAGAGCTCAGGCTGACCTGGAAATCACTATGTAGTCCCAACCAAGAGCAGCTTGTGGGAAAAAGATTTATTTTGGCTTTCAGGCTTGAAGGGAAGCTCCACAATTGCCTCCTGGAGGGAGTGTATTGTTGGGGGCGGGCTTATGGGCTTTATAGCCAGTTTCCCCTTGCCAGTGTTTGGCACACCCTCCTGTTGCTGTGGTCCATCTTATGTTGGCCAGGGGGTGATGTCCATCCTCTGCTCATACCATCGTTTTCCCCTGCCATCGTGGAGCTTCCCCTCGAGCCTGTAAGCTAAAATAAACCTCTTTTTCCCAGAAGCTACTCTTGGTTGGGTGATTTCTACCAGCAATGCGAACCGGACTGCAACAGGTGGAGTATAGCAACAATAGAGTGTGCCAAACACTCACAACGGGAAACTGGCTATAACACCCATAAGTCCACCTCCAACAATACAATGCCTCCAGGAGGTGTTAATTCCCAAATAACCATCAGCTGGGAACCTAGCATTCAGAACACCTAAGTTTATGGGGGATACCTGAATCAAACCACAATAGCTGGTGAGGTATGTGGTGTGTCTGAGGCCTGCGTGGTCTAGGCACCTGTGTGTATATGCCTGTGTACTCTGTACTGGTAAGTAATACTGCAAGTCTGGGTCCTGTGCATTGGAGGAGCCTGCTTTGGTGCCTGTGTGTTCCAGGCTGGTGAGGGATTCTATGTGTCTGGGGTCTGTGCATCCAATTGGTGCAAACTTTGTAGACCCAAGCTCCAGCCTGGTCCCTGGAGCCCAGTGCCCCACATCCCTTCTCTCCCTCCCCCACACTGCTAGCATCTGCCTACCAGTGCCATCTTGACACATCTCTCGTAAAGTAGAACACTCACTGAAACCTGCAAGGGCAAATAGTTGTCTTCCTCCTTAATGAAAAAGACTTTAACCCTGAGATGGGTAGACCCCAATGCAAAGCAAAACAAAACATGAGACAACAAACTGAGAGATCTCCACCAAGCCTGCTTAGTCACACAATGGTAATCTCAAATGAAAACATACAGGAGACAACAGAAATTGAATCCCAAAATGAAAGGACAATAAGCTTATTTACCCTTACCAAGCAAATTGCTGAACTGGAAACAAATCATCAAAAACCCAACAATTTCATAAATCAAATTGAGTAGAATCATCTCTTACAGCACACAGCTTTTGTCACTAGGCTTAATTTAATTGAAGAAAACCAGAGAAATGTCAAAAGAGAGATAAATGAATTGAAGGTAAATAAAAAATAGAGGATCTCAATAGCCAGCTGATTAAGCTTAATATAGACACAATTAAATGCAAGAATGAATTCCAAGAAGCATCAAGAAAATTAAATAATGATTTGAAATTGGAACTCGACCAAGGGATAGATACTATATAGAAAAAGGCAACAACAACAACAACAACAAAACCAAATGGAGCTTGTAAAAGCCTACATAGAATCTTTCACTAAGTTATTCTTGTGGAGTAAAAAGCATCAGAGCTGGAAGAAAAGACAGATGAAACAATTTGGGAGTCTAAAAATGTTGAAGTGTTCAAACAAATCATGTGAAAAGATATGAGGAAAGTGTAGGATACTCTAAAATGACCAAACATTCAGATCATGGGTATACCAGAAGGGGAAGAAATTCAGGTCAAAGGCATGGGCAACACATTCAACAAAATTATTATTATTATTATTTTATCTTCAATATTTATGTATAAAATTATGAAACTTTATTAGAGGCCACAGAAGAGGTAAGTTCAGAAACATACTATCTTTATAAGTACAAAGCCTTGACATTATCAATTTGACAATTCTTCACAAATTAACCTTAAAAGTTCAATGCAATTATTTACAAATGAAAGCTCAGAAGTTTTTTGGGACTTGACAAATGGTTCCTAAGATGTCTGCAAGTATACAGTGCTCCACCATAACCAACTCAATGGTGAGGAACAGTAAGATCATAATAGCGATGGGCTGGAAAACCACAGAGGAAGGGCTACAGTAGTTAAATGAGACAAGCTTTTAAATAATCCAGAATTATGAAAAATGACCTCATTGGAGGATGACTTTAAGAATCAAGTAGATAAGCTGACTCATTCTGTGAATAGTAGTCAACCTCTTTCCTCAGCCAATGGGCCCATGAACAAAATGGCCATGGTGGCAGAGATGTAGGCTATGCATGGACCCAACAACATGGACTTTCACTCACCAAGGCTGACCTGGCTACGGCTACTGCTGAGTGCCAAATTTGCCAGCAGCAGAGACCAGCTCTGAGCCCTCAATATGGTAGTATTCCTCAGGGTGACCAGCCAGCAACCTGGTGGCAGTTTGACTACATTGGACCATTTCTATCATGGAAAGGGCAGTGTTTTGTCCTTACAGGAATAGACACTTATTCTGGATATGTATTTGCCTTTCCTGCATGTAGTGCTTCTGCCAAAACTACCATCCGTGGGCTTACAGAATGCCTTATCCACTGTCATGGTATTCCACACAGCATTGCTTCTGACCAAGGAACTCATTTCACCACCAAGGAAGTATGGCAGTGGGTTCATGATCATGGAATTCACTGGTCTTACCATGTGCCCCACCATCCTGAAGCAGCTGGCTTGATAGAATGGTGGAATGGCCTTTTAAAGAAACAGCTACAGTGCCAACTAGGTGGCAATAGCTTGGAGGGCTGGGGGAATATACTCTAGAGGGCTGTATATGCTCTGAATCAGTGTCTTATATATGGCACTCTTTCTTCTATAGCCCAGATTCACAGGTCCTGGAATCAAGGGGTGGAAATGGGAATGAGCCCACTTACCATCATCCCAAGTGACCCATTAGCTAAATTTTTGCTTCCTGTTCCTGCAACCTTATGCTCTGCTGGCCTACAAGTCTTGGTTCCAGAGAGGGGAGTGCTTTTGCCAGGAGACACCATGAACATTCCATTGAACTGGACGCTAAGACTTCCCCCTGGTCACTTTGGGTTCCTAATGCCCTTGAGTGAACAGGCTGAGCAAGGAGTTACAGTGATAGCAGGGACGATTGATCCAGATTACTGGGGGAAATTGGACTGCTCCTCCACAATGGAGGTAAGGAAGAGTATGTCTGGAGTGCAGGAGATCCTTTAGGGCCTCTCTTAGTGTTACCATGCCCTGTTATCAAAGTCAATGTACGATTGCAACAACCCAATAGAAGTAGTATGATAAATGGCCCAGATCCTTCAGGAATGAAGGTATGGGTCACCCCTCCAGGTAAAGAACCAAGACCTGCTGAGGTGCTTGCTGAAGGTGGAAGAAATACAGAATGGGTAGTAGAAGAAGGCAGTTACAAATATCAGCTAAGGCCACATGACCAATTACAGAAATGAGGATTGTAATTGCAATGTTTCTGTACTACCTTGATACAGAGTGTTTGTACATATCTACACCAATATTAAGATTATATCACTAGCTAACTGTTGGATTTATATTACACCTATTATATTGGGGTCTAAGCTTTGTGTTGAGGGGAATATTTTGCGGTTCCAGCTGTACGTGGGATACTTATACCCTGTTAGGTGAAATTATGAGCTTGATACTGTTTTCATTTGGAAATTAAGTGTGATTTAAGGAGATATGATTTGGTGCCAAGTTGACAAGGAGTGGACTTGTGATAGTTAATGTGATGTCAACTTGATCTGTTTAGTAATCCACAGAAATCCCTTTCAAGTGGGTCTCGGAGGTTGCTTCCAGGAAGGATCAACTAAAGGAGGAAGTCCTTCCCCCAGAGTGAACACTTCCCCTAGAGCTGGTGGCCCCGCTCAGAGGGGGACTTCATATAAGCAAGCTCTGGGTGAAAAGAGCCCCTTCCTTCCTTCTACTTGGCTTCTGGATCTGCTTGCTGCCTTCCAGCATGGATTGAAGACCAGGGCGGACTCAAGAACAGCATCAACTGAAGACCTGTATGGGTCGAAACCCAGCAGCTCCTCAGGAAGCCTCCAGGCCTTCTGGTGCCATCTGCAGTGCCGGATCAGGACTTCTGAAGCATCTGGCCATGTGGACTGAGCAGGTACCAGGTTCCATGATTCTTGGGCCTGTAAGTATTATTGGACTACTGTAAGATAATCCAATAATTTCCCTTTTTAAAATAATTCATTCTAGCAGTTCTGACTAACCCTGACTAATACAGTGCATATATGTTTAGGATTGTAATATCCTCCTGTTGGAGTATTCCTTTAATCAGTATAAAATGACCTTCTTTCCTCACTAATGTTGGTTTGAAGTCTATCCTGCCAGACATTAGGACAGCAACCCCTGCTTATTTCCTAGGCCTATTTGCTTGAAATACTGTTTTCCATCCTTTTACCCTAAGACAGTGTCTATCTTTTATTGAGAGATGAGTTTCCTGGAGGCAACAAATGGCAGCATCCTGTCTTTTAATTCAGTCTGAAAGCCTGTGCCTTTTGGTTGGTGCATTGAGGAAATCGAAATTCAGAGTTATTATTGAAGGTATGGATTTATTCTCACCATTTTTTGTATTTTATAGTGTTTCCTGTTTTCCTTTTACTCACTTGTTTTAATGGTTATTTGAGTGTGGTTTATTTTTTCCTACTTCCTCCTGTGTGTGTTTTGCTTTCTCTTCAGCATGAAGAATTCCTCCAAGTATTTTCTGTAGAGCTGGCTTAGTTGTCATAAATTCCTTTATCCTCCTGTTTTTTTTTTTTTTTTTTTTTTTTTTTGTGGAATGTGTAGTTTCTCCATCAATTTGCATAGATAGCTTTGCAGGATAAAGTAATCTTGGTTGACAGTTGTTATCGTTCAGAACTTGGAATACATCAGTCCAAGCCCTTCTGGCTTTTAAAGTTTCTGTTGAGTTATCTGCTGTTATTCTGATGGGCTTGCCTTTGTAGGTGACTTGCTTTTTCTCTCTAACTGCTTTCAATATAATTTATTTGGTTTACATGTTTAATAGTTTAATTATAACATGGCAAGGAGAGGTTCATTCTAGGTTTTGTCTGTTTGATGTTCTCAAAGCTTCATGTGTCTGCAATGGCATTTCTTTCTCAATTTGGGGAAATTTTTCTTCTATGTTTTGCTTGAAAACACCTACTAAGTCTCTCTATTGAAATTCTTCTCCTTCTATTATACCTTGAATTCTTATGTTTGATCTTTTTGTAGTGTCCCAGTTATCTTGAAATTCCCTTCATAACTTCCTGTTATCTTTTCTTTACCTTTGTTGGACTGGAATAGATCTGTCACCTGGTCTTCTAGTTTATATATTATGTTCTCTTCTTCATTCATTCTACTGGTGGGACTTTCCACAGAGGTGGTTTTTTTTTTTTTTTTTTTTTTTTTTAATTTCACTGACTGTTCTTCAGAGCTAGAATTTCAGCCTTTTCTTCAGCATTTGTATTTCCTTACTCAAGTCTTGTAAGGATCTCATTTCATTAAGCTGGTTTCCTTTTTTATCTTTCAGGAGTTTGTTTTCTTCTTTAATTCATTTGTTTACTTCTTTGATTCCCTACATTTCTTCTCATATTTCTTTGAGTATAGATACATCTTTTTTTTTGAAATCTTTGTCAGACATTTCATCTAAAACAGGCTCATTGATGATCATTTCTGATGGATTTATAATTTTTGGTGGGATTTATTCTTTTTGTTTCTTGTATTATAATGTAGTGACTTTTGCATCCTGAATTGATTTGATGCTTGGGTTTTCTATTTGTATACAGTGTTCTTAGATGTGGCAACCCACCTTTATGTACTTTCAGGATATGAGTTTAAGGTGTCTGTTGTAGCTCTTGGCCCCCATTCCAACTGCATAAGTAATCCTAGGTATTGAGTTTGCTTGCTAAGCAAAACAATTTACTGGCAAATTCTAAACTTCAACTGAGCTATATACACATTCAATAAAAACCAGCACAGAGTATGCAATTATGGGGATTAAAACAATCAGATAGTCCTATAAAGCCCAAATCCCTAAGAGTGTGTGTTGTTCTGCACCCTTATTCTTTTTTTTTTTTTTTTTTGTTTTTTGAGGTAGGGTCTCACTCTGGCTCAGGCTGACCTGGAATTTACTATGTAATCTCAGGGTGGCCTTGAACTCTTGGCGATCCTCCTACCTCTGCCTCCTGAGTGCTGGGATTAAAGACGTGCACCACCATGCCCGGCTCTGCACCCTTATTCTTGTTAGCTGTGAGGTAGAGACTTCTATTCTTAGTTGTTTTCCAGGTCAGCCTGGACCTGAATCAAATACTGCCCCCAATAATGACAGAAGCAAAAGAGAAAGGCCCTATAGATATGAAAGCATCAAAGGCAACAATATTGAACTCCCAAATACAGCTTATTTGAAAATGGTAAAGCCAACCAAGAATATGTAACCCATAACCTGCCCTGACATGTAACGAGAAATTAGCTTTTATTTTATATTTTTGGCAGTCAGCCTCGTTACTTTTGGGGTGGCTTCCAATCTTACTAATGCTGAGTGTTCACCTTCATCCTTCTGTGTTGTGCTGTGGAGCTGGAGTTCTGATCAGCTTTGCTGGATATGCTTCCACTGGGGATGAATGCGGAGGTTTGCAGTTTTGACGGCTGGGGGATGGAAGAGTGCAGAAGCCTGGAATTGCTCATGCAGTCTTCCTGTCTCCCTTTCAGTAGCTCCTTTGTTGATATCAGCTGTCTTTCCTTAAGATTTCTTGACTTTGCAAAGAGGTTGATGAGGTTGGAAAAATCCCTTGTTTGGTCTCTGGTGCTTCTGCAGCTTGGCGGGCCTGATGGGGTGGTGCTGGGCAGGTGCATGGATTGGCAGGCTGCAAGTGCCTCAGTGGGATTCTGGCCATTTTCTTTCTTTTTGGTAGATGTTGGTCTCTCCCACTTCTCTGATGTGTCTAGGAGTAACTTATACTCTTTTACTTTTCAGAAGAGTGTATTTTGCTGTGATTTTGCTTAAATCCCTCCCTAGGTTGGTTTGGCATGGCTCCTATGCCACCATCTTACCTGGAAGTCTCCTCACTTTTATTTTGATGTCATCACCTTTTCCTCTAATTATGATAGTCTTGTGTAGGTAGTATCAGGCACTGTGAGGTTATGGATATTCAAGCCATTTTGTGTCAGGAGGAGCACATTGTAAGAGTCCTACCCTTCCTTTGGCTCTTATATTCTTTCTGCCACCTCTTCCGCAATGGACCCTGAGCCTTGGAAGGTGTGGTAGAGATATTTCAGTGCTGAGCACTCCTCTGTCACTTCCACTCAGCACCATGGTGGCTTCTGAGTCATCCCAAGGTCACTGCTATCTGAAAAGAGAAGCTTCTCTAACCAAAAATGAGAGTAGCATTACTATGTGGGTAGGATTACTATCTAATATATAGAAAGAACTCAAAAAGTTAAATAATAAGAAATCAAACAATCCAATTAAAAATGGGTCATGAAACTAAATAGAGAGTTCTCAAAAGAAGAAATACAGATGGCATATAAATTATATCCCTAGTCATCAGGGAAATTCAGATTAAAACTATGTTGCAATTCCATCTCACTCCTGTCAAATTGGCTACCATTATGAAAACAAATGACCAGAAATGCTGGTGAGGATGTGGAAAAGGAAGAACACTTCTACACTATTGGTGGCCATGAAATCTGGTCCAGCCATTGTGGAAATCAGTGTGGAGGTTCCTGAGACAGCTAAAAATAGATCTACCATATGACCCTGCTATACTGCTCCTAGGCATATATCTTAAGGACTCATCTCACTACCTTAGAGATACTTGCTCAACCATGTTTATTGCTGCTCTATTCACAATAGCTAGGAAATGGAAACAGCCTAGATGTCCCTCAACTGATGAGTGGATAATGAAGATGCTGCACATTTACACAATGGAGTTCTACTCAGCAGTAAAGAAAAATGAAGTTATGAAATTTGCAGGAAATTGGATGGGTCTAGACAGTTTTATACTTAGTGAGGTAACTCAGGCCCAGAAAGCCAAATGTCACATATTCTTTCTCATATGTAGATCCTAGCTATAAATGATTGGACTTCTATGTGAGTAGGAAGAAAACTCAGTAGCAGGGGCTTGTAAGCTAGAAAAGAGATATAAAGGGAAGAGAACGGAAGGGGCACTTAATAGGATGGTATTGTATATATGTAAGTAGAAGAACAGAATAATAGGGGTGAAAATGCCTAAGTGAGGTCAGGGGAAGAGATTGAGTAAAGTAAAGGTGGAGGGAGGGCTAATCAAAATCTAAGAAGATGAGCCGGGTGTGGTGGCACATGCCTTTAATCCCAGCACTCGGGAGGCAGAGGTAGGAGGATCACCATGAGTTCAAGGCCACCCTGAGACTACATAGTGAATTCCAGGTCAGCCTGAACCAGAGTGAGACCCTACCTTGAAAAACCAAAAAAAAAAAAAAAAAAAAAAAAAAAAAAAAAATCTAAGAAGATGTAAATAAGTCATATGGAAACCTATTTTTTGGACAATGGAACGCTGAGAAGCCATAGGTTGTTACTAGAAAAATTTCAGTGTCAGGGATGCGATACGTTTCAGTGAGTTGTTGGTCAGGGAGGTCCCTGATACCACCAAACCATTGCAGGCCTTTGCTGAGGTCCTTGGTTTCCCACCAGAAATAGATGGTAAGACCTTATTGCTGAAGACTCCACAAACTTTGGCTGCAAGGTTACTGAGGAATCCTGATGGAGCTGAGCTGATAACCTCCTCCATGTAGACCAGTTGACACAAAACTGGAAAAAGCCATGCTGCATGCAGTTCAGTAGGAGGGAGAGAAATCACCAGTGAAGATACTCAACAGTGGACACTGCAAGCCTTATATTTGGCCAGCCAGGCCAATTGGCCCAATGGATGCAATAGTGGCATGCCTGTTATGGGGGAGGCCAACTGCCCTCTAATTTGACTGGAGGTCCACTTCATGGGAGGGAATATATCCCTGGTACTTAAAACCCACAACAGGGGTAGTCATGAGCCCTAAGGTGTAACGTCTGCTGGTGTCTGTCTAAATGCATATACTATGTTCACCAAGCTGCTGAGTAAGCACTTCCTTATTAATGTTAATACCCATATCTTAGTACTACTCTCACTTTTGTTTAGAGAAGCTTTTCTTTTCAGATGGCAGTGACCTTGGGATGACTCAGAAGGCACTATGGTGCTGAGAAGAAGTGACAGTGGAGTGCTCAGCACTGAAATATCTCTGTCACACCTTATAGGGTTAAGGGTCCTTTGTGGAAGAGGTGGCAGAAAGAATGTATGTAGGAGCCAAAGGAAGGGTGTGTTTATTTTGTATACTGCTACATGGCTATAGGTGTTTATCAGCTCTGACCATTTGCTGGTAGTCTTTAGGGTCCTTTATGTATAGAATCATGTCATTTTCTAATAGCGATAATTTGATCCATTCCTTTAAAATTTGTGTCCCTTTTATGAGTGTCTCTTTCCTTCCCTTATTGCTATGGGTAAGACTTCCACTACTATATTAAATTAAAGTGGGGACAGTGGAACTCTTGTCTTGTTCCTGATTTTAGTGAAAAGTCTTCAAGTTTTTCTCCATTTTGTATTATGTTGGCTGTGGTTTGTTGTAAATAGCCTTTATTATGTTAAGATATGGTCCTTCTACTCCCAGTTTATGTAGGACTTTTATCATGAAGGGATTGTAAAATGCTTTTCTGTATCTAATAAGATGATCATGTGATTTTGTCCTTGAGTCCATTTATATAATGTTTTACATTTATATCTCTGTTCTATCTAACTGGCCTCTGCTACTGAGTTTTATTCCTACTCACATAGAAGTCAAATAATTTGTAGCTAGGGATCCATATATGAGAGAGAACATATGACATTTGGCTTTCTTGGTCTGGGCTTCCTCACTAAGTATAATACTTTCCAGAGGATTCTGCTTTTTAACCCAGTTTACAAACCTGTGTCTTTGCTTGGGGCATTGAGGCTGCTGATATTAAGAGTTATTATTGAAAGCTGTGTATTTATTTTTGCCACTTTTCTTCTTTTGTAGTTCTTCTTTGCTCTCTTATATTAACTAGTATTTGAGTATGTTTCCCCCGTCCCCCCAGGTTCCTTATGTATGTGCTTTTCTTTATCTCCAGCATGGAGGATCCTTTCAAGTATTTTCTGTAGAGCTGGTTTGGTCTTCATATATTCCTTTAGCCTGTTTTTTTTTTTTTAAATTTTTTATTTATTTATTTGAGAGTGACAGACAGAGAGAGAAAGACAGATAGAGGGAGAGAGAGAGAATGGGTGCGCCAGGGCTTCCAGCCTCTGCAAACGAACTCCAGACGCGTGCGCCCCCTTGTGCATCTGGCTAATGTGGGACCTGGGGAACCGAGCCTCCAACCGGGGTCCTTAGGCTTCACAGGCAAGAGCTTAACTGCTAAGCCATCTCTCCAGTCCTTTTTTTTTGGTGGAATGTCCTTATGTCTCTGTCCATTTGAATGAATAGCTTTTCAGGATAACGTAATCTTGATTGGCAGTTATTATCTTTCAGTACTTGGAATACATCATTCCAAGCCCTTCTGGCTTTTAAGTTTGTGTTATTAGCTTTTATCTGATGGACTTGCCTTTGCACTGACTTGAATTTTGTTTCTAACTGCTTTCAATATATTTTCTTTGGTTTGTGTGTTTTGTAGTTTAGTTATGCTCATTATTTATTTATGTTTAGAGAGAGAGTGAGTGAGAATGGGCATGCCAGGGCCTGTACCTACTACAAATGAACTCCAGACACATGTGCCACCATGTGCATCTGGCTTATGTGAGACCTGGAGAATTGAACCTGGATCCTTAGGCTTGGTAGGCATGTGCCTTAACCACTAAGCCACCTCTCTAGCCCTGTAGTTTAATTATAATTTGTCAATGAGAGTTTCTTTCCTGATTTTGTCTGTTTGGTGTTCTATAGGCTTCCTGTATCTGTACTGGCATCATTTTTTCTACTTGGGGGAAGTTGTCTTCTATGATTTTGTTGAAAATACCTGTTATACTTTGGAGTGAATTTCTTCTCTGTCTAGTATGTCCTGAATTCTTATGTTTGATGAGTTCATAGTGTCCTTATTATCTTGAAATTTCCATTCATGCTTTCCTATTAGTTTGTCCTTCTCTTTGTTAGACTGTATTCTATCTTCCACCTGGTGTTCTAGTTTATATATTCTGTCCTCTCCTTGATCCAGTCTATTGGTGAGAGTTTCTATAGAGTTTTCTATTTGACTTACTCATTTTTTATTTGTAGTATTTCTGATTTGTATTTTTTCATTATTTCTATTTCCTTACTCATGTTTTGTATTGACCTGTTTATTTCATTAAGTTGATTTCCTGTGTTCTTTTGAGAATCCTCCAGGAGTTGGTCTTCTTCTTTGATTCCTTTGATTTCTTTGAGTATAGATATAATCATCTTTTTGAAATTTTTTTAAGCATTTCATCTAAAACAATGTCACTGGTGGTCATATCTGATGGATTTATAATTTTTGGTTGTGTTGTCTCAATTTATTGTTTTTCTTGTAGTATAATGTAGAGATTTTTGCATCTTTGACTTAATTTTATTCTTGGATTTTCTAATTATCTGCAGTGTTCGTAGCCATGTTATTCTGAATTTATATATCTTCAGTGTTTGAGTTTAAGGTGCCAGGTGTAGCTCTTATACTCCAAGAGAAACAGCAGAAGTGATCCTCACTGTTGAGTTTGCCTGCTATTCAAGTATTCTAGTCGACTGGGTGAAGGAAACTACTGGCAAATTCTGAAACTCAGCTGAGCAATATAACATTCAATCAAAACCAGCATAGAATATACAAGCATGGGGATTAAACTAAACAGATAATCTAGTGAAGCCAAAATTCCTAAGGGTGTGTGTTGCCCTTCACCCTTAATCCTGTTAATTCAGAGGTTGAGAGTTCTAGTCTGAAATGGGTTTCAAGTAAGCCTGGGGTCAGTCAGTCCCTGCCCCCAATAGTAACTTACAAAAAAGACAAAGGCCCTAAAAATAAGGAAATGTTAAAGGCAACAATTGTCAACACCAAAATACAGCTTATCTGATACAGGTAAAGGCAACCGAGATTATATCATTCAAATTTAATACATACTTTTTCCTGACGTAGAAAGTGAGATGTGCACTTCCAATTCCGGCTTATGTATGTGACTTTGTACAAGTAGGTCCTGATACCTTTTGGGATGGCTTCCAATCTCACCAATGCTGAGTGCCCACCTTGATCCTTCTTGGGGCTGGGTGGCAGGGGTGAATGAGCTCTCTGGACATTTATGGCCCTGACTCTTGGGGCACGGGAGACTTTGCAAGGTGCGTGGATGTGTGCTGGAGATGCTTGGTTGGTCCTGTTTATATTCTTCTTTAGCAGCTGCTCAGGTGGCCCCTGCCATCTTTCCCTTTAGGTCTCTTGACTTTGCAAGGAGGCTGTTGGAAATATCTCCTCATCTTGTTTTTGTTCCTGTTGCTTTGTGACACAGGCTGCTTGGGCAGGCTGGCGGGCTAGCAACTTGGGGCTGCTGGCACCTTGGCAGGATTCTGGCCAGTTTTCTCTTTTCTGGAAGATCTTGGTCTCTCATGCTTCTCTGCTGGGGTTGGTAATAACTTATATTCTTTCACTTTTCAATAGAAGAGTGTATTTTTCTGTGTTTCTGTTTATTTCCCTTGCTTGGCTGCTTTGGTGTGGCTAGTATGCTGCCATCTTACCCCGAAGTCCCAGATTGGCCTATTTTTATGTGAAAGAACTAGAGTGAGATAGAGAGAGATAATTGGTACATCAGGGCCTCCAGCCACTGCAATTTAACTCCAGATCTGTGTGTCATCTTGTGTGCATGTGTGACCTTGCATGCTTGTGTCACCTTGTATATCTGGCTTACTGGGATCTGAAGAGTCAAACGTGGGTCCTTAGGCTTCATAGGCAAGTGTCTTAGCTGCTAAACCATCTCTCCAGCCCCAGTTACACTAGTCATAAGAACGGTAGCATATCTGGTTCTCTTAGTCGTGAATAAAACAGATATACTTCAGGATGGCCCCAAAGTTTAAATTCATTCTGTTTAATATTTAATCTTAGTTGTCAGGTGACAACACTGTAAGGCACATCTGGAACATAGAAAGTAGGCATATCTTATCTTTTAAAAATATCTGACAGTTATAAGTACTGGAAGAACATGTTAACAACCCTAAAAACAATATTCTTACCAATAAATCAAAATTATTTGATTTGGTCTAGAAATTGTGTGTCAGGGGAAGGCAATTAGCATAGTGTAAAGGGTTGGCATCTGTGCTTGAAAACATGTTTGGTTAGTGTGTATAACTGCTTGGGTACCAATTACATAGTGAAGGCTGGAAGCAGAACAGCAGAGCCTGAGATCATTTCTCTCAGGTGAAGTTCATTTGAACACAAGGTTATACCCTGGAGGACGGAAGATGTTCTAAGAATTAATTTACTTATAAGCAATGAACTCAAGCTATCAGAACTGAGGAGATAGAGGCATGGCTTTATCAGTTAAAGGTTATTTCTTGCAAAACCTGGTGGTACAGGTTTGATTCTCCAGTACTCATGTAAAGCCAGATGTACAGAGTGGTGTATGCATCTGAAGTTTGTTTGTAGCAGTGGGAGGCCCTGGTGCCAATTCTCCCTCTCCCTCTCTTTCTCTCTCACACATAAGTATTTTTTTAAGATATCAGAACTGAGACAATTACTTATGTAAAATCTTGACTAAGACTGTTTGATTACATATAGCTGAAGAATGGAGCAAATACTGGCCACTGTTGAACTATGAATGTTTGATTTTAATATACATTAGAGACATTTTGATTGCCATCAAGAAATTTTGTGATGGAGATTGGAGTTGCAAAGGATAAAGTGGGGTGGGAGGAAATTACCATGGTTTATTGTCTATAATTATGGAAGTTGTCAATAAAAAAAAGAAAAAGAAGAAACTTTGGAAGTAAGCACCTTTAACCATTATAAGACATTTTTCCAGCATAATGTAAATCAATAGTTATGACTTAGAATATAGGAAGCTTAAGCAAGATATACCTTTGTACATAGCAAGTTTTAGGTTTATAACTTGAGGTTAATTCACTTCAATTAAGAAATTGAGAATGGGCACCCATTTAACATGATTTTAACAAAGAAGTTAGCTTAGGACATGGAGACTTTCTTTAGTTCTTTTATTAGCAAATATCATAATGACTGGAAGAAAATTCTTTCTTTTTTAAAACTTAAATGAAAACCTCAGTGATGACCATTTGACAGCAGTGGCATGAACAAGAAAGGAACTATTTTTAAAGTTATAGTGTTTTCAATGTTTAAAAACCTTAATCTTAAAAGACTTAGTTTATTCATTTCATCTTTCTGTCTAGAAAATGCCTTATATTTTAGTAAGGAATTTTAGCAACCTGATAGAGAGCTATCAAGGGCAAGAGAGAGACTATAGTTGTTTTATTTATTTGAGAGCAAGAAACAGGTCCCTTCTGGTCATCCTTGGGCCACTCCTGGCCACAGCCAAGTCCCACAGCAATGATGACTCAAAGAACCAGCTTTGTACATGGGCACAGTGGAGAGTTTCCAGGTTAGGTAACCATGGAGTTATAGAAAATATTGCTCACAAAACTGGCAGCTGAGGCAGAATGGAGAATCAGATTTATTTATGTCAACACAGATTCAGGGGAATAATTTCCAAAGCCCAAGTTCCCTGAGCTACAGTCATTCAAGACAGTTTATCATCATTTCTGAGCTTTTCTGTCATTGATGGGTTTCAATTTTCTGTCTATCTGACTCAGGACCATGATTGGGAATTCCTCAGAGATATGCAGGCTTGCAGAAGTGGAAAGGCAGTTAGCATAAGTGTCTCTCGCAGGCAACTGCATCATGAATAAAGATCTTGAAATTGGCTCTATATTAAAAAAAAGACACTGGGTTATTTTTACTTATTTGGATGAAACTTCTTAAGTTAAATTTTCTGTCACCACAAGTCTGTTCACTCGAGGTATAGTATAGAGGACAGATCAGAACATGATTGCAGCAGAACAATAAGTGAACCAATAAGCTTATCAAGGTTATTACTGCACAGAGTGAGTGGTTGCTTACAAGAGCAATGCATGAATCAAAGGCAGGCATGTCACTGCAAAACCTACCTCAGCCTAGGTGGCAAGCCACAGAAGTTGTATCTCATTTTTTAAAAAATATTTAATTTAATTTATTTTATTTACTTGAGAGAGAAACAGATATATAGAGAGAATGGTGTTCCAGGGCCTCCAGACTCTGATGAACTCCTGATGCATGTGCCAACTTGTGCATCTGGCTTACATTGGTACTGGGGGAATTGGACTTGGGTCTGTAGGCTTTGCAGGCAAGTGCCTTAACAGTTAAGCCATCTCTCCAGCCCAGAAGCTTGAGAATACTGAAATCTCTTGAGCACACTGAAATATCTGTAGACACTTCCAGCTGGTTGGATTATCTCCTTCCAAGCTCTTGATTTCTCATTATATAAAATTAGGGAGGAGTCTTGTTGACTTGTTTTCCTAAGCTTTCTTCCTTTCTCCAGGAGGTAATGCTTCAATTACTACATAATACTGTTCAAGGTATGTCCCTCATCAGTGAACCAGTGATTTGCTACTCTTGTAACCTGTGGAAGTGGATGTGTGACCTTGTGAGTTTCAGTTTTCCCAGACTTGACTTCCTAAATCTCCAGAGCTTCCATCATCTCTTCAGGAAGGAATGTTTGCACTAGCAGGAATTTGTTATGCAAACCTGCATTACATACTTCTAACACATATTGGTACAGAGTAAATATTCTCATTTCAAAAAAGGAGGAATTGGCCCTAGCAAGGAAAGATTAATCCAATGCAAGAATAAAAACCATCTGAGAAAATAAATTCTATAGTTCCATGTCCAGAATTTGTGATATATGATAAAATTTTCACCTCTCCAGTCTTGGCTGCTATCATTCTGTGCAAGCCAGTGCAAGCAGCTTTCTTTGGTGGCTGTCCCATAATTCTGGCACCTCCAAAATTGTGGAATCTGAACAGCCACCCACAGTTCATGATCATGGCTCCATGTTGTGTCCTAACAGAGATTCCATGGAGGGACTTCAGCCCTGCCTCACATTTTCTAGTGTGTTTTTTTTTTTTTTCCTAGACGTATGCTTTTTCTGATACCTCATTCCTGAGTTTATCATATTTCAAAAACCAGCTCAAGGCTACCAAATTTGTTAATATAGTGGAAGAATAATATCTAGCTGGAGAATTCGTTAGGCACCCTCCTTTAAAGAGGAAAAGCTCTTCTATTCTCCCAATGCCAAATAGCTGGCCCACCTCAATTATGGTAATCTCTGAGACAAATGCAGTTGAAAGAAGCTGCAGTCATGGGCCCCAAATTTTCATTTCTTCCTGTGCCAAATTTTATATATTTCATACCCTTCTGCTCTGTTTTTCCTCTGCAAGACATACCAGTTCATTACAAATTCAATGTGCTCAAGTTCTGAAGACACAGGAATCATGTGGCCAAAATATCAAATGAACTAATTTAACTCAGTCCCAAAAAAGTCCTTTTCCTCCTTTCATATCTCATAAGCTGAGCCTTCACAGTCCACACTTCTTTCTGCATTTCTGTCTTTCAAACTCTCACCAAAATGGCACATTAAGCTCTGCCTACAGAACTACAAGACCTCTCTAGCCCAAAGTTCCAAATGTTCACCCCAAAAATTAGTTATAAAGGACCAAAACCCTGATGGTCAAGCTTACTGCAGAAGTGGCCCCAACCCTCAGTAATAAGTTTCTGTTGCATTTACCTTCTGTTTCCTTGGGAAAAAATACCCAAGCAAAAACTACATACTGGAAAGCCTTGAAGAATTAAGAAATTTCTTCATGGCTCAACAGAGCAGAGGCTGCATGTCACATCTTAGCACAGCAGATGGGATGAAGCAGCAAGAGTGTGCTTGCTCTGGCAGAGAGGTGCTTAGGCTATCTCATTCCAAGGCCAAATCCAAGTTACATATTTACTTTAGCAAGCCTCCACCTACCATATTGCCACTGGTTTGAAATTGAGTATGAAGCATAAGCACAAGACATATGGATATGTTAGGATATTTCACATCCAAACTACAACACGTCCTTTTTCCAGTTATCTAATAAGCTATAACTTTTTCAATCAATCCATCAATCAATAAAATATTTTTTAAAAAGAAAGAAAAATTCAAGACCAAACTAATATAGCAAGTCCTGCTTATTTATATATTTATGTATTTATTTATTTATTTTTAGAGAGAACAAGAGTGAGTGAGAGAGAGAATAGGTGTGCCAGGGCCTCAGCCAATGCAATCAAACTCCAGACACTTGCACCACCTAGTGGCCATGTGCAACCTTGTGCTTGCCTCATCTTTATGCATCTGGTTTATGTGGGATCTGAAGCTTTGAACAGGGGTCCTTAGGCTTCATAGGCAAGAGTCTTAACTGCTAAAGCCGTCTGCCCAGCCCAAGATCTTGTTTTGTTAATTTTTTTTTATTTATTTGCAAGCAGAGATAGAGAGATAGAGAAGACATATAGATAGACAGACAGACAGGCAGACTAGGTGCACCAGGGCCTCCAGCAACTGCAAATGTTCTCCAGATGTATGCGTTTTGTGCACCTGGCTTTACTTGGTTACTGGGGAATGAAACCTGAGTCATTAGGCTTTGCAAGGAGGTGCCTTAACTGCTAAGCTTTCTTTGCAGTGCCAACATCCTTTTCTTTTTTTAAATAAATGGTTGACACAGTGTGGTGGTTTGATTTAGGTGTTCTTGATGTTAGGTCCCCCAGTTGATGTCAATTGGAAATTAAAGCCTCCTGGAGACAGTGTATTGTTGGGGGTGGGCTTATGGGTGTTATAACCAGTTTCTCCTTTCCAGTGTTTGGCACACTCTCCTGTTGCTATTGTCCATCTTATGTGGGCCAGGGGGTGATGCCCACCCTCTGCTCATGCCATCATTTCCCCCTGCCATCGTGGCGCTTCCCCTTGAGCCTTTAAGCCAAAATAAACCTCTTTTTCCCACAAGGTGCTCTTGGTTGTGTGATTTCTACCAGCAACGTGCATGTGACTGCAACAGTAAAATGGTACCGAGGAGTAGGATTGCTGCTAGACATCTGACTGTGTGGCTTTGGCCTTTTGGAGCTGATTTTGAAGAGGAATGTGGAAGGATTTGAAACCTTGGCCTAAGAGACACCTTGCTGTACTGTAAGTACAGCTTGATGGACTATTTTGGTCAGAGTTGAAAGACCTGAATGCAGTAACTATGGACTGTGAGGATTGGCTTATGAGGGTGAGAAAGAGCTTTGCTTGGACTGGTCCAGCAGTTTGTGTGAAAAGCTTGCTGTTTTGCCCATGACATGAGAAGTTGTGCAGGGTTTCTTTGTGTAGAAATGAACTGGTGTGAGCAGAGGGATATGGCACAGAAAGAAAAATGTTTGGGTGAACTGTTGCCTGTTCAGCTGCAATTGGGAGATTACAACCTTTGAGATGGGGCCAGCTGACCTGCACTGGGGCAACAAGAAGAATTTAGACTCTTTTGGAGGGGCCTGAGTGGTCAATAAGTGTCTTGTTCCTTAACATCTGGTTTATTTCCCCTCCCCCCACCAGATTTACAAATTGGCACCCTACCTGGTATTGTGGAGTATAAGAAGTTCAGGAAATAGATGGTCATTGAGTTTTTAACATGGTCTTGTATTTTGGCAATGGACTTGGGCAGTGTGAAACAGGTTTGCTGGATGCCTGCATGGAAACCCAGTGGAGCTATGAAGATGAACTGTGGATTGCAGCAGAGAGCCAGTGGAGCTGCTGGAAGCATGATATCATTGCTACAGCTGCAGGCTCCAATGAAGTTTTCCAGGAGTGTGAGTAGCCTAGCTGGAGGGGCTGAAATGGAACTCCAGAGACTTGTTGCTGGTTAGAATTATTGGACTTAGAGATTTGTCACTGGCTAGAGTTGTTGGACTTGATGTTACAGACTTTGATGTTTACCCTGTTTAAATCTTGTGTTGGTTGAATGTTTCTTTACCACATCCAATGCCATCTTTTGCAGTGTGAATGTTTATTATGTAAAATTATGAGTTTTGGGGGATTTTTTATTATTATGGCTCAGTTAAAAGATCTTGGACTAGGGGGATGTATGAACATCATTGGAATTGATAAAAAAGAAACTATGGAGAATTTTAAAGTTGGATGAATGCATTGCATTTTATATCATGTAGGTTGTCAGTTTATGGGAGCCAGGGGAAGAATGTGGTGGTTTGATTCAGGTGTCCCCCATAAACTTAGGTGTTCTGGATGTTAGGTTCCTGAGCTGATAGCCATTGGAAATTAAAGCCTCCTGGAGGTGGTGTATTGTTGGGGGTGGGTTTATGGGTGTTATAGCCAGTTTCCCCTTGCCAGTGTTGGGCACAATATCCTGTTGCTGTTGTCCACCTTTTGTTGGCCAGGGGGTGATGTCCACTCTCTGCTAATGCCATTGACTTCCCCTTCCATTGTGGAGCTTCCTCTTGAACCTGTAAGCCAAAGTAAACCTCTTTTTTCCCACAAGCTGCTTTTGGTTGGGTCATTTCTACCAGCAATGTGAACCTGACTGGAACACACAGTAAGAACATGCATCAAAAGGATTATCTACTTACTTATCATCTATAACATGAACATACAAATATTCTTGTAAGTTGCATTATGACATTCAAAATAGAATATCTGTGTTAGTAATAGCACGTCTGAAAATCTTCTCAAAGAAAATTTGCTCTGATTAAAAATAATGTGGTCTGCATTTATACAATGGAGTTCTACTCAGTGGTAAAGAAAAATGAAGTTATGAAATTTGCAGAAAAATGGATGGACCTGGAAAGGATTATAATAAGTGAGGTAACCCAGGCCCAGAAAGCCAAGCGCCACATGTTCTCTCTCATATGTGGGTCCTCGCTACAGATGATTGGGCTTCTGCGTGAGAATGAAAATACTTAGTAGCAGAGGCCAGTAAGTTAAAAAGGAGACATAAAGGGAAGAGAAAGGAAGGGAGGAGGGTACTTAATAGGTTGATATTGTATATATGTAAGTACAATGATTGTGATGGGGAGGTAATATGATGGAGAATGGAATTTCAAAGGGGAAAGTGTGGGGGAAGGGAGGGAATTACCATGGGATATTTTTTTATAATCATGGAAAATGCTAATAAAAATTAAAAAAAAAATAATGTGGTCTGGAGAGATGGATTAGTGGCTAAGGCGCTTGCCTATGAAGCCTAAGGAACCAGGTTCAATTCTCAAGGTCCCATGTAAGGCAAATGCACAATGTTACACATGTCTGGAGTTCTTTTACAGTGACTATATTCCCTGGTGCACCCACTCTCTCTCTCTCCCTTTCTTTCCCTCTGTGTGTGTGTAATAACTCAATAAAAAATAATGTGATTATAAAGAATATGGGACAATCATTGTTTTAATTGTGTGTTTGTTTCTCCTGGTTCATGTGTGTGGCTTATGTACATGTATGTGCTCATACAGTGACTCATGTGCTCACTGTCAGTAATGTGTGCTCACCTGCAGTGGTCTGAACAGTAAATCAGGTGTCCCACTTCATTGTTTATCTTCTTGTTCTTATTTGAGTTAAAGTTGCTTATTGATCCTGGACCTTGTTCATTTTTAAAAGCTTTGGTGATTCCTAGGTTTTTGGTCCCATATTAGACTAAGGATACATATCACATGTCTGTGTAAAGTTATTTAATGTGGGTATGGAGATTTCAACTTGGGCAGTGTCAGCCCTTATCAGCCTTCCTCAATAAATGAAGTGCATATAGTCACTGAGTAATCTCTGTAGTCTAGGGATGGCCTATAATAGTAAATAGAAATTTAATCAATATTAGAGAACTCGGGCTGGAGAGATGGCTTAGCGGGTAAGCGCTTGCCTGTAAAGCCTAAGGATCCCAGTTCGAGGCTCGGTTCCCCAGGTCCCACGTTAGCCAGATGCACAAGGGGGCGCACGTGTCTGGAGTTCGTTTGCAGAGGCTGGAAGCCCTGGCGCGCCCATTCTCTCTCTCCCTCTATCTGTCTTTCTCTCTGTGTCTGTCGCTCTCAAATAAATAAATTAAAAAAAAATATTAGAGAACTCATACTGGTTAACTGGTGAAAATCATAATGTAAAGAAGGAAAGTAAATATATGGTTAAATTTGATGTGTCCTAATGTACTGTGTTTGCTTATTACTTATAACAGTGTATAAATTAAAAATATGAGAACAACATTATCTCTTCCTATAAATTAACCTGTAACAGAGAACTCATACTGTTAAATTGTCCTAGGAAAATTAAAAATGTGGAAACTTAAGTGGAATTAATAGAGGTTGTTGTGTAAATCTGAGAACTCATACTGGGTATAAACTTTATGAATATTAGGAATGTGGGTAAACATTCATTGTCTTGGACATGTTTATATCTACCAAAGAATTCATAATAGCTGAAATATAGCTAGTGTACCAATCATTGAAGGATATTTTGACATTACTTCTTATTACATATTAGAGAATTCATACTGGTACAACATTATCTTGAGTATATTCATATTAGGAATAAAAGAAAACCTTCATTTTATATGGAAAATGTAATCAACATTATAGAATTTATATAAGTGATAAATTCCATCATTGTATGGAATATAATATTGTCTTTATATCTAATTTTTTTGGGGTTTATCAAGGTAATGTCTCACTCTAGGTCAGGCGGACATGGAATTCACTACGTAGTCTCAGGGTGGACTTGAACTCATATGATCCTCCTAACTCTGCCTCCTGAGTTCTGGAATTAAAGGTGTGCATCATTACACCCAGATTTTAAATATTTTTGTTTATTTATTTATTTATTTGACAGAGAAAGGGGTACAGAGAGTGAGGGAATAGGCGTGCTAGGGCTTCCATTCACTGCAAATAAACTCCAGAGGCATGCGCCCCCTTGTGTGACTGGCTAATGTGGGTCCTGGGGAATCGAACCTGGGTCTTTTGGCTTTGCAGGAAAACAATTTAACTGCTAAGTCATCCCTCCAGCCCACACTGAGCTTTTATATTTAATCTAAGCCTATCAAAAAGTAGATTAAATCACATTGGTAATAAACTTTCAATGTAAATAATAGGGAAATACCTTCAGTTTGTGTGGACAAGATGCTTAATAGAGATCTCATTCTGGTGAGAATTTTTGCTGAATAAAATATTAGAAAATGTTTATACTTAATTTTGCCATTGCTATGTGAGAATTCATACTGGATTTGATATTTATATTATTCATGTAAAGTGCAAAAAGCTACTGTGAAAAATATAGAAAAAGATTAAATCTATACTATGTTTAAACAATTTAACCTATACATTTAAAATATTTTTTATTTATTTGTAGAGAGAGTGAGAGAGAGAGAAGAAAGACAGATAGAATGGGCATGCTAAGGCCTCCAGCTACTATAAACAAACTCCAGATGAATGTGCCTCTTTGCCCATCTGGCTTTACTTGGCTTTACTGACCAATTGTATCCAGGTGGTTAGGCTTTGCCTGCAAGTGCCTTAACTGTGGAGCCATCTATCCAGCTCTAATCTAAATAATTAAACTTTTTTTTTTTTTTTTTGCTTTTTGAGGTAGGCTATCACTCTAGCTCAGGCTGACCTGGAATTCACAATGGAGTCTTGGGGTAGCCTTGAACTCACGACGATCCTCTTACCTCTGCCTCCCAAGTGCTGGGATTAAAGGCATGTGCCACCATGCCTAGCATAATTAAACTTTTTAAAGTCCATTGCAAATATAAGGAAAGTAGAGAAATCATTTCTACTAATTGTCAAGACTGGAATGATTTTATTTTTTTGGTTGCTTTTTATAAACAAGGAATGTTAAAGAGCTTTAATATATTATTTTAACTTCCTCCATCTATATAGCTTTTCACTGTTAAAAATTCTGAATATGGAATGTGTAAGAAATTATTTACTCAATGAAGGAAAACATATAAATATATAAAAGATAATCCATGCTGATGGAAAATCCATTCTATCTATGAATTATGGAGAAGTGATATTATATTTACATTTGTGTTACTGTGAATAGATTCATGACATAAATATCACAAAGTAGGACAGATGTATTCTGGTTCATAGTTTGCATTGTTAAGTCTGTGATCAGTTTCCCTGATTCTGTTGGGTAGAATGTCATGGTGATAGTATCATCTAGCATATAATGCTTTTCACTTCTCAGTGGACACAAATCATGGAGCAGGACTAGTAGAGGCCAGAGATAATATTCTCCCAATGACTCTTCCAGTTACTTACTTCCTCCAGTTAGGTCCCATCTATGATTGGTCCAGAACCTATAAGAAAAATGACATTACAGCCAGGCATCGTGGTGCATGCCTTTAATTCTAGCACTTGGGAGGCAGAGGTAGGAGGATCACTGTGAGTTTGAGGCCACCCTGAGACTACATAGTGAATTCCAGGTCAGCCTGAGCTAGAGTGAGATCCTACCTTGAAAAACCAAAACAAAAAAAAAAAAAAGAGATTACGGTGGGCCCACTCCTCCCAATATATGTTTCTGTGAGAAATCATTTCTATTTAAATTAATCACATATTGTTAAATGTCTATCAGATTACTCATCTTAAGAGAATTCATGCAGGACAGCATATATGAATGAAAAGCATGTAAAAAGTTCTTTATCCATTTATAAATAGTTGTTATTTAGTCAAATAATTCATTCTTGCAAGTATGGATATAAACCCCAAAGATGCATTATGGGCAATATTTGGGTATTTCTCAGCTTTGGAAACACATTATAATTTAATTAAACTTATAAAGGTTTCCGTTTTTTTTTTTACCTCTTTATCATCATATCTATCCTAGAAGAAAAAAATTTGAATAATATAGACTCATTTCATGTGAGCTTAATGTCGTATATTTCTACACGGGATATTTATGCCAGGTTCAATTTGAATCACAGTGGTTACTCTGGCAGACACTTGATGTGGAGCAAATCAAATATTTTAGAGATACCTTGGTACAAAAAGGAAATATGATTTCTGCTTATGCAATTGGGCATTTTTCTCAATTGATATAAAGATGTTTCAACTAGAATTTGTACTTTAAAAGTGCTTTACTATGTATCTTATATCTTTATTTGTTGATCATCTATATACTTCTCTTATGCTGCAGTGACAGTTGGGTCATAAAGTCTAACTATTCCTCCTCTATAATCTATTTCTACTTTAAATTTCATCAGTTTTTGGTTTATGTACTTTTTGGACTTTGCAAGGTGAATATACACTTTTTTCCTAATCCGAATATAGACTTTTAATTTTGATTATTTCAATACTTGCTAAGATTCTTAGCAATATTGTTTCATATCATTTCATTTTAAGGTATATTTTGTTTAAGGTTTTTTTTTTTCAAGGCAGGGTCTCACTGTAGCTCAGGCTGACCTAGAATTCACTATGTAGTCTCAGGGTGGCCTTGAATTCACAGAAATCCTCCTACTTCTGCCTCCCAAGTGCTGGTATTAAAGGCACATGCCATCACGCCCAGCTAATTTTGTTTAAGTGTAGCTACTCAGTTTTTGTGTTCCTTCTCTTTACTTGTTTGACATATCTTGTGCAGTTCCTTTAATTTCAATATACTTTTATCTTTTAAGAAAATGCATGTGCCTTGTAGATAGAATATGATTGGATTACAGGTTTTTTTTTTTAAAATAGGGCTGGAGAGATGGCTTAGCGGTTAAGCGCTTGCCTGTTAAGCCTAAGAACCCCGGTTCGAGGCTCGGTTCCCCAGGTCCCACGTTAGCCAGATGCACAAGGGGGCGCACGCATCTGGAGTTCGTTTGCAGAGGCTGGAAGCCCTGGCGCGCCCATTCTATCTCTCTCCTCTATCTGTCTTTCTCTCTCTTTCTGTCGCTCTCAAATAAATAAATAAAAAAAATTTTAAAAAGTATGTCTGGTGTTCTCTATCTTTTAGAGATTTTATTGCATTTAAAAATATTTTATTTATTTATGAAAGAGAGAGAGAGGGAGAATGGGTGCACCAGGCCCTTCAGCCACTGCAAATGAACTCCAGATGCATGCACCACCATGTATATATGGCTTACATGGGTCCTGGGGAATTGAATTTGTCTCCTTTGGCTTTGTAGGCAAGCACCTTATCCACTAAGCTATCTCTTCAGCCCTTATTAAAGCTTTTAAAAAACATTTTGTTTTTACTTATTTATTCATTTGACAGAGGAAAACGGGAGAGTGAGAGAATGGATGCACCAGAGCTTCCCTCCAGCCTCTGCACATGAACTCCAGATGCATGCACCGCTTGTGCATCTGGCTAATGTGGGTCCTGGGGAACCAAACCTGGGTCCTTTGGCCTTACAGGCATGCCTTAACTGCTAAGCCATTCCTCCAGCCCCCTTATTCATTTTTTATTATGAGTACTTTTTTTTTGTTCATTTATATTTATTTATTTGAGAGTGACAGAGAGAGAGACAGACAGACAGAGAGAGAGAGAGAGAGAGAGAGAGAGAGACAGAGAGAGAGACAGAGAGAGAGAGAGAGAATGGGCGCGCCAGGGCCTCCAGCCACTGCAAACAAACTCCAGACGTGTGCGCCCCGTTGTGCATCTGGCTAACGTGGGTCCTGGGGAATCGCGCCTCGAACCAGGGTCCTTAGGCTTCACAGGCAAGCGCTTAACCGCTAAGCCATCTCTCCAGCCCCATGAGTACTTTTTAATTATAAAGGACTTCTGACAGTTTGTTGTTGTATTCTATATTCAATAGCTTTGGTTCCAGAGTTTTCCCACTAATGCTATGTTTTGTGTTGAGTTGATTTTTTTTTCCCATTTGGCAAAGCATCAATGAGTTTATTTGGGTTAGTTACAAACCATGGTTGATGTAGCAGTTAATTATAGGAGCATGAGAGAGTCTTCTCTCCTTCAATATAGAAACAAACAAGAAAACACCTGCTACTTAAGGAAGAACAGTTCATTTGTTGTCAGTTTAGAGTGGCAGCAGAATCAGTCAGCCATCCACAGTGCATGTGACCTCAGCCATTGTTCAGTCACTCATGTTCAAAGGCTTAGGCAGCATGAGGGTGGTTTGCAGCTCTGTTGTGTCAGGTTTCAGAATTCCAAGGCTGGCTTCTGGCAGACTTGTGAGAAATTCTTAGTGGGAATCAGTTCCTAATTCACAGCCTTTCTTCCAGGCACCATCTGAGTGTTTGCTGGTCAGGCTACCAACATGGATTACAAAGAAAAGTAAGGAAGCAAGTAAGCAAACAGATTCTCCTCCTTACAAACTCAACACAGTTCAGTAAGTTCCCTAATAACACACACACACACACACACACACACACACACACACACTCACAAAGCATCCAAAGAAAGCAGCTGGCATGTGTTTGCAGAGGGTAGCAAGAGTGTACACATACATGCATACATACATACATACATAGGCACATGCTATGTTCATATATTAAAAACAGCTAGCTTGGTGTGGTGGTGCACATCTTTAATCCTAGCACATGAGAGTTCCATCAGGAGGAAAGATTGGATCTAAAAACCTCCTAATAAAAGTAATTAAAAAATACAGAAGCACACACCTCAAAAAGCTAAACAAACAAAAATCAGCTGGGGGCTAAAGAGATGGCTTAGTGGTTAAGGCGCTTGCCTGCAAAGCCAAAGGACCCAGGTTCAATTCACCAGGACCCACATAAACCAGATGCACATGGTGGCACATGTATCTGTAGTTTGTTTGTGCACCCATTCTCTCTCTCTCTCTCAAGTAAATAAATATAAATAAAATATTTAAAAAAATCAGCTGGGCTGCGCATGGTGGCGCATGCCTTTAATCCCAGCACTCAGGAAGGATTGCCATGAGTTCGAGGCCACCCTGAAACTACAGAGTTAATTCCAGGTCAGCCTGGACCAGAGTGAGACCCTACCTCGAAAAACCAAAAAAAAAAAAAAAAAAAAAAATCAGCTGGGCTGGTCTTTTATTGTAGGGTGAGTGGTCATACTATATTGTTTATAGTGGGTTAAGGTACTTGCCTGAAAAGCCTAAGTACTTCGGTTAGGTTCCCTAGTACCCCCATAAACCAGATGCACAAAATGGCATTGCATCCAGAGTTTATTTGAAGTGGCTATAGGCATTAGTGTCCCCATTCTCTCTCTCTCCCCCTTCTGTCTTCCTCTCTCTGCTTACAAACAAATAAATAACATATTAAAAATAAAAATATAGGGCTGGAGAGATGGCTTAGCGGTTAAGCGCTTGCCTGTGAAGCCTAAGGACCCCGGTTCGAGGCTCGGTTCCCCAGGTCCCACGTTAGCCAGATGCACAAGGGGGCGCATGCGTCTGGAGTTCGTTTGCAGTGGCTAGAGGCCCTGGCACGCCCATTCTCTCTCTCTTCCTCTATCTGTCTTTCTCTCTGTGTCTGTCGCTCTCAAATAAATACATAAATAAATAAATTAAAAAAATATAATATTTATATTCATAGATGGTGTCAATTAAAAAAAAAAAACCAATGATGGTACTGGAGAGATGGTTTAGCCATTAAGGCACTTTCTTGCAAAGCCCAAGGACTAATGTTCAACTCTCCAGGTACCATGTAAGCCAGACACATAAGGTGACCAAAATGGGTAAGGTTACACAAGTGCACAGGATGGCACATGCATATGGAGTTTGACTTCAGTGGCTGGAGTCCCTATTGCACCAATTCTCTCTGGCACTTTCTCTCTCATAAAAATATATATACAAAAAAAATTATACCTGGAGAAATGGCTTAGCAGTTGAAGCATTTGTCTGCAAAGCCTATGTGTCCAGGTTTGATTTCCCAGTACCCATGTAAACCAGCAAGGTGGCACATGCATCTGGAAATTGTTTGCAGTGACTGGAGGCCCTGGCACATCCATTCTCTCTCTTTGCCTATTTCTCTCTCTCAAATTAAAAAAAATGATGAAAAAAGTGTTGGGGCATAGTGGTATCCCCTTCGTTTAATCTTAGCACTGGGTAGAGACAGAGGCAGCGGAAACAGGATTGTCATGAGTTCAAGGGCAGCATGGACCATGCTTTCTTGAAAAAAATAACAAACAAAACAAAGAAAGAAAGAGTGAGCCAAGGGTGCTGGTGTATACCTTTAATCCCAGCACTTGTGAGGCTGAGATAGGATGATTACTGTGAATTTCAGGCTGGCCTGGGACTACATAGTGAATTCCAGGTCAGCCTGGGCTAGAGCAAGACTGCACCTACAAAAATAAATAAATAAATAGATAAGAAAAATTTCCCAAGATTCTCTTTCACAGACATGCATGTGCACATGTGCATACACACAGGGTTGAATAAAAGCTGGCCATGTGTGGTGGTGGTGCATGTCTTTGGCCTTGAGAAAAACAAATAAATAAAAAGTTTATTTGCTAGTAAAGTAAGTACATATGTAATTTATACATTATATAGAAAGTTTTGAAAATAGAATAAGAACCAGATCAAAATGAAAATAAATATACCTCACTCACCAAATTAGTGAATTAATGAACTTGTCAGAAAAAGGGACAACTGGTCAACCTTCCTTTTGAAAGACAAGAAAGAGAGAGAAAATAAGAGAACAGAGGGCAGAGGAGAGGAAAGGAGAAGAGAAGAGGAGAAGAGAAGAACTTTGCTGACTCAATGGAGGAACTGATTCTGGGAAGCCCTCAAGAGGGGATGGGCACTGTTATGCATGTGAGACTGGCAGGTGAATTGTATATGTGAGAGAGTGACTGGAGTTGGGTCTCTGAAGGCATACCTAGAGGAGGGAGGTGGTTGATGGCCATCTTTGGGCATAGCCACCTCCCAGCCAGGGAGAGCAAGTGAAGGTGTGTCTTCCAGATGTAGGGTGGCCAATGCTTCCTCAGGCTCAGAGGCAAGGGCAGTGCTTCTGGCTTTCATGACAGAGAGAGAAAGTGTGTGACAACCACTTGTGTTGTGGCCTATCTTTCAATAGATCACAGTGAGGGAGCTGTTTTGATACATATAAAACCCTGACCCAGAATCAGGTCACCTATGAATGGTTCAGTGCTGGGTTCCACACAAACATGCATTGCATGATGGGGAAGAGTGCAGCCCCATTTCTGTACATGCTCCTCACTGGACTCTGGTCCAAATGTGCAGCTTGTGGACCCCATGCATAAACATTCAATAGCCAGCTGGTGGGAACAGGTGGGGTCTTGGCTATCTGAGGCCAACTGAGGCTTCTTTGGTGCTGCTGAATTGTTTGGCCTGACAGGATCCTGAAATAGAGGCATTCAGTCATAATTCCACAGATGATGAACCTTGAGATTACATAGTGAATTCCAGGTTAGCCTGGGCTAGAGTGAGACCCTACCTTGAGAAACCAAAATAATAATAATAATAATAATAATAATAATAATAATAATAATAATAATAGGTATCCATGTATCTTGCACTGACCTCACTCTCCATTAGAGAGTTTGCTTCTCTTTTTCAGATGGACACAGAACCAGAGGAGAGAATCAGCCCATTGCATCCCACCTAGAAACCAGCTGAAGCATAGAGTTAGTGGAGTAATGAGCAAGAGATGCTTTCTCAGCGAACCTGGTATCAGCACAAGGGTGAAGGAGACAGACATAGACAACACTCAGCTCCTACCAAATCAGATATCCAGAGACACAGAGACTCCCAAGACCTCCCATCACTGAAATAGACCTAAAATGAATCCAACATGGCTCAGGGAAATTGGCGGAAGAGGGGGCGGAAAGATTGTTAGAGCCATAAGTTGGGACATTATGCACAGAGACATTGCCTCTCCCCCATAACTGAAGGCCACCCCACAATGCAACATCCACAATCTGCGGTTGGGGGAACAACAGGGAGAAGGCTAGTGATGGTATCATCATGTCTGTATACACACTATATACTTAACTAATAAAAAGTATTATCTTTGTGAATGTAATGATAATATATATATATATATATGTGTGTGTGTGTGTGTGTGTGTATTACTATATATACTATTAAAATATACACATATATTTTAATAGTGTGTGTTATATCAGGCCTAGTTGTGAATGTGATTCTTGATATTTTGTATTCAAAACTTAATTCCTAATGCAGTTTTGTTTGTAGGTAGAGCCTTATAAGTAGTGATTAGGCCTTGAAGGCTCTCGTACCATGAATGGAGTAAGGTTATGATCATGGACATAGATAAATTATTGTAAGAGTGGGCTTATTTCAAAAGGAAAGTTGACAATTTTTTTGCCTTTCCATGATTCACACAGGTCCTCACCAAATGCTAGCAAATTACTATTGAACTTCCTTGGCTCTACAAGCATGAGCCAAGTAAAATTCTACTGTTGATAAATTACTGCGTTTTTGGTGTCTTATTGTAGCAACACTAAAGAGATTAAGTCAATATTTAAAAATTATAATCTGGGTTGGAGAGATGGCTTAGTGGTTAAGTGCTTGCTTGTGAAGCCTAAGGACCCTGGTTTGAGGCTCTACTCCCTAGGACCCACTTTAGCCAGATGCACAAGGGGGCGCATGCATTTGGAGTTCGCTTGCAGTGGCCCTCTCTCTTTCTCTCTCTCTCTTTTTCCCTCTTTCTCTCTCTGTCTGTCACTCTCAAATAAATAAATTTTTAAAAATTATAATAATTTAAGATGTCAACATAGGAATCATACCAAAGCAGCATATGACAGAAAAAGCCCCCCAAACCCAGCAAAATACATTCTTCTATTAAAAAGTGAGGTGTAAGAGAAATTACCAACTGCAGCAGTAGGAGATTCAGAACATCTAGAGACCACAAAAGCAGGCAGAAGTGGCTCTAGAAGTGGCAGAACCAGGTCCATGTGGCCACAGCTGCAAGGCTTGGCCTGAGCCACAGGAAGAGTCAGGTGAGGAGATTTTCCATTCACAGCAGCCTCCTCACAAACTCAAGAAATGTGAAGGGAGGACAGCAGGGGCCAAAGGAGTAGCTCATGAGGAAGAGGATCCTGAGAACCAGCAGGATAACTTCAGTCACCATCCACAGCCTTCCCTCCCCCACCACCAGCACAAGCATCAGCAAGCACCAGAGACCTGGAGAAGGGAGTTCACCTGCACAGCACCTGGCACAGGTGATCAGAGCAGCGACCTAGCAACCCAGCCAGCCTACCTGAGCCCACGATGCAGCAAAGAAGGATCCAAGTGGGTGCACAGGATAATTGAAACCAAAGCCACCTCAAAGGGTAACTGAGATTACACCAGGTCAGTACCCACCAAATAAGACTGGTATATAGGTTTGAATCAGAAGTGCTAATTGCACCTTCCATGTCAGGGTAAATTATATGTTAAGTCTGATCGATGGTAGGCTTAGACATTCTTAAATAAGCTATATTTGGACTTGCCACTTGTTGCTATCTGACTTATAGTGCCTTTGTTTCCTATTCTGTTGTTCATTGAGGAAGGGTCTCACTTGGTCACAAGCCAACTCGGAGTTCTCTACAGACCAGAAATGTTAGCCTCCCAGTTGACAGGATTAAGGGTGTGGGGCAATAGACATCCTTAGGGACTGTGACTTTGTTAGAGGATCTAGTTGTCATAATACCTAGGCTCTTTGGCTTTGCACCCAAGTGCCTTAACTGCTAAGCCATCTCTCCACTCCTTGCCATATTATAATTAAACTACCAAACATACAAACCAAAGAAAAAATATTGAAAGCAGTTAGAGAGAAAAATCAAGTTACCTACAAAGACAAGCCCATCAGTATCACAGCAGATTACTCAATACAAACTTTAAAAGCCAGAAGGGCTTGGAAAGATGTATTCCAAGTTCTGAAAGATAACAACTGCCAAGCAAGGTTATTTTATCCTGCAAAGCTATACATTCAAATAGATGGAGAAATAAGGACATTCCACAACAAAAAGCAGGCTAAATGAATATTTGAAGACAAAACCAGCTCTATAGAAAATACTTGACAGGATCCTCCTTGCTGAAGATAAAGAAATGCACACATAAAAGGAACCTGGGTGAAAAAAAAAAAAAAACCATCCTCAAATACTAGTTAATACAAGAGAGCAAAGGTAAAACTGGAAGAACTACAAAGCAAGAAAAATTGCAAAAATAAATACACACCTTTCAATAATAACTTAATATCAATGGCCTCAGTGCCCCAACCAAAAAACACAGGTTTGCAGACTGGGTTAAAAAGCAGGATCCTTCAATTTATTGCCTCCAACAAACTCACCTTTCTACAAAGGATGGATACTATCTTAGGGTGGAAGGTTGGAAAATGGTATTTCAAGCAAATGGGTCTAGAAAGCAAGCAGGAGTCACTTTCCTAATATCTGGCAAGGTAGACTTCAGACCAACATTAGTTAGGAAAGATAAGGTAGGTCACTTTATATTGATTAAGGGAACATTCCAACTGGAGGGCATTACAATCCTAAACATATATGCACCTAACATGGGGGCTCCCAACTTCATCAAACAAGTGCTATTAGAACTAAGGTCACAGTTAAAACTAAACACAGTTGTAGTGGGTGACTTCAAGACCACACTCACCAATTGACAGGTCATCCTGGCAAAAAATAAACAGAGGTGCATCTGGATTAAATGAGGTAATAGAACAAATGGACCTAACAGATATATATATATACATATACAGGACATTTCATCCAAAAGCTACAGAATACACATTCTTTTTAGCAGCACATGGAACATTCTCTAAAAAAGACCACATATTAGGACACAAAGGAAATCTTAACAAATACATAAACATTGAAATAATTCCTTGTACTCTATGTGATCACAATGGGATCAAACTACAAATCAATAGCAAGAAAAGCTATAGAGCATACATGAAATCATGGAAACTAAGCAATACAATCTAAATGATGAATGAGTCAATGAAGAAATCAAGAAGGAAATAAAAAAATTCAGAGTCAAATGATAATGAGAAAACAGCATACAAAAACCTTTGTATGAAGGCAGTCCTAAGAGGGAAATTTATAGCTTTAAGTGTCTATATTAAGAAATTAGAAGGCTGATGGGGAGGTAATATGATGGAGAATGGAATTTCAAAGGGGAAAGTATGGGGGAGAGGGAGGGAATTAACATGGGATTTTTTTTTATAATCATGGAAAATGCTAATAAAAATTAAAAAAATAAAAAAGTACATGTAAAAAAATAAAATAAAATCCAATTCCAAGCTGAAAAAAAAGGTGAAATTAGAAGGCTGGAGGGATGGCTTAGGGGCTAAGGCATTTGCCTGCAAAGCCAAAGGACCCAGGTTCAATTTCCCAGAGCTCACGTTAGCCAGATGCACAAGGAGGGTGCACACATCTGGAGTTCACTTGCAATAGCTGGAAACCCTGGCACACCCAATTCTCTCTCTCCCTCTGTCAAATAAATAAATAAATAAAAATAAAATGTTAAAAAAATAAGTTAGAAAGTTATTCTAAGGCATTTTATTTTTTTGATGCCATTGAAAATGGGACAATGTCATTTATTTCTTTCTCTGTATCTTTGTCTTTTTAATATAGAAAGGCTACTGATTTGGGGGCATTGATTTTGTATTCTGCTACTTTACTGAAGGAGTTAATCACTTTTAATAGTTTTGAGATCGAGGTTCTCAGGTCACTTATGTATAGAATTATGCCATCTGCAAATAGAGCTAACAACTTCTTCCTTTCCAATTTGTATCCCTTTTATTTTTTTCTCCTGTCTTATTGCTTGAGTTAGTACTTCCAGTACTATATTGAAGAACAGAGCTAAGAGTGGATACCTCTGTGTTTTTCCTGATCTCAGTGGGAATTCCTTCAGCCTCTCCCCACTAAGTATTATTTGGGCTTTGGGATCTTTATATATAGCCTTTATTATCTTGAGTTATAGTCTGTCCATGCCTGCTCTCTTCAATGTTTTGATCATGAAGTGATGTTGTATTTTGTCAAAGGCCTTTTTCTGCATCTATTGAGAGGATCGTGTGGTTTTTGTGTTTAAGCTTATTTATGTGGTATATTATGTTGACAGATTTCCATATGTTGAACCATCTCTGTGTTCCTGGGATGAAGCCTACTTGATCCAGGTGGATAATACTTTAGATGTGCTGTTGTATTTGGTATGCAAGGATTTTGTTCAGGATCTTTGCATCTGAGTTCATCCGGAAAATAGGCCTGTAGTTTTCTTTTCTTGTGGTATCTCTGCCTGGCTTTGGTATTAGGGTGATACTAGCTTCATACAAGGAGTTGGGGAGCTTTCCTTGTTCTCCAATTGTGTGGCACAATTTGAGAAAAATTGGTTTCAGTCCATCTATGAAGGTTTAATAGAATTCAGCTGAGAAACAATCTGGTCCTGGATTCTTCTTGTTAGAGAGGTTTTTGATTACCCCTTCAATCTTGGTGGTCATGATAGGTTTGTTTAGGACATTAATCTGCTTAGAGTTTAGCTTTGGCAGATGGTAGGTATGTGTCCAGGAATTTATTTATTGGCCTGGGCTAGAGCTAGATGCTATGTCAAAAAACAAACAAACAAACAAATCCAGAAATAAATAAATAAATAAATCAGCAACAGATAGCTTTGATCACCTCTGTTTTCTGGAATGGTTGCCGAGAGCCATCAATACTGTGATGCTGGGGTCATAGGGCTGGTTTACCAAAAGTTCAGTGATCAAAATGAGCAAAAGTAGGAATGGTGAACAATCTAATGATTAGTCAGATTGGGAACCAATTTGATTTGAAAGAAAAGTTTTTTTTTTTTTTAAAGTATGGTACATAGAATAAATAACTTTTCTGTAAGGGAAATTTATGGTAAAGCATGAGAAATTTGGATGATGGTGATGTAAGTTTCTGGGCATGGTAATAACACCTGTAATCCCAACACTTTGAAGGCTGGAGTAGAGGGTGTGACTGTCTAGAAAAAAGAAAAAAACAGTGACCTAAGTTTTTTTTTTTTTTTAAATACCTCTGATCACTTCCTTTTTACAACACAAAAATAAAGTGTCTCTTGGTACACAGAAAAAAAAGACACAAGAAAAGCAAGCCATAAAAAACCAAACAATTCTATTGAAAAATGGGGTAGAAGACTGAGCAAAGAATTCTCAAAGTAAGAAGTACAAATGGCCAATACACACTTAAAGTGACAATTAACATCTTTAGTCATCAGAGAAATGCAAATCCAAACAACCTGGAGATTTCATCTTACTCCAGTTAGGATGGTATTCATCAAAAAAATAAAATAAAATAAAAAGAAAGAAAGAAGGAAAGAAAGACAGGCGCTTAAGAGATGGCTTAGTGGCTAAGGTGCTTGCCTGTGAAGACTAAGGACCCAGGTTTGATTCTCCAGTACCCATGTAAAGCCAGATGCACAGGTGGCACATGCAGCTTGAGTTTGTTCCTTACAGTGGCTAGAGGCCCTGGTATAGTCTCCATCTTCCTCCCTCTCTCTCTTAAATAAATAAATAAATAAATTTAAAAAGAATAAAAACTTGAATGACAATAAAAGGTGCTAATGCTGGAGGGGAAGATGAACCCTTATCCACTGCTGGTGGGAGTGCAAACTTGTACAACCACTATGGGAAGCAGTATGGAGACCCCTGTAAAAGATGAAAATAGGTCTACCACTTGATCCAGCAATACTACTCCTGAAGACTTCACTCTTAAAAACATTTTTTTTTGTTTTGTTTTTTAAGGTAGGTTCTTGCTAGCCCAGGCTGACCTATAATTCACTCAGCAGTGTCAGGATGACCTTGAACTCTTGGCAATCATCTTACCTCTGCCTCCCAAGTGCTGGGATTAAAGGCATGCAACACCACATCCAGCTTAGAAAATATATTTTTGATTTATTTATTAGAGACAGATGGAGAGAATGGGCATGCCAGGGCCTCTAGCCACTACAAATGACTCCAGATGTATGCACCATTATGTGCATATGGCTTACATGGGTACTGAGGAATCAAACCTGAGTCCTTAGGCTCTGCAGGCAAGTGCCTTAACTGCTAAGTAATCTTTCCAGCCCTCCTTTCTTTACTACATGATCATCCATGTTTTTTGCCACTCTATTCAAAATAATTAAGATTTGGAATTGGCCCAGATGCCCATCAACTGATGAATGGATAATGAAGATGTGGTACATATGCACAATGGAATTATACATATTAGTAAGGAAAAATGAAATAATAAAAAATTCAGCAAATCAATGGAGCTGGAAAAAAATCATACTAAGTGTAGTCATACTGGCTCAGAATGACAATACCACATGTTCTCTCTCCTATGTGGTTCCTAAGTGGGGTCAAGTGGAGATGAGTGTAAATGGCAGGAATATGGACATAAAACTAGAATAAGACCAGGAGAAAGAAGAAATAGGGATGGAGGAGAGGAAGAAGTACTCAACAGGCTCGGTGAGGGACAGAATATAGGGGGTGGGAGGGATTTTAAGAAGTGGGGGGTAGGGAGAGTAGGGGTTACACATAACTTAAGACAGCATGAATCAGTTCCATAGAAACCCTCCTCTTCTGGATACCATTCTACAAGCTGTAACCACCAATAAAGAGAGAGGGGAATGGTTCAGATAGAAATGGCCTATAGAAATTGGCTGGCTAATCCCATCCCAAGAATTGAGTTAGTCCCCACAGTGAGCTTTTGGCCTGTGAGTCCTGGGGTGAGTCCCAGACCAGAAATCAAGTTCAAAATCACTCAAATAAGGATTTTAAAAAGCATAGTCTTAAGCCAGGCGTGGTGGCACACACCTTTAATCCCAGCAGGCAGGAGGCAGAGGTAGGAGGATTGCCATGAGTTCAAGGCCACTCTGAGACTACATAGTGAATTACAGGTCAGCCTGGACTAAAATGAGACCCTACCTTGAAACCCCCTCCTCCCAAAAAAAAGAAAAAGAAAAAAGGAGAGTCTTTATTATGTGGCTGGTGGTTGTTCCTCACAGCAAGCTGCTGAGGAGAGCAAACCCTGTCCTATTTTTACAGTGAGTGTTTAAAGGCAAAAACCATGTTCCTTTACAATGGTCAGGAAACAAAACCACATCATTTTACAATGGTTAGGAAAGTCCCCAGCACTCCCCATCCATAGTCCTGTTTTATAATACAAGCAAGCATGATTATAAACAGCAGAATTTTGCAATTAGCATAGGGTGTGGGACAAATACAAGATATCTTAACTAAATTCACATGCTCATTCTTGTTTATATGGCTCTGTGTCGAACTTTAACCTAGGTGAAGCCTTCTTTTATTATTAGTAAAATGGCTGGATGTCTTAAGATGGCTTTCCTTAGGCTAAGTTATTTGGGTATTTCATTTCCCACTGTTTTCTAATAATGGAGTCAAATCTTAGACTCATCAGTCACCATGGGCTCATACCTAGTCCTAAGGACCATTAATTTGACTGAAGAAATTCTCTGTTGAACAAACTTGATCAGGACATTTAAAATACAGGGACCTATAAGTAATTCCAGGAGCAATAATATTAGGGGCCCTGAAATGGCAGTAATCAAAGTGGTGAGACAGGGTAACCATGAAAACAAATTCTCATACCAGCTACCTGACTTTTTATGTAATTCCTCTCTGTCTTTCAAATTTTTTTTCTCAATTTTTATTAACATTTTCCATGATTATAAAAAATATCCCATGTAATACCCTCTCCCTCCCCTACTTTCCCCTTTGAAATTCCATTCTCCATCATATCTCCTCCCCATCTCAATCAGTCTCTCTTTTATTTTGATGTCATGATCTTTTCCTCCTCTTATGATGGTCTTATGTAGGTAGTGTCAGGCATGGTGAGGTCATGGATATGCAGGCTATTTTGTGTCTGGAGGAGCATGTTGTAAGGAGTCCTACCCTTCCTTTGGCTCTTACATTCTTTCTGCCACCTCTTCTGCATTAGACCCTGAGCCTTGGAAGTCGTGATTGAGATGTTACTCAATACTCCAGTCACTTCTTTCCAGGACTATGGTACCTTCTGAGTCATCCCAAGGTCACTGCCATCTGAAAAGAGAAGATTCTCTACCCAAAGTGAGAGTAGCATTAATATAAGGGTATAAATATTAAGAGAAGTGCTTACTGGGCAGTTTGATAAGCATAGTATATACACTTATCCAGACATCAGCAGATGTTACACCCCTAGGGCTCATGACCTCCCCTGCTTTAAGTTTTCAGTATCAGGGATGAATTCTGCCCCCATGGAGCAGGCCTCCAGTCCAATTGGAGGACAGTTGGTTTCCACCATGACAGATGTGCCACTATTGCACCCGTTGGCTCATTTGGGCTGGCTGGCCAATTATAAGGTTTGCAGTGTCCACTGTTGAATATCTTCAGTGGTGGTATCTCTTTCTCCCAATTGAACTACATGTAGAATGGCTTCTTCCAGCTTTCTGTCAGCTGGTCTACATGGAGGAGGTTATTAGCTCAGTTCCAGCAGGATTTCTCAGTGGCAGCCCAAGTATGTGGAATCTTCAGCAATAGGGTCTTACCATTGATTCCTGGTGGGAAACCAAGGGCCTTGGCAATGGCCTATAACGTTTTGGGGGCATCAGGGACCTCCCTGGCCAACAACTCACTGGAGGTATCCCATCCCTGGCACTGAAAATTTTCTAACAATGATCTATGGTTCCTGAGTGTTCCATTGTACAAAAATGGAAGATTGCATATGATATATTTGCATCCTCTTAGATTTTGATTAGCCCTCCCTCCACCTTTCCTTTACTCAATCTCTTCCCCTGACCTCACTTTGGGCCTTTTCACCCCTGTCAAATGTTTTTTAACTATGGTCATGTTCTCTTGGATTACTCCAGAGTAGTTTGTAGAGAAACAGCATGTCTCCCCTAGGGCCATACAAAGTTCTCCTTGTTTTAGAAACAGTAAGTCTAACCCTCACCTGTTTTATCATACTATTTCTGCCAGAGAATCTAGGGAGGCCTCCAGGTGACTGAGGATTGTAATTCTTTCAAATCAGCATCAATCTGTTGGCTTAAGGCTTTAAAATTTTTATCTCCAACAAATAAAGCAGAGGTTCCTATGACCACTGATCCTGCTATTCCTAAGGCTACTAATAAGGGTACCAAAATGGGGCTCCTCTCTTCTGTCTATAATTTAGGAAGGGGAAAGAATCCCCAGATGTTCTCTGCCCCCATTTCCATCATATGAATAAACTCGGGGAACTATGTGGACTAGTAAACAAGTTCTTTTTCATTCCTCATCAGCAAAGAACAGGGAGTAAAGGCCTGGGGTAATTTCAGAAATACCTGTAAACCAAAAGGCAGGAGGTACCAGGAAATATCCTTAGTGATCTTTGATATTAGCCCTGAGTTAAATAATATCATTACATGAGTTCCAATAGGGGAACCTAGTTATCAGGTAAAACCAAGGAAGCGAAGCACAAGAACATTAACTTAAGCATGGTACAAGCAAAAAAATAGAGACACAAGTCAATATTTCATTTACATGGTACACATAACAGTCTTATCTTAAGAGGATCTTGGTGGGCGTTGGGTTTGTGGATGGTTCAGGTGTCATTTGGGTCCCCAACTATGGTTAAGGGTCCTTGCAAACCAGGCTTAAGGTTACCAGGACTGTGCCTTGACACCCAGACTGGGGCACTCAGGCTCAAATCAAGATAGTGGCAGTTCTAAGTCACGTCCCCTGTTGGCCTCCCTGACCAGGAGAAGAATCTGCTGGAGAGCCTGAAGGGACTAGAGAAGGTCATGATTAGGAATTTCTGACAAATGTTCTTTCTCCAAATTAGGCAGTATAGGGGAAAGTCTTCCATAGAGAATTTCAAAGGGAGTAAATCCCTTCTTATATGAAGTGCATGTTATCCTTAAGAAAGCAGCAGAAAGAATACTTACCCAACCCCTTCTAGCTTCTAAAATCAGTTTGATAGTATTTCTTTTTTTTTTAAATTACCCCATGCCAATTTTAACTTATTTTTATTTATTTATGACAGAGAGAGAGAGAGAGAGAGAGAGAGAGAGAGAGAGAGAGTTGGGGGGGGAAAGAATGGGTGCACTAGGGCCTCTAGCCACTGTAAATGAACTCCAGACACTTGTGCCACCACGTGCATCTGTCTTACATGGGACCTGGAGACTCAAACCTGGGTCCTTTGGCTTCAATGGCAAGCACCTTAACCACTAAGCCATCTCTCCAGCCCTGGTTAATGTTTCTTTTTTTAAAGTTCTGTTCAGGGGCTAATGTTTTTCTTTTTTTTTTAAGTTCTGTTCAGGGGCTGGAAAGATGGCTTAGTGGTTAAGACATTTGCCTGCAAAGCCAAAGGATCCTGGTTTGACTCTTCAGGACCCATATAAGCCAGATGTACAAGGGAGCACATGCATCAGAAGTTCGTTTTCAGTGGCTGCAGGCCCTGGTCTACCCATTCCCTCCCCTCTACCTCTTTTTCATATATATATATATAAGAGTTCTATTAATTCTCTCCACCTTCCCTGAGCTCTGTGGCCTATATGCACTGTTGCAGTCAGGTTCACATTGCTGGCAGAAATTAACTGACCAAGAGCAGCTTGTGGGCAAAATGTTTGTTTTGGTTTATAGACTCAAGGGGAAGCTCCGTGATGGCAGGGGAAAACTATGGCATGAGCAGAGGGTGTACATCACCTCCCAGCCAACATCAGGTGGACAACAGGAACAGGAGAGTGTGCCCAACACTAGCAAGGAGGAGCTGGCTATAACACCTACAAGCCTACCCTCAATCATACACTGCCTCCAGTAGGTGTTGATTCCCAAATCTCCATCAGCTGGGAACCTAGCATTCAGAACACCTAAGTTTATGGGGGACACCTGACTCAAACCACCACATTCCACCCCTGGCACCCATAAACTGATAACCATCCATGACATAAAATGCAATGCATTCAGTCCAACTTAAAAAGTCCCCACAGTTTTTATCAATTCTACTGATGTTCAAACATTTCCATAGTCCAGGATCTTTTAACTGAGCCATAATACCAAAACCCAAAAAACTCATAATGGCACAGAATACACATTCACACTACAAAAGATGGCATTGGGCATAGCAAAGAAACATTTGATTAATACAAGATTTAAAACAATCAGGCAAACATCAAACTCTGTAGCTCCAAGTCCAATGACTCTAGTCTGTGACAATTCTCCAAGTTGGATAGTTCTAACCAGCAACAAGTCTCTGGAGTTCCAATTCTGCCCCTCCAGTTAGGCTACTCAAAGTGTTAGAAAATTTTACCTGGGGCTGGTAGCTCTCCTTAGAGGCCATCTCATGGTCCCGGCATTTCCACTGGGTCTCCACTGTAACCCATGGTTCATCCTCATGGCACCATCTGGTCTCCATGCAGGCATCCAGCAAACCTGTTTCATACTACCCATGGCCATTTCCAAAACACATGACCATGTTGCAAATTCAATGACCATTTCTTTCCTGCATTTCTATACTCCATAACACCATGTGGGGTGCCAGTTTGTTAATTCTGGTGGGGAATAAAGCAAACTTTGAAGATCAGGACACTCCTTGCACATTCAGACCCCTTCAAAAGACTGCAGTCTTTCTGTTGTCCTAATGCAGGTCAGATGTCCCAATCTCAATTGTTGTAATCTCTCATAGAATTGAAGCTGAACAGTCGGCAGTTTTGGCCCAAAGATTTCATTTTTTTCTGAGCCATATTTCTCTGCACACATCAATCTGTTTCTATGCAAAGCTACCCTGCACAAGTTCTCAGGTCATGAGCATAACAGCAAGCCTCTCCCACAAACGGCTTCTTGCCCAGTCCAGGCAAAGCTCTTTCTCACCCTCTCAAGCTAAATCTCATAGTTCTTACTGTGTTCAGGTCTGTTAACTCTGACCAGAATACTACATCATGCTGTACTTACAGTACTGTAAGGCATCTGTTAGGCCAACGTTTCAAATCCTTCCACATTGCTTTTGAAAATAAGTTCCAAAAGTTCAAGGGCACATAATTAAGTGTCTAGCAGTAATCCCACCCCTCTGGTTCTAACTTTACTGTTGCAGTCAGGTTTGCATTGCTGGCAGAAATCACCCAACCAAGAGCAGCTTGTGTGGAAAAAAGGTTTATTTTGGCTTACAGACTTGAGGGAAAGCTTCATGATGGCAGGAGAAAATGATGGCATGAGCACAGGGTAAGCATAACCTCCTGACCAAAATCAGGTAGGCAACAGGATCAGGAGAGTGTGCCAAACAATAGCAAGGGGGAACTGGCTTACACCTGTAAGCCCATCCCCAATAATACACTGCCTCCAGGAGGTGTTAATTCCCAAATCTCCATCAGCTGGGAACCTAGCATTCAGAACACCTGGGTTTATGGGGGACACCTGAATCAAACCACCACAGGCACAATAAAGGTGCCATTTTATTCCTAAGCTTTTTCCTATTAATTGAGAGACATGGGCTATGAAAGCCAGGCCATTGTCTTACCCCAGGTCTAGGGAGAGGCCAAATCTGGGGGCTATCTCCTGTAACAGCTTCTTCATGGTTACCTGAGTGGTCTCAGCCTTTGTAGGAAATGCTCCTGTCAACCCTCAGAAAGTATCCACCATTACCCATAGATACTTATATCCATAAAGTCCAGGCTTAACTTTGACAGGTGACACATTTGGAAACTAGATCTTTGGTTATGGGGCTGAGGTCAGGGATATAGAAGCATTGTCTAAATATTTCAGTCAATTTTGTGGGCCCAAACATGTACACTTGTAAAGATTCTTGAGCAATGCATGTCCTAATGCCCATGGGAGGAGGGCTCTTCCATCCATTAATTTCTTCCACCCAGATGGTGTTGTCTCCACCTGGAGTGCATCCCCTTATTTTATGTCTCTTTCCATGTAGTCAGGTTGATTGGACAGCTCAAGAGGAGGGGACACTACTAGAACTTCAAGGAGCCCCGTTGGTTTTAGGGTGGCTTCTCTGGCCACATGTTCTGCTGCCTGATTCCCTGTGCTTCTGGGTGACTCCCTTTTTGGTGGCCCCAAGAATGGATAATAGCCACTCACTTAAGGAGCCATATGGCCTTAATCAGGGCCAATACCTCTTGAGTATTTTTAATTTGTTTTTCCTCAGATGTATGTAAGCAGTCCTTGTTCTCAGTAGAGGGCTCCACGTATGTGCACCATGGCAAAGGCATAACAGCTGTCAGTGTACATGTTTATGACCTTGTATTTTCCATATCTGAAAGCCTGAGTCAGTGCTATCAGTTTAGTCTTTTGAGCAGAGATCCCATGCCCAAGGGCTTGAACTCATACTATCTTTTCCAATGTTACCACGGTCACCCCTATGTACCTGACTCCATTTGAAACAAAACTGGAATTGTCAATGAACAATACCTCATTGGGTTGTCCCATGGGATGTCTGTGAGGTCAGTTCCAGAGGCCCTGGATGGATTCATGCTTTCAAGGAAGTTGTGAATCAGTTCCTTAGGATTATCATCAGGCAGGAGGTGGCCGGGTTGAGAATAGTCATTTTTGAGAATCTAATCCTTGGTTGGTCTAAAAGCAGGGCCTAATAACTTATTTGCCCCTCACTTCTAAGTGTGACCTTGAGCTCTGGAGGGCCTGGAGGAAAGAAGCCCTGGTCCCTTCAGTCCTGTTCACTCAACTGTAAAACTTCAGGTGCTCTCTCCTGCTACTCTCAGCACTCATTCTTCCAGTGTCCTTTCTCTTTACAGTAAGCACTCTGATCTTTATGTAATTGTAGTCTTTTGCCTGGCAGAGTCCACCTCTGAATTGGTTCTTTTTGGCCTCCTAGTGGTCTGTAGGGTGGATCCTGAAGAGCTGCCAACACGATCCTGGCAATCTTCTTAGCCTGATTATCCTCAGACATGCCTCTGTTATTAAAGACCCATGCAGTTAACTCCACTAATTCTGACAATGCCTTTCCCTCAAATCCTTCCTGCTTTTTCAATTTCTTCCTAATATCTGGGGCCGACTGAGAAACAAAAGCAATCTTAAGAGTTCTATTTTCAGGAGCTTCTGATTCTATAGGAGTGCATGTCCTGTATGCCTCCAAAAGATGTTCTAGGAATGCTGCAGGGGACTCATCAGGTCCCAGCATAACCTCACTCACCTTGGATAAATTTGTAGGTTTCTGTGCCACAGCTTAGACTCCCATGAACAGAAGCCAGCAGTAATTATCAAGAGCCTCCTTACCTGGTCTGAATTGTGGTACCAGTTTGGGCAGGTGAGGGGAAAGGCCTTTTCCAGATGGTCAGGGTCCTCAGTGGAGGTCCCATCCAGTACCATGACATGTTTTAGGGCTCCCCTCCAGATTCAGTCTCACTCTTTTGCTATGAAGAGAGCCTGCTGACAATCATTTGGTGGGTATAATCATTTGGTGGTGAGGAGAGAAATAAGATCTTGAGGTTTTTCAGAGAAGGAAGGGTTCTGCTGTTTCTAATTATAGAGATTGTTGGTGGAGATAGGAACATAGACCATGTAGGGGGCTCCTGCTCCAGAGCCTGATGCAAAGGTAAGAGTGGGGCTGAGGGTGTCTCAGTGGGTTAGTAAGGGGACCTGGTCCTGGTTTGCCTTAGGAACGAATCAGGGCCAGAAGGGGAATGGCTCAGATAAGAAGGTGGAAAGGAGAGGGGTTCATTGTCAGGAGAAGTCTCCTGTAGGATTGGCTTAAGGGGATCCTGTGAAGAGGGGAGAGATTTCTGGTTCTTAGGTTTGATAGAGAGCAATGTTTTAGAGCTTGTTTTAGGGCATTTTTAGCACATGTCTGAAACCAAGTGAGTTTTTCAGTAACTATCTTAATTCAAGTCAAAATGTAAGGAATGGGGCTGGAGAGATGGCTTAGCAAGTAAGCCCTTGCCTGTGAAGCCTAAGGACCCCAGTTACAGGCTTGTTTCCTCAGGACCCACGTAAGCCAGATGCACAAGGTGGCACATGCATCTGGAGTTCATTTGCAGTGGCTGGAGGCCCTGCCACACCCATTCTCTCTCTCTCTATCTGCCTCTTTATCTCTCTGTCTGTTGTTCTCAAATAAATAAATAAAAGTTTAAAAAATGTAAGGAACCTTGTCAGGGTGTACAGGTCACCCAAGGACAACCTGTTCAACTTGATACACAGTTGGGAGGTCAATGGTTCCTTCTGGTGGCCATCCCACATTAAAGGATGGCCAATCTAATTTATAGAACTTCCTCGAGGAGAAGGCATCACATGTAGCACTTAAATCAGATGCCTGCTGTTGGAAGAATGAAAAGTTAGTAAGAACACATTGCAATGGGCTAGATGTGGAAGTTGTCTGTCCCATGGTGGAGCTTTCAGGTTCTGCTTCTGGTTTCCTAGGAGAATCCAAAAATGTTAAACACAAAGGAACAAAACAAATAGTAAACAGAAAGCCAAGGACACATGGCCACACAGAACTGAACCAGAAAGACCAGGGGTCAGGGCAACATCTTGCCACCACCTGGGATTCAGGAATGGAGTAATTTACACAATACTGTACCATGCCACATGAAACAGTGAACAATTTAACACTTGTAAACTATTTCTGGAATTTCTTAGTAAAGTTTTTGAAGTGTAGTTGACCAGAGGTAATTAAAACCATTGGAAACAAAATCTCAAATATAAGGACTACTGTAGACTTTTAAAATTCTGTTTGTTATCTTCTTAGTGGTTGGTATATTTAGTGATTTTTGTTGTTGAAGCTTGGGACATTTTTATATTAAGCTCTGAGATTATGGATCTATCTTAAACCTTCTGTTTATACTGCAGTTGTGATGGCCTTTTAAAAGTCAGTTGGTAGAAGGTCTTTTTGAAGCTTGTTTTCTTTACTGGTTTACTTTATTTATTTATCTATTTATGAGAAAAAAAAAGGCAGAGGGAGAGAGAAAGAGAGAGAGAGAGGGAGAGAGAGAGAGAATAGGCATGTCAGGGCCTCCAGCCACTGCAAACGAACTCCAGATGTATGCACCACTGTGTGCATCTGGCTTTTGTGGGTCCTGGGGAATTGAACCTGGGTCTTCTGGCTTTGCAGGCAAATGCCTTAACCGCTAACTCATCTTTCCAGCCCCCTGGTAGAAGGCCTTAACCCTGTGCCAGACCTCTTCTGAAGTCACACTAGTATAATTGCAGCAAGGCAGTATTTTATGTCTTGGCACTGTGGTTTTCTAGGGTCCCCACATGAGTTGTAGACACCAAGAATGAAAGTCCTAGCTACAAGCTGGTCTTCTCTGGCACCACCATGGCAGGGATGTTAGAGTACCTCAAAAGGATATAAATACAGATTCTTCACAAAACTTTTGCTAGTGTGTGGCCCTTTGTGCTGTAATGTTTGTTTTTTTTGCCTTGCTAGGCTGGCTCTTCTTTACCCTTTGTCTAGAGAGGGTATGGTTTTTCTAGCCTTTTATTATTATCTGTACCCAATAATGTATCTGGATTGCTAGATTCTTCAGCATCAAGTCTGGAATAAACCAGGTTAAAAAAGTCCAGGGAGGGCTGGAGAGAAGGCTCAGCAGTTACAGGTGCTTGTTTGCAATGCCTTATGGCCCAGGTTTGATTTCCCCAGTACCTACATGTAAAGCAGATGCACAAAGTGGCACATGCTTCTGGAGTACATTTGCAGTGACAGGAGGCCCTGGTGTGTCCATACACTCTTTACTTTCTCTCTCATAAATAAATTTTTAAAAATCCAGGGAGGCACCCCCTCCAAATCATTCCTCAGGATCTAAAATTTATAACATATAAATATAAAATATTTTATACATTCAAATGTTCACAGTGTTGTCTAAACCTTTATTTATTTATTTATTTAGAAAATTTCTAAGCACTAAACTTGCTTTATGTTTGGACTAAGAAGATAATAATGCATTCATATTGCTATACTTTGTGTAATAAAGTATTTAAATTGAATTACTATTAAAGCATATAGGGCTGGAGGGAGAGGGATAGCTTAGCAGTTAAGGCATTTGCCTGCAAAGCCAAAGGACCCAAGTTCGATTTCCAAGGACCCATGTTAGCTAGATGCACAAGGTGGTACATGCATCTGGAGTTCATTTTCAGTGGCTGGAGGCCCTGGCGCACCCATTTTCACTCTCTCTCCCCCCCATTTATCTTTGTCAAGTAAATAAAAATAAAATATTTAAAAAACATATAAACTGGTTTTTAACCACTGAGCAATCTCTCCAGTCCATAAACAGAGTTTAAGTTACATGTTGCTGTCTTTATTTTCAGTAGTTAAATTAGAAGCATTAAATTCATTACTGTAAAAAATAATTTGTGATATTTTATTTTGATCACACTTTTAGTCAAGTTTTGATCTGGTGATGGGATACTGATTAAGATCTATGTTGCCATTGAAGGAGAGACTTATTAATAGTTTACTGTCAAATAATTTCTTTTAAAATTCAATCTGTATTGTATCTACAGTTTTCATCTTGACTGTGGGCTATTTTGACTTGTTCAGAATGTGTACTTTGTAATTATTCAATAACCATTATTTCTTTTTTTAAATTTTTTTGTTCATTATTTATTTATTTAAGAGCGACAGACAGAGCAAGAAAGGCAGATAGATAGAGAGAGAATGGGTGCCTCCAACCACTGCAAACGAACTCCAGACGCGTGCGCCCCCTTGTGCATCTGGCTAACGTGGGTCCTGGGGAACCGAGCCTTGAACGGGGGTCCTTAGGCTTCACAGCTAAACGCTTAACCGCTAAGCCATCTCTCCAGCCCATCTTAATAAAGAAAAAGGGTTAGTGGAAAATTTGATGCACAAATAAAATCCAATCGATATTGTATATATGTAAGTACAATGATTGTGATGGGGAGGTAATATGATGGAGAATGGAATTTCAAAGACGAAAGTGTGGGGGGGGGAGGGAGGGAATTAACATGGGATTTTTTTTATAATCATGGAAAATGCTAATAAAAATTTTAAAAAAATCCAATGGATACAAATTTAATTTGGAATAATGACTTTTGGAATTCACAGGTATGAGTTCAAAATATCGATCATTATGCTGTATAAAAAGAACCAACATGAAATATCCTCATTTGAACATTTAAAGCATCAGAAACCATACACTCGCTGTTACAATCGTGAAGAAATTTTAAATGTAGTTCAGAAAAAAATTTCAAATGCCATACCTAAGTACTTCTGACAATACTGTCATAAATTTACCTATAAAGATAATCATATCCCATACAAATACATACCCAAAATGTCAAGATAAGGAGAAGCTTAGTGGTCAAAGAGAATTTATGTTAATTCTTTGGTATACAGACTAATAATAAAAATATGTGAGTCAAGCCGGGCGTGGTGGCGCACGCCTTTAATCCCAGCACTCGGGAGGCAGAGGTAGGAGGATCGCTGAGAGTTCGAGGCCACCCTGAGACTACATAGTGAATTCCAGGTCAGCCTGAGCCAGAGTGAGACCCTAACTCGAAAAACCAAAAAAAAAAAAAAAAAAAGTGAGTCAATATATCATTTTCAATCAAATGAGAAACTAAGCATATCAATTCTGAATTTTCTCAAACAGGCAGTAATAGTTTTGTGATAATAGCTGAAGGAAAATACCAAGTTACATACTCTCAAATGGTATTTAAAATGTCCTGGGTCTTTAAAGAATATAAATGGAAAACGATCGCCTTGTAAGTGAATAAATTGCAAATGAATGTAGAAACTGTATTTTGAAACGGTTCTAAAACTCACACTAGCCACATGGTGTCGCTGTATACCACAAAGTCTGGTGGATTGAAATGAGGTACAGATGAATAAAAACCGAGAAAGCTCCATTTCCTTAACGCGGAGGAAGATAAAGATAGCAAGAAGACAAATGATTGAAAATATGAAGTAAAGTGGTATGATTTTGGAGTGAAGAGGGCACAGAAGGTGTACTGTAGTGCTTTTGCGATGCTGTTTTCCAGGCGCGGAGGCCTGGGATCCCGGCGCCTGCTGCTCTCCTGTCTGCTGCTCGCCGCCTGGGGGACAGGGAGCGGCCAGCTCCACTACTCGGTCCCCGAGGAGGCCAAACACGGCACCTTCGTGGGCCGCATCGCGCAGGACCTGGGGCTGGAGCTGGCGGAGCTGGTGCCGCGCCTGTTCCGGGTGGCGTCCAAGGAGCGCGGGGACCTTCTGGAGGTGAATGTGCAGAATGGCATTTTGTTTGTGAATTCTCGGATCGACCGCGAGGAGCTGTGCGGGCGGAGCGCGGAGTGTGGCATCCACCTGGAGGTGATCGTGGACAGGCCGCTGCAGGTTTTCCACGTGGAGGTGGAGGTGAGGGACATTAACGATAACCCACCGGTCTTCAAAGGCAAAAAGCAAAGGATATTTATTCCTGAAAATAGACAACTTGATTCGCGTTTTCCGACAGAGGGCGCTGTTGATGCAGACGTTGGTACCAATGCTCTTCTAACTTACACTCTGAGCCCCAGTGATTATTTTTCTTTGGATGTAGAGGCAAGTGACGGACTGAGTAAATCCCTTTCGCTCGTACTGAGAAAACCTTTGGATAGAGAAGAAACGCCAGAACTTCATTTATTATTGACAGCCACTGACGGGGGCAAACCAGAGCTGGAAGGGGCAGTTCAGCTGTTCATTAGTGTGCTCGATGTGAATGATAATGCCCCACTGTTTGACCAAGCTGTCTACAGAGTCTACCTAGCAGAGAATGTAGCAAATGGAACATTAGTGACCACGTTAAATGCCTCTGATGCTGATGATGGCGTAAATGGTGAGATTTTCTTTTCCTTTGGCAATGATGTTTCTCTTAACATTCAAGAAAAATTCAAAATTAATTCCAGCTCAGGAGAAATTAGAGTAATTGGTGACTTGGATTATGAAGAAATAAAATCTTATGAAATTCAAGTCAAGGCAGTTGATAAAGGAAGTCCTCCGATGTCAACTCACTGCAAGGTTTTGGTGAAAGTGTTGGATATAAACGATAACGTTCCTGAACTGGTAATCACTTCTTTGTCTTTGCCCATCAAGGAGGACGCGCCTCTGAGCACCGTCATCGCCCTGATCAGCGTGTCTGACCGCGACTCCGGAGAGAACGGGCAGGTGACTTGCTCCCTGACGCCCCACGTCCCCTTCAGGCTGGTGTCCACCTTCAAGAACTACTACTCGCTGGTGCTGGACAGCGCCCTGGACCGCGAGACCACCCCCGGCTACGAGGTGGTGGTGACCGCCAGGGACGGAGGCGCGCCCGCGCTGTGGGCCACGGCCAGCGTGTCGGTGGAGGTGGCGGACGTGAACGACAACGCGCCCGCGTTCGCGCAGGCCGAGTACACGGTATTCGTGAAGGAGAACAACCCGCCGGGCGCGCACATCTTCACGGTGTCGGCCACGGACGCGGACGCGCAGGAGAACGCGCGCGTGACCTACTCGCTGGTGGAGCGGCGCGTGGGCGAGCGCGCGCTGTCGAGCTACGTGTCCGTGCACGCGCAGAGCGGCCGGGTGCACGCGCTGCAGCCCCTGGACCACGAGGAGCTGGAGCTGCTGCGCTTCCAGGTGAGCGCGCGCGACGCGGGCGAGCCCGCCCTGGGCGGCCAGGTGACGCTGCAGGTGTTCGTGCTGGACGACAACGACAACGCGCCCGCGCTGCTGGGGCCCGAGGCGGGGGTGCAGGCCGCGGGCGTGAGCCAGCTGCTGTGGCGCTCAGTGGGCGCGGGCCACGTGGTGACGAAGGTGCGCGCGGTGGACGCGGACTCTGGCTACAACGCGTGGCTGTCCTACGAGCTGCAGCCGGAGGCGGGCGGCGCGCGCAGCCCGTTCCGCGTGGGGCTGTACACGGGCGAGATCAGCACCACGCGCGCCCTGGACGAGGCGGACGCGCCGCGACAGCGCCTGCTGGTGCTGGTGAAGGACCACGGCGAGCCCGCGCTGACGGCCACCGCCACCGTGCTGCTGTCCCTGGTGGACAGTGGTCAGGCGCCCAAGGCGCCGTCGCGCTCGCGGGCCTTGGTGGACGCCGCCGGCCGGGAGGCGTCGCTGCTGGACGTGAACGTGTACCTGATCGTGGCCATCTGCGCGGTGTCCAGCCTGCTGGTGCTCACGCTGCTGCTGTACGTGGCGCTGCGGTGCTCGGCGGCGTCGCCCACGGAGGGCGCGTGCGGGCCTGGCAAGCCGGTGCTGGTGTGCTCCAGCGCGGTGGGCAGCTGGTCGTACTCGCAGCAGAGGAGGCACAGGGTGTGCTCTGGGGAGGGCCCGCCCAAGGCGGACCTCATGGCCTTCAGTCCGGGACTATCTCCGGGTTTCAACACATTGGAAAGAAGAGAACATCAAGAAGTAAATTCGGATCTTTCCGGTAATGTAAGTCCAAAGCTTTGGCTTTAAATTACATTTAAAATGTAACTTATTTAAGTATCCAAGTGCTATTCAAAATTCAAAAGTCTGTTTACTAACTTTCAAAGAAATTTACGGTATTAAAATAATTTTAGTTGCACGCTAAATGGAACCAGGAAACTAATAATTTGGTTGTAAATTTTTACATTCTTTTATTTAAATGGTGGAATATTTTTAAAATACTTTAGTATTACTGTTAATTTTGGGTGGCGGTTGTCTTACATTTGGAACCTAGGGCCTCAGAAATGGTAGACACAGTGCTTATTGCATTCAACACAGTATACCAACAGCTCACATATTTTCAAGTATATTTGTTACTTAAGACTTCCTTGTGACCTCAGGCCCTGCCCAAATGAAGCAAAGTAACAGAAGGTATCACTTTCCTTCCTACATTGTTAGGTTTCAACGTGAGTAATACACAGAACGATTTTCAGCATATGTAGTTTAAAATATATTTGTTGGATGATGCCTTTAATTTATGTGTTAAAATATCTAATCATTTCATATTTAAAATATTTATTTATTTGAGAGAGAGAAAGAGGCTGATAGAGAGAAAGAGAGATGGGTACACCAGAACCTCTAGTCACTGCACATGTGCCCTCTTGTGCAGCTGGCTTACATGGGTCCTGGAGAATCAAACTTGGGTATTAAGACTTTACAGGCAAACACCTTCACCTCTAAGCCATTTCCCCAGCCCTCATTTCGTATTTATATGTTCATGTTAGATAGTCAATATGAGGATAATAAACCATAATAATTTCCTAATGCCATTTCCCTGGGTCCAGATGCAGTTGGGAGATATTTAGTGGGGACATCCCATTTACCTGAAAATGTCCTAAAGCTCTTTATTTTTGCCTCATGAATCCTTCCAATTATTTTGTGAAGTGTAACTCAAGTTTTACTTTACTCATAAAGGCTCTGAAATGTAGTTCAGCATAATTACTTGTTTTTCTTAAAATTTGCCAGTTTAGTTGGGCACGTTGGCACAAGCCTTTAATCCCGGCACTTGGGAGGCAGAAGTAGGAGGTTCACCATGTGTTCAAGGCCAGCCTGAGACTACATAGTGAATTCCAGGTCAGCCTGGGCTGGGCAAGAGTAAGACCCTACTTTGAAAACTAAAAAAAGAAAACAAAATCCCAGGGTATCAAAAACTTGCTTGTTCTACTACAGTTCATTGCCTTTCATTAACTGTTTATAATGATTCCAATGGAAGAAATTTGCAAAAGCAAATTTTTTTTTCTTCAACCACACTTATTTATTTGGGTTTTGTGGTAGTTGGAATGGGTGTTCCCCAATCCATTCAGGAGTTTATTAAAGCTTGTAACTTAGATCTCCAGCTACCTGGCTGGAAGTGGTGTCACTGTGGGCAGATCCCAGGGTCCAGCCCCAAGGTATGTTTGGAAAATTCCAGTCTAGGGGCATACAAAGTGCTTGAACTTTGTCTGGTGTTCCTGAGTGTGCTGGTGGTGGCTTTTCTGTTTGCATAGACCTAAAAAAGTGGGCCAGCTTCTTCTGCCATTATGGAACTTCCCCTGAATCTGTACACGTCCACAAATTCCCTTCCCTCCGTACCTCCATGCCTGGTTTGAAAGTTCACCCCAACAACGTGTAGTTGTCTGCTGCTGGCGCCCAATGGGCATTTGCACTGAAGGTGGCAAGCAAATCAGGCAAGGAGGGCATACTGAGTATTTGCAACATGGCAAGAACGGGCAGAGGAATTGAGGATAGATAGGGAGGGAGCTGAAGGGAAAGGGGGAAGGAGAACAAAATGGAGCCACATGGCAAGTAGACTCACAGGTTTGAGTAAGTTATGGTTGGAGCACTCATTAGTTTTCTGTGGCTGTTGTAACAAGTGACGACAAATGTCCTGGCTTAAACCAATAGCCATTGTCTTCTCTCATAGCTATAGGATGGAGCCAAGTAATTTTCACTGGACTGACATCAAGCTCTTGGTAGGGCTTTCAGAGTTAGAGCATATTCCTATCTTCCAACTTCTGGTGGCTGCAAGTGTCCTTTGACTTACAGATGCATCCCCGCAGTCCCTGCCTCTGTCTTCATAATGACTTTCCTTCTACTCTGTGTTTTGAAGAACCCAAAATACTCTCACCATCTCAAGATCCTTAATTTTACAAAGTCTATGAAAGTCTCTGCCTTATAAGATAACATTTGTAGGATGTTGGTTTAGGGCTTATGTATCTGTTACATTCTCATTGCTGTGAACAAACTCTGTCTAGAAGCAGCTTACGGGAGGAAAAGGGTTAATGTGGCTTGCAGTCTCAAGGGGAATTTTCATCACGGCAGGGAGCACATGACGGGCTGCATTGGGAAGCCGGTGGCATACCGTCACACAGGCAGACAAGAAGCAGACCGTAAAGTGGACGTACAGCCAAGCTATAACATGTGAAGGCCTGCTGTCTCAAGTGACACACGTCCTTCAGCAAAGTTCTACCTCCCAAAGATCCTCCAACCTTCACGAACAGTTCCTCCACTTGGGGATTAACTATTCACACACAGGAACCTATGGGGGTGCATTTTATTTTATTTTTTATTTTTTTTAATTTTTAAATTTTTATTAACATTTTCCATGATTATAAAAAAAACCCATGGTAATTCCCTCCCTCCCCCCACAAAAGCAAATTTTAAACACTTTCTTTAATAACCAAAGTAAAAGCTCAAGAGAAAGGTGGTGCTGGTAGATCTAGATGTATTCTAAATCCTAACGGTCATTTTCCTAGAGATGCATGGAGAAATAAAAATAATAATGAAACTATCTATTCCAGTTGTTTAGAAGAGTAACACTGGTATCCTTAAGGTTTTATTCCAGATCCCTATGTTGATCAATAATGAATAATTATATACTAAGGCAGTGTTTTAAAATTTTATTTATTTATTTATTTATTTATTTATTTATTTATTTATTTATTTATTTGAGAGAGAGAGAGTGAGAGAGAGAGAGAATGAATGGGTGTGCCAGGACCTCCAGCCACTGTAAACGAACTCCAGATGCATGTACCACCTTGTGCATCTGCCTTATGTGGGTCCTTGGGAATTGAACCTGAGTCCTTAGGCTTTGCAGGCAAATGCTTTAACTGCTAAGTCATCTCTCCAGCCTGAAAGTATGGTTTTTAAACCTTATATTGACGACTTCCATAAGTTTTTAAATAAACCATGATAACTCCCATTTCCCACCTTCCAAATCTACCCTTCTTTGAATCCCTTCTTTCCAATTATGCTCTCTCTCTTCTATTTTATGTTATCCTTTTCTCTTCTATTATGAAGGCTTATGTAGGTAGTGTCAGCTGAAGTCATGAATAGCAAGGCCATTTTGTGTCCAGAGAGTGCATTGTAAGCAATACTACCCTTCCTTTGGCTCTTATATTCTCTCTGCCACCTCTCCCTTAATGGACCCTGAGCTTGCCTTGGAGAGTGTGATAGAGATGGAGTGCTGAACACTCCACTGTCATTTCTTCTCAGCACTATGGTAAGTTTTGAGTCACCACAGTGGTTACTACCATATGAAAAGGGAAGCTTCTCTAGCCAAAGGTAAGAGTAGCATTATTCTATGAGCATAAACTTAAGTGTTTAGAAGGCAGTTTGGTGGGCACAATATATGAATTTAGCTAAACAACAGCAGTCATTACTCTCATAGGGCTTATGACCTCTCCAGTGATTGGCTCTTGACTAGGCTTTCAGTATCAGTCATGTAGTCCCTCCTTTGGAGCAAGCCTGCAGCCCAATCAGAGAGCAGTTGGTCTCCCCCACAACAGACATGCCACTATTGCACCAGGTCAGCTGTAAAGCTTGCAGAATCCACTGTTGGCAAATTATATTGGTGACTTTCTCTCCCAAAATGCCGCATGCTGCATAGCTCTTTGCAGCCTTCTGCAATGCAAACTGGACTGCAACAGACCTTATTTGCAAGACTGTAGTTTGAGAATATGGGTGTGGATATCTTTTGGGAGCTCTAGTTACCCCAGTATAGATACCAAGAAGTGTCAAGCAAGAATGGTATTATTTGCTGAGCACAGTCTCTCAGTCTCCTCAGACTGCTTGCATATATGGAAACAGGACTCTAGCTCTCAGGAGAGGGAGAGAGGTATTCTAGGTTATCAGAACCCCTGATTAACAGCTCAAAGTGCCACTTAAGTCCCCATCTGTGTCACTCTGAAAAGTACAAAAATTATCCCAAGCAAGTCATGCTTCTTGGAGCTAAAATCTAGATTTTAGGTACAATTTCTTTTTTTTTTTTTCAAAATTTGAATTTTATTTTATTTTATTTTTAAATTTATTTTTAATTTTTATTAACATTTTCCACGATTATAAAATATATCCCAAGGTAATTCCCTCCCTCCCCACCCCCACACTTTCCCATTTGAAATTCCATTCTCCATCATATTACCTCCCTATTACAATCATTGTAATTACATATATACAATATCAGCCTATTAAGTACCCTCCTCCCTTCCTTTCTCTACCCTTTATGTCTCCTTTTTACCTTACTGGCCTCTGCTACTAAGTATTTTCATTCTCACGCAGAAGCCCAATCATCTGTAGCTAGGATCCACATATGAGAGAGAACATGTGGCACTTGGCTTTCTGGGCCTGGGTTACTTCACTTAGTATAATACTTTCCAGGTCCATCCATTTTTCTGCAAATTTCATACTTCATTTTTCTTTACCGCTGAGTAGAACTCCATTGTATAAATGTACCACATCTTCATTATCCACTCATCTGTTGAGGGACATCTAGGCTGGTTCCATTTCCCAGCTATTGTGAATTGAGCAGCAATAAACATGGTTGAGCATGTACTTCTAAGGAAATGAGATGAGTCCTTTGGATATATGCCTAGGAGTGCTATAGCTGGGTCATATGGTAGATCAATCTTTAGCTGTTTTAGGAACCTCCACACTGATTTCCACAATGGCTGGACCAGATTGCATTCCCACCAGCAATGTAGAAGGGTTCCTCTTTTTCCACATCCCCGCCAACATTTATGATCATTTGTTTTCATGATGGTGGCCAATCTGACAGGAGTGAGGTGGAATCTCAATGTAGTTTTAATCTGCAGTTCCCTGATGACTAGTGATGTAGAACATTTTTTTTTTAAATTTTTATTAACATTTTCCATGATTATAAAATATATCCCATGGTAATTCCCTCCCTCCCCACCCCCACACTTTCCCCTTTGAAGTTCCATTCTCAATCATATTACCTCCCCATTACAATCATTGTAATTACATATATACAATATCAACCTATTAAGTATCCTCCTCCCTTCCTTTCTCCACCCTTTATGTCTCCTTTTCAACTTACTGGCCTCTGCTACTAAGTATTTTCATTCTCACACAGAAGCCCAGTCATCTGTAGCTAGGATCCCCATATGAGGGAGAACATGTGGCGCTTGGCTTTCTGGGCCTGGGTTACCTGACTTAGTATAATACTTTCCAGGTCCATCCATTTTTCTGCAAATTTCATAACTTCAGTTTTCTTTACCGCTGAGTAGAACTCCATTGTATAAATGTACCACATCTTCATTATCCACTCATCTGTTGAGGGACATCTAGGCTGGTTCCATTTCCCAGCTATTATAAATTGAGCAGCAATAAACATGGTTGAGCATGTACTTCTAAGGAAATGAGATGAGTCCTTTGGATATATGCCTAGGAGTGCTATAGCTGGGTCATATGGTAGATCAATCTCTAGCTGCTTTAGGAACCTCCACACTGTTTTCCACAATGGCTGGACCAGATTGCATTCCCACCAGCAGTGCAGAAGGGTTCCTTTTTTTCCACATCCCCGCCAACATTTATGATCATTTGTTTTCATGATGGTGGCCAATCTGACAGGAGTGAGATGGAATCTCAATGTCGTTTTAATCTGCATTTCCCTGATGACTAGTGACGTAGAACATTTTTTTAGGTGCTTATATGCCATTCGTATTTCTTCCTTTGAGAACTCTCTATTTAGCTCCTTAGCCCATTTTTTGATTGGCTTGTTTGATTCCTTATTAGTTAACTTTTTGAGTTCTTTGTATATCCTAGATATTAATCCTCTATCAGATATATAGCTGGCGAAGATTTTTTCCCATTCTGTAGGTTGCCTCTTTGCTTTTTTCACTGTGTCCTTTGCAGTGCAAAATCTTTCTAATTTCATGAGGTCCCAGTGATTAATCTGTGGTTTTATTGCCTGAGCAATTGGGGTTGTATTCAGAAAGTCTTTGCCAAGACCAATATGTTGAAGGGTTTCCCCTACTTTTTCCTCTAGCAGTTTCAGAGTTTCAGGTCTGATGTTAATGTCTTTAATCCATTTGGGCTTAATTTTGTGCATGGTGAGAGAGAAGAATCTATTTTCATCCTTCTGCAGATATATATCCAGTTTTCCCAACACCATTTGCTGAAGAGGCTGTCTCTTCTCCAATGAGTATTTTTGGCATTTTTATCAAATATCAGGTGGCTATAGCTACTTGGGCTTACATCTGGGTCCTCTATTCTGTTCCACTGATCTACATGTCTGTTTTTGTGCAAGTACCATGCTGTTTTTGTTACTATGGCTCTGTAGTATAGGTTAAAATCAGGTATGGTGATACCACCAGCCTCGTTTTTGTTGCTCAGTATTATTTTAGATATTTGAGGTTTTTTGTGATTCCAAATGAATTTTTGGATTGTTTTTTCTATTTCCATGAAGAAAGCCTTTGGAATTTTGATAGGGATTGCATTAAATGTGTAGATTGCTTTAGGCAAGATTGCCATTTTCACAATAGTGATTCTTCCAATCCAGGAACAAGGGATGTTTCTCCACTTTCTAGTGTCTTCTGCAATTTCTCACTTGAGTGTTTTAAAGTTCTCATTGTAGAGATTTTTTACTTCCTTGGTTAGGTTTATTCCAAGGTACTTTATTTTATTTTTTTTTTTTTGCAATTGTGAACGGGAGTGATTCTCTGATTTCATCCTCTGTGTTTTTGTTGTTAGCATATATGAAGGCTACTGATTTCTGTGTATTTATTTTGTATCCTGCTACTTAGGTACAATTTCTTAACGTTTTGATACTGGTCAATGTGTTGGCTACTGATTATAAGAGTTGGTGGGTGTCATACATACCCAATTATATCCCATCTATGTAAAGTTGTAATAGTTACTCAGAAGCTATGTCTAATAGTTTAAACTGAGCAGAATTTAGGTAGATGCCATGTCCTTCAAGGAACCTCCCATTCAGTCTATATAATTTACATGTCCTGCATGTTCTGGCTCCAAAGTTGGCCAAGTAACCCATGTCTGGCCTATGGAGGAACCATCACAACTACTGACCAATGGAAAGAGATATCATCCAAACTGGACCACAAGAGGGGATATTTAGGAATGTTTGTGAGACTATTAGGAAAGAGACACTGTATGTTGAGAGTCACTAAAGTAGTCATAGATGCCTGACAGCTACCTTGGGTATGTACTGGGGTACATAAGAAGAGTCTAACTGAGTAGAAGGCCAACAGAGGAAAAGAAGAAATTATAAATGGGGAGGTATTTTCCTTGTTGTGTTCCTGATATGTATAGACACAGATGTGCTCTAAACCAGTAAATAATTACCCATTTTCATGAACATGCCAATAAGATATGGTCTGCTTCCCCCTCCCACTCGAGTCAGTTGTCTTGGGATTCATGTTAGATTATGGGAAATATAAACACATACTTTATAGATGGTATAAATAAGTACTTTAATATATTGGACTCAGAGAAAAGTTACTACTAGGTTCCAGCACCAGGAAAATCTAGCTGTTCTTTGTTGTTTATAATGGACATTGGAAAAAAATTTCAGCTCATCTTGTTTTCGTTTCGCTCTAAGAAGCTAAAAATAAAATTTGTGATATGCTTGGTGTAATGGAAAATGACACTATATTATGGATTTTGTGTATTGACTCATTCCTGATTCATTTTCTTTCATCTCTATATTATTTTTGCTATAATTGTGAATGTGAAGAAATTATGTACGAATTAATAAAACAAGGTAGTTTCAAGTAGTTAACTTCAAAAAAGAAATCAGTTTGTTTTCCTTTCATGAAAATTCAAATATAAGAGGAAGATAGTATTTCTAAAATAAAAATAATATGCAAATGAAAAGCCAATGCATTATTAACTCTCAACCATCTAAAAACAATTCAAAAATCAAAATTAAATCACAAAACAACATCAATTTATATAGAAAGATGTTTTCAATTGATAAAATATATTTTTATTCCCATGTGCTTGCTTTTAAGAGAGAGGACCAGATAGTAGTACTCTAAAAGAACTGAAATCAGATCTCCAAGAGATATTTGCACATCTGTGTTGGTACCAGCACTATTTACAGTAGCCCAAATTTGGAAGAAACCCAGACGTTTATGATGGTTGAATGGATACACAAGATGTAATATGTACACACAATAGACTATTTTTAAACATTTAAATAGAAATAAATCTTGTGAAATGCCACAACGTAATGAATTTTCAAGTCTAAATGCTAAGTTAAATAAGCCAGTCAAAGAACAAATACTGTATGTTTTCACTTACATGAATCACCTAAGTTAGTGGTCAAGGCCAGAGGAAAGGAGGATTATGATCTGATGGATATACAGTTTTAAAATTAGGAGATGAAAATTTCACAATGTCATTATACTTAAAACTACTGAAGTTTGCACTGAAAGTTAGTATCAATAAAGTAGAAACATGTTGTAGCCACATGGTGTCGCTGTCTACTAGCGAGTGTTCTCGAAGAAGAACTATACAGAGTCCCTTTGTTACTCCAGATAGCTGAACAAGAGAAGCAGCAGGACTTGATCAGGGATTAGAATATTTATGTTTTTGCAGAATATGATCCTTTAATTGACCAACTCACCGAGGAATAGTCGTGATGCATTCTCTGAGAGGGGGCCCAGAAGTCAGACAGTGTCTGCTGCTCTCTTGTCTGCTGCTCGCCGCCTGGGGGACAGGGAGCGGCCAGCTCCACTACTCGGTCCCCGAGGAGGCCAAACACGGCACCTTCGTGGGCCGCATCGCGCAGGACCTGGGGCTGGAGCTGGCGGAGCTGGTGCCGCGCCTGTTCCGGGTGGCGTCCAAGGAGCGCGGGGACCTTCTGGAGGTGAATGTGCAGAATGGCATTTTGTTTGTGAATTCTCGGATCGACCGCGAGGAGCTGTGCGGGCGGAGCGCGGAGTGTGGCATCCACCTGGAGGTGATCGTGGACAGGCCGCTGCAGGTTTTCCACGTGGAGGTGGAGGTGAGGGACATTAACGACAACCCACCATTATTTCCCATGGCGGTAAAGACTATCCGGTTTCCTGAATCCAGAGTGCTTGACTCAAGGTTTCCTTTAGAGGGAGCATCTGATGCTGATATTGGAGTAAACGCTCTTCTCTCCTACAAGCTCAGCCCAAGTGAATTTTTCTTTCTAGACATACAGACAAACGATGAACAAAGCCAGTCGTTGTTTCTTGTGCTGGGCAAATCTCTGGACAGAGAGGAAAATGCAGAAGTGAATTTGTTCCTGGTAGCTACTGATGGAGGCAAGCCTGAGCTCACGGGCACCGCTCAAATACTCATTCAGGTACTAGATGTGAATGATAATGAACCTACTTTTCCTCAGTCAATTTACAAAGTACAACTGTTAGAAAACACGGCAAACGGAACCTTAGTGATCAAATTAAATGCTTCTGATACTGATGAAGGCTCAAACGGCGAGATTGTATATGCACTCAGTAGTGAAATGTCCTCCACTATACAAACCAAGTTCAAAATAGATCCTACCTCAGGGGAAATAAGAACTAAGGGGAAATTGGATTATGAAGAAAAGAAATCCTATGATATTCACGTCATTGCATCTGACAAAGGAACTCCAGAAATGTCAGGACACTGTAAAATTTCGGTAAAACTTGTGGATACCAATGACAATGCACCACAAATCTCAATAACGTCTCTTTCACTTCCTGTGCAAGAGGACGCCCCTCTGGGCACCGTCATCGCCCTGATCAGCGTGTCTGACCGCGACTCCGGAGAGAACGGGCAGGTGACCTGCTCCCTGACGCCCCACGTCCCCTTCAGGCTGGTGTCCACCTTCAAGAACTACTACTCGCTGGTGCTGGACAGCGCCCTGGACCGCGAGACCACCCCCGGCTACGAGGTGGTGGTGACCGCCAGGGACGGAGGCGCGCCGGCGCTGTGGGCCACGGCCAGCGTGTCGGTGGAGGTGGCGGACGTGAACGACAACGCGCCCGCGTTCGCGCAGGCCGAGTACACGGTGTTCGTGAAGGAGAACAACCCGCCGGGCGCGCACATCTTCACGGTGTCGGCCACGGACGCGGACGCGCAGGAGAACGCGCGCGTGACCTACTCGCTGGTGGAGCGGCGCGTGGGCGAGCGCGCGCTGTCGAGCTACGTGTCCGTGCACGCGCAGAGCGGCCGGGTGCACGCGCTGCAGCCCCTGGACCACGAGGAGCTGGAGCTGCTGCGCTTCCAGGTGAGCGCGCGCGACGCGGGCGAGCCCGCCCTGGGCGGCCAGGTGACGCTGCAGGTGTTCGTGCTGGACGACAACGACAACGCGCCCGCGCTGCTGGGGCCCGAGGCGGGGGTGCAGGCCGCGGGCGTGAGCCAGCTGCTGTGGCGCTCAGTGGGCGCGGGCCACGTGGTGACGAAGGTGCGCGCGGTGGACGCGGACTCTGGCTACAACGCGTGGCTGTCCTACGAGCTGCAGCCGGAGGCGGGCGGCGCGCGCAGCCCGTTCCGCGTGGGGCTGTACACGGGCGAGATCAGCACCACGCGCGCCCTGGACGAGGCGGACGCGCCGCGACAGCGCCTGCTGGTGCTGGTGAAGGACCACGGCGAGCCCGCGCTGACGGCCACCGCCACCGTGCTGCTGTCCCTGGTGGACAGTGGTCAGGCGCCCAAGGCGCCGTCGCGCTCGCGGGCCTTGGTGGACGCCGCCGGCCGGGAGGCGTCGCTGCTGGACGTGAACGTGTACCTGATCGTGGCCATCTGCGCGGTGTCCAGCCTGCTGGTGCTCACGCTGCTGCTGTACGTGGCGCTGCGGTGCTCGGCGGCGTCGCCCACGGAGGGCGCGTGCGGGCCTGGCAAGCCGGTGCTAGTGTGCTCCAGCGCGGTGGGCAGCTGGTCGTACTCGCAGCAGAGGAGGCACAGGGTGTGCTCTGGGGAGGGCCCGCCCAAGGCGGACCTCATGGCCTTCAGCCCCAGCTTACCTCAAGGCCCAGATTCCGCAGAAGAAAGACAACAACCCTCAGAATCTGAGTACTTAGGAAAGGTGGGTTTTGTACTGTTTCTTGTCAGTTCTAAAATTTTGCTCTTTCTTTAGAATATAGATATTCTTCATCATGTCTATCAATAATTTAGACCTACAGTTTTGACTTTATATCGTTTTACCACAGAATATTTGTTTTCAACTAGAGATAAATTTCTTGCAGGTGAACAGTTTTCTCAAATGTTTTGACTTTCAGTTTTTTTTTTTTTTAATAAGTCAGTATCTGTTTGAGGAATAGTACCTTGAAGTAATGAAAAAATGCTTCATGGGTTGGGGATATGGCTCAGTGGTTGGAGGTGCTTGCTTTCAAAGCCTATGGGACCTTGTTCAATTCCTCAGTACCCACAGAAAGCGAAATGCACAAAATGGTACATGACATTGGAATTTATTTGTAGAGGCAACAGGTCCTTGTTCACTCATACTCTCTCTCCACCCCCCCCCCCGCTCACAAATAAATTAATTAAAAATATTTAGCAAAAAGAAAAATCACCTCAGAGAAACTTGATAATTTAGCATTTAAATATTTTCCTTGTGTTATTCTTTTAAAAATGGCAATTGGAAAAATTTAAGGATTTAGTATAATACATAGATAAATACATATTCTAAACTAGACACTTTATTCTTCAGGATATGTTCAGAGCAAGAGTATATTATGTACATAGGATGTTTCCCAAATTACTCTTTGACCAAGGATGTGTCTGCATTTGCCTGATTTTGCATCCATTAATAAGTTGCTTTTCATTGTGAATGAATATAGCCTGAGTGGATCCTTTCATGCTAGTGCCTTTGATAATATCTATCAATGACCATTGCAATATATGCCAGCACTTAAGGAATGCTTTTTAGATTTGTCATTAATAAGTAAAATAATCTATTTTGGAAGGGATCAAGATTTTATAGCGGCAAAATTTCTTGAGTTTTCAGGCAAAATAGAGAGTTCACAGAGCAAAGATTTTTTTTTTTTTGAGGTAGGGTCTCACTCTAGCCCAGGCTGACCTGTAATTCACTATGTAGTCTCAGGGTGGCCTTGAACTCATGGTGATCCTCCTACCTCTGAGTCCCGAGTGCTGGGATTAAAGGGTTGTGTCACCATGCCTGGCCTGATTCAAATTTTAACACTTTAATAAAATTATACTGGTGTCGGTAGGCACTCTGACTTAGGCTGTATGCTAGTGGTTGACTACTCATTGTTCAGTATCAGCATTATTAGGCTGTGCATGCAGACCACCCTCTGTGAAGAAACTGACCACTCCTTTGACATCTCATTCTATGCCTGGAGTTATATTTTCCATCACCACAAGCTCACTCAGCTTTACTTGGCAACATTATTATTCCAAGTGAAATTGGAGCTTTTCTAAATGACAAGGCCTGGATTGGATGACTGCATTTTCATTGGAAACTTTCTTATTGTATAATTAAAACACTGAACTTGACCTATACTTGTGAAAGATTTCTTTTTAGTCCAACTAAAGGAAGATGCTTTGAGTTAAAAAACAAAAACTCTCTAAAACCATCTCTACCTTTCAGTTCTTAACTGTTTGCTGCCCCTTTTCAGATAGATACATGTGCACATTGGTGAAGTACATACATATGTCCACTAAGTGATCATTGCCTCTACCATTTTCAGGTAGACCAGACCAACCGTTAGGTTCCACTTTTTTTTTTTTTTTGAAAGGAGATTTTCTTTTCATTTTGAGTTTGGATGTTCAGTAATCAAATTTCACACTCCATTTAAGGAGAGTCTATTCATACTAGAAATTTATCTTATCAGAGTTGATAAGCCTCAAAATAGAAAGTATGTATTTCCTAAGACTCATCTGAGACTATATAGAGAACACAAATTACTTAAACAAATGAGGATGATACTGTTTCTTGGAAAGAGGCATCCTACCTAGAGTACCCGAGATACCCACCACCTCCTTAAGACTGGTGAGCAGAGTGTCTGAATGGTCAGAGAGAACCTGTTCTACAGGGAACTTGGGCACTAGCCACTGTGTTCCTACTATAGGTGAATAATAAACCTTTATAATTGTATTTAGTTTTTACAAATTTCCAAGAGTCATAATCTATTGGCTAATAAATACTTATGGGCTTATTATGTGCACAATTTTTCTTGACTATGTTACCTAGATGAACAGAGAAACTGTTCACTGATACCTATGTACACAATGGCCCAATATTCTAAACTCATTGCTCCTTTAGTATTATGTTTATCTGCAGATAATCAGTACTAGAGACTACTCTGTTACAAATTAATTTGTAACACAATTCATTTATATTTATAAACTGTAAATTAACCTTTCAATTAATATAACTCTTAAATATAATCAAATGTACAGTATCACAATAGTTGTCAAAGGCATCTTATAGTCTATGATGTTTACAAGTTCTAGTTTTGTATCATTTTCAAATCAACATTATAAGATATGACCATTGAAATGATAATTGAAATATTAGTTTATGTTTAATATTTATTTATTTATTTGCAAGAAAAGGAAGAGAATGAATGGGCAGGCCAGGGCCTCTAGTCACTGCAAACTCCAGACACGTGTACCACTTTGCATCTGGCTTTACATCGGTTCAGGGGAATCAAACTCAGGTCATTAGGCTTTGCATGCAAGTGTCTTAACTGCTGAGCCATCTCTCCAGCCCTAGTTTGTATATTTAATTCTCAGATCCATGCTGTTTAGAAATAATTCTTAGAGCTGGGTGTGGTGGCACACACCTTTAATCTCAGCACTTGGAAGGCAGAAGTGGGAGGATTGCTGTGAGTTCAAGGCTAGCCTGAGACTACATAGTAAATTCCAGATCAGCCTTAGCTAGGGCAAGACCCTACCTCAAGAACTAAAACAAAACAAAACATAAAAGGAAATAGTTCTTAGGACAGCTCAGTGATAAATCATTTGCCCTATAATGGATGGCCAAGACCCTAACTTCAATTTTTAGTACTGCAAAAACAGAAAAATGAACAAAACTCCTTAAATGTTTACTTAGTTCTTTATGAATTGGCAAACAAAAAATCAAGTAGAGGGTTGGACAGATGGCTTAGCAGTTAAGGCACTGCCTGCAAATTCCAAGGACCCAGGTTCGATTTCCCAGGATCCACATAAGCCAGATACAAAAGGGGTGCATTCATCTGGAGTTTGTTTACAAAGGCTGGGGGCTCTAGTATGCCCATTCTCTCTCTCTGTTTCTACTTGACCATTTCTCTCTCTTTCTCAAATAAATAAATAAAAATATTTTTAAAAATCAAGTAGAAATTAATTATATATTTGATATATAGATATATAAAAAAGTGCAGGGATTAAAAGTATATGTCATCATGCCCAGCTACAGAGAAAATGGGCAGGCCAGGGTTTCTATCCACTATAAATAGACTCCAGATTCATGATCCTCTTTGTGCATCTGGCTTTACATGGGTACTGGGGAATCTAACTTGGGTCATTAGGCTTTGCAGACAAGTGCCTTAACCACTGAGAAATCTCTCCAGCCTTCAACTTTTTTTGTTTGTTTTAAAAATATTTTTATTTATTTGAGAGAGAAACAAAGAGGCAGATAGAGAAAGTATGGGCTCACCAAGGCCTCCTATCACTGCAAACAAACTTCAGATACACCACGTTTTGTATCTGACATTATGTGGGTACTAGGGAATCAAACCTGAACCATCAGGCTTTGTAACCAAGCACCATTAACTGCTGAGCCATCTCTTCAGCTCTGTTTGTTTGCTTTTTAAATTTTTATTAGCATTTTCCATGATTATAAAAAAAATATCCCATGGTAATTCCCTCCCCCCCCACTTTCCCCTTTGAAATTCCATTTTCCATCATATTACCTCCCTATCACAATTTATTTATTTTTTAAAATATTTTTATTTTATTTTTTTGAGAAAGGAGAGAGAGAGGGAAAGAAAGAGAGAGAGAGAGAGAGAGAGAGAGAGAGAAAGTGCATGGGCATGCCAGGGCCTCCAGCTGCTGCAAATAAACTTCAGATGCATGTACATCTTGTGCATCTGGCTTATGTGGGCTCTGGGGAATCAAACCTAGGTCCTTTGGCTTTGCAGGCAAGTGCCTTAACCATTAAGCCATCTCCCCAGCCCTATTTGTTTGCTTTAAAAATTTAAAATTTTTAAATTTAAAATTAAAAAAATTTTTTTTGTCATTATTTATTTATTTATTTATTTGAGAGCGACAGACACAGAGAGAAAGACAGATAGAGGGAGAGAGAGAGAATGGGCGTGCCAGGGCTTCCAGCCACTGCAAATGAACTCCAGACGCATGCGCCCCCTTGTGCATCTGGCTAACGTGGGACCTGGGGAACCGAGCCTTGAACCAGGGTCCTTAGGCTTCACAGGCAAGCACTTAACCGCTAAGACATCTCTCCAGCCCTATTTGTTTGCTTTTAATTTAGGGTCCTGCTATGTAGCTGAGGGCTGGCCCAGAACTCATGATTCTCCTGCCTCAGCCTTCCAAGTGCTGGGATGCCAGATGTATACCACTACACCTAGCTAAGTAAAAACTTTTAAAGTGACTGTAATCTAAAATTCATTCATAGCAGAGATCATTAATAACACAACCATTGGTTTTTGTGAACATTATAGAATATACAGGCAAAATTTCATGCATGAAGAGTATGGAAAACTCAATATACTATTAGTGGAACAAACATTCCAATCATTCAGTGTTGTCTCACAACAGTAAATAAACTTCAAAAAGAATATCCGTAGTGAGCTGGAGAGATAGATCAGCAGTTGAGGTGTTTGCCTAATGACTTGGGTTTGATTTCCCAGTACCCATGTAAAAGCCAGATGCACAAAGTGGTGCATATATCTGGAGTTTGTTTGCAGCTGCTGGAGGCATTGGTGCACCCATAGTCTCTTTCTGTCTTTCTTCTCTCTCTCCTTGCAGATAAATAACTAAACCTTTAAAAAATAAAAAGAGCACCATTGTAAATAGTAGACCCTGGACTAGGGATGTAGCTCTGGTAGATCCCTTGCCTACATGCTTCAGGCTCTGGATCAACTCTTTGGGAAACAAGCCAGCAAGAATGAGAGAAATCTGACATCTTTTTGTAAATATGAGTTAAAACATTTAACAAGGGCATTGTCCTTGAATCGATGAGAGAATGGTTTACATATTTGCTTAATCAATCAGTGTAAGTGGGGATGGAGAGATGGCTTAGTGGTTAAGGCACTTGCCTGAGGAGCCTAATGACCCAGGTTCAATTCCCTAGTACATGTGTCTGGAGTTTGGTTGCGCCCTGGTGCACCCATTCTCTCTCTCTCTCAAATAAATAAAAAAATTTAAAAATAAATATAAGTGAATCCATTTATAAGTTGATACTAGCCAAAATAACAGTACATATACATGCAAATAAACCTACATAATATATATGTTTTGTATATTAATACATACACATTGCAAATATTTCAATATCACAATGGTTTCATGTTTATAAATCTCAAAAACTGATTTTTCCAGGAGGACAAGTTTTTGAACGTATAACCTTAAATCAGATAGAGTTTCCATCCAGATACTGTCAGTTAAAACTATTTTTAGTCAGGCATGGTGGCATGTCTTTAATCCCAGCACTCAGGAGTCAGAAGTAGGAGGATCACTGTGAGTTTGAGGCCATCCTGAGAATACGTAGTGAATTCCAGGTCAGCCTGAGCTAGAGTGGAACCCTACTTCAAGCCCCTCCCCCATTTTTAGGTTAAATAACCTGGATGTACTTGTGAAAAGAGCAAATTATCTTAAAGTCTATTTTAGATGACTGTTGTGAAATCTAATGGGATGTAGTCTATCTTAGATGACTGTTGTGAAATCTAATGGGATGTTTCCATCAAGAGAAACAAAACAATACCTTTCATAAGTGAAGCATTTCCAACTGTTAATACGGTAACCAAACAATATTTTTGTGTATGCCATTAAAATTAGAATAATTGAAATGGTGAGTTATCAAGAAAATTCCAAGGATACCCTTTAATAAAACATAAACGCTTTATAAATACTTGAAATTTACAAGTTGAAAATGCGAATTCTGGGCAAGTTTTAAGTACATAAAAAGGAAAAGAAGGTAAATTCATTTAATACTTACACATTTATCCACCTGGTGTCGCTGTCCACCACAAGTTCTTTCTCCACAAAAGAAATGCAGTCTGTATTCCATGTTCACATGATCTTTTCCGTCATCATATCTGAAAAAATGGTAACGGTGAGACGTTTAAGAAATGAAGAACGAACAAGTCGAATTATCTTTTAAATTCGTGTGTCGATGTAAGAGTGAGTAAACTTTAGAAAAGGCTGGCAATGGTGTTTTCTTGGAGAGAAGATCCTGGAGCTCAGCGCCTGCTGCTCTCCTGTCTGCTGGTCGCCGCCTGGGGGACAGGGAGCGGCCAGCTCCACTACTCGGTCCCCGAGGAGGCCAAACACGGCACCTTCGTGGGCCGCATCGCGCAGGACCTGGGGCTGGAGCCGGCGGAGCTGGTGCCGCGCCTGTTCCGGGTGGCGTCCAAGGAGCGCAGGGACCTTCTGGAGGTGAATGTACAGAATGGCATTTTGTTTGTGAATTCTCGGATCGACCGCGAGGAGCTGTGCGGGCGGAGCGCGGAGTGTGGCATCCACCTGGAGGTGATCGTGGACAGGCCGCTGCAGGTTTTCCACGTGGAGGTGGAGGTGAGGGACATTAATGACAACCCGCCAGTGTTCCCAGCTACACAAAAGAGTATGTTTATTTATGAATCTCGGCAGCTTGGTTCTCGCTTTCCGCTAGAGGGTGCAAAAGATGCTGATATTGGAACAAATTCCGTGTTGTCTTACAGTCTTGACTCCAGTGAGTATTTTACTTTGGATGTCAAAAGAAATGATGAAGAAATTAAATCTCTTGGACTTGTGCTGAAAAAACTTTTAAATCGAGAGGAAATTTCTGAGCACCATTTACTAATAACGGCTATTGATGGTGGGAAACCGGAGCTCACTGGCACGACTCAGGTGAAGATCACTGTCCTGGACGTAAACGACAATGCCCCAGTATTCGAGAGGGCTGTCTACAAAGTCAGGTTATTAGAAAATGCACAGAATGGTACTCTAGTAGTGGTTGTTAATGCTTCTGATTTGGATGAAGGAATAAATAAGGAGATTGTGTATTCTTTCCATGCGGATTTACCAGCTGACATTCTGTCAAAATTCCACTTAGATTCAATCACTGGGAACATCACTGTAAAAGGTAACATAGATTTTGAAGAAACAAAATCTTATGAAATCCAGGTAAAGGCAACAGACAAAGGGAATCCACCAATGACAGATCATTGTACCGTTTTAGTGGAAATTGTGGACATCAATGATAATGTACCCGAATTAGTCGTCAAGTCGCTATCGCTACCCGTGTTAGAAAACTCTGCACTTGGCACCGCCATCGCCCTGATCAGCGTGTCTGACCGCGACTCCGGAGAGAACGGGCAGGTGACTTGCTTCCTGACGCCCCACGTCCCCTTCAGGCTGGTGTCCACCTTCAAGAACTACTACTCGCTGGTGCTGGACAGCGCCCTGGACCGCGAGACCACCCCCGGCTACGAGGTGGTGGTGACCGCCAGGGACGGAGGCGCGCCCGCGCTGTGGGCCACGGCCAGCGTGTCGGTGGAGGTGGCGGACGTGAACGACAACGCGCCCGCGTTCGCGCAGGCCGAGTACACGGTGTTCGTGAAGGAGAACAACCCGCCGGGCGCGCACATCTTCACGGTGTCGGCCACGGACGCGGACGCGCAGGAGAACGCGCGCGTGACCTACTCGCTGGTGGAGCGGCGCGTGGGCGAGCGCGCGCTGTCGAGCTACGTGTCCGTGCACGCGCAGAGCGGCCGGGTGCACGCGCTGCAGCCCCTGGACCACGAGGAGCTGGAGCTGCTGCGCTTCCAGGTGAGCGCGCGCGACGCGGGCGAGCCCGCCCTGGACGGCCAGGTGACGCTGCAGGTGTTCGTGCTGGACGACAACGACAACGCGCCCACGCTGCTGGGGCCCGAGGCGGGGGTGCAGGCTGCGGGCGTGAGCCAGCTGCTGTGGCGCTCAGTGGGCGCGGGCCACGTGGTGACGAAGGTGCGCGCGGTGGACGCGGACTCTGGCTACAACGCGTGGCTGTCCTACGAGCTGCAGCCGGAGGCGGGCGGCGCGCGCAGCCCGTTCCGCGTGGGGCTGTACACGGGCGAGATCAGCACCACGCGCGCCCTGGACGAGGCGGACGCGCCGCGACAGCGCCTGCTGGTGCTGGTGAAGGACCACGGCGAGCCCGCGCTGACGGCCACCGCCACCGTGCTGCTGTCCCTGGTGGACAGTGGTCAGGCGCCCAAGGCGCCGTCGCGCTCGCGGGCCTTGGTGGACGCCGCCGGCCGGGAGGCGTCGCTGCTGGACGTGAACGTGTACCTGATCGTGGCCATCTGCGCGGTGTCCAGCCTGCTGGTGCTCACGCTGCTGCTGTACGTGGCGCTGCGGTGCTCGGCGGCGTCGCCCACGGAGGGCGCGTGCGGGCCTGGCAAGCCGGTGCTGGTGTGCTCCAGCGCGGTGGGCAGCTGGTCGTACTCGCAGCAGAGGAGGCACAGGGTGTGCTCTGGGGAGGGCCCGCCCAAGGCGGACCTCATGGCTTTCAGTCCGAGTCTTACACCAGGTCCCATGAATCAAGAGAAAGAGGAGCAACTCGTTGGCGATATTGATTTTCCTGTCAATGTGAGTATTTTTTTTCTTTCCACAATATGCTTTTGTTGTTTATACATACCATCAGCGTTTTCACTCTGTTGGAAATATGTTAAAATTAATTACACTATATATGTTCCCCCTAATTGGCATCTTCAGCTTTCCTATTTGTGAGTAAAATTCCTGGTTTTCTTGAGACTAAAGTTTGAACAGAATATAATGCATGCGAATTGATAAATACAATAGCAGGATGATTATGATTATGATTATTATTGGTTTTTCGAGGTAGGGTCTCACTCTAGCCCAGGCTGACCTGAAATTCACTATATAGTCTCACGGTGGCCTCCAACTCATGGTGATCCTCCTACCTCTGCCTCCCGAGTGCTGGGATTAAAGGCGTGTGCCACCACACCGGGCAACAATAGTAGGATTATTAAACTGCTAAGTGTTTAGACACGAATGGAATTTTTTTCCATGTATGAAATGCATTATTTACAGAACTTGATTCCATTTTATGGCCAACTATTCTTTGTGTACTACAGTACTTCAAAATCAGTTGTCTTTTTAACTGGGAATTAATTCCTAGTAGGCTTTGGTAGAATTGTCACACCCATTTATTCAAATTAAGTGCTCACAATTCCTTTTTAAAAATTATGCTTAAACCATCTATTTTCAAATGATAGTTTATTACATATGTTCTCTTTTATGAAGACCCCCTTGTTTTTTGTTTATACTTTTATGTCTTTACTCCTCTTCTTTATTTCAAATATGGCCTTTACTTAAACCTTGCAATTTTATTTAGCAAAATTGACTGTTTTTGATTCTTTGTTATTGGTGTTGTTTTCGTTGTCATGAGATAGGATCCCAGTCTAGCCCAGGTTGACCCAGAACTCACTCTGTAGTCTCAGGCTGGTCTTAAAATCATGGCAATCCTCCTACCTCTGCTTCCCAAGTGCTAAGATTAAAGGCATGTGCAACCAAGTTTAGCTTCTATATAATTCTTATTCTATGCGTTTAATTAGTCTGTAAACTAAAATGAATGGGAAAGAACATATTATGAACATATTATGTTTTTCAGTGTGCTTTACTTATTTTGTAAAATATCTACACGTTTGGTCCATGTGAAAGCATGCTTACTTCTGTTTTGTTTGAAAACTTAGACTTTGTGAGTGTGGCTCTTGTAGGAAAGAAGCTAGAGGGTTTATTATTTTATTTTTACTAAAGTGAATATTTGTCTACAAAACATGGAGGAAATAAGTTCATAAGTTAAGAGGCAACAGGTGGCAAATGACTACTATGGCTATCTCTGTATTGCTTGTGTATGAAGATAAATTGTACTCATATATTTGTTGGGAAATCTTCATTAACAGCCAGGATTGTTCAGATTATGTCTGTCAAAAATTGACATAAAATTAAGGTAAACTCAAGAATCTTGATATGGAAATTAAAGTATATATTAATCAGCACACAAGGTTAGAGAGTTTTCGCATCTCTAAATAATTGCAGAGCGATGAGACATAACATTTTCTTACTATGTGACCACTTTGGGTTGACACAATTTATTAAGCAATTGAAGAAAATCTGATCATGCTGGGGACTTAGCACAGTTGGTAGAGTGCTTGCCTAGCATGCACATAGCCCTGAGTTCAACCACTAGCACCAAACAACATAGGTTGCATGTCTTTATATTCCTAGTACATGGGAGATGGAGGCAGGAGGACCAGAATTCAATGTAATCCCCAGCTACAGAGGGAACTTAAGATCAGCTTGGGCTACAAGGGAGCCTATCTCAAACAAGAAACAAAAGGAGGGGTTAGAGAGATGGCTTAGTAGTTTTTGCCTGCAAAGCTAAAGGACCCAGGTTCAACTCCCCAGGACCCATGTAAGCTAGATGATGCACAAGGGGGTGCATGTGTCTGGAATTTGTTTGCAGTGGCTGGAGGCTTTGATGTGCCCATTCTCTGTCTCTCTCTCTCAAATAAGCAAACAAAAATAAAGTATTTAAAAAACTTTTAAGAAGTCAGATGTGGTGGCGCACTCAGAGGCAGAAGGATCATTGTGATTTCAAGGCCACTCTGAGACTACATAGTCACTTCCAGGTCAGCCTGGGCTAGTGTGAGACACTACCTTAAAAAACAAAAACAAAAACCAAACCGAACCAAACCAAACCAAAACCTTTTAAGAAAGAAAATACTTTACATTGAATAAGTCTCCAGCAAAAGGTAATTAAATACTAAACGATTTAAATAAAATCATTACCTGTAAAACCATTATTTCAGGAGGACATGATAAAATTCATTAATGAGAGAAATTAAGGTAACAATTTCCTCAAGTGACTTAAGATTGGTGCTGAAACATATGTAAGATGGTAAAACTGACTGTCTAATTGCTTGGACAATGAAATTCTGCACAAGTCAGGGTGCTTTCAAATTGTTATGGAATAGAAAAAAACTGGCTTGAAAAAAGTTTAGAAAAATTCATTTCCCTCTCCTCATCCCATCCCTGACCTCCCATTTTAGATTGGTCTGATGTCTATTTTAACCATTTTGCTATCTTTATACCTTATGAAAATACATTATGCAGCCACTGTTTTGACAAACTATTTCTTATGCAGGAGACAAAGTCAGTATATTTTCAATGAAGTATTTAGTTGATCACTTTTGACTAAAATATATGAGTACAGATAAAGAGAAAGTTAGGTACCTTAGGTACTGGAGAGCAAGCAGAGATTTATAAACCATGAGAGCAAAAATGAGATTATCACTGTTTCTCATGGGAAGTGAATGTTTTACACACAAAATATTTATTTCAAGCTTCTAACTCCTCATGAAATCTGCCATGCACATTTGCCTCTTAGGTGACTCATCAAAGACAGTCAATTAAATGTTTGTACTCTTTGATTTCTTAAAATGATATTTGCAAATGTCTTTCAATGGCTTGTATTTGGAATCAGAGGTTCACTAGATACCATTCTCCTCAAGATTCAACATCAATAATACAAACCCAAGGATGAACAGAGTGCCATTTATTAATAACAATCCTCAGTATTTTATGAAGCAGGATGAATTTATCATGAATTTTCCTAATTTACACTTCACAATTAAATGATATAAAGTGTATATTAACTACAGCTGTAAACACTTAAAACATGCATGAGAAACGATTAACACAGTAGAAAATAACTGATGTTCTGGTAAAACTAAGGCGCACATTCAGTCACTGGTATGAACTACATACTTCACAGGTTGAAAATGTAATGCTATGCTGCAAAATGGGAAACATATTTGGCGACATTGAAGGAATTTATAAAACCTGGCACTTTCAGTAGTGTTTCCAGAATCCATATTTACGGTTTAGAGCCACATGATGTCGCTCTTTACCAGAAAATAGATCGAACTGAAGAAAGACTAAAGAGGAAATATAAGCCTGTTGTTCTCACCGGAAAGACGCCTTATCTACCATCTGGAGTATGAAAGCTGGAGGACGCAGCGGCACTGGACTGACCATCAGAAGACTTCTCCTAACCCTGAGACAAGACCACATTAGAGCAAAGCGCTGTGCACTTGAGATGGAATTTTTCTGGGGAAGCGGTCAGGAGTCTCAGTGCCTGCTGCTTTCCTGTCTGCTGCTCGCCGCCTGGGGGACAGGGAGAGGCCAGCTCCACTACTCGGTCCCCGAGGAGGCCAAACACGGCACCTTCGTGGGCCGCATCGCGCAGGACCTGGGGCTAGAGCTGGCGGAGCTGGTGCCGCGCCTGTTCCGGGTGGCGTCCAAGAAGCGCGGGGACCTTCTGGAGGTGAATGTGCAGAATGGCATTTTGTTTGTGAATTCTCGGATCGACCGCGAGGAGCTGTGCGGGCGGAGCGCGGAGTGTGGCATCCACCTGGAGGTGATCGTGGACAGGCCGCTGCAGGTTTTCCACGTGGAGGTAGAGGTGAGGGACATTAACGACAACCCGCCTGTGTTCCCATCCACACAAAAGAATCTGTATATTCCGGAATCCAGGCTGCCTGACTCTCGGATTCCACTAGAGGGCGCGTCGGATGCAGATGTGGGTGTCAATGCTGTGCTGACTTACAGACTGAGCCCCAGTGAACATTTCTCTCTGGACGTACCACCCAATAATGAAAGAATAAAAGGGCTTGGGCTTGTCTTACGGAAGCCTTTGGACAGGGAAGAAGCTCCCGAGCTGCACTTGGTGCTCACAGCCACGGATGGAGGCAAGCCAGAGCTGACTGGCACCGTCCAGTTACTCGTCACGGTCCTGGATGCCAATGACAATGCTCCAGTTTTCGACCAATCACTGTATACAGTGAAATTACCAGAAAACATCCCGAATGGAACATTGGTAATTAAAGTGAATGCCTCAGATATGGACGAAGGCTTGAATGGAGACATTATTTATTCATTTTCAACTGATGTTTCACCAAAAGTGAAATACAAATTCCACATAGATCCAGTCACAGGGCAAATTATTGTGAATGGCTATATTGATTTTGAAGAATGCACATCCTATGAAATTCCAATAGAGGGCACCGACAAGGGACAACTCGCACTTTCTGGACACTGTAGAGTTATTGTAGAAGTAGAAGACATCAATGACAACGTTCCAAAGTTAGAGTTCAAATCCCTTTCACTTCCTGTGCAAGAGGACGCCCCTCTGGGCACCGTCATCGCCCTGATCAGCGTGTCTGACCGCGACTCCGGAGAGAACGGGCAGGTGACCTGCTCCCTGACACCCCACGTCCCCTTCAGGCTGGTGTCCACCTTCAAGAACTACTACTCGCTGGTGCTGGACAGCGCCCTGGACCGCGAGACCACCCCCGGCTACGAGGTGGTGGTGACCGCCAGGGACGGAGGCGCGCCGGCGCTGTGGGCCACGGCCAGCGTGTCGGTGGAGGTGGCGGACGTGAACGACAACGCGCCCGCGTTCGCGCAGGCCGAGTACACGGTGTTCGTGAAGGAGAACAACCCGCCGGGCGCGCACATCTTCACGGTGTCGGCCACGGACGCGGACGCGCAGGAGAACGCGCGCGTGACCTACTCGCTGGTGGAGCGGCGCGTGGGCGAGCGCGCGCTGTCGAGCTACGTGTCCGTGCACGCGCAGAGCGGCCGGGTGCACGCGCTGCAGCCCCTGGACCACGAGGAGCTGGAGCTGCTGCGCTTCCAGGTGAGCGCGCGCGACGCGGGCGAGCCCGCCCTGGGCGGCCAGGTGACGCTGCAGGTGTTCGTGCTGGACGACAACGACAACGCGCCCGCGCTGCTGGGGCCCGAGGCGGGGGTGCAGGCTGCGGGCATGAGCCAGCTGCTGTGGCGCTCAGTGGGCGCGGGCCACGTGGTGACGAAGGTGCGCGCGGTGGACGCGGACTCTGGCTACAACGCGTGGCTGTCCTACGAGCTGCAGCCGGAGGCGGGCGGCGCGCGCAGCCCGTTCCGCGTGGGGCTGTACACGGGCGAGATCAGCACCACGCGCGCCCTGGACGAGGCGGACGCGCCGCGACAGCGCCTGCTGGTGCTGGTGAAGGACCATGGCGAGCCCGCGCTGACGGCCACCGCCACCGTGCTGCTGTCCCTGGTGGACAGTGGTCAGGCGCCCAAGGCGCCGTCGCGCTCGCGGGCCTTGGTGGATGCCGCCGGCCGGGAGGCGTCGCTGCTGGACGTGAACGTGTACCTGATCGTGGCCATCTGCGCGGTGTCCAGCCTGCTGGTGCTCACGCTGCTGCTGTACGTGGCGCTGCGGTGCTCGGCGGCGTCGCCCACGGAGGGCGCGTGCGGGCCTGGCAAGCCGGTGCTGGTGTGCTCCAGCGCGGTGGGCAGCTGGTCGTACTCGCAGCAGAGGAGGCACAGGGTGTGCTCTGGGGAGGGCCCGCCCAAAGCGGACCTCATGGCCTTCAGCCCCTGTCTATCGGATTCTAGGGACAGAGAAGACCAACCGCAGCAGAATGGAGATTTCTTTGGAAAGGTTAGTTTTTCAGATTGTCTCGTTTTTCTTTTTTTAAGGCATACTTTCATTCCCAATTAGGGTGACTTCAAACTCACTCTTCAGTCCAGGGATGCCTGATGATCTTTTTTATCTCAGCCTCTGTGGGATGATGGGACATGCTACCGCTTCCAGCGTCAGAACCTCTTATCCTCCTCTTTTTCTTTCAGTTTTTTCAAGGTAGGGTTTCACTCTAGCCCCGGCTCACTTGGATCTCATTCTGCACATTCCCATGCTGGTCTTGAACCCATCACGATCCTCCTATCTCGGTCTCCTTAATGCTGGAATTAAAGACATGCACCAACACGCCCAGCTTAAAACCTCTTCTTAATCTAAATTGTCATTCCTTGTTTACTGTCATTTTCTTCACATTTTTACTTCTCAGAATCAAATTTATGTGCCTAAATTTCTTTATCTTTCTCTACTTAGTCTCTTAAAATAAAATCTTTTGATCCCAGGCATAATAGTGCGTACCTCCTATTCTAGGTACTTGGAGGGTGAATGAGAACAAACGCTTGAGCATAGCAGTTTGAAAACATTCTGGGACATATATTGAGGCATCATTTAAAAAATAGTGTTTTGGATTTATAGGAGTAGGACAATGTATACATACTACCTTCTTCTGTGTCATTATTTGTAAAATTCACTTAGCTTGGATCTTAATATATATTGTGTTCACTATTTTCAGTGGTAATCATTTACCTTCATCACATAAACATGGATGGATAGAAGTAGTACAGCTCTACCAAATGTCTAAAATTGAGAACCTGTTATCTCCATCTCTTAAAGTCCTGACATCCCCTTTCAAATGGTTTACCCTTATATAACCACTAAATATTACATGTAATAGTTCATTTAATTATATTTCTAGTATTTCTATGAATATACTGTATCAATTTTGCAGTTGAGTTTGTACTGTATTTTTAAAAGTTAAAATTTTTTTTTTATTTACTTGAGCAAGAGAGAAAGAGAGGCAGATAGAGAGAGAACGGGCATGCCAGAACTTCCAGCTGAAAATGGACTCCAGACACATGTGCCACCTTGTGCATCTGGCTTATGTGGGTTCTGGGGAATCGATCCTGGGTCTTTTCACTTTGCAGGCAAGTACCTTAACTTGTGAGCCATCTCTCCAGCCCTGTGCTGTATTTTTATGTGTAGTTCAAATAATGCTGTTCTGTTTATTTGGATGGCCATCTGCACACATTTCTGTGTGTATTTTTTTTTTCAGCATATGACAACTGATTGTCCAAACTATTCTTAGGAGTAGAGTGTCTCACTGGCAGTGCATAGAACTTCCAGTTGTTTTCTGTCATCTCTGTATCTGTGGAGTTAATCATTTTACTGGAAGTGTTTTGTATTATCACTTTGAAATCATCTTTTTTGAGGCAAACCCAACAGACTGGCCTTTGTGTGTGTGTGTGTGTGTGTGTGTGTGTGTGAGAGAGAGAGAGAGAGAGAGAGAGAGAGAGAGAGAGAATTGGCATGCCAGGGCCTCCAGCCACTGCAATCAAACTCCAGATGTGTGCACCTACTTGTGCACATGTGTAACCTTGCACTCTTGTGTTTCTGTGTGTCTGACTTACATGGGACCTGGAGAGTCAAACATGAATTCTCAGGCTTTCCAGGGAAGTGCCTTAACCACTAAGTCATCTCCCCAGCCCTGAATTCATTGTTCATTTACTGAATTTTATGTGAACTTGAGCACTTTTCTGTGTGATCATTGTCCACTTTTATATCTTGTTTTGTTCAATAGCTATTGAAGCCTCTTGCCTGTTTTCTGCTATAAGCACTTTACTTACAGAGATATCTTCCAAGCCTTGTCTGCTTTCTATATTTGTGTGTTTTTCTTTTCTGTTTCTTTATTTTTTCTTTGTTTTTTTTAGATATTTATTTATTTGAGAAAGAGAAAGAAGTAGAGGGAGAGAGGGAATGGACATGCCAGGGCCTCTAGACTCTGCAAACGAACTACAGATGCATGTGTATCTGGCTTATGTGAGTACTGAACCTGAGTCCTTTGGCTTTGCAGGCGAGCACCTTAACCTCTGAGCAATCTCCCCTTTTTTCTTTTTCTTTTGATTTTTTATTACAAGCTTCCATAATTTTAGACAATAAACCAAGGCAATTCTGTCCTCTCCCCAACTTTGCCTTTGCAACTCCACTCTCCATCATATCCCCTCCCCCTTTCAATAAGTTACTGTTACTTTTTAGAGATGTAAAGCTGTTTACCTATTCTGAACACATTTTGATTTTATATTCTACTCTGTGGCGTGTTTTCTTTTATTGAAACCTCAATTCACATATAAAAATAATTATTTCATATATACAATATACTATTTCACCACTCTCTTTTGTTACAATCCTCTATTCCCCTCTACTGAATCTCTTTTTCAGAGTCCAGTACACACCCCTTACACCAATAAACCCACAAAAATCCCTTTTTCTTTCCAGGTGGTCCTTGTTTTACATTGATGTCATCATTTTCCCCTCCCCTATTATTATGTAAATCTTGTGTTGGTATCATCAGCCACTGTGAGGTCACGAGTGCTTCTTTGCTTGGTTTTGGTTCTTTCATTTTGTATTTTGGTGAATAGAAAAGCTTAATTTTAGATAGCCTCAAGTTATAATTTTATTTTTTTTCCTGAACTTTTAATGTAAAAAATAAAATCAATTAAGGGGGAAAAAACACTTTAGTTGTACTGTAGGTTGCAGCAAAGACCCCAGGGTGTGAAAAATGCCATGACAGACTCCCCATAAAACTGTAAACTGAAATAATCCCTTTCTGTCCATAAGCTGCTTTTGGTCTATTATTTTGTCCCAGCAAGAAAGTAACTGATACAGGTAGTGATCACACATTTAGACTGTGGCCCACATGGTGAATTTATGTTAACTTTTTAAAAAAAAATTTTGATTATCATTTTCCATGATTATAAAAAAAAATCCCATGGAAATTCCCTCCTCCCACCACTATCCCCTTTGAAATTCAATTCTCCATCATATTACCTCCCCATCTCAATCATTGTACTTACATAGATACAATATCAACCTATTAAGTACCCTCCTCCCTTCCTTTCTCTCCCTTTATGTCTCCTCTTTAACTTACTGGCCTCTGCTACTAAGTATTTTCATTCTCACGCAGAAGCCCAATCATCTGTAGCTAGAATCCACATATGAGAGAGAACATGTGGCACTTGGCTTTCTGGGCCTGGGTTACCTCACTTAGTATAATCCTTTCCCGGTCCATTCATTTTTCTGCAAATTTCATAACTTCATTTTTCTTTACCGCTGAGTAGAACTCCATTGTATAAATGTGCCACATCTTCATTATCCACTCATCTGTTGAGGGACATCTAGGCTGGTTCCATTTCCCAGCTATTATAAATTGAGCAGCAATAAACATGGTTGAGCATATACTTCTAAGGAAATGAGATGAGTCCTTTGGATATATGACTAGGAGTGCTATAGCTGGGTCATATGGTAGATCAATCTTTAGCTGTTTTAGGAACCTCCACACTGATTTCCCCAATGGCTGGACCAGATTGCATTCCCACCAGCAGTGTAGAAGGGTTCCTCTTTTTCCACGTCCCTGCCAACATTTATGATCATTTGTTTTCATGATGGTAGCCAATCTGACAGAAGTGAGATGGAATCTCAATGTAGTTTTAATCTGCGTTTCCCTGATGACTACTGACGTAGAACATTTTTTTAGATGCTTATATGCCCCTCATATTTCTTCCGTTGAGCTCAAGTTATAATTTTCTTTCTTTATGCCATGAAGATAATTTTCTATGAAATCTTTTGTTTCATTGTTCACATTATATCTATAACCCACATGGGATATGTTGCATTGTTCTGAATTAAGAATTAAACTCCAGGGCTGGAGAGATGGCTTAGCAGTTAAGCGCTTGCCTGTGAAGCCTAAGGACCCCAGTTCGAGGCTCGGTTCCCCAGGTCCCACGTTAGCCAGATGCACAAGGAGGCGCACGTGTCTGGAGTTTGTTTTCAGAGGCTGGAAGTCCTGGCGCACCCATTCTCTCTCTCTCCCTCTGTCTTTCTGTGTCTGTCACTCTCAAATAAATAAATAAATAAATAATTTAAAAAAAAAAGAATTAAACTCCATTTCCCCCTGTACTGCCTCTGAACTTATAAAATCAATTTGGAAGTGTTCATGACTTGTCTTTTTTGAAAAGTCTGAGTCATTCTTGATTGGTTATATGTTTTTTGTAGCATTCATTTTTCTAGGGCATCTGCCTTTTTGGCATATATATATATATATATATATATATATATGTTTTTCAAGGTAGGATCTCACTGTAGCCCAGGCTGACCTGGAATTCACTATGTAGTCTCAGGGTGGCCTTGTACTCATGGTGATCCTCCTACCTGAGCGCTGGAATTAAAGTCGTGCACCACCACACCTGGCTTGGCATAGGTTTTGGTAGTAGTTTCTTAAAATATTTTTCGTTTATGTGGCATCAATCATAATATCTCTTCTTTCATTTCTAATTTTATTTGCTTGTGAGTTTTTTCTTGGTCTAGTTAAAAATTTGTTAATTCTGGGCTGGAGAGATGGCTTAGCAATGAAGTGCTTGCCTGTGAAGCCTGAGGACCCTGGTTCGAGGCTCGATTCTCCAGTACCCACGTTATCTAGATGCACAAGGTGGGGGGGCACACATGTCTGGAGTTCAGTTTGCAGTGGTTGGAGGCCCTGGTGTGCCCATTCTGTCTCTCTATCTGCCTCTTTCTCTCTCTCTCTCTGTCGCTCTAAAATAAGTCAAAATAAAAAAATAAAAAATTAAAAAATTGTCAATTCTGTTTATATTTAAAAAAACCAACCCAGTTTTGTTATATTTTCTATTCTATAGCTTAGTTATGCTCTACTCCCTTTTGTATCTTTCCTTCTGCATTGGATTTCCTTTTTTCTTTAGATTCTTTATTCATGATCTTCTTTTCTAATGTAGATATTTATTACTATAAACATTCCTTTTAGTAATGCTTTTGCTTCATCTCATATGTTTTGTTTTCTTAAAAATTTTTAAAAAATATTTCTTTTTAAAATTTATTTGTGTGTGTGTGAGAGAGACAGAGAGAGAGAGGGAGGGAGAGAGAGAGAGAATGGGTACACCAGGGCCTTCAGCCACTGCAAACAAACTCCAGATTGATGTGCCACCTTGTACATGTGGCTTACATGGGTACTGGAGAATCAATTCTTGAACCGGGGTCTTTAGGCTTCATAGGCAAGTGCTCAACCACTAAGCCATCTCTCCAGCCCATGTTTTCTTTTCAATCTGTCTCAACATATTTTGTAAGTTCCCTTCTGATTTTTTTTTTATCTTTGATACACTGGTTGCTCAAATGTATGTCTTTCTACATATTTGCAAAATTTTAAGTTTTTTTCCACTATTAATTTTGTTCCTTTGTTGTTGGAAAATATACTTAGTATTCCTTCAATCTTCTTAAAATTGTAAGACTTGTTTTGTGAGCTTACATGTGCTTTATCCTGTAAAATAGTCTGAGTGCACTTGAGAAGCATGTGTATTCTGGTGTAGCTTGGTGGAATGTTCTGAGCATATATGTTAATTTCACTTGATCTGTTCAAGTTCAAGTTCAAGTTCTTCAAGTTGTGTTGTTCAAGTTCTCTTTTTTCTTCTTTTATTGATTTCTGTCTTAGGTGATTTATCCATTATTGAAAGTGGGATATTAAAAAGTGTTTATTGGGCTGGAGGGATGGTTTAGCAGTTAAGGCATTTGCCTGCAAAGCCAAAGGACCCAGTTTCGATTCCCCAGGACCCATGTTAGCCAGATGCACAAGGTGGCACATGCATCTGGAGTTTGTTTGTTGTGGCTGGAGGCCCTGGCATGCCCATTCTCTCTCTCCCTATTTCTGTCAAATAAATAAACAAATAAAAATAAAATATTTAAAAAGTGTTTATTTCTTCAGCTTTATTAGTGATTATTTCATTAAAAATTTTCTTTTGTTCATTTTTTCTTTCTCCATTTGAGAGCAACAGACAGAGCAAGGAAGGCAGATAGATAGATAGATAGAGAGAGAATGGGCGCGTCAGGGCCTCCAGCCACTGCAAACGAACTCCAGACGCATGTGCCATGTGCCCCCTTGTGCATCTGGCTAATGTGGGTCCTGGGGAATTGAGCCTTGAACCGGGGTCCTTAGGCCTCACAGGCAAATGCTTAACCACTAAGCCATCTCTCTAGCCTGATTATTTCGTTTTTGAGGTACTTTGATATTGGTAATATCGTTTCCCCCTTTGGTATTCTGGTGTAATAACATCTACTCACCTGTTTTGTTTTTTTTTTTCTGAGTGGCCTCTAAGCATATAAAACATACTTTGTCCTATCAACATATTTATTCTGAGGTAGGAAAGAGTCCTGTGGGCTGAGTAGTCAGAAAATTTGTACCTGCTCCACTGTTGTCTTTCTGTCATGAAGGAGAGACTAATGAGTTGAGTCTGTGGCCTCTGTTTATTGAGTTGCAGGTCAGTTGATGCATCGACACCCCTCTGAGCATTTACAGGTTTTGATCCTTCCAAACCACTCGAGGATATGCTGGGTTCCAATAGTACTCTGAGAGTGAAACAAAAACCAGACCTCCTGAAGTCAGAATGTGGAATGCATTTTCCACTCTTCTTTATCCTGTTACTTCCTCTAATTGAATGGCATGCTGTTGGAAGAAAGTTCCATGGTGAGGGTAACCTGAATTTTCTTTTTTCTTAAAATATATACATTTATTTATTTGAGAGAGAGAGAAAGAGAATGGACACACTAAGGTCTCCAGCCACTACAAACGAATTCCAGATGTATGTGCCACCTTGTGCATCTGGCTTACATGGGTCCTGAGGAATCGAATTGAGGTCCTTTGGTTTTGCAGGCAAATTAAAAAAAGAAATTTTCAGTAATATTCATTGAATAGATTTTCCAAAACAGAACCTAAATATGTTATTCAAGTAGCTTTAATTGTTTAGGAAATAGCATTGATAAAATACAAATATTTAACAGTGTAAATTAGAATAATAATTTGCTTTTTTTTTTTTGGCTTTTCGAGGTAGGGTCTCACTCTAACCCAGGCTGACCTGGAATTCACTATAGAGTCTCAGGGTGGCCTTGAACTCATGGCAATCCTCCAACCTCTGCCTCCCAAGTGCTGGGATTAAAGGCGTGCGCCACCACGCCCGGCTTATAATTTGCTTTTTAAGTGTATTTAAGGACAAATACACTCATTACAAAAACCAAATAATAGGGGTGGAGGGAGGGCTTAGCGGTTGAGGTGCTTGCCTGCAAAGCCAAAGGAGCCAGGTTTGATTCCCCAGGACCCTCATAAGCCAGATGTGTAAGGTGGTGCATGTTCTCGAGTTTCTTTGCAGTGGCTGAAGGCCCTGGCATGCCCACTCCCTTTTCTCTCTCACTTTCTCTCTGCCTCTTTCTGTCAAGTAAAATAAAATAAAATAAAATAAAATAAAATAAAATAAAATAAAATAAAATAAAATAAAATAAAAAAAATAATAAGCTATAGAAAGCTATAGAGAAAAAACGTCAAAATGATAACTATTAAAAGTTTTTTAAATTGAGTTTTGGACTAAACTCTCCCCTAAATAAAGTAGACAACACAAAATAATCTGGTCAGGATGGAGGTGTTATATACAGATGTATAGATATGTATTACTCTCTTCGTACGTGTGTTTGAATTTAGATGCAATGAGACTGTAACCATCTTTTTGACTAAAAAGAAGGGCTATAGAGTCATGGAAAGTGACATTAAAATTGTGTACTACCTAAGAAATACTTCTCCAATCTAAAGTGAGTAGAGCAAAACAAAGTAAAATACCATTTTGTCCACATGATGTCGCTAGACACCACAAGATATTCTCCCCTTTCCAACATCAAAAGGATAGAGTGTACGTTTTACTTAGGAAAACAATCTTCCATTTTGGGCTCTGCCACAGAAGCTCAAAAAAGCGAGGAAATAAAACATATAGTAAATTGGAATCGAGTTTCCAAAAGGTATTGTGTGGTGATGCAATAGACACTTGCGAAGTGGATCGAGATTGCGATGGTATATTCTCAGAAAGAAAGCCCGGGATCCCGGCGCCTGCTGCTCTCCTGTCTGCTGCTCGCCGCCTGGGGGACAGGGAGCGGCCAGCTCCACTACTCGGTCCCCGAGGAGGCCAAACACGGCACCTTCGTGGGCCGCATCGCGCAGGACCTGGGGCTGGAGCTGGCGGAGCTGGTGCCGCGCCTGTTCCGGGTGGCGTCCAAGGAGCGCAGGGACCTTCTGGAGGTGAATGTGCAGAATGGCATTTTGTTTGTGAATTCTCGGATCGACCGTGAGGAGCTGTGCGGGCGGAGCGCGGAGTGTGGTATCCACCTGGAGGTGATCGTGGACAGGCCGCTGCAGGTTTTCCACGTGGAGGTGGAAGTGAGAGACATTAACGATAACCTGCCTAGGTTCTCCAGACAAGAACAAAGATTGGATATTTTAGAGTCAAGAATGCCAGATTCCCGGTTTCCGATAGAGGGCGCAACTGACTTGGATATAGGAGTAAATGCAGCCTTGAGATACAAGGTAAATCCTAACGAATATTTTGACTTGGATGTTAAAACTAGTGAAGAAGAAACAAACATTTTGGAACTAGTTTTAAAGAAAATCCTAGATAGGGAGGAAACACAAGAACATCATTTGTTACTGATGGCAATTGATGGTGGAAAACCCGAACTAACAGGTACTGTTCAGTTATTGATCAATGTATTGGATGCAAATGATAATGCCCCAGAATTTGTTAAATCCATCTATAATGTCAAATTGTTGGAAAACACACCGAGTGAGACATTAGTTATCAAACTCAACGCCTCTGATGCAGATGAGGGGATTAACAAAGAAATAGTTTATTTCTTCAGTAATCTGGTTCTTGATGATGTACAGACTAAATTTAAAATCAATTCTACTAGTGGTGAAATAACAGTTAAGGGAGAACTGGATTACGAAGACCGAAAATTATATGAAATTAATATTGATGCTGTGGATCGAAGTGCATTCCCACTAGCAGGACACTGCAAAGTTATAGTGAAACTCGTGGATGTCAATGATAATGTGCCTGAGATGGCCATAACCTCCCTTTTTTTGCCTATCAAAGAGGACGCCCCTCTGGGCACCGTAATCGCCTTGATCAGCGTGTCTGACCGCGACTCCGGAGAGAACGGGCAGGTGACCTGCTCCCTGACGCCCCACGTCCCCTTCAGGCTGGTGTCCACCTTCAAGAACTACTACTCGCTGGTGCTGGACAGCGCCCTGGACCGCGAGACCACCCCCGGCTACGAGGTGGTGGTGACCGCCAGGGACGGAGGCGCGCCGGCGCTGTGGGCCACGGCCAGCGTGTCGGTGGAGGTGGCGGACGTGAACGACAACGCTCCCGCTTTCGCGCAGGCCGAGTACACGGTGTTCGTGAAGGAGAACAACCCGCCGGGCGCGCACATCTTCACGGTGTCGGCCACGGACGCGGACGCGCAGGAGAACGCGCGCGTGACCTACTCGCTGGTGGAGCGGCGCGTGGGCGAGCGCGCGCTGTCGAGCTACGTGTCCGTGCACGCGCAGAGCGGCCGGGTGCACGCGCTGCAGCCCCTGGACCACGAGGAGCTGGAGCTGCTGCGCTTCCAGGTGAGCGCGCGCGACGCGGGCGAGCCCGCCCTGGGCGGCCAGGTGACGCTGCAGGTGTTCGTGCTGGACGACAACGACAATGCGCCCGCGCTGCTGGGGCCCGAGGCGGGGGTGCAGGCTGCGGGCGTGAGCCAGCTGCTGTGGCGCTCAGTGGGCGCGGGCCACGTGGTGACGAAGGTGCGCGCGGTGGACGCGGACTCTGGCTACAACGCGTGGCTGTCCTACGAGCTGCAGCCGGAGGCGGGCGGCGCGCGCAGCCCGTTCCGCGTGGGGCTGTACACGGGCGAGATCAGCACCACGCGCGCCCTGGACGAGGCGGACGCGCCGCGACAGCGCCTGCTGGTGCTGGTGAAAGACCACGGCGAGCCCGCGCTGACGGCCACCGCCACCGTGCTGCTGTCCCTGGTGGACAGTGGTCAGGCGCCCAAGGCGCCGTCGCGCTCGCGGGCCTTGGTGGATGCCGCCGGCCGGGAGGCGTCGCTGCTGGACGTGAACGTGTACCTGATCGTGGCCATCTGCGCGGTGTCCAGCCTGCTGGTGCTCACGCTGCTGCTGTACGTGGCGCTGCGGTGCTCGGCGGCGTCGCCCACGGAGGGCGCGTGCGGGCCTGGCAAGCCGGTACTGGTGTGCTCCAGCGCGGTGGGCAGCTGGTCGTACTCGCAGCAGAGGAGGCACAGGGTGTGCTCTGGGGAGGGCCCGCCCAAGGCGGACCTGATGGTCTTCAGCCCCAGCCTCTCTCAAGATCCCAGCTCTACAGACAACGTGAGTCGTAAATCTCATTCATCTATAATTTTCTGGTTCTTCAATATTCCGTATTTCAAGTGTTCTGTAGTTTCTTTTTTCCTTTAGCTTTTAAGGATTAAAGTTTGCATTTTAATTATTCCATCAACTTCTTAGTCTTTCCTTAGGTGCAGTAATTCAAATTCTTAAAATTACTTCCCAGGGTGTGATGTTTTCATCCCCGCACTGGGGAGACAGAGGTGGGATTGCTCGGAGTTCAGTCCAGTCTGGGACTCCAGAGTGAGTGCTAGGTCAGTCTGTTCTAGAGTGAGACCTTCGCTGGAACACCCTCTCAAAAAATTACTTCTAGTTTTTGAAGTCTAGCTTTATAATACATCTTTGTATTCAATTTGACTTGTATCACTGTTTCATTTGGTATGTTTTTATTGATACATGTAAACAATTTTTTTTTCTTGATGCAAAGCATTATTTTGGATACAAAGTCCAGCTATGCAGTCCAGTCTGGCTTTGAAATCACTAGATTTCTATACTGGCCTCAATCCTCCTGCTTCAGCCTCCCAAGTGTTACATTAGAGGCATAAGTTTCGACATGCACCCTGCTTGTAACTTAGTTTCAAAATACCTTGTAATATAAACACTTTCATATTTAATCTAGGAAGTATTGTAGGACAAAATTGTGAGACATGTACTTTGAAATTGCTTATTCTCATTGTCTCATTTTTATGACTACACAATATTGTTTTTATATTGGTCTGCCAAACATACATTTTTCCTTTCATTTTTATGAAATAGTTGGCTTTTCATACCAATGATTTGATAATTTAAAACTTTAGTGTTAATGATTCCATTTTAGTAGGTTTTGATTGGAAAATGCATGCAAATTATTTAAAATTTTTTCTACAATATTTTTTGTTTATTTTTATTGATTTATTTGAGAGAGACAGACAGAGAAAGAGGCACATAGGGAGAGAGAGAGAGAGAATGGGTGCACCAGGGCCTCCAGCCACTGCAAATGAACTCCAGATGCCTGTGCCCCCTTGTGCATCTGGCTAACGTGGGTCCTGGGGAATCAAGCCTCGAACCAAGGTCCTTAGCTTCACAGGTAAGCGCTTAACCGCTTATTTAAAATTTTTGCAGTACAAAAAGAGTGAAGTTAAAATTTCCCTTCCACTAATATCACAGAGTTCCTTAATATTACCTTATGAATACTTCAAATATATCTATTTCTGGCGTGTTCTTATTAGGGATTTTTAAAATAAAAATAATCTTTCCTATCAGTTTTAAAAACAGGTTAGTATTGATTTTATTCTTATTTTTCTCTTAATAGATATTAGTTATCATGCCTTTTCTCAATTAATTTTTTAAAATTAGCATACAAATTAATAAATTTTATTTGGGCATTTTCATACTGATGATGGCATTATGCAATATTTATTATTTTTATGTACATATAGGGCCCAATTCTGCAAACATACCATAATTTATTCCTCTCAAAACTTTAACATTGATATTTGTTAAAACAATAATTTAAAGTTTCAGAATCTGGAATATCGTTTTACTTTGTAAATGATTTGCTTTGGTGAAAATAATTGTGATCTCCTTCAGTTGTAAAAATCCTAGCTTACTTGGTTAGTAAACATACTATTTATTGTTGTTTTTTTCTTTTCATATTAGGAAGAAACAAAAATATACTGTGAGGTGAACTCGTCTCTTGTGAATGATATTTATATTTGAGTCTACCATAGAAAAGAATCCTCATAATGACAAGTCATGAGAACTGTTTTTGTGAAAAGTGTGGGTTTAACAGAAAATAATTGTTACATACTTCATATGAGAAAAATACTTTTATTGTCTATTTTTATTCTCATATGGGTTTAATTTCATAATTACCCATATACTATTTTGATATTTGTAGTATTCTAAATGACTCTGGGAACATCCTACAACTTAGAAATGAGGTCTTGCCATTGTGTTAGATTACAGCAAACAGCCACCAACTTAAAAAAATACAGTTAGCTTAGTGTAGAAATATAAATTCACTGGTTTGTATCTGGCATATTTTATTATTATAATTTTTTTCTTTATGGGAGAGGGACCTATTTGTACATAAGCAGACTGGCTAATCATTTTTCCTCCACATAAATAAATAGTGGGTTACTTAACAGTATTTACAATATCATCAAAATTTTAGGCTAAGTAGATTTAATGACATTTATTCTCTAAAATAAATGCGTATGTGGAGGATAGATAGGCTGCAGGGAAACTTCGGATAAAGCCGGTAAAGAGAAGGAATAATAAAAATTACTATAGGTGACCCAGAGAGAATTCATGCCATTAAAACCAAACGTTAATTTTAAAGCTGTGAGTTTGAGAAATTAATAATGGCTAGTAATGCTTCCATATTAAACAAATTGTTTTCAGAAGCTAGCATGTGTGAGTGAAGTTGATAAGAATATAAGAAGGGGATGCAGAAATCTCATTTGCTACACGAGCGAAGGGGAAACCTTTAAAAATAACGGCTATAGAATGAGGTTGAGGTTTAGAGAAAAGGAGACGCTATTAGGAACAGCTGAAGAATGAAGAGCAGTAAAACACAACTCATCCAATTTCCATTGCACTTTAAGTTGATGAAATATATGCAAGGGCAATATTTTAAATATATACTGCAAAGAAATTAGAAAATTTTGTATATAGGTTTGTTGATACGTTACTGTAATTACATTGTTCAAGGTGAGCCTAAGCTACCTAGTGAGATCATGGATATAAATAGGTATATGATTATATATATATTATTTTCAACTATATATGTATATATAGTTGTATATATGTAGTAGCAAATAGTATACACTGAAACACACATCCTATTATTTCTCAAGGAACTATAAGCATACTTGATATTTTCGAACAAAGAAACAGTGACCATCAATGACCTTTAATATAATTTTAAATTATTACCACTGAGAAATGTTAATTCGTTTGTGCCATAATAGAAATGTCCAGACAAGTTTCTTCTGTACCAAAAATACGTAAGATAGTAAATTCTGATTTCCAAGACTAGATCACTCACACCACATTTAAATTTTCTAAATTGGTTGAAATAAATATTTAAAATACTAGGAGGAATTTTGATTCTGTGTGAATAAATTATGAAAGAAATTAGAAGATTTGACATTAGCCCTGTAAATTACAAGCATCTGAAAGTATCACTTTAAGGTAAGTAAGGCAAAGGAGATATTTATTAAAGAATGACAGCTTGGTGCGGTTACATGAATTCGTTTCTTACCCTTTGGAGCCACTTGATGTCGCTGTCCACCAAGAAGTTACATCTCGTACAAAGCCCTTTCCTCTCCTCACTGAACCTTTCCCGGAAGGCTAAATGGTGGCGGATGCAGGAGACTTGAAATAATAGATTTGGAATCATGTAATATCTCACCTTTCTGATGAGAAGAAAATGTTCTGATGAAAATTAATCGAGAAGCATTTGACATGGATTTTACCACAGAAGGCCGACCGGAAACACGTTGTCTGCTTCTCTCATTTCTTCTCCTCTCAGTCTGGGGGACAGGGAGCGGCCAGCTCCACTACTCGGTTCCCGAGGAGGCCAAACACGGCACCTTCGTGGGCCGCATCGCGCAGGACCTGGGGCTGGAGCTGGCGGAGCTGGTGCCGCGCCTGTTCCGGGTGGCGTCCAAGGAGCGTGGGGACCTTCTGGAGGTGAATGTGCAGAATGGCATTTTGTTTGTGAATTCTCGGATCGACCGCGAGGAGCTGTGCGGGCGGAGCGCGGAGTGTGGTATCCACCTGGAGGTGATCGTGGACAGGCCGCTGCAGGTTTTCCACGTGGAGGTGGAGGTGAGGGACATTAATGACAACCCACCGGTGTTCCCAGTAAAGGAACAAACAATATTGATTTATGAATCTAGGTTACCAGATTCTGTGTTTCCACTGGAGGTCGCAATTGATGCAGATGTTGGATCGAATTCAGTCTTAACCTATAAACTCGTTGCCAGCGAATACTTCGGGCTGGATGTGAAAACAAACAGTGATGGCAACAAGCAAATTGGACTCGTGTTAAGAAAATCCTTGGACAGAGAGGATGCTCCTGAGCATAACTTACTCCTCAGGGCCACCGATGGAGGCAAACCGGAACTCACAGGCTCTGTTCAGCTGCGGGTCACCGTGCTGGATGTGAACGATAATGCGCCTACTTTCCAACAGTCGGAATATGAAGTGAGAATACTGGAAAACTCGGACATCGGAACAACAGTTATTAGACTGAATGCTTCTGACCCGGATGAAGGGATGAATGGGGTAATTTCATACTCTTTTAGTAACTTCATTCCACCCATGATTATTGACCATTTTAACATAGATTCTAGTACTGGAGAGATCATAATTCAAAGAAATTTGGATTTTGAAGAGGTGAATTTATATAAAATCCGTGTTGATGCGACAGACAAAGGGCATCCTCCGATGGAGGGCCATTGCACTGTGTTAGTCAAAGTACTGGATGAAAATGACAATGTGCCCCAGATTGCGTTTACTTCCTTATCCTTGCCTGTCCTCGAGGACGCTCAAGTGGACACCGTCATCGCCCTGATCAGCGTGTCTGACCGCGACTCCGGAGAGAACGGGCAGGTGACCTGCTCCCTGACACCCCACGTCCCCTTCAGGCTGGTGTCCACCTTCAAGAACTACTACTCGCTGGTGCTGGACAGCGCCCTGGACCGCGAGACCACCCCCGGCTACGAGGTGGTGGTGACCGCCAGGGACGGAGGCGCGCCGGCGCTGTGGGCCACGGCCAGCGTGTCGGTGGAGGTGGCGGACGTGAACGACAACGCGCCCGCGTTCGCGCAGGCCGAGTACACGGTGTTCGTGAAGGAGAACAACCCGCCGGGCGCGCACATCTTCACGGTGTCGGCCACGGACGCGGACGCGCAGGAGAACGCGCGCGTGACCTACTCGCTGGTGGAGCGGCGCGTGGGCGAGCGCGCGCTGTCGAGCTACGTGTCCGTGCACGCGCAGAGCGGCCGGGTGCACGCGCTGCAGCCCCTGGACCACGAGGAGCTGGAGCTGCTGCGCTTCCAGGTGAGCGCGCGCGACGCGGGCGAGCCCGCCCTGGGCGGCCAGGTGACGCTGCAGGTGTTCGTGCTGGACGACAACGACAACGCGCCCGCGCTGCTGGGGCCCGAGGCGGGGGTGCAGGCTGCGGGCGTGAGCCAGCTGCTGTGGCGCTCAGTGGGTGCGGGCCACGTGGTGACGAAGGTGCGCGCGGTGGACGCGGACTCTGGCTACAACGCGTGGCTGTCCTACGAGCTGCAGCCGGAGGCGGGCGGCGCGCGCAGCCCGTTCCGCGTGGGGCTGTACACGGGCGAGATCAGCACCACGCGCGCCCTGGACGAGGCGGACGCGCCGCGACAGCGCCTGCTGGTGCTGGTGAAGGACCACGGCGAGCCCGCGCTGACGGCCACCGCCACCGTGCTGCTGTCCCTGGTGGACAGTGGTCAGGCGCCCAAGGCGCCGTCGCGCTCGCGGGCCTTGGTGGACGCCGCCGGCCGGGAGGCGTCGCTGCTGGACGTGAACGTGTACCTGATCGTGGCCATCTGCGCGGTGTCCAGCCTGCTGGTGCTCACGCTGCTGCTGTACGTGGCGCTGCGGTGCTCGGCGGCGTCGCCCACGGAGGGCGCGTGCGGGCCTGGCAAGCCGGTGCTGGTGTGCTCCAGCGCGGTGGGCAGCTGGTCGTACTCGCAGCAGAGGAGGCACAGGGTGTGCTCTGGGGAGGGCCCGCCCAAGGCGGACCTCATGGCCTTCAGCCCTGGTCTAACCCCTTGTCAGGTCCAGTCTGATATTGGCAACCACCAGGAATTAAATGAAGATAGACATTCAAGTGTAAGTCTAAGGTTTTTTTAATTAATATAATAGTTTATTTTGTTTTTCTGAATTTTATTGTATGTTTTCCTTTTAAAATTTTTGATGAATTTCCCACTGGTTTTTTTTTTTGGTTTTATTTTTTCTGTTAATATTCCTCATTTGTTTTTTATTGTTGTTTTTATCCTTCTTTGTTTTTACTAAGTCATTGCAGTTAAATATCATCATGTATGTTTTATATCACACAATTTAAAATATTAAAATACAAAGTTTTGTTAGATGTGTCCTTTTATATGGCATTTTAATTTTTTTATTTATTTGATTGAGAGCGACAGACAGATTGAGAAAGAGGCAGAAAGAGGGAGAGAGAGAGAGGGAGGGAAAAAGAGAGAGAGAGAATGGGAGAATGGGTACGCCAGAACCTCCAGTCACTGCAAAGGAACTCCAGACGCTTGCGCCCCCTTGTGCACCTGGCTTATGTGGGTCCTGGGGAATTGAGCCTTGAACTGGGGTCTTTGGGCTTCACAGGCAAGCGCTTAACAACTAAGCCATTTCTACAGCCCTCTACTGCATTTTAAAGATCATTGCTAATGTTTTCCAGATGAATTTTCCAAAAAATGATTTTCACTTCTTTGTATTTTAGCTTCAGGTGAATGACTTTTAAAATATTTAATTAATTTACTTATATATTTATTTGAGAGAGAGAGAGAGAGAGACAAAGAGAGCGAAAAGATGGTGCACCTGTTCCTCTTGTGACTACAAACAAGACACATGCACCACTTCGTGCATCCGACTTTATATGGCTACTGGGGAACAGAACCTGGGCTCTTGGGTTTTGCAAGCAAGTACCTGAATCATCTCTCCAGTCCACAAGAATGATTTTCAACATACTATTTTTTAAAATCAGAGCACAATTATATCACTTATGCTCCTTGCTTTTCTCCTTTGCTTGCTTGTTGTGTGTGTATGTGTGTGTGTTTGTGTTTGCGATGAGATTCGGGACCTCAGACATGCTAGGTAATCTATTGCTGAACTATGTGACAATTTTTAAGTTAATACATTGATGAAAGACTACCTGTCATATCTTGTTTTCCATTTTTGTCCTCTGGTTGTTACTTCAAGGTTCACTAGGGTTCATTTTTTATTGCTTTTTGAAACCCTTTAGGGTTTTGGGACAGAATATTAACTATTAGATGGAATATTTCTGTTGGAGATGAAAGTGAATAAGGAGATTTTATACTATTCAATAACTTTGTCATATTGATGGTTATTACTCAATTTGTTGGTGCTCAAAATACTGTAGAATGGGATATAGCGCAACAGTTATCCACTTGCCCAGCAGGTACAAGTTTGTAGGCTCCATCCTCAGCAGGCAAAGCAGCAGTCAATCAAGTAAGCAAGCAATGCACACATAAGGAAAACACTGCATTTCTGTGACACTTTAACTCTTCTGTTTATGTCTGAATTTCATTTGGTGGGCTCTCATGGAGTCTAAACTTTTCTTCTGTGTATTATTATTTGCAATATTTACTATTTCTTTACATGAAAGGCATCAAATAGTAGTGACTAAGTGTTGAGCATCTTCATGCCATCCTCCACTGCTGAATCCCACTTCTTCTAGTTTTATTTCGTGCAGTGTTATAGACTTTATCCTGTCCAATCTCAGTATCTCACCTACAAAAGGATGATGATAAACCATTGCATCTATCATGGGGGGATTATTGTAAACATTTGTAAGCTGATAATTGGGGAGCTTATAGCAGTCTTTGCCAAATAATAATTGATTAATGAAGTTTAGCTAATTTTTTTCTAAAGAGAAAGTAATATTTTCATAATATAATATAATATAATATAATATAATATTTATTTAAAAGAGAGAAAGAGAAACAATGAGCACAAGAGGGCCTTCAGCTACTGCAAATGAACACCAGACAATTGTGCCATTCTGTGCTTCTGGCTTACGTGGGTCCTATGGAATCAAACCTGGGTCTTTTGGTATTGCAGGCAAGCACCCTAACTGCTAAGGCATCTCTTCAGCTCCCCCCACCCTTTTTGTCTTTTCGAGGTAGGGTCTCACTCTAGCTCAGGCTGATCTGGAAATCACTAGGTAGTCTCAGAGTGGCCTTGAATTCATGGCGATCCTCCTACCTGTGTCCAGAGTGCTGGGAACAAATGTATGTGCCATCACTCTTGGCTCCAGCCCTATTTTTATTTTTATGTTGGAAAGTTTTCATTATGAATTCTATATTATTTTTGTTTTTTATTTTAAGTACTTTATATAATTTATTTTTATTTATTCATTTATTTGACAGAGAAAGAGGGAGAGGGGGGAAGAATGGGTGCACCAGGGCCTCTAGCCATTGCAAATGAACTAAGGATGCATGCACCCCCTTTGTGCACCTGGCTAAGGTGGGTCCTAGGGAATTGAGTCTGGGTCCTTTGGCTTTGCAGGTAAATGCCTTAACTGCTAAGCCAGTCCTCCAGCCCAAGTATTTAAAATTTTTATTTATTTATTTGAGAGAAGGGGATTATATAGATAGATAGACAGACAGACAGACAGACAGGTAGATAGATGATAGATACACACACTGAGAAGATTGATGGGCACACCAGGGCCTCTACCCACTGCAAATGAACTTGAGATGCATGTATTACCTTGTACATCTTGCTTTATGTGGGGTACTAGAGAATTGAACCTGGGTTCTTAGACTCTGCTGGCTAGCACCTTAACCACTGAACAATCTCTCCAGTCCTCATTTTTGTTTTATGTAACAAAATTTGCTTTGTTGTTTCTAGGAAGGTCACCATTGCCAAATTATTCTACGATCATGGCATTTGAGTGCCAGATATTTCATATTTTTTATTACTTTGCAAATAACCATAAAATTATAGCTTAACCAGTGGAAAAAAATCTTTTCTATCCAAAAGATATTTAAGACGTGTAAATGACTCATGAAGATGGTTTTGACTTTTGTTTATATTTCCAGGGAAATATTAGACCATTGTACAGTTTAATCACATATTTTCCCTCATTTAAAAATTGTTGAATTTGGGCTGGAGAGATGGCTTAGCAGCTAAGTGCTTGCCTGTAAAGCCTAAGGACCCCAGTTCGAGGGTCAATTCCCCAGGACCCACATTAGCCAGATGCACAAGGGGGACCACGCATCTGGAGTTCGTCTGCAGTGGCTGGAAGCCCTGGCATGCCCATTTTCTCTCTCTGCCTCTTTCTCTCTGTCTGTTGCTCTCAAATAAGTAAATAAAAATATACAAAAACATTTAGAAAAATTTGTTGAACGTCTATAAAAGGACTGAATTGGGGTTTTGCTCCATACTTTTTTCTCTTTTCATTTTCTTTTTTAGAAAATATTTTATTTTTATTTATTTAACAGAGAAAGAGGGAGGGAGAGAGTGAGAGCGAGTGCACCAGGGCCACTAGCCACTACAAACGAACTCCAGATGCATGCGCCCCCTTGTGCATCTGGCTAATTTGGGTCCTGGGGAATTGAACTTGGGTCCTTTGGCTTTGGAGGCAAATGCCTTAGGCGCCAAGCCATCCTTCCAGCCTGCTTTTCATTTTCAAAATACTAGAAATCATTAATAACATTTTCTGGATTTTTTAGAAAGGAGTATATAGTAGTTTTAAAAACTTTTTTTGTTTATTTTTATTTATGTATTTGAGAGCGACAGACAGAGAAAGAGGTAGATAGAGAAAAATAGAGAGAATGGATGCACCAGAGCCTCCAGCCACTGTAAATGAACTCCAGATGCATGTGCCACTTTGTGCATCTGGCTTACGTGGGTCCTGGGGAATCAAGCCTCGAACCAGGGTCTTTAGGCTTCACAGGCAAGAGCTTAACTGCTAAGCCATCTCTCCATCCCCTATAGTAGTTTTAACACATACTTAATATTGCAGCAAGATGCAAAAGATCTATACTCCTCTATATACTTAAAAGTGATAAAATTATTTCTGGACATACTAATAGTAAGAGATCACCATTTATATAGATAATGGTATCTAGTAACCTGGAAAGAACTTGATTTCTTAAGATGTAGAAAAAAACTTCATAGTCATTACTACTAAATAAAATATTGTTAAAAAGTTTCTAGGAGGCTGTCTATAATACAGTTCCTGACAAAAGCTACTGAATCAAAATCCAACATTTACCTTCAAGAATTTAATAGAAAATTAAAGATACACAATATATAACATGATGATTATAGAAGGCAAAATAATATAAGAGGCACAAAAAATTATAGTGTGATTTGAATCAAATGGAACTGTCTGCTAATTTCTTTTTTTTGTTTATGAGAGCGAAAGCAAGTGAGTGAGCGAGTGACAGAGAACTGGTGTGTCATGGTCTTAGCCACTGCAAATGAACTCCAGATGTGTGAGCCACCTTGTGCACATGCGCCATCTGTGAACATGCATTATCTTGTGCATCTGGCTTATGTAGTTTCTGTGGAGTTGAACCTGAGTCCTTAGTATTTGCAGGCAAGTGCCTTATCTGCTAAGCCATTTCTCCAGCTCTTCTTATTTCTTTTAGTTAAAAAAAATCTTCTGAATTAATGATTGTTTTGTAGTTAGAAAACAGAATTTTTTTCCTTGTGAGAAGATAGATAATAATCAGTATTCTGTGGAAGAAAACATTCACTGAATGGATGCACAGAAAAATTCCAAATGTGTCTGAAAGGACATTTGCATTATGCTTAAAGCATATGATTCTCAGAGAGCATGAGATAAGGCAAGAAAAGCATTGTAAAGATAATATCCTCAATAACTAAGTCTTAAAAGTCATTAAAATTTTGTACTCTTCTTAAAACTCATTTGATTCACCAAAAAGTGAGAAACAATAGTAACAAATGTGCTTCACAAAGACGACTATAAGGATTAACTGAGAATGAATGAAAAGCAACAAGAAGTGTTCGCAACAGCCAAGGATAGAATTAATCATAAAATATCTCGTATGTACATATCAAACTGGGAGAACATTGAAACACCTATGTAATTATTTTAGTTACAGTTGAAATCACTGGGTGTGAACCATGAAAACTACATTTTAAAAATATACTTCCAAAGGATAAAACATTCCAAGACTGGTTTAAGGAATTCTGGAAATGTGATAGATCAACACTAATTTTTAGCTAATGAAATAACCTTACATTATGAATCAAGGAACCTAAATCACATTGTAGATTGTGAAGAGACATATACTCATAAAACACAAAGTTAGATGAGATAGAAAAATAAATAAACACGAGAACAGAGGATTTCTACAAGATATGTAAATTCTGAAGATATTTAGAATACTTATTGTGTAAAATGTTACCTCAACACAATCTTCATTGTTCAAAGATTCTCAAAAGGTCTATATTTCATTTTAAGTATAAATCTGAAAGTTGCACATATTCTTGTCTCCTTAAAGGTCAACAGTCTTTCTAAGTTCTTTCCTTGTATTAGGGAGATCCCAAGTTATTGGATCCATAGATAGTATAGGAACTTCCTTCATTGCTGATATTGACTTCAGAATATGGACTTTAATGAATATGAGAATGATTGAATTTAGATTTAGGCTTGTTTAGATGATTAATTTTACTATCATTTAGTTTAAGTTTTTAATCTTTTTTTTTAAGCTTTTAATCTTTAAAACTGTAGACAAATTTTTTTTTTCTGAGGGATGAGGAAGCCAAAATTAGGGTCAACACTAATATTAAAAAATTATATATGATTTAAGATTACTTTGAAGAAACATTGGAACTATTACTCAACATTTACATCAATGTGAAATAAACTTCATTTTACTAGTATAAATTTAAAAATGTAATTTCTACTTACCACTTGAGCCACATGATGTCGCTCTTGGTTACTAAATGGTGTCCTCCCTACAGACCAAAGACATTCATTTTCTCTTAGAAACAGGACCATTTCCCTCTTCCGATTCACAACAATGGACAGCATATCAGGACCGGAATGAAGGAATAAATCGATCCTTCAAGTTTTAAGGAAAGATTCACTGATGAGGATATAACATCAGTGATTTGAAATGATATATTTGGAGGATTACAACAGGAAGAGGCAGCAACTACTCTTGTTTATGACAATTCTGGCAGCCTGGGGGACAGGGAGCGGCCAGCTCCACTACACGGTCCCCGAGGAGGCCAAACACGGCACCTTTGTGGGCCGCATCGCGCAGGACCTGGGGCTGGAGCTGGCGGAGCTGGTGCCGCGCCTGTTCCGGGTGGCGTCCAAGAAGCGCGGGGACCTTCTGGAGGTGAATGTGCAGAATGGCATTTTGTTTGTGAATTCTCGGATCGACCGCGAGGAGCTGTGCGGGCGGAGCGCGGAGTGTGGTATCCACCTGGAGGTGATCGTGGACAGGCCGCTGCAGGTTTTCCACGTGGAGGTGGAGGTGAGGGACATTAACGACAACCCGCCTGTGTTCCCATCCACACAAAAGAATCTGTATATTCCGGAATCCAGGCTGCCTGACTCTCGGATTCCACTAGAGGGCGCGTCGGATGCAGATGTGGGTGTCAATGCTGTGCTGACTTACAGACTGAGCCCCAGTGAACATTTCTCTCTGGACGTACCACCCAACCACGAGCAGGTGGAACCCCTCGGGCTTGTCTTACGGAAACCTTTGGACAGGGAAGAAGCTCCAGAGCTGCACTTAGTGCTCACAGCCACGGATGGAGGCAAGCCAGAGCTGACTGGCACCGTCCAGTTACTCGTCACGGTCCTGGATGCCAATGACAATGCTCCAGTTTTCGACCAATCACTGTATACAGTGAAATTACCAGAAAACGTCCAGAATGGAACATTGGTAATTAAAGTGAATGCCTCAGATTTGGACGAAGGCTTGAATGGGAAGATTACGTATTCATTCTCTGGTGATGTGTCTCCAGATATAAAATCCAAGTTTCACATAGATGCCGTGAGTGGAGAAATTACAGTGATAGGACTTATTGATTTTGAAGAAAGTAAAACCTACAAGATTCCATTAGAGGCAGTTGACAAAGGCTTGCCACCACTGGTTGGTCACTGTACAGTTTTTGTGGAAGTTTTAGATACAAATGACAATGCCCCACAGTTGACTATTAGTTCTCTGTCTCTTCCTGTTCCTGAGGATACCCAGCCAGGCCAAGTTATCACGTTGATCAGCGTGTCTGACCGCGACTCCGGAGAGAACGGGCAGGTGACCTGCTCCCTGACGCCCCATGTCCCCTTCAGGCTGGTGTCCACCTTCAAGAACTACTACTCGCTGGTGCTGGACAGCGCCCTGGACCGCGAGACCACCCCCGGCTACGAGGTGGTGGTGACCGCCAGGGACGGAGGCGCGCCGGCGCTGTGGGCCACGGCCAGCGTGTCGGTGGAGGTGGCGGACGTGAACGACAACGCGCCCGCGTTCGCGCAGGCCGAGTACACGGTGTTCGTGAAGGAGAACAACCCGCCGGGCGCGCACATCTTCACGGTGTCGGCCACGGACGCGGACGCGCAGGAGAACGCGCGCGTGACCTACTCGCTGGTGGAGCGGCGCGTGGGCGAGCGCGCGCTGTCGAGCTACGTGTCCGTGCACGCGCAGAGCGGCCGGGTGCACGCGCTGCAGCCCCTGGACCACGAGGAGCTGGAGCTGCTGCGCTTCCAGGTGAGCGCGCGCGACGCGGGCGAGCCCGCCCTGGGCGGCCAGGTGACGCTGCAGGTGTTCGTGCTGGACGACAACGACAACGCGCCTGCGCTGCTGGGGCCCGAGGCGGGGGTGCAGGCTGCGGGCGTGAGCCAGCTGCTGTGGCGCTCAGTGGGCGCGGGCCACGTGGTGACGAAGGTGCGCGCGGTGGACGCGGACTCTGGCTACAACGCGTGGCTGTCCTACGAGCTGCAGCCGGAGGCGGGCGGCGCGCGCAGCCCGTTCCGCGTGGGGCTGTACACGGGCGAGATCAGCACCACGCGCGCCCTGGACGAGGCGGACGCGCCGCGACAGCGCCTGCTGGTGCTGGTGAAGGATCACGGCGAGCCCGCGCTGACGGCCACCGCCACCGTGCTGCTGTCCCTGGTGGACAGTGGTCAGGCGCCCAAGGCGCCGTCGCGCTCGCGGGCCTTGGTGGACGCCGCCGGCCGGGAGGCGTCGCTGCTGGACGTGAACGTGTACCTGATCGTGGCCATCTGCGCGGTGTCCAGCCTGCTGGTGCTCACGCTGCTGCTGTACGTGGCGCTGCGGTGCTCGGCGGCGTCGCCCACGGAGGGCGCGTGCGGGCCTGGCAAGCCGGTGCTGGTGTGCTCCAGCGCGGTGGGCAGCTGGTCGTACTCGCAGCAGAGGAGGCACAGGGTGTGCTCTGGGGAGGGCCCGCCCAAGGCGGACCTCATGGCCTTCAGCCCCAGCTTACCTCAGGGTCCCAGCTCTACAGATAACGTGAGTCTTTAATACTTTACTTTGCAATATTTAAAAATATGTGTTTTAGTTGCTTTTGATGTCACATGCCTTTAATTGCAACAGTGAGGAGGCTGAGGCTGGAGGATGTTTGAATTGAAACCAGTATGGCCTATACAGGAAGCTTCAGACTGATCTGGCCTGGTCTACATAAAGAGACCCATTTTTTATTTGTAAATTTGGTTATTTATATTTTATATTTTAGTGAATAATCAATTTGCTAATTTGAACTACGTACTCTCTTAATGGAGCTCTCTCTTTCTTTTACTTTTACTTAGTGGATTCTTATATTAAGTATTTTCTTATCCAGTATTTTATTGTACTAGGGCCTCTGGCATTCTAGGATAGCACTGGACAATTGGGCTGCCTCCTATCCCTATTTTATCTTTCTGAATTCTGTTGTAACAGAATTTCAATATATATATTTGACCTGCTAGTTATTATATTTATTGTACATATTTTGTGTAAATATATTTCAACATTATTTTAATTTTTCCTTTTAATATTCAAAAGTGTACAGATTGATTTTTTGAAATTTTCTATGTCACCAATTTATCTTCTCCAATTGTATTTGTGTAGTGCCTTCTTTTCACCTTCCTTATAGAATTGTGTTGGTCATGTTCATGGTCAGTTAATATTACTCAAAAACACAGTTTAAGCAGGGCTCAACTAGTACTTTTATTTACTCTTTATTGTATAGAAAATATATTCATTATCAAAATTTCAAAGAATAGAAAGCAGCATATAATGAAAGTTCTCATTCCCAACTCTAGCACTAAACCTTTCCTTTTATTTCTTGAATTCCTGAAATGGCTTTTATTTTTGTCCTACATTACAAATATTATTTAGAAGTGCTCTTCTTCACTTTTTGCTGATTTTTATTTAAGTCTTATTTTGACTTTCCTCATTTAAAATATATGCATACTGTTTCAATCTATGTTTATGTGAGTATTTATTACTTCAATTCTCTACCATATGCACATTGCTCAAGGATAATATCAATTATCTAAATTCACATTGTTTTTTAAATTTACAAATATTTGCTTGATTTGGTGTGTTTGGTATGGAAATTGATAAAAATTCTAGTGTATGCTGTCATACTATTTTAGAATCTTGTTTTCATTTTCAATATATAAAATCACATATTTACCAACTATTGAACAGGTTTGATATTCTGTACAACTAACAGACACAGCAGCAAATTGGCAATTCCCATGAGCATACAGAATTTGCTGCTCTTGTTGAAAGAATAGTGAATTTGGGAGGAAATACACGAACATTCTAGAGCTTGAGTGATGTTAATAGTTGTTTTTAATTGCTTTGTTACTATTCTTTTTTTTAGAGTTTAGAGTGTCTTTATTAGGTTAAGATAAGGAAAGAGGAGAAAGTTTAGAGAACTCCTGCTCATGAGAATGTTGGAGGTGGTAAAGCCATTTATATTCCTTTTTTTGTTTTAATAACTGGCACATATCTTTTAACAGTCTTCCTGGCACATTGATAAAGTTACAAAATCCATTTATCAGGCTGGGAAGATGGCTTAGCAGTTAAGGTGCTTGCCTGCAAAGCCTAAGGTCCAAGGTTTGATTCCCCAGTAGCCAAGTAAGCCAGATGCACAAGGTGGCACATATGCCTGGAGTTTGTGTACAATGGTTGGAGGGCCTGGCATGCCCATTCTCTTTCTCTCTCCTTCAAAATAAGTAAATAAATAAAATATTTTTTAAAAATCTATTTGTCTTTGGACATAGTGGAAGTTTATAGGGGATTCTCCCTACCACCCTAATCTGTATTCATGAAACATCATGCCTTTTTATTTTTATTTATTTATTCATTTGGAAGAGAGAGAGAGAGAGAGAGAGAGAGAGAGAGAGAGAGAGAGAGAGAGAGAAAGGGCTCAACAGAACCTCTAGTCACTGCAAATGTACTCCAGATGCATGTGCCCTTTGTGCATCTGGTATTATGTGGGTACTGGAAAATCGAACCCGTATTGTCAGGCTTTGCAGGCAAGTGCCTTAACTACTGAGATATCTCTCTAGTCCCATGATGTCTTTTTAAAATGGAAAATTACTTCCTAGAAATTATAACTCTTTTAGTTATGTACTGACTATGGGACATTTTTTGTTGATAATATTCCCTCCAGAGTTTCTTTATTTCCATTCTTTTAATAAAATCTTCGGTATTATTTAGAATCAACTATAGAGACAGGTTTTTAAAATATAAATATAGAAAGAAAGGACTGGGAAAATAGCTCACTGTTTAAAGGTGCTTGCTTGTAAATCCTGATGTCTTAAGTTTCAATTCCCAAGCCACTCTGATAAGCCAAAAATTGGCACAGATGTATAGCATTCACTTGCAGTGGCAAGAAGCTCTGGCATGTCCATACACATACACACACGAATAAATAAAGAAAATATTTTAAATCAATACATAAATCAATGATTAATGTAAGTAGTTTCACAGAAAGTTCTCTTAATACTCTCGTCTGTCTTATTTCCCTCTCGGTGAATTTTTAGTACACTTATCACCAGTAGCTAGTGAATATGTTATAGTACACATAATCTTAGTCAAAAGGCCAAGAAGCAATGAAAATGTTACAGTAATTGTATGTTTATTATGTTCCCCAATAGATGGATTGTTAGAAACTTAAGCAAAAAGCCACATATGATGCTTATGTTTACAAATGAAAACCCTTCAGTTATAACTACATTAATGAAAAACTAACTACTCAAGACAATCTTTAGTGTAAAGGATTCTAGCTAAGATATATCTTTTATGAAGGGTTTTCAGAGAGTAAGCAAAGAACCTTTTCTAAAGGATTTTTTTCATAGTATTTATAGATTTGGTGATAATGCCATCAGAAAGACTACAATTAACATATATCTCAGTAAAGGAAGGGTTTTTTTTTTTAACAATAAAGAGAACATCATCAATAATGCTTTTGAAAGTCTTCCAGAATCTTATAAGGGGGGTGGAATACATGCTATTTGAAAAATCTTTCTCTTTGAGAATCAGTATACAAATTTAAAAGGATAAATAACCTATAGTGGATTCAGTTATAGTGAATTCTTGGAGAACTTATCTCTGAGGCTGTCTTTGAAGGATGGCTGGAATTTTCATAGATTAAAGAGAACTAGAAGAAAATCTGAATGAAAGGTATCTAGGAAGAGACAGTGTCTTTACTGTAAAATATGATTTTTTATTGGAAAGTGTTAAGTGACAACCCAGGAAGATTGGCTTACTGTATCTCTTGATGTGAGTCTATGGTCTTGACACTTGTCCAGTAGAAAGGCAAACTGGCTGTAGGTGTTAGTGCAATTCAATGAATATTGTACTCATAAACACAAAACTAATGATATATACAAAGTACAGGAGGCATACAAACTTTATATGTTGCATGCAAGGTAAAATAAACATACATATAATTAAGTTTTAAATGCCTAGGCTATAGAAGTTGTTTTCAAATATTTGGAATTTGGGATAAATATTGAGTAGTGATTCTTTTGAATTTGGCCAATTGTTTTGTGTTGATTTGCTAGGGTGTGACAAAATATCGTGTAGAATGTGAAAATAAGGTTTGTAGTTATGAATTTAAATATATTTACAAAAAATCTAACTTGAAGATATTGAAGTTGACAAACCATTTTAAGAAGAGGTCAAAATATAAAGGCGGAAGTTGTAATGTCAGACAATATCTATGGTTTTGGAGCAGTAGGAAAATGAAGATTCAGGGCTTCCAGTTAAGATGGTGGCATAGGAACCACACCAAAGAGCCTAGGGGACAAAAAGCCAAAACAAAAACAAAAAGGCCAGAAAAATACATTCTTCTACTAAAAAGTGAGGTGTATAAGAAATTATCAATTATAGCAGAGAAGTAGGAGACATCCAGAGCATTTAGAGCGCACAGGCAGAAGCGGCTCCAGGGTTGCAGCACCAAGTATGCAGGGCCACTGCTGTAAGGCTTGACTTGAGCTGCAGGAAAAGCCAGGTGAGGGGATTTTCCACTCATACTGGAGCTACTCACAAACTTAAGAAATGTGAAGGCTGGACAACAGCAGCCAACAGAGGAGGATCATGAGGTAGAGGAACACATGGGCCTGCAGGAGAAGTCACCATCCACAGCCTCTCCTCCCCCACTGCCAGGGCAAGCACAAGAGACATGGGGAAGGGAGATCACAGCACCCAGCACTGATGACCAGAGCAGTGATCCAGCCACCCAGCCAGCCTACTTGAACCCACAGCTCGCCAAAGAGGGACCCAAGCAGGAGCACAGCACAAATGAGACCAAAATCATCCCAAAAGGTACCTGGGGTTATACCAGGTCAGTACCTGCTGAATAAGCCTGGTATATAGGCTTGAATTGGAGGTGCTGATTGTACCTTCTATAACAGGAAAAATTATATGCTAAATCTTATGGATGGTTGCATTTTCCATTCTTAAATAAGCTATATTTTGGCCATGTTATTGTTTGCTTCCTGATTTATAGTGCCTTTGTTTCTTCTTCTGTTGTTCATTAGGGAAGTGTCTCAATTGGTCAAAAGCTGACTTGGAACCCTTAAAGAAAAGAAATATTAACTTGCTAGTTGACAGGATTAAGGGTGTGGGGCAACACACACCCTAAGGGATTATGACTTTGTTTGATCTGGTTATCATAATACCTACTCTTGCATAAATACTCTGCTGTTTTTCATTGAATGTGTACATGGTTTAGTTAAATTTTCAAATCTGCCTATATTTTACTCCACTCAGCCTACTTGAATACTCTCATAGCAGACAAACCCAACATCAAAGGTCACTTTTGTAGATACTCTGAGAGTCTTAAGAGCCACACCTAGCACCTTAAGCTCCTACTCTGAAGATATATAACATCAGATTGATGATACATCTAATAATACTGCAGGCAACTAGAAAATCCAATCATTAAATTAATCCAAGATACAAAAATATGTACATTGTAACACAAGAAACACAAAAAATCAAGACAATATAAATCGACCAAAAAGTATTGATGCATCAGAAATGACCTCTAGTGAGAATGAGTTAGATAAAATGCCTGAGAAAGATTTCAAAAAGAATGACTATAAATATACTGAAAGAAGTCAAAGAGGAAATCAAAAGAATCAAAGAAGACACAGGAAACCAATTTAATGAAATAAAGATGTCAACACAACATAAGCAAGGAAATAGAAATAATAAAGAAAAACTAGTCAGAATTACTAGCAATGAAGAACATAGTCAATGAAATAGAAAACTCAGTAGAAAATCTCACCAGTAGAATGAATGAAGTAGAGAACAGAATATCTAAAGTAGAAGACCAGGTGGCAGATCTAATACAGTCCAACAAAGAGAAAGACAAATTAATAGAAAAGGATGAATGGGAATTTCAAGATATTCAGGGCATTATGAAAAGATCTAGCATAAGAATTCAGGGTATAGTAGAAGGAGAAGAATTTCACTTCAAAGGCATAGTAGGTGTGTTCAGCAAAATCATAGAAGAAAACTTCCCCCAAATTGGGAAAGAGGTGCCAATGCACATACAGGAAGCCTTTAGAACACCAAACAGACAAAACCCAGAAAGAACCTCTCCTCACCATATTATAATTAAACTATCAAACATACAAACCAAAGAAAATATGTTGAAAGCAGTTAGAGAGAAAAATCAAGTTACCTACAAAAGACAAGCCCATCAGGATCACAGCAGATTACTCAACACAAACTTTAAAAGCCAAAGGGCTTAGAGTGATGTATTCCAAGTTCTGAAAGATAACAACTATCAACCAAGGTTACTTTATCCTGCAAAGCTATACATTCAAGGAGAAGGAGAAATAAAGACATTCCACAATAAAACCAGGCTAAAGGAATATTTGAACAAAACCAGCTCTACAGAAAATACTTGAAAGTATTCTCCATGCTAAAGAGAAAGAAATGCACACATAAAAGGAAGCTGGGAAAAACAAACCATACTCAAATACTAGTTAATACAAGAGAGCAAAGGTAAAATCAGAATAACTACAGAAAATGGCAAAAATAAATACACATCTTTCAATACTACCTCTTAATATCAATGGTCTCAATGCCTCAGCCAAAAGACATAGGTTTGCAGACTGGGTTAAAACTCAGAATCCTTCTATTTGTTGCCTCCAAGAAACTCACCTTTCTACAATGGATGGACACTACCTTAGGGTGAAAGGTTGGAAAACAGTGTTTCAAGAAAATGTGCCTAGCATGGGACTGACAGGGCTGGAGTGTGACCTCAACTGTATGCATCCCAGCAAGAGATCTCTGGCCCATCCCTCCGTCCCAGATAAGTGGATGGAGGGGAGATCAACTCTTGGAAGGCTTTGGGCCGCTGCACTGCATGCTGGGATTCAGCTCCTGCTCCACCCCTCTCCCAGCTCTGATCCACTGTGGGAGCAAACGCAGCTGCTGGTGGTGAATTCAGCTGCCCCAGTCCACAGCGGAGCAGGGTAGGAACTGTGTACAGCTTGGCAGTCCTTAATAAAGAAGGGACTTTGACCAGGTTAAAAAAAAAAGAAAAGAAAATGTGCCTAGAAACAAGCAGGGGTTGCTATCCTAATATCTGACAAGGGAGACTTCAGTTCAAAATTAGAAAAGATAAGGAAGGTCACTTTATATTGGTTAAAGGCACACTCCAACAGGAGGATATTAAAATCCTAAACATATATACACCTAACATGGGGGCTCCCAACTTCATCAAACAAACACTATTAGAACTAAGGTCACAGATAACACAAAACACAGTGGTAGTTGGTGACTTGAACACCCCACTCTTATCAATTGACAGGTTATCCTGGCAAAAAATAAACAGAGAGGCATCTGGATTAAATGAGGTAATAGAACATATGGACCTAAGAGGACATTTCATATAGGACATTTCATCCAAATGCTATAGAATACACACTCTTTTCAGCAGCACATGGAGCCTTTAAAATAGACCATATATTAGGACACAAAGCAACTCTTAACAAAATACAGGAAAATTGAAATAATTCCTTGCATTCCATCTGACCACAACAGAATCAAGCTACAAGTCAATAGCAAGAAAAGCTATAGAGCACATACAAAATCATGGAAACTAAACTATACACTACTAAATGATGAATGGGTCAATGAAGAAATCAAGAAGGAAATCAAAAAATTCATAGAGTCAAATGATAATGAGAAAACAACATACCAAAACCTTTGGAACACAATGAAGGCAGTCCTAAGAAGGAAACTTATAGCTATAAGTACCTATATTAAGACATTAGAAAGGTCTCAAGTAAACAACCTAATTCTTCACCTTAAACCCTTGGAAAAAGAAGAACAAAGCAAACCCCAAATCAGTAGATGGGAAGAAATAATAAAAATCAGGGCATAAATTAATGAAATAGAAACAGAAAAAGAATCAATGAAACAAAGAGTTGCTTCTTAGAAAGGATACACAAGATTGATAAACCCTTAGCAAATATGACCAAAAGGAAGAAAGAAGAGACACAAATTAATAAAATGAGAGATGAACAAGGCAGCATCACAAAAGATATCAGAGAAGTTAAAAAAATCATAGAGACATACTATAAAAACATATACCCCACTCAATATAATAATCTGAAAGAAATGGATGATTTCCTTGGTTTATATGACCTATCTAAATTAAATCAGGATGAGATTAATCACTTAAATAGACCTATAACAAGTATGGAGATCCAAGTAGTTATCAAAAAATCTCCCAACTAAAAAAAGTCCAGGCCCAGATGGATTCACTGGTGAATTTTACCAGACCTTCAGGGAAGAACTAACACTATTTCTTCTTAAACTTTTACATAAAATAGAAAAAGAAGGAATCCTACCAAACCCTTTCTATGAAGCCAGCATCACCCTGATACCAAAACCAGGCAAAGATAGAACAAAAAAATTACATACCAATCTCCCTCATGAACATAGATACAAAAATTCTCAACAAAATGCTGGCAAACAGAATATAAGAATATATCAGAAAGATCATTCACACCAACTAAGTAGGCTTTATCCCAGAGATGCAGGGTTGTTTCAATATATGCAAATCAATAAATGTAATACATTATATAAATGGACTGAAGGACAAAAATCACATGATCATCTCATTAGATGAAGAGAAAGCATTTGACAAAATCCAACATTCCTTTATGATAAAAGTCCTACAGAGACAGGTTATAGAAGGAACATATCTCAACATAAAGACTATTTATGACAAGCCTACAGCCAATATATTACTAAATGGGAAAATAATGGAAGCTTTTCCACTAAAATCAAGAGCAAGATAAGGGTTTCCACTGTCCCCACTTTTACTTAATATACTACTGGAAGTCTTAGCCATAGCAATAAGGCAAGAGACACACATAAAAGGGATACAAATTGGAAAGGAAGAGATTAAGTTTTCATTATTTGCAGATGACATGATTCTGTACATAAAGGACCCTAAAGACTCTACCAGCAAACTGTTAAAGCTGATAAACACCTATAGACATATAGCAGGATACAAAATAAGCACACAGAAATCAGTAGCCTTCCTATATGCTAAAAACAAACACACAGAAGATGAAATCAGAGAATCACTCCCATTCACAATTGCATAAAAAAAAAGTACCTTGGAATAAAGCTAACCAAATAAGTGAAGGATCTCCACAATGAACACTTTAAAACACTCAAGTGAGAAATTACAGAAGAGAGTAGGAAATGGAAAGACATCCCTTGTTCTTGGGCAGAGGAATCAATATTGTGAAAATGTCAATCTAATAAAAGCAATTTACACATTCAATGCACTCCCCATCAAAATTCCAATGGCGTTCTTCACAGAAACAGATTAAACAAACCAAAAGTTCATTTGGAATTCAAAAAAATCTCAAATACCTAAAACGATACTGAGCAATAAAAATAAGGCTGGTGGTATCAGCATACCTGATTTCAACCTATACTACAGAGCCATATTAACACAAACAGCATGGTACTGGCACAAAAGCAGACATGTAGATCAATGGAACAAAATAGAGGACCCAGATGTAAGTCCGGGTAGTTACAGTTACTTGATATTCAACAAAAATGCCAAAAATACTCATTGGAGAAAAGATAGCCTTAGCAAATGGTGCTGGGAAAACTGTATATGCATCTGTAGAAGGATGAAAATATATTCCCCTCTCTCTCCTTACATAAGAATTAAGTCCAAATGGATTAAAAACCTTATCATCAGACCTGAAATTCTGAAACTGCTAGAGGAAAAAGTAGGGGAAACCCTTCACCATATTGGTCTTGGCAAAGATTTCTGAATATAACCCCAATTGCTCAGGCAATAAAACCACAGGTTAGCCATTGGGACCTCATGAAGTTATAAAGATTTTGTACAGCAAAGGACACTGTGAATAAAGCAAGGAGGCAACCTAAAGAATGGGAAAAAATCTTCGCCAGCCATACATCTGATAGAGGATTAATATCTAGGATATACAAAGAACTCAAAAAGTTAAGTAATAATAAATCAAACAAGCCAATTAAAAATGGGCTACTGAAAGCTGGGTGTGGTGGCGCACACCTTTAATCCCAGCCCTTGGGAGGCAGAGGTAGGAGGATTGCCATGTGTTTGAGGCCACCCTAAGACTACATAGTGAATTCCGGGTCAGCCTGGACTACAGTGAGACTCTATCTTGCAAAACCAAAAAAAAGGGGGAGGGGAGCTATTGAAATAAATAGAGAGTTCTCAAAAGAAGAAATACAGATGGCATATAAGCATCTAACAATGTTCTATATACCTAGTCCTCAGGGAAATGTAGATTAAAACTATGTTGAGATTCCATCTTACTCCTGTCAGATTTGCTACCATCATGAAAACAAATGACCATAAAGGCTGGTGAGGGTGCAGAAAAAGAGGAACCTTTCTACACTGTTGGTGGGAATGCAATCTGGTCCAGCCATTGTGGAAGTCAGTGCGGAGGTTCCTAAGACAGCTAAAAATAGATCTACCATATGACCCAGCTATAACACTCCTAGGCACATATCCTAAGGATTCGTCTCATTATCTTAAAGATACTTGGTCAACCATGTTTATTGCCGCTCAATTCACAATAGCTGGGAAATGGAACCAGCCTAGATGTCCCTCAACTGATGAGTGGATAATGAAGATATGGCACATTTATACAATGGAGTTCTACTCAGTGGTAAAGAAAAATGAAGTAATAAAATTTGCAGGAAAATGGATGAATCTGTAAAGGATTATATTAAGTGAAGTAATCCAGGCCCAGAAAGCCAAACATCATATGTTCCTTCTCATATGTGGATCCTAGCTACAGATGATTGGAGTTCTGTGTGAGCAGGAAGAAAACTATTTTGCAAAGGCCAGTAAGCTAGAAAAGAGATATAAAGTGAAGAGAAAGGAATAATAGGATGGTATTGTATATATGTAAGTAGAAGAATAGATTAATGGGGGTGAAAAGGCCTAAGTGAGGG